>NC_089223.1:70522499-71147413 GCF_963924675.1 Phocoena phocoena | reverse complement strand
CCTCACTTACATCAATAGGACTAGATCAAATATACAGAAAATCAATAAGGCAACACTGGCCTTAAATGACACATTAGACCAATGGACTTAATAGATATATATAGCACATTCCAGCAAAAGCAGCAGAAAACATATTGTTTTCAAATGCACGTGAAACATTCTCCAGGATAGATAGTATGCTAGGCCACAAAAAAAGACTCAACAAATTTAAAAAGACTAAAATAATATCAAGCATCTTTTCATAAAGGTATGAGACTAGAAATCAACTACAAGAAAAAAACTACAAAAACCACAAACATGTAGAGGCTAAACAATATGCTACTAAACAACCAATGGGTCGCTGAAGAAATCAAAGAGGAAATTTCAAAAAAACACCTGAGACAAATGAGAATAGAAACACAACCATCCAAAATCTGGGACACAGCAAAAGTGGTTCTAAGAGGAAAGGTTATAGTGATACAAGCTTACCTCAGGGAACAAATAAACAATCCAAACTTACACCTAAAGGAAGTAAGTAAAGAAGAACAACCACCACCCCTGCCCCCCCCCAAAAAAAACAAAGTCAGTAGAAGAAAAGTAAAGATCAGATTGGAAATAAATGAAATAGAGACTGAAAAAAAATAAAACAGAAAAGATCAACAAAACTAAGAGCTGGATTTTTTAAAAGATAGACAAAATTGATAAACTTTAAGCAGACTCATCAAGAAAAAAAGAGGGTTCAAATTAATAAAATCAGAAGTGAAAGAAAAGAAGTTACAACACAGAAACACAGAGAATGCTAAGAGATTACTGTCAGCAATTATATGCCAATAAAAATGGACAGCCTAGAAGAAATGGATAAATTCCTGGGAACATAATCTCCCAAGACTGAATCAGGAAGAAATAGAAAATATGAACAAAACGATTACCCTTAAAGAAATTGAATCAGTAATTTAAAAAAAATACCCAAATTCAAAAGTCCAGGACCAGATAGCTTCATAGGTGAATTCTATCAAACATTTAATGAAGAGTTAATGCCTATATTTCTCAAACTATTCTGAAAAATTGAACAGGAAGGAAGGAATGCCTCTGAACTGATTCTATGAGGTCATTATCACCTTGACACCAAAACCAGACAAAGACACCACAGAAAAGAAAATTACAGGCCAAATCACTGATGAACATAGATGCAAAAAATCCTCAACACAATACTAGCAAACGAAATTCAACAATATATTAAAAGGATCATACACCAAGTTCGAGTGGGATATGTCCCAGTGATGCAAGGATGTGGTACACAACAAATCAATCAATGTGATACACCACAATAAGAAATAGAAGAATAAAAATCATACAATCACCTCAATAGATATAGAAAAAACTTCAACATTCATTCATGATAAAAACTGTCAACAAAGTGATATAGAGGGAACATACCTCAACATAATAAAGTCCATATATGACAAGCCTACAGCCAACATCATACTCAACAATGAAAACCTGAAAGCATTTCCAAGATCAAGGAACAAGACAAGAATACCCTCTCACTACTTTTATTCAACATAGTATTGGATGTCCTTGCCACAGCAATCAGATAAGAAAAATAAATAAAAGGAATTCAAACTGGAAAGGAAGAAGTAAAACTGTTTCTATTTGCAGATGACATGATACAATGTAGAGAAAATCTTAAAGATACCACCAAAAGACTACTAGAACTAATAAATGAATTCAGTAAAGTTGCAGAATATAAGATTAATATACAGAAATCTATTGTATTTCTCTACTTTAACAACCAGCTAACAGAAGGAGAAATTAAGAAAACAGTCCCATTTACAACTGCATTGAAAGAAATAAAATACAAGGAATAAATCTAACCAAGGAGATAAAAATACATGTACTCTGAAAAGTATAAGATACTGATGAAATAAACTGAAGATTATATAAACATATGGGAAGATATACTATGTGCATGGATTGAAAGAATTAATATTCTTAAAATGACCATACTCTCCAAGGCAATCTACAGATTCAATGCAATCTGTATCAAAATACCAATGACATTTTTCACAGAGGTAGAACAAATAAATTCTGAAATCTGTACAGAAACACAAAAGACTCCAAATAGCCAAAGCAACCTTGAGAAAGAAGAACAAAGGTGGAGGTATAATGTCCCCTTACTTTAAACTATACTACAAAACTACAGTATACTACTGGCACAAAAACAGACACATAGATCAATGGAACAGATTAGACAGCCCAAAAATAAATTCACACTTATCTGGTCAGTTAATCTGTGACAAAGGAGGCAAGAATATACAATGAGGAAAAGAGAGCCTCTTCAGTAAATGGTGAAAATGGTGCAAATGCAAAAGAATGTTACTGGACTACTTTTTTACATCATATATAAAAACAAAATCAAAATAGACATCCAATTCTACGTTTAAATACTTAAAAGTAAGGCCTGAAACTAAAAAACTCCTAGAAGAAAACATAAGCAGTATACTCTTTGTCATCAATCTTAGCAATTTTTTTTTTCTTTTGGATCTGTCTCCTCAGGCAAGGGAAAAAAAAAAGTAAAAATAAACACATGGCACATATCAATCTAAAACACGTTTACACAGTGAAGCAAACCATCAATGAAGTGAAAAATCAGCCTACTGAATGGGAGAAGATATTTGCAAATGATAAATCTGATAAGGGGTTAATATACAAAGAACGCATAAAACTCAACATCAAAACAAACAATTTAAAAAATGAGCATAAGACTAGACATTTTTCCAAAGAAGACATACAGATGGCCAAAAGACACATGAAATTATGCTCAACATTACTAATTTTCAAGGAAATGCAAATTAAAACCACAATGAGATAGCACCTCACACCTGTCAGAATGGCATTCATCTAAAAGACAACAAATAAGTTTTGGTGAGAATGTGGGTAAAAGGGAATCCTCATGCACTGTTGGTGGAGCCACTATGGAAAATAGCATGTGGGTTCCTCAAAAAATTATAAATATAATTGCCATATGATCCAGAAATTTCATTTCTGGGTATTTACCCAAAGAAAACAAAAGCACCTATTCTAAAAGATATACTCACCCTAATGTTCACTGCAGCATTATTTACAATAGTCAAGATATGGAAGAAACCTAAGTGTCCATTGATAGATGAATAGACAAAGAAACTGCAGTACATACATATACAATGGAATATTACTCGGCCATAAAAGATGAAATCTTGCCATTTGGGACAACATGGGTGGATCTAGAGTGTATTATACTAATTGAAACAAGTCACAGAGAGAAAAACAAATTTCTTATTATCTCCTTATATATGGAATCTAAAAAACAAAACAAAACAGAATCATAGATATAGAAAACAAACACGTGGTTGCCAAAATGAAGGGGGTGGGGTAATGGACAAAGTAGGTGAAGATTATTAAAAGGTACAAACCTACAGTTATAAAATAAATAATCCATGGTATGTCATTTACAGCAGAAAGAATATGGTCAATAATATAACTTTGTATCAGAACAGATGGTTATTAGACTTGTGGTGATCATTTCATAATGTATGTAAATGTCAAATAACTATGTAGTACACCAGAAACTAACATAATATTGTACATCAACTATATTTCAATTTTTAAAAAGAGGAAAGGATATTCACAGGAAGATATATTCAAGTGGTCCCAAATTACAACCTACTTAAAAAATCGAAAATTAAAATGAGATGTCATTTTTGGATATCAATTTGTCCAAAAAATAATTGTGATTATTATTTGGTTTTGGAGAGAATGTGAGGTTAGTGCTCCAAAACAACATGCTTGATGTGAGTGGAAATCACGTTATTAGAGAGCAATTTTACATATTATGTCAAAAATTGAAATCACATACTCTGAACCCAGCAATTCCAGTTAAGGGATCTATTACAGAAATATTCACATACATTTTCAAAGAAGTTCTTTACAACATTATCTGTTATAAGTAATTTAAAAACTTACATACTCATTAAAAGGGGTATGGATAAATTAATTTTTAGAACATCCAAGCTATGAAATAAGTAGCTATTTTTTTAAAAAATAGATCTATTAATAAAAATATGCATTACTGTTAAAAAACCACATTGCTGAGTAATTATATATTATAATCATTTTCTTCTAAATTATACAAGTTGGGGGAGATATTACTAAATATATCTCAATGACACAGCTATGGGCTTAAGTTAATTTTTTTCTGCATTCTTTTGCTCTGTTAATTCCTCTCAGTAAGAACCTCTTTCTTAGAAAACTTGATAATATTAGCAATTCTTTGGATGGAAACTAGCTTACATGCATGTGACCTTGAAATGATACTTTTATTCATTAGCAAGATGATGCACGTACTGACATGGGCACTTTAAAAATCTTTCAGTGCAGTGATTTTACAAATTAAAGTAATGCTTTCTTTGACTTTTATTTTATCAGAAGGAGGGTTATGATTACCAGTTCCATCATCGAGAAATTCTTAACATTATAGACACATAACATCTCGATGACAAAATGATGTTTCTATCAAATCCCTATTCACAGAACAAAAATGCCATTTCTGTATACTCTCCTGACAGGCATTCATATTGAGGTTTTATGTAAAAATTCAGTAATAACTAAAACATAATTCAGAATGTCAAGTCCGTAGATTCAGTGTTGTCCTGAATTTTAGAAATAAATTCAAATTGCACAAATGTCATACAAATATTACTATGGAAGCATATTAAGCAATTTCATTTTCTCTTTTAAAGATGTCTTGTACATACCTAAAACATTTAACAATTGAAAATAGATGGCACAGTAAGACAGAAAAAAAAACCAAACACTTAATGAGGTCAAGTTAGCTGTTAAGTTAGCTGTTAAACACTTAATGAGGTCAAGTTAGCTGTTAAGACACCTGCAGTGTTGTCACATGAAGAGTAGACAGACACACATTCTCTTGCTCCAGTGGCTGAACTTAGTCAGATGTGTGGAAATAGCACAGAAGAAGAATTACTTTAGCAGTATAAAAAACTTCTAAGCTTTCACTTTTTATTTCATACAATTCTCTCCTACCTGCGTGATTTTTTAAAGAATCATGTATTATTTTTAGAATAAAAAATGACATTTAGAAAAAAAAAGTAGAGAAAAATAAGTAGAGTCATGAATTCTTAAAGAATTGATATAGAAAGGGACTATAGTATTGTCCAATAATGAATAAGGTTGCCTCAAAGAATACCATTCTTCATCCTGGGAAGCTTTCCAATAGATAGTATGCATTTAAATTCCAGATATGTAGGCCAAGTTCCTTCTTTAGTTTGAATGAAAAGATCTCTGAAATCTCTTTGAAATACAATAGATTAACCTAGCATTATAACATTTAGTCCTGCACATATATAAACATAACTCTAAATGTAATTAATCTCCAGGAGCATAACACATCTGGAAACAACTGGAGTACAGGAAGTGACTCATTTTGTGAGTAACACGGTTGAAGTTTGAGGCATCCCTGCAATGAAAAAAGGGTTGAATATCCACCCTAACTGAACTTCAGTGCTCTGCCAAAAATAATGTTATACATCTTATTTTAACTCCTGGAAAAATTAAGTTATAGGGTAGATTTCTCTTCACATAATAATACAGTTTCTATGGAAAAATATTAAAAATAGTTATACCAAGACTTGACTCCTAATTCTCTAATCTTCTGTTTCACTAAACCTTTTTTAAATAAATTATCATGTTTTGACAAATTAAAATCAATAAGGGATAATAGAATATACACTATATATATATATATATATTTGACAGATTAAAATCAATAAGGGGTAATAGTGGAAAATATATATATGAGAGAGAGAGAAAAGAATATGGTGGCTCCAGAAATCCTATTACAGTATATATCCATATTTAGCAAAGCATTTGCTACTAAACTTTAGAGAGAACTGCCTGATGGGCACCAGGCTGTCATCTATGACCTTCCTCTAAGGAGGAGTTACTATTAGTTTTTCTCTCCAGCATTCATGTCCTTTCTTAAAAGCATTCAGTTTTCCTTAAGGAATTATACTCTGCTCTTTTTCCCATTGTGTGTAGCATTGGTGCAAAGATAATTTTCAGGAACCATCTTCTACTGAAAAAGACCAAAGACACAATTTTCCCTCTCTTTATATAAGGAGAGTCAGGAAGTGATCTAAGTTTGGTAAATTAAATGCTCTGTGCTATGAATAATACACTTGAGGAAAAGATGCAAGAATAAGAAAGAACATAGAAAAGTTGTCACAGAGGAAACATGCTTTCAAACTTAAGTTCATGATCCTAGGACCTTGGCATTGACTTTGTTCTCACTTGTTTTCAAAACAGATTCCCAGAAACCCAGATATCTTTTCTCTCACCTGTATTCTCTTTTAAGTTCTCCTTTGCGTAAATTAGCCAAAATCAGTTTCTGTTGCTGGCAACCAAAATCCATAGATTTTCAGAGGGCAATGACAAAGTTATTGTATTGAATTGAGATACACAGCAAGCATTACTAACCCTGATATAAAATAATTTTAGAAAGATTTACACGGATGCCAGAGACATAGTTTTACAAGGGTTCTAGATACATAGTAGCTTGAAAAACATGCTATTTATGACAGTAGGAAAACCAATCAAATACTAGGATTAAATCTCATAAAAGACATGAAGGTCTCTTCACAAAAAAAATATGACATTTTATTGAGAGAAAACACAAAAGATCTAAAAATCTGGAGAGATACATCATGTTCATGGATTTGAAGTGTCAACATCTTAAGATGTTAATTCTCCCCAAATTTCTCTAAGGGTTGAATGAAATACAAAAAAAAAAAAAAAAAAAAAAAAAATCACAATTTTGTGTGGCGTGTGTGTTTGTATCCTTGTAACTTGACAAGTTGCTACTAAATGTGGAAGTGCAAAGAGCCAAGAATAGCTAAGACACTACTGAGGAAGAACAAGGTAAAAAGACTTGCTCTATGGGATATCAGGAGTTATTATAAAATACAATTATTAAAACAACGTTGTATGGGCACAAGGACAGACAAGAAAAACAAATGGAACGAAATGGAGAGTTCATTACCACATGTATGCACCTATGGACAATTGATTTTTAACAAAGTTAGCACTTTATACAGTGGGGAAAGGACAGTCTCTTTCAATAAACAATTCTAGGACAATTTAATATCCACATGGAATAAAATGAAGCTTGTCATCTATCTCACATAATACATAAAGATCAATTCCAGGTAAACTATTTAGCAAAATGTGAGAGGTAAAACAATAAAGCTTCTAGAATACAATATAAGAAAGTATCTTCATGATAGGGCAGGGAAAGATTTCTTAAACAGGGCACAATAAGCAATAACTATGGAGAAAAAGACAGGCCAACTGGACCACGTAAGAATTAATTATTTTTGTTTCCAGCAGACAGCATTAAGAAAACAAAAAGGTAAACTACACACTGGGAGAAGATATTTACAACAAATATAACCAACACAGGTTTTTTATAGTGTGTCTGAGTGTGTGTGTGTATTAATCATACAAATCCATAGAGAGGAAAAAAGATAACACAATAGAAAAATATGGCAAGAGATTTAAATAAAACCTTCACAAATGGCCAAACAGAACTCAACCAAATTGGTCAGCTATGCAAATTAAAAGTACCCTAAGATACTACAACACATCCATCAGAGTAACTAGAATTTTAAAAGCAAAGAAATAACAAAGGTTGGTAAGGACATGAATTAATGGGGAAATATCAAATGGGAGTGCATAGCTATACCATGTGGGAAACAGTTTAGCAATACCCACTAGACCTGAAGTTACACATTCCTAGCAATTCCACACTTATGTATACACCCAAGAGTCATGAAGATAAAAACTAGAAACAATTCAAATGTCCATGAACAGTAGAATGGATTTTAAAAGTGTAAAAGAGCCACACAAAGAAGACAATACGGCAATGTAAATGAACAAAGCACAGCTACACACAACATGGCTAAATATCACATATACCATGTTAGGAGAGAGAAGCCAGGCATGAAAGGATGCATAGTGCGTGATTCCATTTCTCCAACAAATGGTGAACTAAACATGGTTAGGGATGTACATTTCATAGTAAAAACTATTAAAGAAAAGCAAGGCAATTAATAACATTAAATCAGTAACCTTAAAATTAGCATAAAAGTTAACTTGGGAGGCTAAGGCACAGACGGTGAATAAGAGGGCAAAGATCTATTTCCTGTCCTGCATGTGGTTGTACCCGTGTTGGCTTTGCAATAGAAATAAAGTGTATAATTTTGCTTTAGAGGTTTTTCAGAATATATATCATAGCAATAGAAATTCAAAATTAAAAAAAGAAAAAGAAATAAAAACAAATGTTACTCTCCAAATGATAATTTTTAAAAAGCAAAAGCCCCACATATACTAATAAAAAACCACTGGGAATTTTGTTTTGTTTTATTAGTTTATTATTTTTTTCCTGCCTGGATTCATGTATTTAGCAAGATTTTAATACATTGTTCCCTCTCCTACTAACTGGCTTTCCCTAACATATCAAATTATATGATTATATTACTCTATTGATATTTTATTGAAATTAATGGCAGGATAAAGTTTGTAATAGGAATAAAATTAGATAAATTTTGAACATATCATTTACAAAATTTATTGATCATCCAAGTCATCAATTATTTGTAGACTGGACAGGTAGCACACCTCAGAGACCGAGAAGGAAATAAAATATGTAGGAAATGCTAGTGGAACTGTTTCTTACATACTTTCTCTTATACTGAGGTAATATAATATTCAAAACCCTCAACACAGTTAATTCATTTTACACAAATATCTTTGGTTTCTTTAGTTATTGAACTCTGTTATTTGGCTCTTGCTGCTTGTGAGGCTTAATTAAAAGTTTAAACCCATGTAGAACATTTATCTTTTCTCTAGTTTTAAACAAAATTTCTAGCAACAAAGACCATTTTGAATAAATTCAACATTGATCTGTTTGAGATCAGATAAGACCAGCCTGAGAACAGAGAAGAAATTTATTATTAAAAATCTGTGGGGGCTTCCCTGGTGGCACAGTGGTTGAGATTCCGCCTGCCGATGCAGGGGACACGGGTTCGTGCCCCGGTCTGGGAAGATCTCACATGCCGCGGAGCGGCTGGGTCCGTGAGCCACGGCCGCTGAGCCTGCGCATCCGGAGCCTCCGGGAGAGGCCACAACAGTGAGAGGACCGCGTACCGCAAAAAAAAAAAAAAAAAAAAAAAAATCTGCATGTTGCTCTCCCCTAAATATTTTTGAGATGGTACAGCTTAACAAAACCATACATTTTTATTCTAATTGTGTTGCACAATGAATAGATGTACATGTGACATTTTAAAAAATAAGGAATAATGCATTATTCCAGCAGGGTTAAAGCACAGTAAATTATTACATTAAAAGTATATATACAGGAGCAAAACTATTTACCCTTAGCAAACCAACACCTAAATATGTTTTATTTTATAATAAAATATTTTATTCACAAAAAGGAATGTTTGGAACATATAAATTGTAAATGTAATATAATGAAAAAGTAGATTACCCAGATTGCTTCATACACACCATCCAAATGCTCTAAGGAGCTACAAAATTTTTATATGGTTTATCTATTCCTGGCCTTAAAGAAAAGATAAATTGTTAAAAGCCCTGCTCCCTGTTATGCTTTTTGCACTTACTGCTTGTGACTCTCTTTCTACCAGTGCCATCCAGAACTATACAGTTATCTTTCATGGACAATTTCATGAAATTCTTAAAGAAAAGTTAGATGCCATCAATAGAATCGAAGCTGCCATAAGGAACACAACAACAATACTCTGGATGGTTTTAATTATCCTTACAGCTGCTGGAAGTCTGAAGAGGTAGACCAACGAACAAGTGTTTTCTTTATTAAATGAATTGAGTATTCTTTTTCAAACAGCCAGGAGTATCAAGGGAACAGAATGGAATGGCAATCCTTGCATTTGTTAAAACTAACCGAAGTGGAAACAGAGATATCCTTGAGGGATCCTTTTAGGAAAGCAATAATAAAAATTTAGTATTTAAAGTCTTAAAATTTTTTTAAAGATTAACAAGTCAATATAAATGCAGAGCAAACAGTTTTTTAAACTTCATATTGACAGACATTAAGTATGTCTTAAAGATGCAATCTAGAAAAGCCTATTTGGGGCCCTACTGCGCTTTTTATACTTCATTGACTTATGGGTATATTTCTTTCCACATGGCTTTGTTCCGTTAAATTCCCAATATTTCTTCTTCAGTTTTCTCAAATGCTCTTTTCTTTTCCTCTCCCCTTCCATCAAAGTCCATTATCATCTCCTGAATCTCCATCTCAAAGCAGAATTTTCCTTAGAGACATCATTAAAAGCCTCATATATGCTTTATGCTTACCTGATCTCACACAAAGTGAGATTTTTTCTTCCTTGATTTTACTCATTCCAAGTTTTTCACTGACATAATTCATCTATCACTGCAATAGCTCTAGGGTTCATTTATCACATTCTTTTGTGAAGGTCCTTATTTTATAAGGGAGGCTATGAAATCATCTTCCCTTGGGATAATTAAGACTAGAAGAGTTGTCTTCCTGTCAGAAATGGTTTAGGTAAAACTTGCCTGAAAATACGGAAAATGTATTAGACAGGTAAGAAGCTTTTTTTAGTCTTATGGTGTATAATGAGATATTATGTGATTATCTGGGGCATTTTTTAACATGCTCTTCTGAACAAAAGGACACTCATTTAGTAATACAATAGAATCTTATGTGTTCTGATGGCTTGGAGTCAGAAATAAACTAGATATTCTAAAAATACAAAGTATCAACTAAAAATGCCTTCAGTTCTCTCCTTAATGGGAATAGATTTGTCAAACTTTGATATATCAGGGGACATTTCTGCTGTTATAGCCAACTTGAGCTAATTTTCTAGATAATAATAATAATAAATATACTCAAGGTGATATGCACTCTGCATTGCTGAAATCATCTAAGAAGTCCTCCTGAGCCAACACAGGAAAAAAAGTATCCCAAATTTTGTCCATTTTTAATGTTTTAATGAGAAAAAAATATCTCTATGAGAAATAATCCTGAAATAATGGGATGATTATAGATATTAAAAAAGGTAAATTATACCTTAATTCACCAAATGGTTATTGCAAACTTTGTGTCTGATACAGTTCTAAGTGCCATGAGCTTGCATGACTATAACACTGGCCTTGCTATTGTGTACCTTAAGGTCTCTTAGAAAAGACCTTTATACAAGTAACTACTATTCAAAGCAGTAAGTATTAGGTGTCATAAGAAAGTAAAAATCAGTGCCCTACAAATATCAGGGAAAAAGGGGTCATTCTTCTTAGGCTGCTTACATTTGATCAGGAATTTGAAGATGCCTTGTCAGGTTGCATTAATGAATTGGGAGCATTTCAATAAGTGATGAAGATAGAGGAAAGAAATTTCAGGCAGCAGAAATATAAAAGAGGTGGAGGTACAGGAAGAGAGAAGCCAAGGATGGAACATAGGAGTTCTGAATGGGCTTTGGCTAAAATGTTGGCCATGTACGGATGAGTTAATGTGTTGAGAGGTGGTCTGAGCTCAAACTCTGGTTGATTTTGTATGCCAAGTTAAGAATTTTGGACTTTCTTCAATAGACAAATGAGAAGTATTAATAAAATAAGCATTATTTTCATTTAATCATAATTCCAACTTTTACGAGTTTGTTGAAAAGCCCCATTTTATAATTAAGGACACTGAAACTTAGAGAGATTAAAGACTGAGTCCAAAATTCCGGAAATAGTAAGTGGTCTTTATTGCAAAACCCATACTCTTTTCTACGTCACAATGCAGAAGTTACTATAATAACATGAGCAGTATAGTGTTTGCGGAAGATCCAATAGTGGGTAGAGTATGGGGCAAAACAGTGAAGGGAAAGACTGAAGTCAGAGACATCACGAAGTTGTTATAAAAATAGTCCAGGTGATTTTCTCAGGGCATATGCCCAGTAGTGGGATTGCTGGGTCGTATGGTAGTTCTATTTTTAGTTTTTTAAGGAACCTCCATACTGTTCTCCATAGTGGCTGTATCAGTTTACATTCCCACCAACAGTGCAAGAGGGTTCCCTTTTCTCCACACCCTCTCCAGTACTTATTGTTTGTAGATTTTTTGAGATGGTGTGAGATGATACCTCATTGTAGAGTGGCACTGTCATATATACACTACCAGATGTAAAATAGATAGCTAGTGGGAAGCAGCCGCATAGCACAGGGAGATCAGCTCCGTCCTTTGTTTCCACATAGAGGAGCGGGATAGGGAGGGTGGGAGGGAGACGCAACAGGGAGGAGATAGGGGGATATATATGTATAGCTGATTCACTTTGTTATAAAGCAGAAACTAACACACCATTGTAAAGCAATTATACTCCAATAAATATGTTTAAAAAAATACTTCAGGTGAGATGAAATGGAAACCTGCAGTAATTGTAGTAGGAAAGTAATGGAAAAGAAATATTTCAAATGATACTGCAAAGAATTTACACACCTTCTTCACTGAATTGTAAAGGAATACCACAATAACTTCAAGTGACTATTTCTTTCTATGTTAAAGGTGAATTTTTTAAAAACTTCTTTAAAACATTAACCCGGTTAAGATCCCCCAAAATTAAGAAATAGCAGATATTTAAATACTAATAGCTCATCAATTCCAAACATAATTCTCTAAATACCAAAGTGTTATAAGATGTATTTATAATATTTAAACCATCTGCTTACTTTTTTTGTTTCTATAATTTGGGTTAAAATAATCTGGTAAAACAAGACAAAAATAAGCATGGTGTTATATGGAATAAAATAATTCTTGAAATCGATATTTTCAATTCATTTACTCCAGGAATGAGCTTGTATGCAAGATGGTAATTTAATCAAGAAGCTAGAGGAATTAAAAATACATTCTTTTTTCAAATCAACTGAAAGCATCATTAATTCTAAGTTATTTCCTTGATGCCTGTCACCATGGTATCAAATCACAGAACTATTAAAAGAGAAACATTAAAAGGAACTGAAACTTTGACATCTTTTTATTCCATTGTAGGTCATATCAAAGCTTAGGAACTAAAAGAAATATTTCCAAGTTATTTATTCCGAGGTTAAAGAGGGTCATTTAAAAAAATGTGTCTTTGATATATTCCTGCACATTTTAATATTGAGACTAGAGCCAGTCTCCAGGAGTGTGGATCAGGAGCTTGGGCATCTACTGAAAACTCTCTGCCTCTGGCATCAGTGAATGAAGTTCACTGCCAAACAACAAAGACAAAGGTTACAGACTTAAGTAAGATGAGAAGCAGTAAGAAGGACCAGGGCAGAGAGGGGAGATGTTAGAAAACATAATTTCTCCTCTAGGCAACACGTACAATTTTGCACCAACTTTTGAATAGTCCTTTGTGTGTTTCTAAACAACATACCAGTTCTATTAAAATGGGACATTATGGAAGTGTTTCTGCCAGTGAATTCATCTTAAAGAGTCTTAGAATAAGTAGAAGTCACTTTAATGGCTTTCAAGCAGACCATTCAGAAGTAGCAAATATTCAGATCTATAAATCTATAGCCACATTTATATCTTAGTATCAATAACACAGGGATGTTTCAGGGTTCCAAGCATGGACAAAAAGACATCTGTGGTGCTTGAACAACTGGACATCTACACCAAAAAAAGTGAATATAAACCCAGTCCTTACACCTTTCACAAAAATCAGCTCAAAATGGATCATAGATCTAAAAGTAAAACACAAAACTATGAAATTCCTAGAAAATAACATAGGAGAAAATTTAGATGACCTTGGTTTTGGAGATGACTTTTTAGATATAAAAATAAAAACACTAATGATGAAAGAAAAATTGATAAACTTGACTTTATTAAAATTAAAAATGTCTGCTCTGTGAAAGACACTGATGAGAGAATGAAAAGATAAGCCATAGAAAATATTTGCAAAACATATATTGGATAAAAGACTTGTATCTAAAATATACAAAGAACTCTGAAAATTCAACAATAAGAAACAAACAACCCAATTAAAAAATGGTAAAGGGCTTCCCTGGTGGCGCAGTGGTTGGGAGTCCGCCTGCCGATGCAGCGGACACGGGTTCGTGCCCCGGTCTGGGAAGATCCCACATGCCGCGGAGCGGCTGGGCCCGTGAGCCGTGGCCGCTGAGCCTGCGCGTCCGGAGCCTGTGCTCTGCAACGGGAGAGGCCACAACAGTGAGAGGCCCACGTACCGCAAAAAAAAAAAAAAAATGGTAAAAATTTTGAACAGACACCACATTAAAAAAGATGTGCAGATGGCAAATAAGCAAATGAAAATTTGCTCAACATATATCATAGGAAATTACAAATTAAAACAATGTGATACTACTATACATCTATTAGAATGGCAAAATTAGAAAACACTGACAACTACAAATGCTAGTGAGGATGTAGAGCAACAGGAACTCTCATTTATTGGTTGTGAGAAAACAAAATGGTACAGCCATTCTGGAAGACAGTCTAACAGCATCTTACAAAGCTACTCATAGTCTTACCATATGATCCAGCAATTATGCTTTACCCACATGTGTTGAAAACGTGTCCACACAAAAGCATGCACATGAATGTTTACAGCAACTTTGTTCATAATTTCCAAAAATTATGGAAGTAGCTATAATAATAGGTAAACAAACTCTGATTTGGAATAGTATTCAGCAATAAGAAAAAGTAAGCTATCACTCCACTGAAAGACATGGAGTAACCTTAAATACACACTGCTAAGTGGAAGAACCCAATCTGCAAAGGCTGCATACTATATGATTCCAACTATATGACATTCTGGAAAAGACAAAACTATAAAGACAGTAAAAATGTCAATAGCTTCCAGGGGTTCAGGCAAAGAAGTGAGGGAAGGGAGGAGAGACGAACAAGTGGAGCACAGGGATGTTTAGGGCAGTAAAACTATTCCACATGCACAGTTAATATAGATACATGACATCATACATTTTCCCAAATCCATAGAAAGTATAACACAATATGATTTATGGATTGTAGTTAATAATAATGCATCAATATCGGCTCATCAACTGTGACAAATGTACCACACTCATGCAAGATACTAATAACAGGGGAAACTGCAGGAAGGGTTGTGGGCATATGGGAACTCTGTATTTTCTATACATTTTTTCTGTAAACCTATAACTGTTCTAAAAAATAGAGTCTATTAATTTTTTTTAAATTAGGAAATGTATCTGTGAACCATTTAGTCTTTAGAAAAACAGGGCTTTGCATAATGGCATCAAGGAAAATGTGTCTTTATAATGTTAATTTTACCTGGTTCCACCAGATACTATCCCTGAACTAAAAGAGATGACTCCGAAGTCTAAAAAGAAAAGGATATGTTATATTAAGCGCTAAAATATTTTAAGGATATTTAATGATATCAAAAGAATTCCTAAAAATGAAATTAATACACCAAAATGTGATACAGAGCTGTTGAGAAAAATAACATTAATTTCAAAATAGTCAATGAAAACTGTAAAACGTATCATCTGTAACCTAGCAGAAAGGCAAAAAATAATAATCTGAATAAAAATGCATCTATCCAGCCTTGACAAAGACATAGTAAAATGGACATTATTTCCAAAACTGATAAAGATTAAATTGCTTCAAACTTTTTGGAGGGCAGAGAATCCATAAACATATTGAAATTTTAAATGTTTATACCAACTGATCCAGTAATTTCATCTGGAAATTTATCCTAAGAAGATAATCAAAGATAAAAAGATTTATTTCCTAGGATACTCATTCAGTCTTGCATAATAGGAAAAATTGGAAGTAGCACACATGTTCATCAAAAGGAAAATTTTTAAATTCTGGTCACTCCCTACAATAGGTTACTATCAAAGTGGAGCTTCTATATGTCTCATTGACAAGGAAATATCTTGCTTAAAAATTGAGTTTGAAAAGCAGTTTGTAAAATTATACTTCTAATACAATTTATATAAAATTATATACAGGCTGCCTGCATGTATACATTTATATGTGTTTCATTGCATGTGTGTGTGTGTGTGTGTGTGTGTGTACAAAGAGGGAGGGCTAAGAAGGAATCTTTGTTTTTATTTTTATATCTTAACTTCTTAAAAATGTGGACGTAGAAAAAAAATAATTAAAACAAGTAGGGCTTCCCTGGTGGCGCAGTGGTTGAGAGTCCGCCTGCCGATGCAGGGGACACGGGTTCGTGCCCCGGTCCGGGAAGTTCCGGGAAGATCCCACATGCTGCGGAGCAGCTGGGCCCATGAGCCATGGCTGCTGAGCCTGCGTGTCCGGAGCCTGTGCTCTGCAAACAGGAGAGGCCACAGCAGTGAGAGGCCCATGTACCGCCAAAAATAAAACAAGTAGGCAAGCAAGCAAACAAACAAAAACAAAACCAGAGAGCTTATTTAGGAAGACTTCCATAAGGGGAGACTTGGCTGTATGGATTAGCTTACAACACTAATAGTTATCATCATAATAAATTTGTATCCATAATTCATTGTAATGGGATTTGGAATTACAAACAATCATGCTCAATTTTTGGAAACCCAATTAAGTAACCCAGTCTTCCTTTTACTGCCCTTTGGTCATTTGTAAAGTCCTAGAAAGCCCTAACCACATGGTGGGTATACACTCCCCATTCTCCATTTCTTTCCACACTCACATTTCTTTCCACCTGAGCGGTCTTTTTAGAATAAGAATTTTTATCGTATTATAATGTGTCCTACCCTGCTCTCTGAATCACCTATTTTAAAATCCTTTAATGAATTCCCATTGCTCTTAAGATAAAGATAAAACACTTGAGGACCCTGCTTGATGGCTCTTCCCTACCCATTCCAGCCTCACAGTGAGCTACATTCCATTCTACACTCCAGCCAGCCCTGTCTTCCTTCAGCCCCTCAGACTTGCAGGGCTCCCTTCTACCACAGACACTTTGTCCTCTTCCCCTACTTAACTCTTCCCCTACTTAACTTGTCCCCTTCCCCTCTTTAACTCCTGCTTCTCCTCCACACATCAGTTCAAGCATGGCCCTCACCAAAGGCCTCCTTGAACTCCCTGACTAGGTGAAATCTTCCATTATGCTATCACATAATATCATGTTCTTCTTCTGTTGCTTTTATCACAGCTGTAATGTATGATAAGTCTGATTAATGCCTCTCTCCCCTACTTCACAGCAAGCTCCAAGAGTACAGGGGGGAGCATGTCTATTTTTGCCTACTATTGCATTGCCAGCCCACAGCTTGATACCCAGAAGGAACTCAATAAATCATTCACTGAATGAATAAATAAATGAATCAATCAATCAATATCAAAGCTAACAGAATTCTTAGAGGTTCATCCCTCATTAGTGAATCCAGTTTAGCACATCAGGCTGTAATGTTTACACTGTACATTAAGTTTACAACAAGGAATCATATGAACAGACTATCACTGACCTTATAAAGAAGTATTTTTAGAATACTCCTAAAAAGAAAAAAAATTAAGAAATATTTTTAAATACCAGTAAAATATATTTTCTCTCAATATTCAACTTTTTTTGTGGGGGGGGGAAGGGGCTCAGCATACTTGAAATTAGAAATAATGCTACAATCTATTCAACTAACTAAATTAGCATTACTGAAAATCTCTGAGATGGCTACAGAAAAAAATGATGGTGGTGTTTCTTTTTTACTGGCTATAAGTTTGATGATCTAAGGCGGATAATCTTTTCAATACCTTTCCAGCTATTGGGTGTATAAAATACAGCAAATGAAATGACAGAAACCATCCAAAGATATTCAAGATTTCATACAATCTTTAAAGCTAATACCATAGGTTGCTATCTTAAATTATGATAGAGACCCAAGGGAGGAAAATGAACTGACAAAGTAGGAGAAAAATCTTTTCTTCAGAAAATCTTTTGGTTGCTTTATCAAGATTGCTTTGAACTGAAATCCTCTGATATGGGCATTCATGTACAGTCTTTGAGATTAAAGATAAAATCAGGATTTCACAGACATCACCTAGAGTTTCTTGAACAGTTTCATCAGTGTCTGGTTTGTATCTTTCCTAAAGGCAAATCGGATTCTGCATGAGCCATACTCTGTAATTTAGCCAACGACTACTAAAACTCAGTGACACTAAAGTAACAGCAGGATGTCCAATCATAAAATTAATTTTTGGTGAGATTAAGTGGAGCACTACCTTTAGTGTATCAAAAAAAACCCTATAAATATGGATAGAACAAGCTATGCTTTAGATCCCTTGACTATTGGAATTAGCAGCAGAAAGATAAATATGGATTTTGGCACCCAGAAAGGGAACAGGTTTTTTGAGGAGAAGAGCTGTTATGTAAACTAAAAGGTAAAGAGGTAAGCTTAGAGACAGCAAACAATAAACCCTATTAGACGCCTATTTACCCCAACAGTATTTTCAAAATCACTGTCTCCAGAGAAAGCAACATAAATCCAGAGTCATAGTTAACTATGAAGGGCAAATGATGATATTTTGAGAAAGGATTAAAGCTTCATAATCATTAAGAAAACACACTTTCTAGAAATCTTACCTTCTGGCACATTTCAGTATCTGGGCTGGGCTGCTTCTAACTTGATTTTACACTTGACCGGACTTCAGTGAGTCACCAGCATAGACACTGCTCAGCTCCTTCTGTCCTTTTTTTGCAAAGTTACATGCAAGCTGGTCGTCCAGGTTTTCTACTCAAGTAGTAGCTGAGTGTACACCAGTGTAAGGAAGACATAAAATGAAAATATTCCTTTCTGGTTAAGAGGGGAAAAGTGGGGCATTTACTGGCATAAAAGAACTCTATACTAGAATAGAAATGCACTGAAGAGGGAGAAGTATTTATTCCCTTAGCATAGTCTTCTGTCATTGATTTGGAGAGAGATTATTTTTAAGCTCCGTGAAGATTACCTATACTTCTAATTAGGTCATGTTTAGCGTTCAAGAAAACAATTCCAGAAGAAAAAGCTTTTTGTCTTCTATGTAGGAGAGCTGAGCATAATGACTAGTTCAATATATGCTCATAGTTCAAAACAAGATAACAGTACATTTAAGAAAGAATAACCATAGCAACCTGCTGGCAGGATTTACACATTTTATGTGAAGGAGTTTGCAAACTGCAGAGCACGTCTACATGTGAAGATGTGAAGTTTTCTGAGTTTTGCTTAACTTAGTAGATAACCACTTTTTTTTAGTAAAAGGGATAGAGACCATAACAGATGAGCACAGTTACTTTTATGGGCATTTCTTTTCTGAGTACTTGCAGGTTTTTTGTTTGTTTATTTTAATAAACAACATCATACATACTGACTGGAATTTCCCTGGAATTTACACAAATCCTCAACACATTTTCTGGGTTAAAAAATTACCCAGATATTTCAGAATAATGAAGAAAACACAAGTTAGATGAGAACAAGTGTCTCCTGACACTGCAGTTCTTTCTGTTGCTGCATCTTAGAAATAAAGATTGGGTTCTCTTTTCACCTACAGTGTATACACAAGGAAACATTCTCTTTTTTAAAAAGGCTCCTGGGCATTAGTGTTCTACTATTTCTCTCTTAATCCTGCTCTCTCATAGAAAGCTGATGGGGTTATTTTATGCACTCAAATATACCTTTACTATCATTGAAAAGATACAATGAGTTGAAAATGTACAGTTAAGAAATACCAGTCATTTGAATTGGATGCTATCAGATATTTGGCATTATAAAATGTTTTAAACCTTCAAGATGTAAATATGGCCAAAATGCATCCAATGTCATACCCTTATACTCAAAAATTATACATCAAGAAGTTAATCTTATCAGAATAATTAGAAATGGGTTCAATATTTTTCATATGATATTATTTATTATAGCATAATTTGAAAACTGGAAAAAGTGTAAAATAATCTAAAGACACCGAAACAGCACGTTGGCTGAATAATAGGTAACAATAGGACTCTATGTAGCTGCAAATCACAGAAAATCTGACTTGATAATGCAGACTTGATAATATGAGTTAATTTTCCTCACTTAATAAGTCTATGGTAAGTAGTGGCTCACACTGCTTTTGGTGCTCAACAACGCCGCTTGGATTTTTCTGTATTTCTGATCTAACCATCCTTAGAATGTTGCCTGCATTCTCATAGTTGAAAGACGTCAGGCATAGCTCAGATATCACCTTTCAAGGTAGAAAGAAGGGGATAGTGGTCAAAAATCTCAACATATCAGTCCTTTTTATCAAAAAAGCAAAACCTTCCCAGAAATCCAGGAAGAGACTTCTCCTTAAATCCTATAGGTCTTACATAGGTTACATGCCTTCCCTAACTGGAAGACAAGTGAGAAAGCCAAGTACTTCTTTTCCGGCCTCAATCCCTGGAAGCAGAGAGGAGGAGGTGTAAATGAAAGCTGAGTTAGCCAACCAACAGTAGTGGCCACACAAATTACATCTTTGAAATAGTTACATGAGAACAGGAACTTTATCTCTTGCCTTGTGTATCCCTGGGGTACAGTCCACTGCTTGGCACACAGTAATAGTCAATGAGTGGTTGATGAATGAATGGATTGATAATTGAATGGAATACAGGCAGTCATAAAAGTATATTTTCAAGGGATATTAAGAGAACTGGGGATTGCTCCCAACAAAATATGATATGAAGAAAGCAGAATACAAACCTATATATTCTGTGACCCCGATCCTGAGCACACACATAACAAACAAGTGTGACTACAAATTCCATACTCTTAAAGTGGTTCTCTCTTGTTAGTATTACTCTGAGTTACAACCCTGCTGTGCCTTAGTAGCTACACTGTAAAACTGGTAACATCCCAAGTTCGTTATGATACTGAAATGAAATGAGTATAATCCAAGTTGCTGTTTATCCAAAAGAATCTGCTTTCTTCCCTTTCCTATTCTTTTCATTTCTTGAAATGAATTAAATGTATTAAAATTTTGTTTGAGCTTTGTTTTCCTGCCTGATTTTCTCAATTTCTGCTCCAGATAACTTAGGTGGTGCTTATAGCTACATTCTGCTGATTCTCTATTTGAGATCAATCTTGACAATGAAATGGTTAAAAAAAAGGACCAACTGGTGAACACTGAGGACAATCTTTGTATTTCTAGGGAGCCACGCATTTCCTTTTTCTGATCGAAAGAGCATTATTCCCCACTTGATAATATTTTAGTAGTGTTAGATGATTCAGACTTTTAATAAGTACAATATGTCATGCAGTCCATTAGAATAAATATAATAAAGTCCGTACTCTCCAGGGGCTCACAGTCCAGTGAAAGACAAACAGAGGTACTAAGAATTATAAGTACATGAGGCAGATGCACTGATGATACTAAAGCTACAGTGAGGGAACGGGTACAAGCATGGAGGAAGGTCACAGGATCAACTAGGGCAGGAGGGACGAAGACAGCTTTGCGGAGGAGGTGATACCAGAGCACAGTCATATTACACAAACAGGTGGACTTTGAAGGGGAGGGAAGGGAGGTAAAGCATTCAGGAACAATAAAAAGAGAACATCTTTTAAAGGATTATTCATTTCTATGAAAAGAAGCCTGGGGCATTTTTTCCTTCAGTCACTTTACTCACTTCCAGATCCAGTGAGTTTCTGCTTAATAAACATTCTTCATTGTGTCAGAAAGGAAAGGTCTTAAAACCAATAACAGGATGCCTTTCCAGGTACAGATTTGTGTCTTAATGTATGCTTCTCAAAATCAGGCTGCATTTCAGAGACACTGCTTCAATTATTTTAAAAAACTTGGGACACTATTACAAGGTTCATGCTTGGTGCAGAGAAATAACTCTGTATTATCTTTCGTTACAGCACAACTATAATTAAAATCCGAGCTTTATCAGTGGTTTTGTAAGTCCATCCATATGATAGGTTTTAGCAGCTCATAAAATATGGAGGGATGCTTCTCTGTGCAATAATATAGAATGATGTATCAGTTGCAAATACTATTTATTTTGTATAAAGTAAATTGCAAATACTATTTATTTTGTATAAAGTAAATGCAAAATCTTTCCCTTTACCAATGGAGCTCACCTTCCCTTGAGCTTCCTTCTTCCTCCCCTCATGTGGCTGACCTCCACTATCAGCAGGCATAAACCTCACCTTCTCTGGAATCCTTTGCTAACTCTGGAACCCTGAGAGAGAAGTCTTTCCTGTCGGCTTCCTTATCTTCTTATGCGCTTCATCCCAACACGTCTATTCATTGTCCCTGTCCTTTACCGCACTTCCAGTGCCCATGGACTATAGACCCTCAAGAAGGCTCAGCACAAGGTTGTAGTTAAAAGCAAGGGCTCCAGAGCAGGGCGACTTGGGATCAAATCCCAGCTCTGTCACTCGGTAGCTCTATGATTGTATGTACTTAACCTGTTTATTCCTCAGTTTCCTCATTTGTAAAATGGGAAACATAACAATATTTATTTCATAGGGTTGTTATGAAGATAAAATAATATCATATTTTAAAGCATTTATTCTAGGGCTTGACCCATAGTAAGTACTATACAAGTTTAGCTATTATTTTTGTTATTTAAATCATTAGTGTTTGCCCAGGACTAACATCATTCCTGGCCCCGAACTGGTAATAAATACGTGTTTAATAAAGGAATGGAAAAACATTATGGACCAGACTTTCTCCTCCCATCTCATTCTTCCTGCTCTTCCTGCCTCCTTCATTCCTTCTTCCCAGGCCCCAGTCTCTTTTCCTTCTCTCTTATTCTTTCTCCCTCTCACTCACATTTCAGATATCCAGTCAATAGTCCAAGATATTATAAAACCCTTGGATTAGAAACTATGAAATTTCACACACCTCATTTGCTGCACTGAAAGGTCAGGCTTGATTAAAAATATCTAAATCTATTTCTCCCGAAGTACTATCCTTTAGAAATAACACAAAATAGTTCAGACAGCTATACAGCAAGGTAAGTGAAGATTACAGTCTTCTCAGAAGAACTGGGGCAATCCTCAAAACCAGTCTTTCATGTATATAATGCTCAATATGTGTTAGCCTAGAGTATCTATAACTTTCTAGACGATCACAGGGGTTTTTACTATACACGGATGGGGAGGCCCAAATTCTAAGTGAAGACTAATGCAAAAAAGTATACAAAGGTGCTCCTGGAGGAGAAAGGACAGTCAACATGAAAAGGAGTGCTGGCATGCATAGGAGGAATTTTGCACACTTCCCTGGTGGTCCAGTGGTTAAGACTCTGTGCTTCCATTGCAGGGGGCACAGGTTCAATCCCTGGTCTAGGTACTAAGATCCTGCATGCCGCACGGCATGGCCAAAAAATAAATAAGTAAATAAAAATACAAACTGATGCAAAAAAAATCCATGAAGAACAAAAAAATCAAAATTAAAAAAAGAAGAAGAATTTTGCCTATATTTTAGCAGAACTTGAGGCTGTAGAAAAAGGTCCAAATGCCTTCACTCCTGAGGTAAGATTGAAGCTCTCCTCTCATATTGCCTGGCATTCTCTAGCTCATCCACTAAAAGGAACAAAAATGAACAAACACTAAAAGGAACAAAGGGAGCACCAATCGGTAAATGGTTCACTGTGACCTGGGGAGGTTGGAAATAACTTTCGTTCTGGGTCTTCCAAGAATACGTGTCAGGTTCTTAGATAAAAAAGTTGAAAAGGGTATTCTTGGGAGAGGAGGTAATACATGCAAAAGCATCAAGTAACATAGAAGGCTGAGAAATCTGTAAGGCACTAGATATGTCTGGAGCACGCGGAATGAGTGAAAAACAGGGGGAAATAATCTTGGAGAAAAGACTTGACACTTACTTACATTTGCAGGACCCAGAGTAAAAATATAAATGAAGTCTGCATACCATATGTCTAAATATTTAAAATGTGTAAGTCAAGATAACCCAATGTTAAATAGAATATGCTAGCCTCCTACGTTTACAAATAGATAGTTTTAACAACATGAAGGCCAAAATGAAATCTAGACTTCTTGTATTTCTTGACGTTTCACATCAGAGCCTGGTGGTGTGTGGGAGGCAGCCGCCATACTTTGGTCAGTTCCACCTCTCTCTCCACCCTTAGTTCCTTCCCTTAATGTGAGGGGATTCTCACACACATGAATTGGGACACTCCAGCCTGTGTGATCAACTTCCATCCATGCTCACTGGAACAGTGGTCATCCCTCATGCCAACAGGAAAGCACATTGACAAAGAGCCTACTCTTGGAAAGGCAGACAATATTGAGGAGGCCCAGGGATACCCTGGAAGCAGGCTCAAGGTCAATTTTGAGGGAAATTATGGGGCCCTGAGTACCTCACTCATGGTCTAAAAGAAGGAGGCACAGCTCCAGGGTGGGCACCAATCCTTGGGCCCACAGACAACATATGCTATGGAGAATTGTCTGGAGAAAGACCAGAGGAGGTCCAGCCAAACACAGGGCTGACAAGAGTTGCTGTTGCTTGAGTTTCAAGACAGCCCTGCCGTAGAAGGAAGGAAGGAGAAAGGTCATAAAGGGTTTTATACCTTTTATCCTCAGCTCATTATCCTATAGGTAATATGGTGACATGGAAGGAAGTCACATGATCAGACAGGCCTTGATGGAAGCAGTGTAGACTTGCTAACTTAAGGATCCATAGCCTTGCCTGTGCTACGTTATGTCTTCTTTTTTCCCTTCCCCCTTCCTCCTATGAAGCTTTTATTGAGCCCCAGGATCAGAAAACTTAAATCACTTCTTACTCTACCTTCCCAGAGAACTCTTCATAATTCTGTTTGGAATATAGAGGCAAGTTAGCTGTATAGATATCTGCTTTCCTCCATAGACTGTGAAATGCTTTATAACTGAGATCTCCTATGTATAAAGTCAACTATTTGTAAGATGGGATTCTCTTTGTGAGCTGAATCTATTACTTGCCATATTATTAAGAAATGATAATATTATTGAAATAAAGTTCATGCCACCGCTCTAGAGCAATAACTAAGAATAAACCTAGTCATATCTATTTCTCCTTGGAATTAAAAAAATACAATGAAACGTATGTGGGAACAGTCTGTACTTCACATCTGAGTTATATTAGGGTGTGAGGTCATGGAAGGCCACCTATTTATTATCTACTGCTATTTGAAAAATTACCCCACAACACAGTAACTTAAAATAACAACATTTGTTGTCTTTTAGTTCTATGGGTTAGTAATGCAGGCACAGCTTACGTGGATGCTTTAGCTCAAGATCTCTCATAAGGTTACAACCGAACTGTCCACTGGAGCTGTGACCTCATTTGGAGGCTTGACTAGGAAAAAATATGCTTCTGAGATCACTCACATGGCAGGTTTCTTGATAACTATTGGACCTATAACCTCAGTTCATCATAGCTATAGCTTTGGCCAGAGATTTCCATTTCCATCAGTTCCTTGCCATGTGAGCACCTCCATAGGGCAGCTTACAACACAGCAGTTGGCTTCTCTCAGAGAATGAGTAAGAGCTCAAGAGTGAACACCTACGATGAAAGTCATTGTCCTTTTATAACCTAACCCTAGAAGTGATACCCCGTCACTTTTACTGCATTCTATTCACTTGAAGGGAGTCACTAGGTCCAGCCCACACTCTAGGAAAGGGTATTACACAAGAGCATGAATACCAGGAAGCAGGATCAATGGGGTACCATCTTAGAGGCTTCCTACAACAGACCACATGCAGATAACAATTACAATCAAACACCCTTCTTTATATATATAACACAGAACACACAGACACACGTGTCTGTGTATACAACAATGAATGAACAAGTGTTAGGATAATAATGTTCATTTATCCTTGATTTAAAATGGTTTTGAATTAACTATTAGTGACTGCAGTGAACAATGTAATGATTATTTTTTTACTAATAAAGCAATCACAAAGAAATTCCCATAAATATTTTGGGGTTGAATTAGTTTCCTACAGCTGCTGTTAATTTCCTCAGACTGCAAATCATCACAAATTTGACAGCTTAAAACAACACAAATTTTTTATCTTATGGTTCTAGAAGCAAGAAGCTCAAAATCAGTTTTTGTGGACTAAAATCAAGGTGTCAGCAAGGTTGGTTCTTTCTAGAAGTTTTAGGGGAGAATCTGTTTCCTTGCCTTTTCTAACTTCTAGGGGCTGCCTGCATTACTTAGCTCATGGCCCCATCTTCCATCTTCACCACCAGCAGCACAGTATTGTCCAATATCTTTTTTTAACTCTGAAACTCTTGCCTCTTACAGGGACCCTTGTGATTACATTGGACCCACCTGGACAATCCAAGATAATCTTCCCATTTCAAAATCCTTAACTTGATCGCATATGCAAACTTCATCCAAAGTAACATACTTTCAGGTCCCTAGGATTAGGACATGGACCATCTTTGAAGGGTTAGGATGTGGACATCTTTGGGAAGGATTAGGACATAGATATCTTGGTGGGGGAGCACTCAATGATTGGTATAAATAACCAAAATAATACTCTTTGTGAATGTAAAAGTCACCTACTCTTTGGCCATGCAATTTAAATGAAAATAAAAAGATCAAATTACATCAAATTGTTTAGAACTGTCCCTAATCTTCTGAAGTGAGCACACCTTGGGATTATACTCGATAAACTGTTGAGACCTACTGTTAGGTTTCACATGAGGACTAAACATTAACACTCTTTATATTAGGTCTTTGACAGATCCTACGTAAATCCTGTGATTAGTCCATGAAAACTAAAATAGAAGCTGCAAAGCGGAATAAAAGCAGGTATATGTGTGTGTGTGTGTGTGTGTGTGTGTGTGTGTGTGTGTGTGGTCTGTCTGCCTTCTGAATATATCTGTGTGCATGCTTACACATGTATTCATGCTAGGGATAGAGGAGTGTTGACACCATGTAATGGATAAATTGGTTAAGAATCAAAACACCATGTTCTTCATATTTTATTGTAAAATGTCCTCTGTGAGATAGCACACTGCAAAGGATATCAACTATCTAATTTGATTAAAACACCATATTAAGCTAGGTAATGGAATTATGTATTGTTGCCATGTAAAATTACATTAATTTTTATAGTGCTAAAATTTTTATTGCATGACCATCACATACACTATGGAAATCTAGCATTTATACAGAACTTGACTTAAATTTTAAATTCGAAGTCTAAAATTTTTATTAGTTCATTTTGTAATTCCCTGAGGTAGCTAGGCATTTCCTTTCAATTAAATAAAACCTATTCTAATACAGCACAGTTATCTTTTATATCAATGATAAATTTAGCATTGTCTGATAAAGGAACAAATTTCCCAGCATATATTGTTTTGTTTCCTAAAGTGTCATACTTGAATGTACTTGAATGTATCAATTGCTGTGAGCCTAAGGACCAGTCCTAGACAAACTGTAAAGTAAATAAAATTTACCTTTTCCCTTTTATTGTTCTATCATGGGACACATCATATACACCATCCTCAACCTTCCTCATAGCACCCCCTTTCTTTTAATGTTCAACAACATCATCAAATTTAGCTACTCTGGCTTCTAGTCTTGGAGCTCACTTCTGTAACACAGTTAAACACACCTATCCACATAAGATAGAAGTAAACCAACTGCAAAATTTGGCCAATGCTGAATGAGGGCTGTTAAAAATCAATATTTGGTCAAGATTAAAAAAGACCAAAATGAATATTTTAACTCTATAGTGAATGTATGTGATACAGTAATAAATCTGAGGTTTTATTAAACAATTTAGCTATTAATATAATTTTATTACTAAAATTTTTAATGGTAAATTAAAAGTTCAACATTATAATCTAGGAAGGATAATTTCTTAGCATAGAGAGTTACCACATTGCTCCTGAGATCACCCAATTTCACATCTGTAATCCTAAACAGATTCTCACTTTGCAGTGACAAAAAAATAAATAAATAAATAAAAGATATTTAGAGCATACCTCAATTTTCTCTATAACTGTGTTCTTTTCTTCATACCTTTTTATATTCCTTATAATATCTGGATTGAAGAGAATTAATCACAAATCTTCTATGTGATTTGGAAGGCTTCCCTCCTTGTGAAATGTTGAAGTGCAAAGTTGATATTCTTTGTCATATTTGCTTAAAAGATGTAAAGACTTTCAAAGTGAAATCTTCACGTTTAATTTTTTAAAAATTAGAATTATGAAATCACATATATTGAAATCTCTATATTCTGCCTTTTACTATTTTTAAAATTATATAAACATTTGCGAGTTCAAAAAGAATATAATGTATTCCTAAGCTAATTAATTAATGCAATTACTCCAAATAGACCTATTATATTTCAATGTACTTCCAAATTTATTTGGAAATTTTTAATAAATATTTTTGTTAATAAAATTAGAAACCTTCACAATTTGCCTTATTGTAGCATTTTATGCTTACACTAATATACATGTATACTTCAAAGTCTAAATCACATGAGACTTTTCAATCTAAGTTAGCTCTAAAATATTTACCTGTTTTTAAAAATGAATGTTCAGCTACAAAAAAATCCTCTTAGAACAAATAATGAATTCAGCAATGTTGCATGATACAAAATCAACACTCAAAAAGCAATTGCATTTCTACACACTAGCAATGAATAATCTGAAAGGAAAATTAAGAAAACAATTCAATTTACAATAGATCAAAAAGAATAAAATACTTAGCAATAAGTTTAACCAACAAGGCAAAAGACTTGTACACTGGAAACTACAAAACACTAAAAGAAATTAAAGAAGACACATCATGTGGGCTTCCCTGGTGGCACAGTGGTTGAGAGTCCACCTGCAGATGCAGGGAACATGGGTTTGTGCCCCAGTCTGGGAAGATCCCACATGCCACGGAGCGGCTGGGCCCATGAGCCATGGCCGCTGAGCCTGTGCGTACGGAGCCTGTGCTCTGCAACGGGAGAGGCCACAACAGTGAGAGGCCCGCATACCGCAAAAAAAAAAAAAAAAAAAAAAAAAGAAGACACATCATGTGTGTATGATTGGAAGACTTAATATTATTAAAATGTCAATACTACCCAAAGTGATCTACAGATTAATGCAATCTCTATCAAAATCCCAATGTCATTTTTTGTAGAAATAGACAATTCCATTTTAAATTCATATGGAATCTTAAGAAATTCTGAATAGTCAAAACAGTTTTGAAAAAGAAATAGTTGGAAGTCTCACACATCCCAATTTTAAAACTTTTTAGAAAGCTACAGTAATCAAAACAGAGTGGTAACAGCATAAAGCAAGATATATAGAATGATGGAATATAATAGAGAGCTCAGAAATAAACCTATATGGTCAAGTGTTTTTTGACAAATGTGCCAAGATCATACAATGGAGAGAGGACAGTCTTTTTAACAAATAGTATTGAGAAAACTAGATATCCATATGCGAGAATAAAGAATGAAGAAAACTGGATATCAATATTCATATGCAAAACAATTAATAAAGAATGCAAGAATGAGAATTAAGCTGAACACTTGTATTGCATCATATGCAAAGATTAACACATAATTGATCAAAGACCTAAACATAAGAGTGAAAACTATAAAACTCTTAGAGGAAAACATAGAGGAAAAGCTTCATGACATGGAATTTGGCAATGATTTCATGGATATGACACTAAAATCATAGGCAACAACGAAAACAAAAAATAAATAAGCTGGACTACATCAAACTTTAAAACTTCTGTGCATCAAGAGACACAATCAACAAAATAAAAAGGCAACCCACAGAATGGGAAATAATATTTATATATCATATATCTAATAAGGAGTTAATATCCAGAATATGTAAAGAACTCATAACTCAACAACAGAAATACAAACAACCTGATTAAAAATGGGCAAAGCACTTGAAAAGACATCTCTCCAAAGAAGATACATAAATGGCCAACAAGCAGAAGAAAAAATGCTCAACATCAATAGTCATTAGAGAAATGCAAATCAAAACTATAATAAGATACTACATCACACACATTAGGATGGCTACTATATTAAAAGAAAAAGAAAACAGAAGATAACAACCATTGGCAAGGATGTGGAGAAATTGGAACCTTGTGTATTGTTAGATTAGAATGTAAAATGATGCAGTGGCTACAGAAAACAATATGGCAGTTCATCAAAAATTTAAAAATAGAATTACCATATGATTCAGCAATTCCACTTCTGGGTGTACACCCAAAAGAATTCAAAGCAGTGAGTTTTTCAAAGAGATATTTTTACATGCATGTTCATAGCAGCATTATTCACAACAGCTAAAATGTGAAGCAACCCAAGTGTCCAGCCACAGAAGAATGGATAAATAAAATGTGGTATGAACATATAATGTAATATAACTAAACTTAAAAAAAGGAAGGAAATTCTATCACATGCTACAATATGGATGAACCTTGAGGACATTATGCTAAATGAAATAAGCCATTCAAAAAAAACCCTGCAAATACTGTCATTCTATTTACATAAGGTACCCAGAGTAGTCAAATTCTTTGAGACAAAAGTAGAATGGTGGTTGCCAGAGACAAGGGGAAGAGAAGATAAGGAGCTGTTTAATGAGTATGGAGTTTCAGTTTTGCAAGATGAAAAGCGTTCTGGAGACTGGTTGCTGCTATGATCTGAAATTCCTATGTTGAAACCTGATGCTCAATGTGATAATATTAGGAGATAGAACCTTGGGAAGCACAATTAGGTCATAAGGGTGGAGGCCATATGAATGGATTAGTGCCCTTCTAAAAGAGGACAAAGAGAGCCATCCTGCTCCTTTCACCATGTGAGGACAGAGCACAAAGGCACAAAGGCAGTCTATGAACCAGGAAGTGGGTCCTCATAAGACATTGAATCTGCCTGTGGTTTGATCTTGTACTTCCCAGCCTCCAGAACTGTGAGAAATAAATTTCTGTTGTTTATTAGTCACTCAGCCTATGATATTTTGTTATAGCAGCCCAAATGGACTAAGGTAGTTGTACAACAATGTAAGTGTACTTCACATTACTGAACTGTACACATAATGGTTAAGACAGTAAATTTTATGTTACGTATATTTTACTGCAATTAAAAACTTAAAATAATAAACATGTTCAGATTTTCATAATCAAAACAAATGGCATACTTTGTATTACTGTTAAACTGATTAGGTGTACCATAATATGATGGTAATCCAAGTAATTCCGCACAAGTTCAAGGTTGCCAGAAATGACACAGAAATGGCATTCAGCAAATTAATCTTCCTGAGCCTGATGCTAAAACCAAACAGCAGGTGTAGTCTAAATTTCAAGGCCTATGCCAAATCTCAGTACAAGCTGAAATGAAGACTCTTACAAGAGTCTTGCCAACTGTGAAAATTTCAGAAACTTTGGCAGACAGGTTGAGAACAAATTTTTGGTCAAGCAACCCTATTTGCCTTCCTTCAACCTCCATAGATCTTACTATTTAGATGAGTGCTCATTCCCTTAATCACAGAATCACATCCACAGGTTTGTACTGTCCCTAAAACTTAAATAAACCTCTTCCTTATTTTAAGTTGGTCCTAAGAAAGGCCATTAAGGTTTATGGAAGGAAAGAGAGTTGGTCCTCTGAGTGGGTATATCGTGTGGCCCTTTCCCATCTCAGCAGTGTTAGAGGAGCTTTCTACAGTGTACGTGGTCTTCTGCAAAACAAGGCTTTAAATATATATTAAATAACACATTTATTGACTGTATCTTTTGAATCCTAAAAAATAACAAGTTGAGCTTCTGGGCTGGGATTTTAATTGTCATCATATTGTTTCAACTATTACTGAGTCAGATTACTCACAACATCATAGTCAAATCTTAGTTAAATGGTTTGGGTGTGCTTGGAAAGGACTTTGCACTGCTCCAAACCATCTTAGTTTCCCTGCCAATAATCGTGAGCATTCAAAGGTTAGAGGCTGATTCACTCATACAAAGTACCATTAAAAAAAAGATGCTTACTAAGTATTTTTCATCAAGCTGCTGATGAAAACTTCTGGAGCTAAGAATAGTCAGGTGAGATAATCCCAAATGGTGGATACAACTTCCCCTCCAAGGTTAAATGAGGAAAAGTATAACATGGTGAGATTTGGTTTTCAGGCAGAGAATGGTCTCAATTCATCATAATTTCTTCCTTGAACATTGCAATATAAAGTTTATTATAAACTATAGCTCTGTACAGCTGAAAAACATCTATTTTTACTAAACACCAAAAATATCACCAAATGATATTCATGAGATAAACCTAAATATATCAAATTGTCAGAACAGATAAGGACAAAGAAGCACTTTTCTCCCAGCCTACAAAGCAAGAATACTGATCACTGCTAAGTCATAGTTGGGAAAAGTGCTGACACTAAATTCCAATTCCTGCTGGAAATATTTATGCCCCACAATGTGGGAAAGATGCAATATTGTGACAATGGAAGAGTTACACTCCTTCCATATTTAAGCATTGACTGTAGTGAGCACAGTTCTGTGGCTTTAAATGAGTATGGTATTCTTAGGAGCATTATAATAGCAAACTATAGCTTTGCTGGCTTGTCAAAAGGAGAATCAGATTTCAGTAAGACATGGTTGGGACAAAAACAAAGGTTACACTATTTTCCTAAAGTTATAAAGAAAGTTCAAAGAAGAATACAGATTTGGTCTTGCAATAATATATTCCTTATAAATTAGTGTCAAAAAATTTCTAAAACTATACTACGGTTATTCACACACCAGTGTGGCTAGAAGTATGTAATTAAACAAAAGAATTAGGAGATTAAAATTATGCCAATGATGTTAGTAAATGTACTATCTCTTCAAAACAGAGTCGCTACTGATGGTCACTGAAAAAAATACATGAAAAAAGCCTATTTTAAAACTCAATATAAAAAAATCAGTCATAAAATTCAAATGAGCATTCTTAGAAAACTACCCTTCATCAACAATGGAGTTTCTGGATAGTAACTGGAAGAACATTAAAGTGTCTTAAAGAATTATTAATGTAATGGTATTTCATATGCCAGTATTATGTTTATAGCTCTGCAATTACTTTGAATTTGATAATCTATGTAATATGGTTTTGGTCAATGAGAATATAGAGTTCAAGAGAACATATTTCCCAGCCATTCAGTGTGTTTAGTTTATTGTCACTTCTTTACTTTCTCTTAAGTCATTAGAAAGTATCAAAAGTAATCTTTATTTTAAAATATGGAACATTCACTCTAAAACATAATTTTAAGTAGCAAACACAAATGAATCAGAAGAAAAAGTAACATCTACTGATTGTCCAATAGCATGCCAAGGACTAGGAGTTTTCATGTGCATCGTCTAATTTAGTTGAGGATAAGTGCTACTATGCCCTTTAATGAAGGCAAAGAAACAGAGGGTCAGAAAGATCAAATAACGAGCCCAAGTTCACAATTAATAGAAGTGAGATGTGTGTATTCGTCTTCTTTGAGTTGCCCAATTCCATGATCCCAATACAAAATGAACGTGTCTCAGAAAACTTAAACTCAGAAAGGAAAAGATAAATCCTGTCTTTGTTGAAGTACTCCAGGAGAAAGCCAAGGTTTGTGTAATAGGTAATCCCATATTATGGTATTTAATGTCACAAAATAACCATGATGTAGTCATTATTATTCCTATTTTAAATTTAATTCCTCAAGATTAAATCCTGGCTTCAAACTCAAGTCTCTCTGACAACATAAAACCACAGAGTTCAAATCAGGTAACCTGAGTACACACTTTTATGTATCTCATGCATGGTACAGACAGATGAAGCATTCCCCCTAGGGGCTTTTAATTACAACTCCAAACCAAGCCAAAGTCTCAAAAACAAAAGAACCTTAATTTGAGTCAGTGAAGAAATGGATACTGCATAAATTGAGTGTTTACCAGAAAATAAGGAAAATCTTACAGTGACAAATATTTTCTCATATTAACAAGGCATTTAGGTTCTAACATAGGCCTTGGTCCAGTGACTCAACCACGTTAGGGCTCAACTCTGTGGTTACCTAGGCTTTTCCTTCATTCATGGTCCCTCATGTTCTCAAGATGGCTGCTCAGGTTTCCAACATCAGAGCTGTGCTTATGGCAAAATGAGAAAGGAGTTTTCTCTTTTATAGTGAGAAAGCAAAGCTTTCTTGGGCACATTCCTAGCAAACTTCTTCCTATGTCTAGTGGCCAGAACTGTGCAAGCTTTCCAGCCGTACCAGCAAGAAAGATGGGGAAACAGTGTTCAGCTTTCCAAACTCTATAGAAAAGACAGAAAGAAGTGTAGGCAGAGGGAAAGAGGCATTGTGTCAACCAACTACAGTGTCTGCCTCAAGAACTACAAGGGAGGTTTTTTAAACGCTTCAGATTAAAAGATACTTGCAATTTTGTTTATCCTCAAAATCAGCTCACAGAAAGCTAAAACAACCTCAACAACTTTTTTTTGTCAATCTGCTCATAACATGAAACTTCTGAAGAAATGTATAAAACCAACGAAAAGAATAATCCGATCTCCACCTAAGAAAAAAATCAAGTTGATCTTTGCCAGAAACTATTAGGGAAGTATCTGTGGCAGAGTCCACTACTAGCATACTCACTATCTTTTCTCCACTTCTTTACTAAGAGAATCACCTTCCTTAGCATCCAGGAATGACCTCACGACACATTTCAAACCCATGCAATGTAAATTGGTGGAAGGAGTTTTAAGAAAGTTCCTCAAAAGAAAACAACCGATTCAGCTGATGTGTCCCATTTTGCCCTTCGTCTTCCTTTTACTTACAGATTGAAATACAAACCTGGTGGCTGAACTCCAGCAGACAATTTGCAAACTTGAACAGTACCATACTCTAAGAAGAGAGTTTGAGAAAGCTCAGAGGGGTCTGAATTCTGGGGACACAATAGGGCCTCTATAACATTCTAGACTGCCTCCATCGAGACTCTTTCTCGCAAATGAAAGAGAACCCCTTAATTTGTTTAACCCAGAGTTTTTTAAGTTCTGTTAGATTATGAACTGCTATTAATTGGAAATAAAATAAAGATAGCATAACAAATCTAAATGAATCAGTTTACATAAAAATGGGAACCACAAAAATGTTAAAAATCAATAGTCCCTTTTATAGATCACATGCCAATTAGTGGAACTATTTTTATTAATTTGTAAGTATCTTGCCCATAAGTAGCACATATGCACATATTAAGCCCATCTCTCTAATATTTTTATATACATTTAAAATACATATACATATATTTATGCACATTGATATATATGTACATAGAAAGTTTGTGTGTGTGTCTGTGTGTGTGTGTGTGTGTGTGTGTGTGTGTGTGTATGCACTTGCACATATGCCTATAAATATATATACACAGAACACAACATTCAGTTGGTAAATAGGAGTTTATGTTATGGCTCAAAATAAGTTAATTCAAGTCTTATATAAAGAGATAACTAGGGCTTCCCTGGTGGCACAGTGGTTGAGAGTCCGCCTGCCGATGCAGGGGACATGGGTTCGTGCCCCGGTCCGGGAAGATCCCACATGCCGCAGGGCGGCTGGGCCAGTGAGCCATGGCCGCTGAGCCTGCGCTTCCGGAGCCTGTGCTCCGCAACGGGAGAGGCCACAACAGTGAGAGGCCCGTGTACCACGAAAGAAAAAAGAGATAACTAGAGGGTCATCTGCATAACATTGGTAATAGTATTTTCTGGAAAGTTACTTTTTTTTTTTTTTTTTTCCGGTACATGGGCCTCTCACTGTTGTGGCCTCTCCCGTTGCGGAGCACAGGCTCCGGACGCGCAGGCTCAGCGGCCATGGCTCACGGGCCCAGCCGCTCCGCGGCATGTGGGATCTTCCCAGACCAGGGCACGAACCCGCGTCCCCTAGATCGGCAGGCAGACTCTCAACCACTGTGCCACCAGGGACGCCCTGGGAGGTTACATTTGAATAACTATTTTATTATTATTCTTAAATGTTTCTGTATTGCTTATCTATTCTTTTAATAATGAGCTTGTATCTTTTTCTTACAAAAAGAATGAAATCATTCTTTAGAAAAAAAGAAGTTAGGATTTATTGTTGCTAATTTATTAAAACTAAAATACACTGGCAAATGTTTTTACTATGTGGGGAAATATTATAAGAATTTTGAACTGTTTTTTTTTCCAATAATATAAATTTTATTATTATTGTTTTTAACATCTTTACTGGGGTTGAACTGTTTTTTCAAGCACAATTCTTTGCAGTCATGGTATCTAACACATAGAATTAATTTATTTGTGGTTACAAAGCAGTTGTAGCATAATGAATTACAGTTAAATCTATATTTAAAACAGAAACTAAATTTCCTTTTGCTTAGATGTATTTTTTTTAATGCGATGAACTCATTTTACAGCCTGTTCCTGTAGGAAAATCACTGATAGAAAATTGAAATATTTATTCTTGGGTTCACACAATGAAACTCAGAAATGTATTTTACTTTATTTTATAAGACAGTCATAGAAAATATTTAAAATAACATGTCAGGTAAATAACTAGAATATACATAGCTATATGCCTTTAGAGGTCAAAGCCTTTTATCTGTTTTCCTTATTGCCTAAAAGTTATTCCTTGGAAGTAAGTTTAAAAAGTCAACTATTGCAGTCCCTTAAATCAGACATGCAAGAAAATGGTGCCCAGTTGTATGAGTTAATGTGTCCTCTTTAACACTTGTTACTTCTGTTCCTGAAAGGATTAGATTCTCTATGTCACTTCTCACCAGAAATAAAAGAGCACAACTGAAGAACAAACATGAAAGATGAAGTACAAAGAGAGGTGACTTATCCTAAGTCACACAATGATAACTGATTTATTCATTAAGCATCCACTGTGCATCAACTATATTCTAGCTGTCAAGGACACAAAGTTGATGAAGGGAATATTTGAAGGTATTTTGCTCTATGGCCATTATAGCAGCCTTTCAACTCTATCATCTTAGGTCATTTATGTCTATCACCAAATTAAAGATTCAAAACAACCTCTAGAGGACACCTAGTACAAGCTTATTTTTTTTATAGCTTATTTCACTGGGCAGCAAGAAAGCAGACCTATTTTTTATAAGGTAGTCATTTAAAATTACACCTGAAAAAAGAGTCACGCATGTGAAGAGCAAGGTATAGTAAATACTAAGCACACATGGAGGAAACAGCATGTGTGGTTCTTGGAACCGAAGAAAGGCCAGAGTGACTGGAGTATATTGATGCCAAAGAAGAGAAGTATGAGTTGAGGTCAGAAATTAAGCCAGGACCAGAACAGGCAGATTCCTGGGGTCTATGGTTAGGAGATTGGATTTAATTTTAAATCAACAAACAAATTAGAGAAGAGATTTGATAATAAAACCTTCAGGAATGACTTCATACATTTGGTACAGAGGAGAAGGAAAAGGAGTGAGCAAGTTTGGGTACCATGAAGATAACCAAGACAGGACTATGTCACAGAAGCCAAAGACGGAGAGAGTTCTGGGGAGGTTGGGGGGAACTGATCAACACTGCCGAACATTACAGGCACAACATGGAGGTTATTCCATTTGTCCATTAGATGAGAACAGTTTCAATAAAATATTGAAAAGGAAGAAGCCAGATTGTGGGGGAGTAAAAAATAATTGATTAATGAGAGAATTCAGGAAACTCAATTTTGTAAGTGAAGGGAATAAGAGAAAAGTCAGTGAAGACAGACCACTCATATGGAAGTAATAATGGTGAAAAAAAAATTGTTGGAACGTGGAAATTCTGGTTTCAATGCAGGTAGAGGCAAAGAGCCAGTGGAACAGGGAGAAACTAAGGATGTGAGCAAGAGAGAAGGTAGAAGGGGATGGGATCTGAATCAGAGGTGAAAGAGTTGCCCTAGGCAAAGGGTCAAGCAGAGATCAATGGCCATTTTTATTGGATTAGAAAAAGCTAGTACAGGGCTTCCCTGGTGGCGCAGTGGTTGAGAATCTGCCTTCCCATGCAGGGGACATGGGTTCATGCCCCAGCCTGGGAAGATCCCACATGCCGCGGAGCAGCTGGGCTCATGAGCCACGGCCGCTGAGCCTGCGCATCGAGCGTGTGCTCCGCAATGGGAGAGGCCACAACAGTGAGAGGCCCACGTATCGCAAAAAAAATAAATTAATTTTTTTTAAAAAAAGAAAAAGCTAGTACAATCCATAAGTTATGGTCCCTCAGCAGGATAAAGGGTATCAAATAAAGCAACAGTGAGTGTATGGCTTGGGGACTTGAGGAAAAAGTAAAATTGGGAGAACATACTCTGTTAAATGTCAAAGCCATCCTCAAAAGATGAAAAAAAAGCAATCAAGTCATAGTAAGGGTCTCATTAAGGTTGGATAGCATTAATCACACAACAGAAGAAAAAGGCCCAAACGTAACTAGGAGTCTCTTTACCTCTCTCCAACTATAATGGAGATAAATCTGTTACTGAGCATCTACTCTAGATGGTATTGAAAATAAATATAGTCTTTTTAGATAAGCCAACTCATCACATTTTCAGCTGGCCTCTGAAACACCCTTGAATTTCCCTCTATCATTCTTTAATTTCGCATTATTTTCTGTGATAAAAGGATACCTCACACTAGTTAGAGACTAAATAATTTACTATTGATACCAACTCTACTGTTGACAGTACATTTTAGAATTGTGTACCTGACATTTCAATTGCCTTTCTCTGTTCAAATAAATCTGCATTATTTTATTACTAAGAGAAGGCAGGCTCAGTCATATTTAATTTCTGATAATAAGTCTCTGTAAAATTCCTTCAAAATTCCTCTGTAAAATAATGGCCTGTGTTGCCTCCCCATAGCAAATGTTTAGTGTTTGAAGTATAGAATTTCACCTACTTTCCCACTGCTTCAGTGAGATAGTGATGTCAGGCAAAAACCATGATATTCCTGTCTCCTAGTTTCCATCTTCTCTAGAATGCTGTTACTATGCTCAGACTGGAGAGAAGAGGAAAAAAAAAAAACAGACATCAAAAAGCACCTCTTTTAGCCTGCATGTACCCTTCTTGCTTAAGCACTGCTCCCCTCTGGGGCTAGGGTCATGGTGGAGGGGAGGGGAAAGCACACATTTAAAAAGAACAGAGCCAGCTCAGACCCAACCCTCAGGACCTCTGCCCCAGCAACTTGGGATCTGACCCCACCCCCAAAAGAGCAGTGATGACCAATGAGCAGAGGGGAAGCCCTGCCTCACACCTGGCTCCAGCCCTAGCCCCTCCATCTCCAGTCCACTTCCTACTAAGGTGATAACTGTTAGCATACCCTGAGGAAAGAAGTGACTTGCTTCCATGTCAAATTGGGCTCTCCAACCAAAAGCACTGAGCACACATAGTCCATGCAGGAATGCTTGCACATAAGGACATCACTTCAATACTGCAATAGGTAATTGTTTCAATGAAATTCACAGAGATAAAGACATTAAGCAGACTGAGAAAGCAGAACTGGTCTCAACTGAAAGAGCAAGGGAAAACCCCAGAAAAAATAATGAAACAGAGATAAACAATTTACCAGATAAAAAATTCAAAACATTAGTAAATAAGAATGCTAACTGAATTAAGAAAAGAATAGATGAACACAGTCAGTGAGAATTTTAACAAGGGACAAGAAAATATAAAGGAAACCCAATCAGAAATGAAGATTCAATAACTGACATAAAAAACACACTAGAGGGGCTTCCCTGGTGGCGCAGTGGTTGAGAGTCCACCTGCCGATGCAGGGGACATGGGTTTGTGCCCCGGTCCGGGAAGATCTCACATGCCGCAGAGCAGCTGGGCCCGTGAGCCATGGCTGCTGAGCCTGCACATCCGGAGCCTGTGCACCACAACGGGAGAGGCCACAATGGTGAGAGGGCCGCGTACCGCAAAAAAAAAAAAAAAACACTAGAAGGAATGAATAGCAGACCAAGTGATACCAAAGAACACATAAGTGATCTGGAAGATAGAATAATGAAAATCACTCAATCAGAAGAGCAAAAAGAAAAAAATTTTTTTAAATGAAAACAACTTAAGAGATTTGGGGGATAATATCAAGCATACCAACATCTGCATGATAGGAGTTCCAGAAGGAGAGGAGAGGGATAAGGGGCTTGAAATTGTATTTGATAAAATTGTGGCTGAAAACTTCCAAAACCTAAAGAAGGAAACAGATATCCACGTACAGGAAGCACAGAGTGTCCCAAACAAGATGAACCCAAACAGACCCACACCAAGACATATCATAATTAAAATAGCAAAATTTAAAGATAAAGAGAGAATTCTAAAGGCAGCAAAAGAAAAACAGAGTCATGTATGAGAGAACCTCCATAAAGCTATCAGCTGATTTTTATGCAGAAACTTTGCAGGCCAGAAGGGATGGAAAGATATATTCAAAGGGCTGAAAGGGAAAAATATGCAACCTAAGGTATTCTACCCAACAAGACTATCACTTAGATTCAAAGGATAGATAAAGAACTTCTCAAACAAGCAAAAACCAAAAGAGTTCACCAATACTAAACCACCCCTAAAAGAAATGTTAAAAGGTATTCTCTAAGTGGAAAAGAAGTAAGCATCTACAAGAAAGGTAAAATCCCACTAGAAAATGCAAATATACTGTAAGGGCTAAGGATCAAACACTTAAATAAGCTAGAACAAAGATTAAAAGACAAAAATTATAAAAGCAACTATAATCACAATAAACACTTAAGGGATAAACATGTATATGTAAAATAGGATGTCAAAAACACAAAAAGTGGGGGAGAAGAGCAATAAATATAGAGCTTTTAGACTGTATTTGAACTTAAATGACTACCAGTTTAAAACAAGAAGATATAGTTATAGGTCAACATATATGAACTCCATGGTAATGACATATAAAAAATCTACAATAGATACACAAAAACTAAAAAGAAAGGAACACAAGCATACTACTAAAGAAAATCATCAAAACACAAAGAAAGAAAAAGAAGAAATGAACAGAGAATAACTACAAAAACAACTGGAAAACAATTAATAAAATGGAAATAAGTACCTACCTATCAATAATTACTTTAAATGCTAATAAGCTAAATGCTCTGATCAAAAGACACAGAGTGGCTGATTGGTTAAAAAAATAAGAACCATCTATTTGCTGCCTACAAAAGACTCACTTCAGAGCTAAAGATACACACAGATTGAAAGTTAGAGGATGGAAAAAGATATTTCATGCAAATGGGAATACCAAGAAAGCGGGGGTAGCAATACTCACATCAGACAAAAAAGAAAAAAAGACTTTAAAACAAAGGTTATAACAAAGACAAAGAAGGGCATTACATAATGTAAAGGAAACAGTACAAGAAGAGGACATTATACTCATTAACATATATGCACCCAATACAGGAGCACCTAAATATAGAAAGCAAATATTAACAGACATAAAGGGAGAAACTGACAATAACACAATAACAGTATGGGGCTTTAATGCATCACTGACATCAATGGGCAGATCATCCAGACACAAAATCAATAAGGCAACAGTATCTTAAATGACAAAATAGACCAGTAGGACTTAAAAGAGATCTAGAGGACATTCCATCCAAAAACAGCTGAATCCACATTATTTTCAGGTGCACATAGAACATTCTCCAGGACAGATCACATGCTAGGGCACAAAACAAGTCTCAACAAATTTAAGAGGACAGAAATCATGACAAGCATTTTTTTCAACCACAAAGGTATGAAACTACAAATCAATTACAGAAAGAAAAGTGGGAGAAGCACAAACACATAGAGACTAAACATGCTACTTAAAAACCAATGGGTCAATAAAGAAGTCAAAGAGGAAATCAGAAAATACCTTGAGATAGATGAAAATGGCAACACAACACACCAAAATCTATGGGATGCAGCAAAAGCAGTTCTAAGAAGGAAGTTTAAAGTGACATAGACCTTCCTCAAGCAACAATAAAAAGGGCTTCCCTGGTGGTGCAGTGGTTGAGAGTCCGCCTGCCTATGCAGGGTACACGGGTTCATGCCCCGGTCTGGGAAGATCTCACATGCCGCAGAGCGGCTGGGCCCGTGAGCCATGGTCACTGAGCCTGCACATCCGGAACCTGTGTTACACAATGGGAGAGGCCACAGCAGTGAAAGGCCCAAGTACCAAAAAAAAAAAAAAAAAAAAAAAAAAAAAAAAAAAAGAAACAATAAAAATCTCAAAAAAAACCAACCTAAGCTACCAGCTAAAAGAATACAGACCAAAAAAAAAAAAAAATCAGTGAAACCAAGAGCTGGTTTTTTGAAAAGATATACAAAACCTTCAGCTAGGTTTATAATGAAGAAAAATTAGAGGACCCACTAAAAAAAATAAATGAAAAAAGAGAAACAACAACTGATGCAAGAGAGATATAAAAATTAATAAGAAGGAATACTAGAGACAGTTATATGTGAACAAATTGGACAATCTAGAAGAAATGGACAAATTTATAGAAACATACAACATGCCAAGACTGAATCAGGAAGAAACAGACAATTTGAACAGACTGATCACTAGAAGTAAAATTGAATTTATAATAAAAAAAACTTCCAGCAAACAAAAGTGCAGGACCAGTCAGTTTCACATAGAAATTCTACCAAAAATATAAAGAAGAAAAAATACGTATCCTTCTCAAAATATTTCCAAAACACTGAAGTGGACAGAACACTCCCAAATTCATTTTACAAGGCCACCATTACCCTGATGCCAAAACCAGACAAAGACACCACAAAAAAAGAAAATTTCAGGCCAATATCTTGATAAATATAGTTGTAAAAATTCTCAACAAAATATTAGCAAACTGAACTCAACAGTATATGAGAAGGATAATATACTATGATCAAGTGGGATTTATTCCAGGGACACAAGGATGATTTGCAAATCAATCAGTGTGATACACCACATAAGCAACAACAAAAAAGATAAAAATCACATGATCATACCAATAGATGCAGGAAAAGCAATGGAAAAAATTCAATATCCATTTATGATAAAAACTCTCATCAAAGTTGGCATGAGAGGAACACACTGTAAAATAATCAAGCCATTTATGACATACCCACAGCTAACATCATACTCAATGGTGAAAGCTGAAAGCCTTTCCTCTAAAATCAGGAACAAGACAAGGATGCCTGCTCCTCTCTCTACTTCTTTTTAATATATAATAGTATTGGAAGTCCTAGCCACAGTAATCAGACAAGAAAAAGAAAATAATGTATCGAATTTGGAAAGGAAAAATTAAAACAGTCACTATCTGTAGATGACATGATACTCTATATAGAGAACCCTAAAGTCTCCACACAAAACTATTAGAACTATTAAATGATTTCAACAGGGCAGCAGGATACAACATTAATATATAGAAATCTCTTGAATATCTATACACTAAAAATGAAATATAAGAAAGCAAAAGTAAAAAAATAATTCTTATTTAAAATTGTATCCAAAAAAATACTTGGGAATAAACTTAACCAAGGAGGTGAAAGACCTATTCTCTGAAAGCTGTAAAACACTGATGAAAGGTATTTAAGATGATAAAAAGAAAGGGAAGATATCCCATGTTCTTAGATTGGAATAATTAACGTTAAAATGTTCATACTACCCAAAGCAGTCTATATATTTAATGCAATCCCTATCAAAACACCCATGACATTTTCCACAGAACAAGGACAATCCTAAAATTTATATGGAATCATAAAAAACCCCAAATTGCCAAAGCAATCTTGAGGAAAAACAATGCTGGAGGTACCAAGCTCCCTGACTGTAGACTCTACTACAAAGCTACAGTAATAAAACAGAATGGTACTGCCACAAAAACATACACAGAGATGAAAGGAACAGGCTAGAAAGCCTGGAAATAAACCCACACACTGATGGTCAATTAATCTATGACAAACGAGGCAAGAATATATAATGGATAAAAGACAGAGAACGCAAAAGAATGAGATTAGAGCATTTCCTCACACCATGTACAAAAATAAACTCAAAATTGTTTAAAGACCTAAATATAATACCTGAAACCATAAAACTCTTAGAAGAGAACATGCACAGAACACTCTTTGATATAAATCACAGGAATTTTTTTTGGATCTGTCTCCTAGGACAGAAGAAATAAAAGTAAAAATAAACAAATGGGACCTAATTAAACTTAAAAGCTTTTGCACAGCAAAGGAAACCATTGACAAAATGAAAGGACAACCTATGGAAAATATTTGCAAGTGATCTATTTACTATCCAAATATATAATAGTATAATATTTACTATCCAAAATATATAAACAGCTCATACAACTCAACAATAAAAAACAAATAAACTGATTAAAAATTTGACAGAGACCTAAATAGACATTTTTCCAAAGAAGACAAACAGATGGCTAACAGGCACATGAGAAAATGCTCACCTTGCTAATTATTAGAGAAATGCAAATCAAAACCACAATAAGATATCACCTCACACCTGTCAAAACGGCTCACCAAAAAGTCCACAAATAACAAATGTTGGTGAATATGTAGAGAAAAGAGAACCCTAGTGCACTGTTGGTGGGATTGTAAATTAGTGCAGCCACTGCGGAAAACAGTATGGAGGTCCCTCAAAAAATTAAAAATAGAACTACCATATGATCCAGCAATTCCACTGCTGGGTATATATCCAGAAAGAACAAAAACACTAATTCAAAAATATACATGTACCCCAATGTCCATAGCAGCACTATAGCCAAGTACAATAGCCAAGACATGGAAGCAACCCATCAGACAAATGGATAAAAAAGATGTGGTATATATATATGCAGTGGAATATTAGCCGTAAAAAAGAATGAAATTCTGCCATTTGCAGCAATGTGGATGGACCTTGAGAATATTATGCTTAGTGAAATAAGTCAGAGAAAGATAAATACTATATATCACTTATATGTGGAATCTGAAAAATAAAGCCCATGAATGTACATAGCAAAACAGAAACAGACTCACAGATATAGATAACAAACTAGTGCTTACCAGAGGGGAGACGGAAGAAGAAGGGGCAAAATAGGAGTAGGGGATCAGGAGAAAGAAACTACTATGCATAAAATAGATAAAAAACAAGGAATATTTTTATCCTTGTACAGCACAGGGAATTATAGCCATTGTTCTGTAATGACTTTATATGGAGTATAATATATAAAAATACAGAATCTCTATGCTGTACACCTGAAGCTAAAATAATATTGTATATCAACTATACTTCAAAAACAAGATTTAAAAAGCAGCTCTTTTAGTACCTTCAATTCTGCAAGCTCAATCAATCTCATGGGAATTCACTATACAGCTATTTTGTTTCAGTTCAATATGGATAAATTTCATGATTTTGTTTTGATCATGAGTTTCTTAAGATGCAGTTTGGTATGATAAATAAATGCTGCAGACTTACGGTGCTAAGTGCTTTCAAACAAGACTTTACAATTCACACATTCAGTACTTTTCCTCTAATCACCATATCAGAAGCAAGAATCCTTTAGAACTCTCTGAAATGACTGAAGTTTTCATCCCTGTTTTTTTCAGTGTGTTCCTCTTGTGTGCATCTTCTTATAGCTGTCACTGACTCACTGCCAAAGAAAGTGGGGCAGTACAGGCCAAAGGTTAGGTATTTGGGCTTTCAAGTCAGAATCCTGTGGGTATAAGCCACGTTTGTGCAAGTTACTTTACCTCTCTGAGCCTTGATCTCCTCATCTATCAAATGAGAAGGAAATATTGCTTATGTTGCAGTTATGTTAAGGAGTAAATGAGTTAAGACATGTAAAACATTTAACACAGGACACAGTACACACTAAATCTTAACTAATGGCATTAGTTACTACTCTATTTAGGCATCCCCTCTTATTGCCATTTCCTTAATATTCTCCCTAAGCCTCAAAATACCTACACTGCTCCCTCCAGAAGCTACAACATTATTATGGTATTGAATAAATGAATCTGTTTTTTACACTGCCAGGAGCAGCATAGCTCTCCCAAAATCATTTTACACAAAGGACCATGAATTTCCACAAACTGAAATATATGATGAAGCATAAGGTAACCCAACAAAGATTCCCTTAGTTATATCAAGCTCTCAAATTAAAAAAAAATCCTAAATTTTTGAATGAAAATCTATTTTCTAGGTCAAAAATTGAATTTACAAAGGTAAAGTACACCTGGCACTTGAATATACAGTAAGAAAGATTTAACCAGAGAACAACAACAAAATAAAGGCTAATTCAGGGAGTTACATTTTTAACTTCTTAGATTTTAGTCATGCTGCTATCTGCTTTTTCATTTTAGTATCTCTGAATTTATCTCTGTCAACCTCAAATGCATATTTTCTCTTTTATGTACAGCCCTTAGCTCAACAGAGTAATGAATATAAACAATAATCTATTAATGCAAATATTCCAAGACTCTACTTCCTCTTGGCATTAGAATCCTTAACAGAATATCAGTATTTAATTACTATTTAATTGAAATTGCCATATGACATTTAAATATATAAGAAAGAATAAAAATGCATAAATCCATGCTTTAGAAAAGAAAAATAAAACTACATAGAGAAAGAGACCTCAATAGTGCCACCATTAACCGCTGTGTGAATTTAAGCAAAACTCTTGAGTCACAGAAGCCAGCTTACCCAGAAGCTACTAACGCTTAAGCTTCAAGGATCCCTCCCAGGCCCCAGGAGGAACCCTAGCAATGGATTTACACTTAGATCTTCATAAAATTTGCAAAAGATATCTTAACTGCAATTGATTCTAATTGCTGTCTTTTCCTATGTTGATTTCTGTCACACTGAAGTGTTTGTGAGCACTTCAGGAATCTGGCTAAGGGGAATTTGAATTAGGAATGCATGCTGTCTGATATGCTGAAATTTTAAATAGCTTCCATTATATTACCCATTCCAGAGTACAAATGGCTTCTAAGAACACTTCTACTGTCCACCAGCACAACTTACTCAGCTTTGAAACACAAAGGCATAGACTGAAGATTATATCATGATATAATTGTGTCCTTTGCCACCCACTATTAAAAGTATGTGGTCAGTGAAGGAGAAACAAGATTGTCAATGAATGGAGCCAGAAGCTAATCTGTGAGAAATTCTTTCACTTATCGAACATTTTAATGTAAAAATGAAAATGGAAAATTTATCAACACAGTTAAAACGGAAGGTATCTCTTGTCAAGATACTCAACAATGAGCATATGTAAGCATAAAAGCGTATTTTGGCAGGTTTCGAGTTGAGCAAAATAGAATTTATCAGAATTACTCTGTTTGCTGATCATAATGTGAGTACATCTGTGTGTAAAGTCACATGGTTTATGCATCTCAATGATAAAAAAGTGTATTTCAATTTCAGTCATACAAGAGGAAAAGCGGAATTTTCTCTCATTTTTCCTATAGAAAATATTACAAAACCCTTTTAGTAGGTAGAAGGTGGAGGCATTCTATTAGTTTGCTAGGGCTGCTACAGTAAATATCACAGACTGGGTGGATTAAACAAAAGAAATTTATTTTCTTGTGGTTCTAGAGGCTGGAAGTCCAAAATCAAGGTGCCAGCAGGTTTGGTGTTTCCTTGGGTCTCCCTCCTTGCCTTGCAGATGGCAACCTTGTGACTGAGTCTTCACATGGTCCTTTCTCTGTGAGCACACATTCCTGGTGCCCCTTTGTGTGTCCTAATCTCCTCTTCTTCAAAGGATACCAATCAGATTGGATTAGGGTCCACCCTACAGGCCTCGAAGGCCCTATCTTCATTCTGAGATAAGTAGGGGTGAGGGTCTCAACACACAAATTTTGGGGGAACACAATTCAGCCCATAACAGACACTAAGAGTATGCAGCCATAAAATGTAATTAAAAAGTGACTTTTGTAAACAATTAACAATTTTTTAACATCTTTATTGGAGTATAATTACTTTACAATGGTGTGTTAGTTTCTGCTTTATAACAAAGTGAATCAGCTATACATATACATACATCCCCATATCTCCTCCCTCTTGCGTCTCCCTTCCACCCTCCCTATCCCACCCCTCTAGGTGGTCACAAAGCACCAAGCTGATCTCCCTGTGCTATGCAGCTGGTTCCCACTAGCTATCTATTTTACATTTGGTAGTGTAACCACCAATGTTCATGTCACTCTCTCACTTCGGATTTTGGGATGTTTTCAACATTTGTCATCTTTTTTAAATGTGCAATTTGTTGCAATTTATTTTCTCATGTGAAAGATACATTCACTTTTGTACTGAGTTTTTTATTCATAATTTGCTTTGTATTCCTTCAAGAGAGCTGCTTGCCCTCCATATTGCACTGGATTCGGTTGTTACAAAAAGGAGGATCCATTCCCATCTCATAGATTCAATATCTTTATAGGTTCAATTGATTAATCTCTAAAATAGAAATCATTTTATTGATGTTGAAAAATGTGTAGTTTCCATTTCAATACAAGATATCTGCATTTTGCAAAGAAATGGTCATCTCTGAAATGTCATATATTGAAATTGTTTCCTAGAAGGCCATAAATAACATTTTTCCTAATATACAATTGTCCTTAAATCCAGACATTAAATTCCTTGCGTGTTATTATATTTCATGTCTTGTTCCTACCTCTCTATATAAAAGTCATAAGTAGAAAAACATTTAAATACCAATGAAGGAAATGTTGCCTAGTGACACCAGCAGTATCTACACGAGCCTGCCCTTACCAAGAGGACAAACGTATGACATTTTACATTTCTATATTATAGTCTATACATCATTCTTTAATGAGGTACTAATTGTGTAAACCTGTATAGAGTTTCTCCTGGATCATCAGCATGCCCTTGAGTATGATCTAAGTTTTGCCTTAGGTCTAAGGAGATAGAATCCAGAAGAGGAAATAGACTGAACGACCTCAAGAGCTGGCCTGTTTGACAGACAAGCAGGGCAGTAGTGAGAGAGAGAAATTGGGAAGTTGATTCATAAAATTCTCATATTTTGCATTTCAAGAAATCTCCTAACTCACATTCATTCAAGATTCTATCATTTTATGTTTAATTTCATGTTTGAAGTCACATAAAAGTAATGAAGCTTGTCAAGCAATCTCACTTTAAACAAGTAAGAAGAATTTAGGTCAGATTTCAGGTGCTAAATGCCTCTCTTGTTTCATAATAATCACAGTTCACCTTCATGTGGCAAGGTTTGAAGTAAAATATTTTGGGTTGTTTAGGACAAAGCTGCTTTGAAAGCCTAAAGAAAGTACAGTTCAAAGTAAATAACTGCAATTTTATTTTTCAAAATTTAAATTTCATGAGCTTCTTAATTTAGGTCTGGATTTCTACATTCTAGGATCTAAAATTAATGATATTTACCAGCTTTTGTTCCAACCAAAACAATAGCAGAAAAAGGATTTAAAACACTCATGCACGGTCTTAGGTCAAAAAATAATTGCAAAATGTGCTCCTATTAAGGGTAAAAGATCTGATTAGCCAGGTCGTTAAAATCAAGCAAGAGTAGAATAGGGCATGGTCATAATTTGTGTCACTCTTCTAATTTTCTTGTTTCGTCCTCTGGAACTCTACTCAAATAGCCCCACATAGCAAGAAAAAAAGTATTATCCATTCTTCTCTTAACCCAAGCTAAAACCCAAAAAGTTTCTTAATGGTGGTCAATGTTAACTTGGGGATGAATTAACCAATCATCTCTCTAGTTATGAGTATTTTTTTTTAGCTAAAGAACATTTATTTGTTTTTCACTAAGACTCTGTCTTGAGGACATAACTAAACCGCATCACCACCCCCCACCCCAATGTGAAGAACGGTTAGTACAGTGAAGTTATAAAGCAGATAGGAACAGTTTGAAGGATTGGAACCAACATTAACTGACAGAAACCAACTCCCATCTAAATCATCATAAAAATGTTTAAGTAAAAAAAAAAAAAGGAGGGGGCGGGGGGGAAAGGGGGTTTCAGACTGAACAAGATCCTCACATTTCATCTAATACATTCAATCCTGGCTAGAGTGCACCAAAATGGAAACAGGATTACTATAATACAAAACTTCCACTACAGCACACTGTACACAGCTGTGTTCCAAGCCCACCCCGTCCCCCTAATGCTTCCCAACTCAACTCTTTCCTGGCCTGTTGTGCCTGTCGACAAAGGAGCACCTGGATCTTCTCTTTAATCCAGTCTTTGCCATAAGGCTGGTTTGTCTGGGTATCAGCTCAGTAAACATGGCAGCTGAGGTCTGCTGGGTCATCAATAGAATCAAACAACTGACTGACATCATATGTGATAGAGGGGCTGTTGGGATTCATTCTCTTCAGATGTTCTTCATACATTTTACAAACACCTTCCATGCATTCATTCACAGATTCATAGTCAGCATAAGTTCTGCCTTCCGGCCTCTTGGTAGGCTGTTACCAGCAAAATGGTGTGAGACATCGCACCAAACTCTTTCTCTGCAGCCACTCCTGACTCGGCCGCTGCACCTAGTTATGACTATTTTGAAGAGCTTGCCCAGTTTCCTCCAGAGAACAACCAATAGTACAGTTCTTCTCATTCCAAAGCACATCTTTATGCTCTGAGCCATTCTGCGCACAAGTTTTAGAGGGAACTAAACCAGAGTAGAAGAGATGGGTGGCTACGCTAGAAGATTGGCATGATATTTTGACAGCCCTGCTTTCTTTGAGATCAACTTATATTTTGCACTTCTTGGTAAGGTTATAGTCAATAGAAAAATATAATACATCTCATCTAGATTGAGACATTTCTGCTTTCTTCATTATATTCTGGATACCCTCTTCCTCTCCCCACACTGGGATAGCATCCAAGGATGAGGAGGTGAAAATACAGTGGATATCAGTTCTGAGATTAAGAGAGAAAATGGACAAATATTTGGTAGTCAGCATAGCATGCAAAGGATATACTGGATAGCTTTCAAGAGCAAAATATAGTCTGGATAGTTAACTTCAAAGCATAATTTTATACACTGAAAGATATGGCTCTTCTCTTTACTTAACTCAAACATGATCTATAAAATATCAAATGTAAGAAAAGGATTTAGGAGAATAAATATCTATGGCAATGACAGATTTGACCAAAAAGAAAAAAAGTTGAAGTAAAATTTTTGAAAAAAATTCAAGTGATTCAAGTGCATCCCATCTGTGCTTCTTGTCACATTATTTTTATCTTCAAATTTACATATTGTATTTACAAATGTTTCTGTTCTCAGGTTAATTTTAAGAGCTCAAGTTGGGTATTTAAATGTTTGAATTAAGCATAACAACTAAATAAATATGAGAACACAAATCTTGGATGTTAAATGCATATAGAAGACTATCAAATTTGTCTTCTTAATCCTCAGCCAACACTTGAGTTCAGTTCCATCTAATAATCCACTAGAGATTCCATTGTATTGTCCAACCATCAACCCACAATTCTCTAAATACATTACTTTTTCTTCCTCAGCAAAGTACTGCTTTACATTGTTTCCTTACTTCAATCAATGTTATCAAAATCCTTTCAATTACTTAAAATACAAATTTCAGCATCTTCATTTTCTCTTTCATCTCTTTCATCCCCAAATAAGTTCTAAAGACACTGCCTTCCAAAATCTCCTCTTTTATTAACTTAGGCAAGGTTTTCATCATTCTCATCTCAACTACTACAATAAACTCCAAATTCATTTTAATGTTCAAACACTACCTCTTTCTAGTTACCCTGACATAGACATCACATCAATTTTTTTTTAATTCACTATTTTCACCATGACATTCCATCACCGTGGATCAAATCCTTCAATAATTATTTACCACCTACTCTAACAATTTTAAGCTTTCTAGTCTGTTACCTACTTTCTCACACTGCCTACCAAATTCTCATACTTCAAGAGTTAATCTGGTCTCACCTCTTCTCTGATTTTTCTTTACCCTGTGTCATTAGAAGCAGTATGGTAGAGTAGGAAACATTTACTCTGAGGCTTCAGGTGACTGTGAGATGAAATCCCAGCCCTGTCATCTATCTACTGGGAAGAACAAGTTAAACCCTTGAACCTTGGCTTCATTATATGCAATATATGAGATAATAAAGCCAAATTCCTATGGCCAATGAAAGATTAAATGAAACAGTGTATGTAAAGTACTAGCAAGGACAAATGATTTTACTTGGCAGATTATTAAATACTAATCCATATTTCTAAATATAATAGTAAAGTGTTGTTAAAATTATGACCTTGACTCACCAAATGATGCCTAAACATTTATTAAACAAAAAAGAAATATCTGTAGCAAACTCTTATTACTACCATACATTATTGTTCTATGAGCCCTTTGAAAATTGATAATATATACCTGGTGTATGGCCTTCATTTAACTAGAATTCTTTATTAACAAATAAATAAATAAATAATAATTCCCTCAAATGACATATCCACAAACAGCCAGACAAAATTTAATATAATTAATGGTTAAGAAATGAGTGTGAAGATTTTTGAATTTAGAAAGACCTGAATGGAAAATTTCTAACCATCCTTTTAGAATTATGATTCTTCTGAGTGAAATGACTGACAAAGAAGAAAGTGACATTTTTAAATATCCAAGGGAGACCCCAAGCAAAATCTGCAACTCTTCCAAGAAAGAACTGTCATACAATATCAAGTTGTACTGGCAGAGCAGTCCATATCCTCTAAGGGGCAGGAGGACAAGCTGGTGACTCAAGTGGTCTAGCTGTAAGAAGCATGGTGGTAGCGAGCGGAGAGATTATAAGGAACTGATGGGGTAAGAGGAGGGACATTCAGAAACTAAGAAATAATAGTGAAGTGGTAGCTGGGTGCTTATCTTTAGCTTACACAAAAATAATCATTTTAAGGGACATAATTCAGTAACATTTTACCAACTTGGTAGAGATTATGAAGCTAGCAATTTCAACCATGTAGAAAAATATACTCAAAAATCTGCAGAAGAAAAAAAAAGCTTTCAGCCATCTTTATTATTTTGGAAAGAATTGAATGACTCGCATTATCAGCTTTCCAGTTTATAGTGTATTTTAAAAGAGCAAGGGTTGAAATAAGCGATAGAATAGAGCACCTAGGAAACAGAAAAAAAGAAATTGGCAACTAAATACCTGACATAAAGGACAAAAGGAGAAAACACACAAAAATCCAAAGCACAGCATTCTGAGGCTTTTATTACAAGTTCTCTCAGCCTTATATTTTTCAATTGCTCCAAGGGCTTAACTTTTTTTTTTTTTTTTTTTTTCTGGTACGCGGGCCTCTCTCTGTTGTGGCCTCTCCCGCTGCGGAGCACAGGCTCGGGACGCTCAGGCTCAGCGGCCATGGCTCACAGGCCCAACCGCTCCATGGCATGTGGGATCCTCCCAGACCGGGGCATGAACCCATGTCCCCTGCATCGGCAGGCAGACTCTCAACCACTGCGCCACCAAGGAAGCCTTTCACTTAACTTCTTAACAGTACAGTGACTAGTATTCTGAATGAAGAACCTTCTTAATTTTACTCATCCTCCAAAAAACTCTCCCTAAAATATACTGCATGATTTCCTCCATTATTATACATATTATATAGATTCTAATATAATATTTTTTCTTGAGATATTGCTGTAAAAAGCTAAAATACTTAAATACTCTGAGAATAAAAAGTATGTTCTCTTTATTCTGTGAATTATATAGAAATTGTGTTCAAGCTAATGAGTATGGTCCTCTTGTTTGATGGATCTCAACATCACTCTGGATTAATGCCTAGTGACAAATATTGACTAAATATAAGACTAAATCACATTAATGATAAACATGCATTGAATGCTTTTTATGGTCCAATACTGGGTCATACTCTTTGCCTGTTTTATCTTACTTAATAGTATCAATCATTTTTATGCTATAACTGTAATTATTATTCTTATTTTACAGTCGAGAAAACTGAAGCATAAGAACGTAAATTAATCTTTCCATATTCCTAATGAAAAGGGACAATAGTATATATGTTGTGATTCTCTGATTTGTCATTTTCCAAAACAGTTGTACAAAGTACTGTGTTAACATAATTAAGAGTTTCCTACATCTAAGACATTTGGGGAACTTAAGGTTAGGTTCAATATATTTCACACAGGACTTCTGAATGACTTTAATATCTTAAGGAGTACTAGGTCTCCAAGAAGCGTACATAAAATGTAGACTAACATTCAGTTAATCTCACCATTATTTGATCATGCACTCCACTTTTCTTAGAGCATCTTGAAAAACTAGTTTTTCTTGGGACAAACTTAGAAAACAGCTCATTTATAAAAAGCACAATAATTGTTTTCATATAATCATTAGTTCTTTGATACAAAGTTGAGAACATAATGCCAAAAAAACACAATTCATAGGGCTTCCCTGGTGGTGCAGTGGTTGAGAGTCTGCCTGCCGATGCAGGGGACACAGGTTTGTGCCCCAGTCTGGGAAGATCCCACATGCCGTGGAGTGGCTGGGCCCGTGAGCCATGGCCGCTGAGCCTGCGCATCCGGAGCCTGTGCTCCGCAACGGGAGAGGCCACAACAGTGAGAGGCCCGCATACTGCAAAAAAACAAAACAAAGAAAACACAATTCATAAAAATAATTCTGTTTTTCCAAATATAGTACACATGGTGTTATGGGTTGAATTGTGTCCCCCCAACAAAGGTATGTTGAAATTCTAACCCCCAGGTCTTCAGGATATTACCTTATTTGAAACTAGAGTTGTAACCCACGTAATTAGTTCAGATGAGGTCATACTAGAGTAGGGTAGGGCCTTATTCTGATATGACTGCTGTCCTTATACGAGGAGGAGAGACACAGTAAGGAGAATACCATGTGAAAACACAGACACACTGGGAAAATGCCATGTGATGACAAAGGCTGCAGTTGCAAGCCAAGCAGCAGACTGACAGCCACCAACAGCCACCAAAAACAGGCAAGGAAGGAGTCTACTAAGTGTCTTAGTGGAGCATGGCCCCACATATACCTAGATTTTGAACTTCTCCAGAATTGTAAGATAATAAATTTCCATTCTCTTAAGTCACCCAGTATATGGCACTTTCTTACAGCAACCCTAAGGAAACCAATATGCATGGGTTACAAGAACACAAAATATTGATACCTTGAACATGGGATACAATATAGAATATTTAGAGTAAAGCACTGTGTAATAATTGCAGAGAGTAGATAATCTGGAAAGAAACTTGAGAGCAGATAGTCATGTGGCTGAGAAGAGATCTACTTGTTTATATTAATTTTTTTAAAAACTAAAGTAAGTATTTGAACATCTGTCTAAACATCAATTTTCTTATCTGGAAAGTGGGGTTTCCAGCTCATTCCTTACAAGATTATAATGATGATTAAGTGGGAAACACAGTATATAGGAAGCAATCAAGACATATAATTACATTACATTAGGTACTTCATACCATCAAGTTATCTCTGCAGCCTAGACCTCATGTTATCTCAGAGAAGTCCAAAGTCACTGAAAACGTGTTATTCTAGTGAAGAAAGAATTGATACTATAGAGGGCAGAAGCAAGAAGAACTACAATTCTGCAGTCTGTTGAATGCAAACCACATTCACAGAAAGACAGACAAAATGAAAAGGCAGAGGACTATGTACCAGATGAAAGAACAAGATAAAACCCCAGAAAAACAACTAAATGAAGTGGAGATAGGCAACCTTCCAGAAAAAGAATTCACAATAATGATGGTGAAGATGATCCAGAATCTAAAAAAAAGAATGGAGGCAAAGATCAAGAAAATGCAAAAATTTTAACTAAAACCTAGAAGAATTAAAGAACAAACACCTAGAAGAATTAAAGAACAAAAAAACAGAGGTTAACAATACAATAACTGAAATGAAAAACAGAGTAGAAGGAATCAAGAGCAGAATAACTGAGGCAGAAGAAAGGATAAGTTACCTGGAAGACAGAATGATGGAATTCATGGCCACAGAACAGAATAAAGAAAAAAGAATAAAAAGAAATGAAGACAGCCTGAGAGACTTCTGGGACAACATTAAACACAGCAATATGCACAATATAGGCACCCCAGAAAGAGAAGAGACAGAGGAAGGACCCAAGAAAATATTTGAATAGACTGTAGTCAAAAACTTCCCTAATATGAGAAAGGAAATAGCCACCCAAGTGCAGGAAGCACAGAGAGCCCCAGGAAGGATAAACCCAAGGAGAAACATGCCAAGACCCATAGTAATCAAATTGACAAAAATTAAAGACAAAGGAAAATTATTAAAAGCAACAAGAGAAAAATGACAAGTAACATACAAGGGAACTCCCATAAGGTTAACAGCTGATTTCCCAGCAGAAACTCTGCAAGCCAGAAGGGAATGGCATGATATATTTAAAGTGATGAAAGGGAAGGACCTACAACCAAGATTACTCTACCCAGCAAGGATTTCATTCAGATTGGACAGAGAAATCAAAAGCTTTACAAACAAGCTAAAGCAAAGAGAATTCAGCACCACCAAACCAGCTCTACAACAAATGCTAAAGGAACTTCTCTAAATGGGAAACACAAGAGAAGAAAAGGACCTAAAAAACAAACCCATAACAATTCAGAAAATGGTAATAGGAACATACATATCGATAATTACCTTAAACGTGAATGGATTAAATGCTCCAACCAAAAGACACAGGCTCGCTGAAAGGATAAAAAAAAAGACCCATATATATGCTATCTACAAGAGACCCACTTCAGACCTAGGGACACATACAGACTGAAAGTGAGGGGATGGAAAAAGATACTCCATGCAAATGTAAATCAAAAGAAAGCTGGGGGGGCTTCCCTGGTGGTGCAGTGGTTGAGAGTCTGCCTGCTGATGCAGGGGACACGGGTTCGTGCCCTGGTCCGGGAAGATCTCACGTGATACGGAGCGACTGGGCCCGTGAGCCATGGCCGCTGGGCCTGCGCATCCAGAGCCTGTGCTCCACGACAAGAGAGGCCACAGCAGTGAGAGGCCCACGTACCGCAAAAAAAAAAAAAAGAAAGCTGGAATAACAATACTCATATCAGGTAAAATAGACTTTAAAATAAAGAATGTTACAAGAGACAAGGAAGGACACTACATAATGATCAAGGGATCAATCCAAGAAGAAGATATTACAATTATAAATATATATGCACCCAACATAGGAGCACCTCAATACATAAGGCAACTGCTAACAGCTATAAAAGAGGAAATCGACAGCAACACAAAAATAGTGGGGGACTTTAACACCTCACTTACACCAATGGACAGATCATCCAAACAGAAAATTAAGAAGGAAACAGAAGCTTTAAATGACACAAAAGACCAGATAGATTTAATTGATATTTATAGGACGTTCCATCCAAAAACAGCAGATTACACTTTCTTATCAAGTGCACACAGAACATTCTCCAGGATAGATCACATATTGGGTCACAAATAAAGCCTCAGTACATTTAAGAGAATTGAAATCACATCAAGTATCTTTTCTGACCACAAGGCTATGAGATTAGACATCAATTACAGGGGAAAAAAACGTAAAAATACAAACACATGGAGGTTAAACAATACGTTACTAAATAACCAAGAGATCACTGAAGAAATCAAAGTAAAAAAATACCTAGAGACAAATTACAATGAAAACACAACAATCCAAAACCTATGGGATGCAGCAAAAGCAGTTCTAAGAGGGTAGTTTATAGCAATACAAGCCTACCTCAAGAAACAGGAAAACCTCAAATAAACAATCTAAGCTTACACTTAAAGAAGCTAGAGAAAGAAGAACAAACAAAACCCAAAGTTAGAAGGAAAGAAATCATAAAGATCAGAGCAGAAATAAATGAAATAGAAACAAAGAAAACAATAGCAAAGATCAATAAAACTAAAAGCTGGTTCTTTGAGAAGATGAAAAAAACTGATAAATCTTTAGCCAGACTCATCAAGAAAAAGAGGCAGAGGACTCAAACCAATAAAATTAGAAATGAAAGAGGAGAAGTTACAATGGACACTGCAGGAATACAAAGCATCATAAGAGACTACTAAAAGCATCTCTATGCCAATAAAATGGACAACCTGGAAGAAATGGACAAATTCTTAGAAAGGTATAACCTTCCAAGACTGAACCAGAAAGAAATAGAAAATATGAACAGACCGATCACAAGTAATGAAATTGAAACTGTGATTAAAAATCTTCCAACAAACAAAAGTCCAGAACCAGATGGCTTTACAGGTGAACTCTATCAAACATTTAGAGAAGAGCTTACACCCATCCTTCTCAAACTTCCAAAAAATTGCAGAGGAGGGAACACTGCCAAAATCATTCTAGGAGGCTACCATCACCCTGATACCAAAACCAGAGAGAAATACTCCAAAAGAAGAAAATTACAGGGCTTCCCTGGTGGCACAGTGGTTGAGAATCTACCTGCTAATGCGGGAGACACAGGTTCGAGCCCTGGTCTGGGAAGATCCCACATGCCATGGAGCACTAAGCCCACATGTCACAACTACTGTGCCTGTGCTCTAGAGCCCACGAGCCACAACTACTGAAGCTTGCGCGCCTAGAGTCCATGCTCTGCAACAAGTGAAGCCACCACAATGAGAAGCCCATAAACCACACGAAAAGTGTGCCCAGCTCTCTGCAACTAGAGAAAGCCCATGTGCAACAACAAAGACCCAACACAGCCAAAATAAATAAATAAATAAAATTTTGAAAATAAAAAAAGAGAAAATTACAGACCAATATCACTGATGAATATAGATGCAAAAATCCTCAACAAAATACTAGCAAACAGAATGCTACAACACATTAAAAGGATCATACACCATGATCAAGTGGGATTTATCCCAGGGATGCAAGAATTCTTCAATATATGCAAACCAATCAATGTGATACACCACATTAACAAACTGAAGGATAAAAACCACGTGATATTCTCAATAGATGCAGAAAAAGCTTTTGACAAAATTCAACACCCATGTATGATAAAAACTCTCCAGAAAGTGGGAACAGAGGGAACCTACCTCAACATAATAAAGGCCATATATGACAAACCCACAGCAAACATCATTCTCAATGGTGAAAAACTGAAAGCATTTCCTCTAAGATCAGGAACAAGACAAGGATGTCCACTTTTGCCAGTATTATTCAAAATAGTTTTGGAAGTCCTAGCCATGGCAATCAGAGAAGAAAAAGAAATAAAAGGTATCCAAATTGGGAAAGAAGTAAAACTGTCACTGTTTGTAGATGACATGATACTATACATAGGTAACCCTAACGATGCCACCAGAAAACTACTAGAGCTAATTAATGAATTTGGTAAAGTTGCAGGATACAAAATTAATGCACAGAAATCTCTTGCATTCCTGTACACTAACAACAAAAAATCTGAAAGAGAAATTAAGGAAACACTCCCATTTACCATTGCAATAAAAAGAATAAAATACCTATGAATAAACCTAAGGAGAAAAAAGACCTGTATGCAGAAAACTATAAGACACTGATGAAAGAAATTAAACATGATACAAACAGATGGAGAGATATACCATGTTCTTGGATTGGAAGAATCAACATTGTGAAAATGACTATACTACCCAAAGGAATGACTACAGATTCAATGCAATCTCTATCAAACTACTGCTGGCATTTTTCACAGAACTAGAACAAAAAATTTCACAATTTGTATGGAAACACAAAAGACCCCAAATAGCCAAAGCAATCTTGAGAAAGAAAAACAGAGCTGGAGGAATCAGGCTCCCAGACTTCAGACTATACTACAAAGCTACAGTAATCAAGACAGTATGGTACTGGCACAAAACCAGAAATGTAGATCAATGGAACAGGATAGAAAGCCCAGAGATAAACCCAAGCACCTATGGTCAACTAATCTATGACAAAGGAGGCAGGGATATACAATGGAGAAAAGACAGTATCTTCAATAAGTGGTGCTTGGAAAACTAGGCAGCTACCTGTAAAAGGATGAAATTAGAACACTTCCTAACACCATACATGAAAATAAACTCCAAATGGATTAAGGACTTAAATGTATGATAGGACACTATAAAAGTCTCAGAGGAAAACATAACATAAATCACAGAAAGATCTTTTTTGACCCACCTCCTAGAGTAATGGAAATAAAAGCAAAAATAAAAAAATGGGACCTAATGAAACTTAAAAGCTTTTGTACAACAAAGGAAACCATAAGCAAGATGAAAAGACAACCCTCAGAATGGGAGAAAATATTTGCAAACGAATCAATGGACAAAGGATTAATCTCAAAAATACATAACCAACTCATGAAGCTCAGTATTAAAAAAACAAACAACCCAATTAAAAACTGGGCAGAGACCTAAATAGACATCTCTCCAAAGAAGACATACAGATGGCCAAGAGGCACATGAAAAGCTTCTCAACATCACTAATTATTAGAGAAATGAGAGTCAAAACTACAATGAGGGGGCTTCCCTGGTGGCACAGTGGTTGAGAGTCCGCATGCCGATGCAGGGGACGCAGGTTCGTGCCCCAGTCCGGGAAGATCCCACATGCCGCGGAGCAGCTAGGCCTGTGAGCCATGGCCTCTGAGCCTGCGCATCCAGAGCCTGTGCTCCGCAATGGCAGAGGCCACAACAGTGAGAGGCCCGCATACCACAAAAAAAAAACACAAAAAAAACTACAATGAGGTATCACCTAACACCAATGGGAATGGGAATCATTAGAAAATCTACAAACAAACGCTGAAGAGGGTGTGGAAAAAAGGGAACCCTCTTGCACTGTTGGTGGGAATGTAAATTGATATAGCCACTATGGAGAACAGTATGGAGGTTTCTTAAAAAACTAAAAATAGAATTACCATATGACCCAGAAATCCCACTACTGGGCATATACCCAGAGAAAACCATAATTCAAAAAGACACATGCACCCCAATGTTCATTGCAGCACTATTTACAATAGCCAGCTCATGGAAGCAACCTAAATGCCCATCGACTGACAAATGGATAAAGAAGATGGTGTACATACATACAATGGAGTACTACTGAGCCATAAAAAGGAACGAAATTGGGTCATTTGTAGAGACGTGGATGGACCTAGAGACTGTCATACAGAGTGAAGTCAGAAAGAGAAAAACAAATATCGTATATTAACACATATATGTGGAATCTAGAAAATTCATACAGATGAACTGGTTTGCAAGGCAGAAATAGAGACACAGATGTAGAGAACAAACGTATGGACAGCAAGGGGGGTAAGTGGGCGGGGGGTGGTGGTGGGATGAATTGGAAGATTGGGATTGACATATATACACTAATATGTATAAAATAGATAACTAATAAGAACCTGCTATATAAAAAATTTTTAAAAATAAAACTGTCAACATTTTATAAAGTAGATTGCAAAAAAAATAATCAAATGTATCACATTTATTTTAAAAAATGGGTACTATAAATAGGTCCCCAAGTTATAATTTTTCATACTTGGTATCCGTAAGATACCAAGTGCATTAGCTTAATGGTTCAGAAGACTTAGTACAACTTCTAAAAGCAATACATATATATTAGAAGACAGCATCAAGACATATACCTTTGAAACTTTGCCTTCTATGAAAGGAATTCCTATAACATTTGCTTTTTTTGATAGACTTGGAGGCAGACCTTGGCCTAAGATTACACATTTTAAGAGTATTTAATTGGACAGAATAGCCCCCAGGTACATAACACAATGAAAAAGGAAGCACTTACAACGATGACACTCAAAATACAATTTAAAATTAATGCTATCATTTTTCTAGCCGCATTGTCAGTTAGTTAAATTATTTAATATGATGTAAAGCTATTTGCCTGAGATTTCATGTAGGTAATTTTTATTTATTTGGAGGGCTGGTCCAAAGCACAAAAATATCCTTCTTTCTTCACAGTCCTTTCTCCCAGTTATCTTCACCTTGTCATGATCATGCTTTCCTGCTACTGCAATTTAGTCATTAGTTCAGAACTTATAAAATGAATAGACAGCACAATAAAATATTGCCTGTATTCCATCTAGAAGTCACTCCCAGGTAAAAGTTTCTTATTCTGTCCTTATATTTTGCTGTTTAATACAGTAAATCCTATAATAACAGTACCTATTACATCTCATCAAATCAATGCAGACATATAGATAGCATCAATATATGGAAGGCCCTCAAAAAGGAAAACTCATTGTATAATTTACCTAAACTGACAGTGAAAAGCATAAGCACATCTAAAAAAGTCAGATTAAAGTAATTATTAAAATTTTAAAAACTACTATTATGATACATTAATATTTAACTGAATTAGCATCCTTAGAAAAACAGCAATTCCAGGGAAATAAATTTCCCAAGTAACTGAAACTTTTAACTTCATTTTTCTTTTTTGAAGTATAGTTGATTTACAATATTACATTAGTTTCAGGTATAAAGCATAGTGATTCAGTATTTTTACAGATTTATACTCCATTGAAAGTTACTACAAGATAATAGCTATAATCCCTTGTGCCATACAATATATCCTCGTTGCTTATCTATTTTGTACATAGTTGTTTGTACCTCTTAATCCCCTACCCCTGTATTTCCCCTCGCCTCTTCCTTCTCCTCAATAATAACCACTAGTTTGTTTTCTATATCTGTGAGAATTTCATTCTTTTTTATAGCTGAGTAATACTCCACTTTCTATATATACAACTTCATTACCCATTCATCTATTGATGGACACTGGGTTGCTTCCACATCTTGGCTATTGTAAATAGTGCTTCTATGAACACCTGGGTGTTTGTATCTTTTCAAATTAGTGGTGGTTTTTTTTTTCTGGATATATACCCAGCAGTGCAATTGCTGGATCATATGGTAGTTCTATTTTTAGTTTTTGGAGGGATGAAACTTGCAACTTTAAAAGATAAACTTTGGAAAAGAAGTCCTCACCCCTACAGGTAGAAATTTCTAAATATATGACCTACATCCTTGAGACTTCTAGTAGGTAACTAAGAAGTACTTGAACGTCAATTAACATTAGCCTGTAAGAATTGAACCAGTAAATTTAACACATAAGGAATAAAATGAGCTATTACAGAAACCTGCCTAAAGGACCAGATTTCTCGTAAATCAGTGCTTAAAGAGCAGTCTGGAAATATAACTGCACGATTGTTAAATGTGAAAAATGTAAGTATCTGATCAACAGTGTTACAACACCCACAGAAAGACTATCTAGATGGCTGCGGTAGGCAGAATAATGCCCTGTAAACTGTGCAGCCCCCAATCCTCAGAAGTATGTCACTTTATTTGGCAAAAGAGATCTTGCACATGTGATTAAGTTAAGGATCTTGAGATGGGGAGATAAGTATTACCCAGGTGGACCCTGAGTCATTATAAGTGAAAGAGAGTGGCAGGAGAACCAGAGACATAGATTTGAAATATTACTCTGATGGCTTTGAAGATGGAAGGGACCCAGGAACTAAGCAATACAGGCAGGGTTCTAGAAGCTGGAAGAAGCAAGGAAACAGATTGTCCACTAGAGCCTCCTGAAGAAACACAGCCCTGCTGACACTTAAATTTTAGCCTGATGGACCCTTTCCAGACTTCTGACCTCCAAAACTGTAAAACGTACGTTGTTTTAAGCCACTAAGTTTGTGGTAATTTGTTACAGCAGCTATAGATAACTAATATGGTGGGCTTCATAGAGTACTGAAAACATACTGAAAAAGAACAAAATATAGGAAAGATGTTTTTATTCAGCATTACCAAAGGAGAAAGACTCTGAAGTGCACTAGTTATTGGAAAGGTATACTCTTTTTGGTCAGGAGACCTTAATGGGTTTTTAAGCAACTTGGATAAAAAAATTCCCAAAACAGTGCAATTCTCTTTGATTTGCTTCAGTGCTCCTCATGAAAACTTCTAGTGACCAAATTGGCATCTAGGATATAAAATAAGAAAGTGCTCAGAGTAGTGAATTGTACTATAAAAATGGCATTGTCTCCACTACAAATGAGCCAAAAGTAGGAGCATCTCCTGATCCTTTTGAGTCCATTTAAAAAGATGCATCTCAACAAATTATCTGCCCTCCCGCCCACTGCCCATAGCTGAGGATTAGATTGATGACCATTCTTTCAGAGGTCTGGGTGTCTTGCCATGATTCCTTCATTGACACCTTCATCTCACTTTTTAATTTTGACACTTACTTGAATATATATATACTGTAAATTATATGAAATATTTTAAAATATTCAATATTTAATAATTAGATAATTAAGCAAATATTTAAATAATTCTGGGGAATTATTGCAGTAACTACAAATATTATAGTAAATATATTTTGAGGGCTTACTATGTACCAGGCACTATACCATGAACTGTTAAAACCATAATCTCTTTAATCCTCAAATAATTTCTGAAGCATCGCACAGTGAAGAAACGATACTTAGGATAGCTAAGTAACTTGTCCAAAGTCACATAATAAGGATCCAGAAGTTGAATCCCCGTGTGTCTGACTGCAAAGCCCCAAGCTCTGAACTATAATCACTGTAAGATAACAATGCTATTGGGGGTTACTTATGGCTTTTTGCTCACAGCAAATTGTCCCCAAGAGCTAGATTTCTGAAATTCTTGAATGATGTCTCTACTGGTTTTTCCTAGCTTGTTATCAGAATCTAATTCAGATCTCCCACAGAACTTAGAAAGCAAAGCTTATTTAAAAATATGACCAAATTATAGCTCATCGGCTATTACTCTAGGAGAGCACTTTATCTACAAGTTGTCTTTGGTGAAACCTTAGCCTTGAAAATTATTTTAAGATAAAACAATACTATCTATTCTAGTAAATTACTAACTCAAAAGAATTTGCCACACTGTTTTATAATCACTGGCAAAATGTTTTCCTAGTTACAGTATATCCTACCTGGGATAAAGAACCAGGCATTACTTGGATTTGTATCCCTGTCTATGGCAGATCCTCGAGAAAAATCTCCTCCATGAAGCCTGAAAAACACACCACCAACACCCACTCGAAACAAGTCTCCCTTCTTGTGGGAAGCTGGAGGCATTAGCAGACTGTATATATTGTAACTGCTGTCCTAAACAAGCTGCCTTAAGGTCTTTGTGCCATTTTCCAAAACTAGAGACTGCATACTGCAATAAGGAAGGAGAACACCAAATACCCTCTAGTTACCTAGAAAGTTTTTGCTCCATATTTCTATTTAAAAATAGAGATAAATTTTCTCTGAAGCATCAAAACTGAGGTAAGAAAACTATGCTTGAATGTCATCCAAAGACCCATAAGTTCTTCCCTGAGATGAAGGAGCCAGAAATCACCCCTTTGCAAGAGTTATTTAAAAGAATAATGATAACTTGGAACCTAGACCCACTAGGACAAGTGAATAATTTCACCTTTAGGCAGAGGACCAGAAATAGTTCAACTAACTTCTGAATATTGTTTAAGATTGAATTTGATCAGAAAATAAATGAATAGTAAAACCATTTTGTCTAGTCTATGTCTCTTGATGTCCTGAAATTTCTGTCTCATTGTAATTTAAAAAATCAAAGCAGAGTGTTTTCCAGAAAGGTCCATTACCCCTGACAAATCTCTAGACCTATCTAGAGATGACAGGTATTAGCTTTGAATATATCTGTGATTTATTAAATGAGTGAATGAATAAATGAATGATGGAAATGTAGGTTGATAAAGCATGTGAGGTTGGAGAAAAAAATCAATCTGAATAAGGCTTTACAAAGGCAGTGTTTAATTTATCTTTAAAATTCAATTTGTTTAAATGAATATAAACCACTAGACCCAAGAACAGGAAAAGCTGATTATAAATGTTAATTAAAAATATTTAATTTTCTGGGCATGATGAGCCACATGAAGAAATACTATTCACACTCAGATATTCTCAGAGAACTGCCAAGCAAAGAAAAAAATTTTGTGGCAAATATAAGTATAAACAACTGCTGTCTGCCTGTCTAGCCATGCTGATTTAAGTACAGGTTTGAACATATGTTATTAGATAAGTAATAACAGAAAGGCAAAGTGAATATGCAATTGTTAAGTATTTGTTTTCTTTTTTTTTTTTTTTTTTTTTGCGTTACGTGGGCCTCTCACTGCTGTGGCCTCTCCCGTTGCGGAGCACTGGCTCCGGACGCGCAGGCTCAGCGGCCATGGCTCACGGGACCAGCTGCTCTGCGGCATGTGGGATCTTCCCGGACCGGGGCACGAACCCATGTCCCCTGCATTGGCAGGCGGACTCTCAACCACTGAGCCACCAGGGAAGCCCTAAGTATTTGTTTTCTAATCAAGAAGTTAGACTTATAACTAGCAATATAAGCTCACGGATACTAATTGGGTTCATCTAATAAAACTGATTTAAGTAACTGCTGTGTTCCAGGCACTGTCGAGACTCTGGAGTTACGAAGATGAGTAAAGTATATCCCACTCCTTGGTCAACTCGGAGTATAGGAGATCAGACAGGTTCACAAAAACTCACCTAAACATGCTCTGAGGAATGAATGTTATGATAAAGATCCTTTCCAATGACTGTGCGAGGCCCATTAAGGAACCACAAATTCTGCCTCTGCATTGGCGGAAACTAGGGAACGCTTCATAGAACTGGCCACCTAAGCATCTGGCTTTAAAGGATGGCAATGGAAAAAGGACATCCATGAAAAGATGGCAGCAGTGTGAGTGGATGAAACTAAATGGCAGCACTACAGAAAGTGACCAGATGGATGTGGCTAGTACACAGGATTTGTAATGGGCAGTCATTGGAAGCAGGAAAGAATAAGCACGAACCAATAATGGTGGAATAGTTGAAATTTCTTCTGGGGAATAAAATGTGGACTGTAACATTATCCATTCATTCATATATCTTTATGACCGATTAGAACTTATAATAGATGTTTTAACGTTTTTCATTTTGGATTCTTACAATTAAGCAAGGGATCAGATTGATGTCAGCAGGCAAGGAGGAAGCTGTGCAAGGATCAGGGGAGTATTTTTAGAAGCTTTTACAGAAGATTAAGGCAGGGGGTAAGGAAATGGAAAGAAGAGAAAGGAATAAAAATAGGCCTTGCTGAACAACTGCAAGTGTATTACAGTGGTCCAGGCATGGCCTTTGCACTCAGACTTGCTTTGTTAGAATTCCAGCTCCCCAATTACTAGTTGTGTTACCTTGTGCAAATCATGCTTAACCTCTTCAAGCCTCAGTCCCCTAATCTGTAAAATGGTAAAAACAAATACTATGTATGTCCTAAGGTTAATTCAGACAATGCACACAGAAAATAATCAAAAAAGAGCAGTTATCATTATTATGATTTTTAAATGCATGCATTACCAGTTTGTTCACCTGACAACCACCTTGCATATACCCAAATGTGACCGTGTTTAATAAAAACTCAAATCATTTTATTATTATTATTCTCAAATATTGTAACATACTACATTCAAATAAACAACTAATCAAAAAAATTGAGTCAGGAATTCTGCAAAAATGGTGGCAACCATGGAAACATAATTCTGAATCCTCTGAATCTCCATATAAAAACATAAAAAGGCACTACACTGCAAAACTAAGAGCTCACGGACAACATTTACCAAAGATAGGTGACAAGATGCTCTGCACAGCCTCCAAGTAAATGTGAGTGGTTTCAAATCACTAACAGCCACAAGACCTGCTAGGTATCATCACTTTGTGAAAAGAAACAGAGAGAATCAACAGTGCCACTGAAGATCTGAGAACAAAAGAATCCCAAAGTAGCCACTGGGTAGTCGCTGAAAAGTGCCACTGAAAAGTTTTAAGAACTGCAACTGAATAGAAGGGGTTTTCCCCACTCCAATAGTGTCCCATGGTGAGGGCTGACGGAGCTGGACTAGTTTAATGCATATGACTTCTAAACAAGGACCTTCCAAGCTGCCTTCCTAACAGAACTCCACAGCAAGGAAGAACTATGGGGAATGGCATCAAAATACAGTAGAATAGAGACAAGAGGGAGGGGGAAATGAGAAAACTCAGAAAAGAGAGTTTAGGAACCAAACCAGGAAATCTCAGAAAGTAAGGTGCCATATTATTTAATGCTACTCAAAAAAAAAAAAAAAAAAGCAGACTGTGGGAAAATCTACCAAACTACCCAGATTCTTTAAGAGATAAATTAATTGTAAGTGGAAAAAAAAAGGAGGGGAGGGAAGATGACAACTTTTGGGGTATCACTTGGAGATACAGAGAGCTGAAAAGCCTTCACTCCCAACTTTAAACAAAAATGATATTATGGATGTCTTAGTTCATTTGGGCTGCAATAGTGGAATACCATAGACTGGGTGGCTTATAGCCAACAGAGATTTATTTCTCGCACGTGTGGAGGCTGGGAAGTCCAAGATCAAGGTTCTGACAGATTCAATATCTGCTAAGGATCTGCTTCCTGGTTCACAGACACCACTGTGTCCTCACATGCTAGAAGCGGCAAGGGAGCTCCCTTGGGTCTCTTTTATAAGGGCACTAATCCCATTCATGAGAGCTCCACCTTTATGACCTAATCACCTCCCAAAGGTCCCCAGCTCCTAATACCATCACATTGTGCATTAGGATTTAATACAAAAATTTTAAGGGCACACACAATATTCAGTCTATAGCAATAAACAAACAGCAAGCTGACAACTTGAACTTAACTGAATTGCTAAGGTCACAGGGCAACCAAAGGGCCCAAAATATATAAGAAGAGTCAGGTGCCTGCAAGAAGAAACTAGAGGTGAACAGTGATTTAATTGGCCGAGATACATCTGGACACTGATAAGAAGAGATCAAGGGTCGGCAAACTTTTTCTTCATGGGGCCAGATAGTAAATATTTTCAGCTTTGGAGGCCACACAGACTGGATCACGAATACTCACCTATGTAAAAAACAGACATAACTAATAGGTAAATGAATGAGCATGGATGTATCCCAATAGAAGCTTATTTAGAAAAAAATTCACAGCGACCATGGTTTGGTGCTCCTGAGCTGGATGTGTGGTCAGTTGCTTGAGACTGAGTGTGCCCTGGCAAGAGAGTAAAGCCCCCGGGAACTGCAAATACCGAGAGAGTTTGCCTCCTCTTCCTGGGCTTCTCCCCAGGTATTCAGAGAAAAGATCAGGAAAATCTTGAGAAGGTCTTTCTCATGAAATAAAATAATAATTCCTAACAATCCAGGTAATATTTTAAAGAGTTATAAGGAGAAATTATAAGACTGTCAGGAACCTAATTAAAATAAGTCAGAAAATGGAGGCTCTAAAAAACTACAATTAAATAGTTTAAAATAGAGTAAGGTTAGTGGTCTTCAGTCTCTAGGATGACTCAGAGACAAATATAAGCTGCTTTTTAGGAGAGGATGGAGGAAAAAATGATAGGCAGTGAATTTCCAACAGAAAGGCAAGGAACTTATAGAACCCCTTCCTGAAGATGTTTTTAAAATTGCTTTCTTTTTCTTTTTTTCATTTTATTGTTTTGTTAATTCAGACAACAGATATAGCATAAGTGGGTTTTCCTGAGAGCAAATGTTTTTTCATACCCTCTGGTTTTATAATATTTTCTAAGTACGACATTTAATATATATGTCTTTCCAAAGAATGGAATAAATTTCTCAAGATTAGACTTTGGAGAGCACCTATCCAAGCAGATTCACAAAAGTTTAATACAACATATGCATGATAGGGGTATTAAATGACTTCCTATCCCTCCCTCCCTACCATTTAAAATATATAAAATCCTTGGAAATTATGGAAAAAACATGCAACATCTGTTTCAGATGTTTCGGTGTTTAATGTAGCTACTATTGGGAGAAAGCCCAGAATTCTTATAATATGGGAAAAAATCTCACAATGACTTGTTCATAATGATGTTTATTGTTTCCAATTTTAACTATGGATCCCCTTTTTTTCTTTATATAAATTATTCTGTGTTTAACAGCAATTACATAATCTGAGCATGGGCATTAATTAACTGTTCCTAAAATATGTGCCATTCATTCTTATTTTTGTTACTTAGCAATATCTTTCTAAATGTCTACACTTAGTGTAATACACTGTGTTTCTTAGCAATAAAATAGAAATCTCAAACTTGACATTTATATCTTTAACTTAGAATTTTACCCCTCCTTAGTTTTTCTATCTACTTGTTAGCCATCTGGTTGGGTTATTAGCCATAACCCTTCTCTCCAAGAAAACAATAAAAGTACTAAAGGTAAGTCTATCAAACTTTGTTATTAGAAAGAAGGTCTTGTAATTTAGGAATTAATGTGCTTGTAATATGAAATTTTTTTCTCCATTATCAATTGTTGGAGTGAATACCTTTGAGATACATGAATCAGTGTGATTTTCAATCTGGGTACATAGGAGGGAGGTGAGAAGACAGGACCAACCTCATGGCCAAGAAAGAATATTCTAATACTTTGGAGAATAGGTACCAGTTTAAAGGAGCTCCCTCCAAATTTTTGTTTGGAGATGGGTCTGACTAGGTTTCATCCTAACTGCATCACCTATCAGGTATTTGACCCTGGGCAGGTAGCTTAATCACCTTTAGCCTCAATTCACAGAGGAGTAGAATGAGAACAACAATGTTCTCTTCATAGGGCTTTGAGGAGGAATAAATGAAACAACATAAAGGGCCTAGGATAGTTCTTGGTACTTGGTTTGTATCCAGCAAATGTTCCTTTCCATCTCCTTAGCCCAGGGGCAGTAGCTGTCGTTGTCATTGTCATCGTTGTTGCTGTTGTTTCTGACTAGGAAAGAGACCGACCCTTCCACAACTCTATTTTACCAACCAGAAAGTTGACTGCTTCAGTTTCTAGGGTAAATTTGAACATTGATCTAAACCAGTGGTTCTCAGCGAGGGCAATTTTGTCCCCCACCCGAGGATATTTGGCAGTATCTGGGGACATTTTTAATTGTCACAACTGGGAGAGTGGAACAGGTAGGGTACACTAGTGGCATCTATTAGATAGAGGCCAGGAATTCTACTAAACAGCCTACACAAGAAGTACTGGACCCAAAATGTCAAAAGTACTAAAGTTGAGAAACCCTGACCTGGATTAGTAAAGTTGGCACACTTACACTGTTTCTTCAGTGAATACCCATTACACAGATCAGGGTACACGCTTTTCCACTCTTTAGCAATTTTTGAAGTCTGCTATCACAACACTCTGAACACAAAATATTCCATTAGTAAAACAGCTATGCTGTTAATTATTTTGTGAATTGTCAAGACATCAGTGAAACAAGAGCTTCTCTGCAGTTCATTAACTGACACAGCTGTGATTCCAGAGAATGTCTACAGGTCTTATCTGCTTAATAAAAACCGACCCAATTCCTCTGTTAATTTAAGCTGTAAAAAGTTCTTGAGAATGGTCCACAAGAGACAATGAACTTCATCTCCCTTTAAAGGCAAAACAAGAATTCTAAAGCTAAGAGACACTAGAAAGTTAGCAGGGGAAACAAGTAAATAATAAATGTACCATGAGATTATTATTTACATGAGTCAACAGTGATGGAGAAATTATAAGCTTTTATAATCCCACTGAGTCATGAACAGAAGGTGAGCTGCTTACAACATAAAAAGAAGAGCACTTTAACCAGCAGATCCATACAACTTCTACACATTCTGAAGTTTCATCCTAAAGAAAAGTTTGATTTCTTCCATAAGTATTTAATGAGACTTCCGAACAATCCTTGTGGCTTAATTTAATAGTTAAATTCATTCAGAGAGAGCTTACACACTTTCAGGTGCTGATGATAAAAATAATATAGAAATGATATCATATTGTCATACTGAACTATACCCAATAAAGTAGTACTGAGTAGTCTCTATAGGCTTTTTCTAACACAACCCATCTTTAAACCAGCCAAATGGGTTCTAGTTTGATTTTATGCAATAAACAGTGTCCACCTTTCAGATCCAGAAAGACTCTATTAACCAGTATGGGTTGACCAGTCTTTTCTAAAGACATATCTATGGCCTTAAGGAGACTCTCCTGGGTTTCCCACCAACTCCCCCAACCCTTCCCCTGGTCATCCATCGGTCTGGCCATTTACCTATACTTGTTTCAACACGCAGTAGAAGCTCCTAGAGTCTTACTTGACTGTCCTCACTCCCAGCCCATCATTCTCAGGGTTCTTTCCACTACATGACCCTGCTTTTCTACATAATTCGATAGATTTCCACATATACACACAATGAAAGTAGCCATTCTCTCTTCTTTGTCAATCAATTTTGCCTATATGCTTACAAGCAAAAATTAGTACAAAAGAATGGGAAATTTGGAACAGAATAACACTTACCAAAAAAGTTAAAGACTCTTAAATACTGTTCAGGAAATATAAGTTGAAAGCAATCCTGTCTGACATAATTGTGTGAGGCTGTCCCTCTGTAATTCAGGTTTGCCCACCAAAAATAAGTTTAGTAATTGGTTCTAACATTAGCCCTGAAAAGCTTAAACACATAGTCATATTACTTTAAATACTCCAAAAACATCAACTCCAAAGTTAACTTATGGAAATATCTAGTTCTACTAATTTAATCATAGAGAATATCTACCAGTAACATTTATTTATTATAATAATATTAAGAAACACTTCATTGTTACTTCATTGTTACATACTTCCCATAGTTATGGACTGAATTGTATCCCCCAAAAATTCATATGATGAAGTCCTAACCAATACCTCAGAATGTAACTATATTTGGAGATAAGGTTTTTGAAGAGATAATTAAAGTCAAAAAAAATAAATAGGGTGTTTATCATATCAGACTGGTGTCCTTATTAGAAGAGGAGATTAGGACACAGACATACCAGGGGGAAGACCATATGAAGAAACTAGAAGCCAGCCATCAACAAGCCAAGGAGAGAGGCCTTGGAAGAAACCAATGCTGCCACCACCTTGATCTCAGACTTCCAGCCTCCAGAATTGAAAATAAATTTCTGTTGTTTAAGCCACCCAGTCTGGTACTTTGCTATGGCAGCCCCAGCAAACAAATACACTCAGGTAGCCTAAACATTCTGATTTTTGAAAAATGTTTAAAATGGAAGAAAAAGTTCCCATGTAACATGGATTATTTCCATAATTAAATATGATTTACCAATTTTGGCCTATCTGCATCTGACAGAACAAAAGGAAATGGAGCAGATACTGCAGTCAGCCAGTCCTCTGCTTCTCTGGACACTGAGTATCACGTATTTATGCTTACATTAAGTCTGACCAATCAGTTAGTTTTGCATTTATAAATGTATAGCTATATTTCATTTTGGCTTGGAAAAAAAAAGGTTTTATCAATAAAAGTGTAAGGGGGTTAGCGTGTCTTTTTCACCACTTAATCCTCAGCACCTAGAACTATTCTGGACATTGTCATTGCTTAATCAATAGTTATTGAATGCTGAAACAGTCAATGAATAGAAAATACTGGTAGCTTCTGGTTCCTGAGAAGATGGCAAACTAGCACAGGCTGCTGCTTCTTCCCCTAAAATTCATCCTTTGGACAAAAGACAGAGAGAACCATAGATCTGAGGAACCAATATAAAAGCTATGAGAATCCAATAAAGATGTTAAATTTTGAAAAATTAAAATAAAAAAATTAAAAGAAAAATAAAAACTGTGAGAAAACTGTTGTGGCAGAGCATGGCAAGGCACAGAATCAGAGGATAGTTTTGGGAGGGACCCTGCTCTTGCCTCTCCTAACCATTGTCTTAAAAGAATCACTGTCTGTCCCACACTATTTGCCAGACAGTAGTAACAATATATCTATATCAAAGTTATCTGACCCAAAGCAATATAAGCGACCAATAAAAGAGAGGAAATGAAAATATGTGTCTAGAACCAAGTAAAACAATGCTAAATAACATATACTAAAAAAGAAAAGAGAAATGAAAGAATATAAACTGAATAATGCATATAAACATGTATACGACACTTTAAAGTATCATTTAAATGAAGACTTATTTTAAGTACATTCATCAAGAAAGAAAAAGTGTTGGAAAAAATGAGCCAATCCTTGAACTTGGAAAGTGGGAAAAAAGGGCAACATAACAAACCCAGAGAAACAAGGAAGAAGAAAATAATAAAGACACTAACAGAAATCAATACATAGGGAACAAATCCACCCAAAAAATGAGGAAAAACAAATAAGTAAAAGCTTTTAGGACATTAATAGATACATAGACTCTGGCAATTAGTTTTGGGAGTGAGAAGGAGGGAGAAAAAGAGAGGAAGAGAGAGAGAGAGGGAGAAGGATGGGGAAGACAAACACAGGGACAGGGAGAAGATATAAATAGAAAAACAGAAGTGAGGAAGGAATAACTATAGACACGAAAGGATATTAAATTGGTAAAAGAATATTATGAGCTCCCATATGGTACCAAGTTTGCAAACGCAGACAAACATTTATTTCTGGAAAAATACAAAATGTGAAATTAGTATGAAAGGAAATAAAAAACTTGAATAGATTAATAAGTATTAAAGAAATTTAAAAGGCAACTTCTCTTCCTCCACAAAATCCCCTGGTCTTGCTGATTTTTAGGTGCGCTCTACCAAACTATCAAAGAACAGATAATTCTTATGTTTCAAGGAAAAGCAGAAAGAAAGAAAGGTGTCCATTTTACGAGGCTGGTGTAATTTCTATTCCAAAATTAGATAAAGATTGTGCAAAAAGAAAATTATAGGCCTATTCAATTACAAATAGTGCAAATGCCAAAAATAAATATTAGTCAAATGAAAAGGTATATTAAAATAAAATTCAATATGACTAAGTAGGATTTATCCAAGCATTGGGAGAAAATTTTAGTACAAAAAAAAAACACAGCAATATAATTCACCATGTCATTATATAAACATATAAGAAAGAAAGCATATAATTATTTCAAGAGATGGAGGAAGATGGATTGGATAAAACCTAAAACATATTTATAATTAAAAAAGAAATCTACTCCTAGAAAACTAGGAATAGAAGAAAATAGACTAAAATTGATTATGGTTATGAACTAAATACTAAAGCAAATATTATGCTTAAAAACTTCATTTAAGGGAAAATTTTAGACACTTTTTTTACAATCAAGATAGGCATTTATAAAAAATTGTATATTGCATTTTGGGGGACTTACAGAATTGCAAGAGGTCCAAGAAACTGCAAGATTATATATGCTTTAGATAGTACTAGAAATCCTGGCAAGTGCTCTAAAAAAAGACAGAGATATAAAAGTACAAAGATTGGAAGGGGAGCAATAAAACTGTCCTTTAGGTAATATGATGGTCTACAACAGAAAAAATGATAGAATTAGACAAACTATTAAAATGAACAAAAAGAGTTTTATCAAATACAAGATCAATTTCTAAAAACATGAACATTCCTCTACACTAGAAATAACCAGATAACCTGCTATATATGAGACATAAAATACCCTTCATAATAGAAATCATAGAAAAAGAAAATCTAAGGCTTCCCTGGTGGAGCAGTGGTTGAGAGTCCGCCTGCCGATGCAGGGGATATGGGTTCATGCCCCGGTCTGGGAAGATCCCATATGCTGCGGAGCGGCTGGGCCCATGAGGCATGGCCGCTGAGCCTGCGCGTCCGGAGCCTGTGCTCTGCAACGGGAGAGGCCACAACAGTGAGAGGCCCGCGTACCGCAAAAAAAAAAAAAAAAAAAAGAGTACTCCAGATGGTTAAAAAAAACCTCAATATAAAAAGTAAAACTGAAATTAATAAAAGAAATAATCTTGTTTAATGTTTCCCTTGTTATTTTTGACATCCTGTGATAGTAGTACAGGGCTAATTGTTACTTTGAACAGTAAAATAGGCCTAGGGAATTGGGCTGGGTGATATTATAATCATAAGTCAGAGGCAGATCAGGGCACATGAAACATAATGGAAATTAACTTGTACAAACAAGTTAAAAAGAAGCTCATTTTATCATACCTTTTTAAAATACAAATATAAAATTTGATGAAAATACCACGTTTTTATTTTGCATATAAACATAACCTATTTGAGTTTGAAATAAATTATAAACAGGGAATTTTCCTACGCCGATGCACAGCAAAGAACAAGTATGTTCAGGCTTACGTTACTATCAGTGCAGTTTCATTTAGGATAAGAAGTGATGATCTCTACTGAAAATAATTTGATTGTGACCATTAAATGTGTTAATGGGAAAAGAGTAGTGTCTGGCCTGGAAGTCAGGGGCCTGGGTTCGAGTTCCTTCTTTGGCTCTAGCCAGAAGTATGATTCTGCCAAAGTCACTTAACCTCTCTGGGTTTCAGTTTCCTCATCCATGAGTGAGGAAGTTAATCAAAATATTGATTAGTCTTATCAATATTTTCTTGGATTCTGGACCCTTCTGAGAATCTCATGAGTACTAGGTATCTCTCGCCTAAAAATGCTTAGACGATTATGCACAGAAAATTGTGAATCAAACGTTCAAGGATTCACAGATCTGCAAGGGGCCCCTGCACCTCAGATTAAATACTTGTAAACTAGCAAATAGCTACAATTCCTTTTAACTCTAAAAGAAAAACAAGCAGAGATGTATGTCAAGGAAGAATACTAGATTTCTGGCTTCTATAACAGAATGCATGAAATGGCCATTGACTGAAAAAGACAACACTGAAACTGAAATAGGTATTGGTAGGAGTGGGAGAAGAGAGAGATTATGAATTTTGGACTTGTTAACTCGGACATAATAAGTCAGACATGTCACTCACATATTTGCATGGAAACACTGAATAGAAGCTGGGTTACCAGTAGGTACGGCACTCAAAGGAAAAGTTTATGCTGTGGACATAAATTTGGGAGCCATTAGCATACATCAACATATACATCACGGTGATGAGAGCTCCCAGTGACAAGGGAATGGTAAGAAAGGACATAGAACAAAACTTAAGTAACTCTAATATTTAAATGCTAAGTAGAGAGTGGTGACCCTACAAATGAAACAAAAAGAAGAGCCAAAGAGATAGCCATAATGTTGTGTCATAAACTTCAGAACCCTGAAAGTATACCTTATAAATTGGTGAACAGAAAAACATCTCCTCTTTCCTCTGGGTCTGACACTGGCCCATGCTTTTGCACAAGGTTTGGACAGAGGGTCAGACATTAGATTTTATTCCCTTAGTCCCTTAAGCATAAGCTGAACGGCCAGATGCACAGAAGCCAAGAGAAGGTGTTCCAAGACAGAACAGTCAACAATGGCAAATGCTGATAAGAAGTGGAAGAAAAGATAGATAGCTACTGAATTGAATGGCATGGATGGAAAACTAGAGACCTTTAAAGGGGCTGTTTTAAAGGCATGTTGAGGACAAAAAGTCTGATTTGAGTGTACTGAGATGTAAGCACAAATTGAAAAAATGGAAATACTGGCATCAAAATACAGACCGTTCTCTCAAAAAGTTCAGTTGTGTAAAGTGGTAATTGGTTAGATATAAGGAATAACTTTCAAAAAATTCAGCTATGTAATGGAGTAGTTGGATAAAAATAAGAAATAACTTTGGGGACATTGCATTATTGTTTTCATGGAAAGAACTCTAGCAAGTTTGAAAGCCAATGGGAAGGATACAGTTGAGAGAGAGAGGTTGAAGGCCAAAAACTAAAGGTAATAATAATTAATGCAATATTCCTAGTAATGGAAGGATGGAAGGGAATGGCAGTGATAGGACTCAGAGCATAGAGTAGAAGAACTGTCCCAGGACAGAAGAGATAGTTCCTCTATCAGCAGGTAAGATAGATAAGATGGTTTCAGTTGTGGATAGTTTGCATGATTGGCAGCAGAAACGTGAATGAGCAGGAAGATGAATGAATGTAAAGGCTTCCATTTTCTCTATAAAGAAACAGATAAGGACATTTGCTAAGAGTGATGATCAAGAATAGGTGAGGTAATTGGAGGTTTAAAGAAAAGTTATAATAAAAATGTACTGTGACGATTAGAAGGGTTTACCAGAGAAGCATGTGAGATTTGGCAGGCAGTGCTGATGGTTTATTTAAAACTGGTGTTCATGGAGTTTTAGTAGAAATGATCTTCTCTGTTGTGTGGTTTTCTCTGGAAGTTCTATGTTACTTGATTATAGCAGGGAAAAGGTGTTAGGTCCACTCAAAGCTGCCAAAGGGATTAGGAAAAAACAAAAAAAGATGGAAGAACAAGAGTATTTAGGATATTTCCAGGAGAGTCACTGCAATTACAAACCTGTAACCTAAATAGATAATGAGGGCAGTGAACTAAAGAAGGCTAATGAATGGACAGGAAAAGGTTATAATAGAGAACAATGACACAAGGTGGCAGGAGAGGATGTTATAATGAGGTTCTGAATTAATAGTTTTGAAGATGGAGCAACTATGCCTATACAGCATATGGTTTACCTTTGTTGTCCTGAGTTAGCGATCAGAAAAATACAAAATTTGTCCCAAACATTTTGTCTCCCCCCGTGATCTTTCTATCTAGGAAGTTTATTGGTAATCCTCTTTCTGTGAAGGCACGTTTTGAACAGGGCAGAAGTACAACTCTTACAGATGTGGTTATGACTATAATGACCATCTTGATTAAAATGAACTAGACTCGTTATTTTCCTCCTGCCCCTAAATCTGTCCTTCCTCTCATCTTCCATAGTCCTGTGAGTTCTTCTAGGTACCAAGTACTGAAGCATGAGAGTCACCTTTGACTCTACCTCGTACCTCCCTTGGACTCAATAAGCAGTCCACAGCCCGAATAATTATTTCTTCACAATGTGTTTCATATCTATCCCCTCTTCTCCATTCAAGTTATCATCAGCTCCGTTCAAGCTAGGCCCATCTCATGCCTGGACTCTTGCAGTCACCTCCCAAAGGCCTGTGTTGCTATAATTTACGCCCTTCATGCTTTCTTTGGCCTCAATACCTTTAATATTTGCCATTATCTTCAGGATAAAGATCTCATTTGTTTTGTATAAAAATACCACCTATATTGTTAGTCCCTGAAGTTAAGGATATTTATGATTTATACATTTTGATATTCCTCGTTAAACAGTGTAGCTTCTAATAATTACTCAATAAACATTTATGAATTTGACACACTCACTTGGCTCTGACACTACTGTGTATGACACCAGCTTTGTCAAAAACCTAACACAAAAAAAATTCCTTGGTTTAAGTCTTCCAAGGAATATTCTGCCCTCATGTACTCATTTTCTATCAGGATAGCTGTAGACAGATATATGCCTAGGTGACTAGTAATCTATGGCAGATTTCAGCCACTTCTCTAAGATGACCTTCGAGATTTTCCAAACACAGCTGGATTCATGACTTCAGGCTTCTTTCAGACTGATGGTCCCTCCACATCACTGTACTGATTCTACAAAGTGATCTGTTTTTTTCCATGACACTTGGACAGTTTAGGTCTTGATCAAAAACGTGGGTAGAAGCTGAGAGTCTGAATATCTGTAATCTTAAGAGTGTTAGAGGATAGGCCACCCTCATCAAAATTATGATGTACATGGAATGTGTTTTTCGCACACAAAGCTCTGCTTTTACTCCATGTTCCTCTCGGTATCTTTCCCTCTACACCTTATTCAGGTATGAAATGTCTTTAATGTTCTTTCTTCCTTCTATCTTTTTTTTTTTTTTTTTCGGTACACGGGCCTCTCACTGCTGTGGCCTCTCCCGTTGCGGAGCACAGGCTCCAGATGCGCAGGCTCAGCAGCCATGGCTCACGGGCCCAGCCGCTCCGCAGCATGTGGGATCTTCCCAGACCGGGGCACGAACCCGTGTCCCCTGCATTGGCAGGCGGACTCTCAACCACTGCGCCGCCAGGGAAGCCCCTTTCCTTCTATCTTTATTAAAACATTTTTGTTAAGACAGTATCCTACCTGTATCTATAATCTAGTACATAGAAATAAATCATTTATTAGCTACCAATTTTTAATAATCGTAATTTATTTTTCATTATAAAAATACAAGCTGAAAATAAAAGGTGTACAAAAATAAAAGTTATTTAAAAATCCTACAATCTAGAAATAACTAAGTTATTTTAAAGCCTTCCAGGCTTTTTAAATGCCTGATCATTGACTTGCATCTTTTTTAATATAATTATCAGCATTCTATGCATACAGATCTCTGTCCTATTTTTTAACTTAATATTCTAGCAAGATCTTAATTTTTCTCAGTACCCACTTGTTTATAATTAGGGAAATTCTTAAACATTAATCTGGAAAACTGCTTAAAGAAGAATACGCTCAGGCACCCAGAGATTCTAAGTCAGTATGAAACAAATATTGAAGTTTGAGCAACATCTGAGGTTCTACTACTACAAGTTCCTTAGACTATCACAACTTTACTGATTTCTTTACCCACCCTGAAGGAAGCAACTAGTTGTACCAACTACTCATTTATCAGTATTTTTTTTTTTTTTTTTTTTTTTTTTTGCAGTACGCGGGCCTCTCTCACTGTCGTGGCCTCTCCCTTTGCGGAGCACAGGCTCCGGACGCGCAGGCTCAGCGGCCATGGCTCACGGGCCCAGCCGCTCCGCGGCATGTGGGATCCTCCCGGACCGGGGCACGAACCCGTGTCCCCTGCATGGGCAGGCGGACTCTCAACCACTGTGATACCAGGGAAGCCCTATCAGTATTCTTAAACTAGCTCTGCTCTGCTCTTCAGAGCACCCACACTAAAATCCACAAGCCTGGATGAATCCCATTATCTACCCTCTCTACTTCTGCATCCACATCAGAGACCATGCCCGTCATGCAATTCGTTACCACTACAAATTTATAATTTTCTTTAATTATCTCTAAAATCAGTAATGAGCTCCTAATTGGTAAATCTAATTGATGTTTTCAGTCTTAATCGATGGTCAACCCTGCAGCATTTATACTGTTCTGCTTAAAACTCACTTCTTTGTGCTTAAAACTTGTTTTTCCCATAAATTCCACAACCACTTCTCTCTTCTGACACTTCCAATGTCCCACGGGCCCTTCTCAGTGTCATTTACGGGCTCCTCTTTGTTTACCTATTCCTTCAACAGCTTCAGCACAGTCTTTCTCTCCATGATCTCTTTCTGATCATTCATGTGATATCCAGTACCTGCATTTTGAGACATATCCACCTGAAAATTACACAGATATCTCAAATTTAACAGATCTAAAACTGACCTTATCATCCTCTCCTTAGGGATGGGGGCAGGGCCTCACTCATCCAGTATGCCATCACCAACTGGAGTCACCCTCTATATCTCTTTCTCCCTATTCCCTACATCCAATAGGTCAAAATGTTTGAACTAACACACAAGATCAGATGATCACATTGGATGCCCATGAAACAGATCAGAGTATCAAGTGTCACCAACAATTTAAAGAAGAGAGGCACAGATGAAACCAGAAGTGGTCTGGGACATCCCACATGACTCCCTAGTTCCTTCCTTCCCACACAGGACATTCACTCTCTGGCCCAGAATGATCAATGAGGGATTCAAGGGAAGTTTTATGGGGTTCCCCACACAGGCAAAGACATATAAGTTATAAAATTTCTACATGTTATATATCCAGAGAAATGAATAGCTCATATGGTACCCTCCAGGGATCCATGCCTTATAGATTCTGTACTTATTTACTGTAAGTCATCCTTTAACCAGGGTCATTTGGAAAAGACGTTCACTAATTAAGATCTCTTCTTCCTATAAACAGCATTCATCTATTTACTTGGAGAGCCAGTTGACAAGGAGAATAGACCAAGTCACCTGCCTTCTTTTCTTTCTCCCAAGGCATCCTCCTGTGAAGGGAATAAATGAACCATCGGTCAGCTGCCAAATGCTTTAATTCCTTCTTCCCAAAGTTCAATTGACTATACCACCTACATAGCATCAGAATATATCCCTTACTTCCTATCTCTACTGGAGCACATCAGCTCATCTCTGGCCTGAACCTTTCCCATAACTACCAACTAACCAAGCAACTTCAGTTTCCCCAAGTACATGTCTCACTCTGCTGCCATAGATGCTTCTTGAAAATGCACATTTAACCATATCCTTTTCTGGTTCAAAATCCTTTGACCATACCGTATGCTAACACATATATATGGAATTTAAAGGAAAAAAATGTCATGAAGAACCTAGGGATAAGACAGGAATAGAGGCGCAGACCTACTGGAGAACGGACTTGAGGATATGGGGAGAGGGAAGGGTGAATTTTGACAGGGCGAGAGAGAGTCATGGACATATACACACTAACAAACGTAGTAAGGTAGATAGCTAGGGGGAAGCAGCCGCAAGGCACAGGGATATTAGCTCGGGGCTTTGGGACAGCCTGGAGGGGTGGGAGGGGGAGAGTGGAAGGGAGGGAGACGCAAGAGGGAAGACACATGGGAGCATATGTATATGTATAGCTGATTCACTTTGTTATAAAGCAGAAACTAACACACCATTGTAAAGCAATTATATCCCAATAAAGATGTTAAAAAAAAAAATCCTTTGACCAATATAAACTGTACTTCATCAGCTTTCCCCCGCTTACATTTCCAGATTTTTTCCCCCAACACGTTCCCTGATATCCAGCCAGACCAACCTATTCTCTAACACTCCATGCCTAGCAAAGCTCCCAAGCTCTCACATGGATGCCCACGTTCAGCCAATACTTTGCAATGTCATCTTTTCTTGAATGCCTTCCCTGAACCCCCACATTCAGTTCAGGCAATAATCACATCCTCTGTATTGCCACTGTTCCTTGTAAATAATAAGTAAAATAGTTCACCTTAGAAAACCTTGACTTTGAATAAGACGTTGTGCCGAGTTTTTTATTTGCCTCATACAATTATATCCTCAGAGCACCCTCTGAAATATGTACTGTTATTCTGATAATTTACAAAAGAGGAAACCATGGCTTGGATGCAATACATGACTTACCCAGAGTCACACAGTTATTAAGGAAAAAGGTTAGGATATGAATGTAGCCCTGTTTTACTCCAGAGCCCTCCTCCTTAAACTCAGTCATAATATGTCTCTACTCACCCATTACACAGCTTCCCTAATTAAATCAACAAACATTTGTTAAATGACAATTTGGTGCCAGGCACAGTGTGAGGCTTCACTGAGTAAGGCATGGAGAGTAAATCTAATTTAAAAAGTCACCCTCTCTAATTAAAGAAATCACCAGTTTTAATTTCACTTAAAAAACCAAACTAGTATATGCCACCCCTTACTACTTCAATCAAGAATTAGAGTGTCAGACACAGTGTGAGATTTCATTCCATAAGGAAGGGAGAGTAGATCCAATGTGAAATTATATCCTTAACTTGATTAGCAAAAAAATCTGCATCAGGTTTAGCAGTGAATTTCTCTGGGGATTTAAAGTTACCTAGAAATTGCTGTCATTCGTGGGCTTTTGTGGGATCATTTATCACACTGCACAGGCATTACCGTTGCCGGTACTTTTTTTACATCTGCCCTATATCTTGCACTTCAGTGACTTAAACTCACATTCCCTTGCCAGACAAAAGATATTCATCTGGCACACAGCTGGGGTAGAACCCTCAGCTTGTATCTTACCTGTGACAGAGAATGAGATAGCATCTTAACCAGCTTCTTCCTCATAGTTTACCTCAAAGCAATTTATATGTTGTTACTATTGGTTCAATTTATATATGATAATTCAACTGAGGCGCTAAAAACACCTGACATGTATCATCTCATCCATGCTCAAATCATTCTTAAGATGAGAGATGGGGAAATAATCTCAAAGTATTTAAGGGATTTTTGTGAAATCAATAAGTTGAAAGTGACAGAAGCAAAAGGTTAGCCAAGATCCTCTGATTTTCTCTAATCTTTGCCAGAATCCATATACACTTTAGCATTACTACAACTATAGATGTCTAACAATTTAGCATATTTTCATTTATCCTAGACTCTAACATGCATATTTTGAAACTACATACATACTTCCACTATATACTTCTAGTATATACTACATACTTCTAGTATATACATACTTCTGGTATATACATACTTCCACTATATACATATATGTATGTATATATATATATATATATTCCTCAGGTAATTTTTTTATTATCCAGGCTGAGATCCTACTTCCTATATTGTTCCTCATTGATACCTTGCACTGAAATGATGTCATTAAAATTACTAGTCTCATTTCTACTATACACACATTAGTACATAAAAGAATTCCCATCAAGGGATTTACACAATGATGTCTTTGTAGAAATGAGATGTGTGTGGCTATGAATATATCTGCAGGCATTTTAATAAAAATTATTGTCTTTCTGAGATGTTCTTCTTGAAGTTAACTGAGGCACAGGGTGTGCAGAATGTAGTGCATGGGCCTGCTGTTTACTAGATAGCTGAAAACCAAATTTCCTGATTCCACTGAGATGGGCTTCTGGATGTAACCCGTGTTGCGTGAATCAGCTGTCCTCCTACAGACTTTCATGCAGAATTCAGAGGAGGCAGGGAGCATGATGGTTTTGCAGGGGAAGTCATCTGTGGCTATGCTGGTCGATTCTTATTCTGAGTCCCCTGTTTGTGACAAAGGCAGCAGCCCCATCAGGGGCCAGTTCTCCAGAGTGCTTTAACATCCTCCTTCCTAGGGTCTATTTCTTCATTCCTTCCTATGATTCTGTGAGATATGTACATCCTTAATAAATCCTTTTCAGCTCAAACTAACTAGAGTTTGTTTGGTTTTATGCAGCTAATGAACATAAATTAGACTAAAGAATGTGGCTCTTGCTGTGATAACAAACCTAAAGTAGGGCACTGGTTTAATGTAGCGGGGAAGCAGTCCAGTGGTTGGCCACAGGATAAGGATGTTATAGATGAAAACACAGACAACAATTATTATGTGACAGTGACCATATGGTCAAATTATGATCCTTAGAAGGTAGACATATGCCAACTACCTTAGAAGGTAGACATATGCCAACTAAAGCTATAGCATGAGATGAAATGCTAGGAAATTTCAAAATAGTACTGTGTAGTGTTGGTTTCCTGCCTCTTTCAGCATCATCTTATAAGAAAGACCCACCTAGAAAACCTTCCAGAAGAGGTAGAAAAGCACACAGCTCCTCTGAAGGAGGCACTCTTTTCTCCCTTTCCCTGTAAGAGGAGTTGAAGGAGAGTCCTACAATTTGGAAACGTATGAAGTTGACAAATCCAGCTATTTCTATATCACAAACCAAGGCAGTTAAAAGTTGTAGCTGCATAATACCAAGTAACCTACCAAAGACTTAACGGGCTGTGTCAAAAGAGCACATAAGTCTCTCCCTGGTCAAAGACCGAACAGTTTGAACATCCTAAATAATACATGCACTTGACTGAAATGCTGAAACATATAAAATATCCATGATTCCACAACTACACTTGAGAGAGACAGAGACATTGAGAAAAGCAGCAGCAGCAGAGGGAAGGAAGAGGAGAAGAACGAAGATGATGACTGCCACAACAGGGAAGTAGGAAGGAAAGCACCAGAATATCAAACAATAGCAGCAACTTGCCGAGTACCATTGGAAGTTACAAGGGAACCAAATCCTCACTGTCAAAACGGCAAGAAATAAGATTTAGGCATTTGCCCTGTCTTTCCTCAATGAACTATATTTTAAGTAACTCATGAGAGAAAGTTCTTCATTACAAGACTCCACATAACAAATGTGAAAGAAATGATAAAATTGGAAAATCATGATTTTGCAACCCGTAATGTAATATCTGCATCAGGCAATGGTCATCGATGATAAAACTGTTAGGTAAACATTTGATGGGAACTTATAATGAAGAAATAGGACTGAGACCACTCACCTCTACCATTTACTTATTATAAAAATAGTCTTGCCCTCCAAAACAGCAGCAGCAGAATCTAATCAAGGTTGACTTAATGTTCACTTACAGAAAATATAAGAACAAAGGAACAATTTAAATAACATCAGAAAAAAGAAAGCAGGCATAATCAGAACAACAGACCTTATTTCTGTAAACAAATTGATGTCACTACATGTAAAGAGATATAGACAAGGACAGAAAATTAGAACGAGAAACAGGCAGAGGAGGAACTATTCTACATTAAGAGAGAAGGCACATAAAAATAAAATAAACAATCAAGTTAAAAAAGAAACAACTATAAAAATTTTTTGAGACAATCTTGGAAATAGGATTATGGATTATGGTTCAGATATTATACAAAATATTATCTGCCTTCTTAGAGTTGATAATGGAGGCTGGTTATATAAGAAAATAGCCATTTTTGTTTTAGATACTAAAATATGTAGGGGTGAAATAATATTTTGGGCTGGCTTTAAGATGCTTTAACAAAAAATTCAGAGATGAAGTGATATTTTGATTATTGTTGAATCTAGGAGATGAATAAGGGGAGGATTTATTTTTAATAATTCTTTTGTTTTCATTATGTTGAAAATTTTCATTATATAAAAAGTTGTGTTTAAAAGGCAACATCAACAACAAAATCTAACTACAAAATTGCAGCCTTAGCAGGAGGTACTCTTTCACACAAGGGTGCCTGCCCCACTGACAAAGCTGCCACCATCCACGTAGACCATCAATTTAAGAGAGGGGGAAGCAAGTGATTCACAGAGGCCACAAAATAAAGAGCCTTCAGGCCTAAAAATGATACAACACAAGATTTTTGTTGCTCTTAATTCACTCATGAAACTGACCAGAAGTGCAGTACTTCTGGTCAGATAAGTATTTAATCCAAATTCCATGGAGGTAATATGAAAAGAAACTGCAAGACTAGCCATCCGTAGCCTAGGCTATTTAACCCTAAAGCGACCCGCAAGGAAGGGAATTTTACTCAATGACAGAACCAAGTGCTGTCAGGTAGGTTTAACAAGGAATTTTTTCTGTTGCCAGTAAAGGGAGTCTCTGCTGTCTGCAAGGTGGGATTTGCTATAGACCTGTGGTGCTGTATGTTTCCTATTTTCCCATTTTTGGAACAAAATCTTTCACTGAAGTCATCCTACTCCTATTTGACACTGTTTATTGAATGCACTGAGGGCAAATAACTTACATATTAATATATTAACTCATAGGTGACCATTCCACAAGGAATCACATTTGGACCTCATACAGTGTACTGTACACCACCCTTAGGAGCCCTATTCTATGGTGTCTAGGAGTCACTCCTGGAAGCTCAGACCTCCCAAGTAATCTGTGAGCTATCGACAATATACTTAATAGGTGTTTTCCAGTCTAAATTATCTAGAATGGAATCTGTCGTCTGCAACTAAGACCTCTGAAAAATTCAGGGAGTTTTAAAACCATTGCCTTTCAAGCTTTCCCCAGATTTGTTACAAGATAAAGAGTTTGAAACGACTTTTGTACTTTGCTAGAGCTGCCATAACAAAGTACCAGAAACTGGGTGGCTTAAACAACAAAAATGTATTACCTCACAGTTCTCACAGCTAGACGTCCAAGGTCAAGGTGTTGGAAGGTTTGGTTCTCCCTGAGGGATATGAGAAAAAATCTGCTCCATGCTTCTCTCCTCACTTCTGTTGGTTTGCTGATAATCTTTAGCATTCCTTTTCTCGTAGATGCATCAGTGTGATCTCCACCTTCATGCTCACGTGGTGTTCTCCTGGTGTGCACGTGCATCTACATCTCTACATCCAAAATTTCTCCTTTTTATAAGGACACCAGTCATATCGGATTAGGCCCACTCTCATGACCTCATTCTAAATTAATTAACTCTGTAAAGACCCTGTTTCCATATAAGGTCACATTCTGAAGTACTGGGGGTTGGGGCATCAAAATATCTTTGGGGGGGCACAATTTCAGTTCATAAAATATTGTGTACAGTTTAACAAAAATTATAGCCATTAGTCTTTAGACCCTGGTGTTTGTACTAAAACTGTGAAGTAAATCTTTCATCCTTTTTTTTAGTTTTACCAAATACTGGGTAAAACTGAGCTTCACAGTATGAATGCTAAGTACCAAATTATAATAATGATAAATATGGCTTGATAGTGTTAGCTATAAAACAGCTTGAAATAACTAAGTTTACTGTACAATCCAAACATGCTAACACAGAAAGCGAAAGCTGAAATATTTTAATAGTTCTTGCGTGCCTTAGAAACACATCAGTCCAGCAGAGGAGATGTAAATGATTATATAAAGCTAGAGAAATTTCTATGCTGGACTTCCTAGCATATTTATTCATGGTTCCATTTCCCAGCAACATTAAGAATTGTTAACAAGTTCCATACTTCTTGCTACAGAGCAAATATATATCTTTTTACCACTGTCTGTGAAACATGCTAAATCAACCCATCACATGTCTGCTTAACTGAAATGAAAAGGAATACCTCATAACCACTTCAAATTCAAATTTAATCTCAATTATAGAATACCTATCAAAGGTGACCAGCAGACGTCTTCATTTTAATTTGACTTTAGGATTTCTTCATGGAGAATAGGCAACATCTATATAAGTAGTAGAGCAAAATCTAGATTCCTGAATAGACTTCAAGAGATAAAATTTCTCAAAAAGGGAGTGAGGTATGATGTAGAAACCAGAAAAATTTTCATTTTCAATACTGAGTTTATATCTAAATAAGCAATTTCAACAAAAGGTCAAGATTAATAATAGTGTCACATTTTTCTAAAACAAACTGGTCATTATTCAACCACAATTCAGAGGGCAAAAGTTTTTTAATTGCCAGCAGTGGTCATGGAGTCATACTGATGCTCTCCCTAAACACACTCATGTGTGTGCGCGCACACACACACACACACACACACACTCATGCCTAGATTCCTGTGGTCAGAAGTTAGAGATATAACTAACTTTGGCCATTGGTCTTTAGCCATGAGTAGGACCATTACTTAAAGGCTCACAAGTGGTGCATTGCACATCTACAATACACAACCTATTGTATTGCTATACACCTAGACCCAGCAAATGAAATCTAGAGGTAAGCAACGTACAAACTGCACATCTGTATGTCATGGTCCTGATCACGAAAGGCAGGAAATGTGTTCGCCATTGTTTACCACCACATCTTCATCACCTAACAGGCTGCTTTGTATATAATACTGATTATGAATGCACGAATAAATATAAAGAAACTAAATAAGACATAGGACTCAGTAGCTTAAAATTAATCTAATCTGGATTTCTCTTAGTTTGGTAGTCTTTATATTTCTGAATGTTTCTTTAAACATCATTAAATTCTTTTCTATTTTGGTTTATCACAGGATATTGAGTATAGCTCCCTGTGCTATACATTAGGACGTTGTTGTTTATCCATTCTAAATGTAATAGTTTGCATCTACCAATCCCACCCCTATTGCTTTTATTTTAAAAAAAATTTTTAACATCTTTATTGGAGTATAATTGCTTTACACTGTTGTGTTAGTTTCTGCTGTATAATAAAGTGAATCAGCTATACATTAAATAAGATAGTACATGAAAAGGTTTCACCCTAAATAAATGTTTTGTTAACATCAGTATACTCAACACATTCTCTTTAAGAAATGACAATCGGATACACTAAACCAAGAACGATATCCTATTTTTATTCAGCACAGATTACTTGGAACATTCTACTTATGGAATTCCATGGAGGTAATATGAAAAAAAAAAGATCAACTTCTACCATTTTCTACATGAAAAATGAAGCACAGAAAAGGAAAGTTAGCACAAAATAAAACAAATATGCATACTAATGAAGGTTAAGATGATAGTCCGAAGACTTCTATTGCCAGCTCTTTCTTTTGTCTTCTAAAAGTCAGGATCAACTTTAGAAGATTCATTCCAAAAATCACAATGTAGATTAAACCAATAATTTGTAATCACCATGCTTGCTTCCTCCTGCCACTCACTATAAAGTTGCCACGGTAGCAACTTTTCCTTGACAAAAACAGAAGTCACTTTAGAATTATATGAATGAGTCCTTACCCTCTACCTGCAAAGAGATGCAGCCTTTGCCAACCAGAAGAAAGAGGTCAAAATATTGGAGAATTATCTCTGAATGGCTGCCAGCATCTCCCTTAGATCTCTATGCTTTCTTCAAATATCTGGACTTTTAGCAACTAAAAAACATACTCAAAATGTGTAGAGTAGTTTCAATAGGAGCTGATTGAGTTGAAAGCTAACATAGTTTTCCTAAAATTGTGGAGATAAGTATTTAATCCAAAACCTAGCCTGAAATTTTTTGGCCAAATGCCCAAACTCTAAGCAATGTTTGAGTCCCTGGCCCTGTGACAATGTGTTCTCTTGCATAAAACTGCTGAAAATCAAAGCTAAAAACCTTCAACAGAAATATAAATATAGAATGTGATTAAGAGGTACTCTGCCTCAATACACCCCATCATTAGAAACAGTAACTGCTGAATACCAGTATTCCTGTTAATTGTGTCAAAATTGACCAGTGACCAGCGCTAGACCTGGAAGAATGCATTTTTTTCCCTAGACAATGAAGAGCAAACTAGAATAAACTTATTTTAGTAATATGTTACAATTAATTTTATACTTAGTAGGTCAAGTTTTTTTTAATTTCACTAATGATAATGGGACCTTTTCAGAGCAATTCTGAATAGGTATTGCTATCAATTTCCTCAAAAAAAAAAAAAAGAAGAAATTTGGTACTATGAATTGATAATGTAGAGAAGTGGGAATATATAGATAGATATATGTTTCGAGGATATTAAGTTAGTAAGTGACACTAACTGACATATATTGAGCAATTAATTTTTACCTGTCTGATAGTCTTCTAAGTGTTTTATATGGATTACTTCATTTAATCCTCATAATAAACCTACAAGATGAGTATTATTGTTTCCCTCACTCTTCCTTCAGGAGGGAGATTAAATTATTTTTCCAAGCTCTCAAAGCTAGAGCCAGAATTTTCAAGGCATCTGACTAAAAAGTAGAAAATCATTCATAGTGTTCAAGCTTGTTGGGAGTGGGGACCAAGAGATTCTGGTATTGTCTCTTTCTAAGCACAGTATTCTTCTCCCTAGTCTCCTTGTATCAGAAATTAAACATGTCTAATTATACAAGATGAAAGGAAATGGCAATGTACTGTGGATTCCATCTATGCTCAAGGGTTTTGTTATTATAACTGGTGCAAGAAATGGAACTAGCATCACTGAATGGTGAAATCACCATTCTGGTGAGCTGGAAATCAACACTACGTATATATTTTTATTCTTTTGTTGTATCTAACTCATATTCCCCCATGTAAGTAGGATTTAATAAGAGAATGATTAAAATATGGTAGAAATTATATTCCACGTTTCCACTGCAACTGCCGAACAAGCAATGAGCTAAGTTTAACTGGCAAATGAAGCTATGTGCTGTTATTACGAGCAAAGTTGATTTGTTTTAATGAACTACCTTGACACAAGGTTAATAAGTAAAATTCATATTGTAATATGGATCATGAAACAGCAATACCTCTTAAGGGTATTTCAAGATACCTTTTAAAAACTAGGAGTAGAGATAACAAAATAGTTCACTGGATATTCACATGTGCAAACACCTACCAGTACAGCCAGATACTTCCTGAACTTATGTTACACCACAGAAGGCCCTGACCATGTCTGGAGGCAGCAGTCACTACACATTCTAAGCTGTTCTGAAAGGCAAGTGGTTGCAGGTAGGCTGCAGCTCAGAGCATTTGCCTGACATCTTTCATACATTAAAAAAAAAAAAAAGGTCAGCAAATTTCTGATGCCTTGTACCTTCTACTCTACCAGTCATTTAAGTATAAATAAATAAATAATTGTGTGTGTGTCTCTGTGTGTATTTTTACCATCCTAACAACTTCATTTATAACATTATTTGAAGCTGTCCCGTGTTTTAGTTAACATTTCAGCTATTTTCATTCTTTATAGGTGCCTGTGCAACAGCCTCTCATGCCATTACTCTGTCTCTTGTTAATACACCAAATAACCCCTCTATAACATAATTCAATATTACATAAAGCTTACCGTGATCACCTTAAACGCAAGGTCTCTGTCATTCACATTGGCCTGTCTTGTCCCAAGCTATAGCCTGGTAATTGCTCAATAGGTGCAATTTCAATTGAAGTGAAACTAAATCTCAACTCAATAACCACGTTGGTACAACCAGCAAGATCGCTGGTTCATCTGTTAATTTATACTTTCATTCAAAAAAGAAATATTTACTGAGTTCTTAATGTGACAGTAGCCACTGCACTGGGGGATGAAAAGACAAAAGTGAGACTCGGTGCCAACTCTCAAGGAGAAAGTAGGCCAGTGTGGAAGGTCAATATGAAAAGAGATAATTATATGATCCAGCAATCCCACTTCTGGATATATATCCAAAGGAAATAAAAACAGGATGTCTAAAAGATATCTGTACTCCCATGTTTGTTGCAGCATTATCCACAATAGCCAAGATATGGAAACAACCCAAGTGTCTGTCAGCGAATGAACGACTAAAGATGTGGTGTATATATACAATGGACTAATAGTCAGCCATAATAAAGAAGAAAGAAGATGGATGGGCCATGGGGCAGTATGCTGGTGAAAAAAAAGTCAGACAGAGAAAGACAAATGATGTATGATATCACTTATAAGTGGAATCTTAAAAAAAGCCGAACTCATAGAAACAGAGTAAAATAGTAGTTACCAGGGGGCTGAGGGGGGTGGAGGAAATGAGATGTTGGTCAAAGGGTACAAACTTCCAGTTATCAGATGAATCAGTTCTGGGGATCTAACTCAGCGCATTGTGATTATAGCCAAAAATACTGTACTATATACTTGAAAGTTGTTAAGAGAATAGATCTTAAATGTTCCCACCATAAAAAAAGAACTAGTAAGGAGATGGAAGTGTTAGCTAACACTATAGTGGTAATCAAATTGCAATATACACGTGTATCAAATCAACATGTTAACTTACAAAATGTTATATGTCAATTATATCTCAATAAAGCTAGGAATAAAATAGGATACAACAAGAAAAAAGAGAAAGATAGCTACATGCTTAGGAAATGCAATGAAGGCCCTATACGTAGTATACTAGGAAGAGACAGGGAAGTGTGGAAGCTAAATGCAGAAGGATTCTACAGCAAGAGGTCACTCAGTTATGACATGACTATGGTACCGGGGGTACACTAAAAAACCAATGAGTTAAGAAATAAACTTGTAACCAGTATAAACTGAGTATAAAATACTCATATATTTTGCTTTTGAAAGTGCAAAATACAACTAACCTTACAGGATAATTAGGTTTCACGCTCCCTCGCAGAAACGAATGATGAGGAAGTATACAGATGCTAGGCACAGGACACCTTAGATTCAAGTCAGCAGCTGGAGGTTCACCATTACCCTTAGAACTTATAGTTAACTTACCTATGGGAGTGACTTTGAAAACCTGTAAATAAAGTTATTCTCATCTTTAGGTAAGTCTTTGCAAAACCTTTTAGAATCATCTCCATTAGAGAAGCTGCCAGCTTGTCTTGCAGGATTGTGGCTGCTAAGTGCTGACAATACCCTGAAGTTAATTAAAAGAGGCTTTAAAAACGATAACTGTAATGAAACATAGATTGAAGGGTTACCTGAAACACTACTTTCCAATTCAAATGTATAGATATACTTCCACAATACTTTAAGCCTTCAAAAACACCAAAAGCCAATAATTCCAATACCCAGGAGATATTTGATACTTTTTTGGACCTAATTATAGCAAGTATATAATTTAAAGGCATTACCCAATAGTTAGGGCCAATAAACTTTACGTAATTAAAAAAATTGATTTCAACCAAAATACCTTCTTCATTTTGTCACCTTCTAAGAACATACATAAAACGTGTTATATTACACAAGGTAAAATGAATTTTCTGCAGAAGACTACCTTAACACTGTTTAAAATTGGTCAGTCTATCAAACCTACAGATACTACTTGTTCCCCCAAAAGAGTGGTAAACTGAGTCAAATGGTTTATTTTCTTTAATTTTAAAAATATCCATTAATGTGGTAGCCTTAATCGTTAAAAGTTAACCCTTTCATCAAGTAAAGACATAAAACATATACAATTGACTCTTGAATAATGCAGGGGCTAGGGGGTGCCCACCCCTGCTCAGTAGAAAATCTGCTTATAACTTTATAGTTGGTCCTTGTATTGGAGGTTCTGCATCCTCAGATTCAACCAACCTCAATACATATTATTCGAACAAAAATCTGCTTACAGATAGACCCTTGCAGTTGTTCAAGGGTCAACTGCATTTACTGTATTCTTAAGGAAATTTAAAATAGATTAAGAAAATTAGCATTCATATACAGCTCACACTACCCATTTCTGCTTAAAGAGCTAAGTTCTAGGTACTCAGTAGACATTGAAATATATTTACAAAATTGATTGCATGAAACAGGGCTTACTTTTAAATATTCAAGAGTAAGGGCTTCGCAGTAAGGCAGAACTATCCTAGTTCCAGCTCAGCCGCATACCAGCTCTATGAACTAAGGATGTTAACTTAACCTCTCCAAATCATAGTTTCCTAACTGAAGTATTAGGGAACTAATGCCAAGCTAATGGAATGTTAAAAAAGTAAAAGTAATGGCTATAAAACATTTATCACAAAACTAAGTACATAGTAAATGTTCTTTTTATTATACATACTGTACTTTGAAAAAATCAACTCTTTTCTAAGGTTACAGGGAAAATATTCAACACCAATATTTATTTATAATACTGTCTGTGGCAAAGGACATGTATTATACTTTTATCTAAGATGTCAATGAAAAAAATTCAATGTCTTGTGGGAAATGTTACTAAATGTATAACTGCATTAAATGTATAAAGCAAAACAAAGTAAAGATGGCATATAAACCATCTACATAGTATCACCATAACTTTCAAAAAGTATGTCTGTCATCTTCACAGGCTTAGAACAAAGACTGGAAGGAAACGAGTCAAGATTTTATTAGCAGTTACTGGTGGCAATTTTTTAAAATTTTACTTCTCTTTTATAAAGTTCCTAAAACTGCACATATTACTTCCATTATCAAAAAAGGGCTGTACTTGAATAAGCTGACAATCGTTTTCACATTTTAAACTAATTGACCCAATAACTTATAACAACAGAATAGATAATAATTGTTGCTAATTTCATACATATTATTTCTCTTTTTCCAAAAAGATTTTTTTTTCTTTTTAACTAAGGCACACAAATACACTCATTGTGAGTTCTTCTACTCTAAGCTACAAAAGAGAAAGAACTTGCCAAATGAGGCTTGGAGTGCCATTGTCTTTTTGCTTTATTATATGCTTAATGATTGACCCACACAAGGCTGTAGGAAGGGTGGCAGAGAAAACTAAAGCCGTAACACAATTTTGAAAGATCAAATTTAGAGGCAGTACTATGCCAGACATAAAAGTTTAATGTCCTTAAACAGTAACCAATGCCATGGCATGGCTTCCAAACATTTTGCACTCCAAGGTTTTTGTCATTTTCTGTCTGCTTTATTACTGCAAATATTGTATTTGCATGAAATAAGAATCTTGGTGTTTTACAAAGTTATCTGTTCCCCGTCGATTCAAAAGTCATTCAGCCATGTGGTTGCAGAAGAAATTTTTCCATGATAATTATAAAAATGACTAGTAAGTCTCCAAGAAGAAAAGAACCAACTTTAAAAAAAAAATAAGAAGGAACAAAGTTATTTTCCATAAAACAGTGTTTGTGGATAAAAGTAGAAGTATTTTTGGACTAGAAAATAATATATAATTTTAAAGGTATGCATCTAAATAGAATGACTTTTTAAAGACGTTTCTTAGAAAGCTTTTAATGCAACAGGCCTGCTAACATAGGATTGAATAGCTGTTTGAATATTTTCAACTCAGCTAGCTTTCTTCAACCAAACACAGTGAAATAAATCAGAATGTATTTGAAAGAGTGTATATAAAAATCCATTAAGACAGATTAGAATTCACAGTCCAGTTCAGTAATAGCATTAGGTCCTATATCGGGCATTCTCATACATCACAACAAAAAAGGCTGTACCAACTTTAAGGAATATCAAATGCACCTAGAGAAATGTATACTTTCACACCACGTATTATTCAACCAACACAGAATGCAAAACTCAAAGCACTATAAGAGAAGACCAGTGAATCAGTACTACCTTTCTGTAAACACACTGTTTATGAGAAATAAAGGATATATATAATGCTCATTTTAATTATGGGTAGTCTACATATCATATTCCAAGCAGATGGCTACTGTCTATGTAATACAATGCCAACACAAAATGCCTTTTTTCGTCTCTGAGATATTGCTAAAAAGAGCCACAATTACACTTGACAGACACCCCCCCCAAAAAACAGAAAACACAATAAATCACTGTTTTTCTTCAAGAAAGGACAATCCATCTTTAGTACTAGTAGAGTAATATGGAATTTAATAGTACTAGTATATGTTGCAGAGTCTAAAATCTTGATAGAACTATGAGTTATGACTGATAATAGATCAAAGTGTCCATGTAGCCAAATGAAGCTGATATTAAATCTTTAATAGCCTGTATATAATACTGAGTATTAGAACCCAGTGATGTGGATACAAGTACTTAAGGAGATATGAATCTAGCTCAGAGTCTGTGAGAAAATACTGCCAAAGTTTCAACTCCGAATGGAGAGTATTAGAACACTTCTTGGCCCTGAATCAGAAAAAGGTTCTGTTGGAGTTGATCCAAAAGAACTAACTGGAGTGTGATTGGCAAACCTAGGTGACTCGAACTTGGCCTGAAAAATCCAAGTTCCAGGGAAGAATCTGGTTATTAAATTGGTAGTTTCAAACTTCTGAAAGTTTATTATGCTATCATTTAATTGCAAAATAATTTTCTAATTAACTTTACAAGTAAATCAATTATACTTACTAAAAACAAAATTTAAATTTAATACTGACAAGAAAAAGTCTTTACTATAATTGTAACAGCTAACATTTTTTAAGCTTTTATTATAGGTCAAGCACTGGTCCAAGCACTTTACATGTATTCTCAAGTTCAATAAAATTCGTACTATAATAATCTCCAATGCACAGGTGAGGAAACTAAAATAATTTAGTCAAGATCACGCATTTGGCAAATAGCAGTGTCTGGGATTACTGAACCATTTGCCACTCTCCTCCCATCTCTACAGAAACTCAGGGGGAAGTTGGGTGCAAGGGCGGGGGGAGTGAAGAGCTGAAATTGTTGTTCAAGTGTATAAACCATTTCTACACTTCTTAGAGCAGCTTCAAACTACTAAGTTCACCTTTAAAAGGTGTTAAAATGACTGATACATGTTATACATTAAAAAAAAATGTTTTGAAAGAACTGTGTCAAAGGAGAAATAAAAGATAATAAGGCCCTCTGCATCTGAAACGGTGGACAAACAAGTTCATCTAATGATTTTGTTTTTATGAATAACACTGGTAGTCTTTTAAAAATAGAGATTGCTAAACAAGATAACTACACTGAATAGTTAACATTATTACCTTCACTAAATAGGATGGAAATACAGTGAATTTTCATTCACCAATTTAAATGGAATCCCATACAAAATAATTTGTGAAAATGTGCTGCAAGCTATACATAACATAAAATAAATGTATATATAACAGTGTTCGAGATAAATTTTATATGACAAATAAAAAGCGGCAACCACATTTGGTTGGTCAACTGGAATACCACTTCAAAAGAACCATATTTAATCTGGAATTGTGTATTTTCCCCCGTAGGATAATCAATGAAAAAGGCTTTGAGTTGCTTCCTTAGATTTCTGGGACTTTTATCAATGAATCTCAGAACTCATTTGTTATGTGAATACTCTGCAAGTCATTACTCATAATATAAATATTTTATTTTCTTTCACTTCCTCTAGCTCCAGAAGTGAAATATCCTGAATTCTAAGTATCTCTCAAATCATCTTATGACTTAAATTGGCTGAGTTTCCAACTTCAGTACACTGTTTTATGAGCATTTTTCATAATTTAAAGACAACCGGTATTATTTCTTCATAATCAAAGTAACGGGCATTTTCAAGTCCGCAAGTTTCTAGGGGAAAAAGAAAGACCAAAACTGCGAAAGAATCCAAAATTCAAGAACCTTAACTGCAGAACACTTATGCTTACACCTTCTCTAACAAAAATCACTAACCACTAAAAATCACTAAAAGAAGTCAAAAGTTCATTTCCTCTCATCTTCTGAAATGCTTGGAAATATATCTATTATATAAATGACATAAATGTTTAAGGTCTGAAGTGTCAATAAAGGTCCCTTCCTTTGGGTGGCTTTTCTGACTATTGTGATCTTTTTACTGTGTAACAAATAATACTTTCATATAATTAAGAATTAAAAATCTTATTAGATTTTTTATTGAAATATCATTGATTTACATTATTGTGTTAGTTTCAGGTGCACAGAAAAGTGATTCAGTTATATATATATTTTTTTCAGATTATTTTCCATTACAGGTTATTACAAGATATTGAATATAGTTGCCTGTGCTGTACAGTAAATCCTTGTTGCTTATCTACTTTATGTATAGTTATTTGTATCTGTTAATCCCAAACTCCTAATTTATTCCTCCCCCCTTTCCCCTTTGGTAACCATAACCTTTTTTTTCCTATGTCTGTGAGTCTGTTTCTGTTTTGTATATAGATTCATTTGTATTATTTTTTAGATTCCACATACAAGTGATATAATATTTGTCTTTCTCTAAGAAAATTAGATTTTTATCTACCACTTCAATGGACACTTTCTTTGCTTCTCTGTTGAAATGGTTTTCTTAGGAAAACCAGCACTATTAAAAAAGACAATCTAACACTAAGTGTGCTGTGTTTTGTCACCCTTACCTCCAAGGTTACTAGAATACACAAACAATGAGCAACTTCCAATCAATCTCACGCCTGTGCAAAGAGAGGTCCTTTCCACTTCCCTAGTCAAAATAAAGTGCAAAAAATTGCCTGGATCCCAGTTAGTGAATTACTTAATAAATAAATGCAATTAAAGCTGGGCTTATACATAGGCTGTCAGTGCTACTCTCCCTAACACTACAGGCAAGTTTTCAATCTTCTTGTGTCTTGAGAAAGAAAAAACATTTGCCAAATGATGTTCCTGCTCCCATCCCAGATGGCTTTCCATTTGCCCACATAGCTCTCTAGTTGCGGCCCTCCTCACTTTATAAACGTCACTGCGAATTGTCCCCGCCCCGGTTCCCCCTCCCCCAAGCCTCAGCGCTAGTCGGTGGAGTTCTTGAACTTGACCCACAGAACCCGCCCCCCCACCGCCCCCGCCAAAGTGCACTACAAAAGGCATTGCGCCAGATGCTTTCCAATCCACTCCCTCGTTCTCTCAGTTCAGAAAATCACTGCGTTTATTCCCCCTGAGAAAGTGGATTCAATCCCTCATTCGCACTGGAGGCGCCCAGAAAGGAAACACAATCACACACACGCGCGCGCGCACACACACAGGCGCATACACACCACTTCCCTTCCTCATGTCCAACTCTGACAAGCACTCAGACCACCAAAGCCCGTTCCCTCCACCCTTCTCTGTTCAAAACCCCTAACAGTTACAGAAGACAACTGGCGCGAGAGAAATCTGAGGTTTCTATGGGTCAATGGAAACCTCTTTCCCCCCGGGCCCTTGAGGGGCTTTGGAGGCACAATCGCCACTTCTCTTGTTGTCCCTTTCCGCAACCACCCATAATTGAATGCTCCAGCGCCGACCCGCACCAACCGGAGGTAAACCCGGCTTGCGCCGCGGTACCTTGATGCCAACACGCCCTCTGGAGGGACACCACTGGGACCCACATAAGTTGACCCTCGTGAGTCCCACGGAGACAGAGGGAAGGAAGGGGACCTACGCGCCCAGCCTTGTGCCCCTGTCTTTTCCCGGCCCTCGGTAGTAGAAGGGTGTCCAGAGGCTCCAAGAGCTGGGCGGGGCGAGAGGGCAAGATCAATAAAGTTAAGAAAGAGGACTGCTTGGGAATTGCGCGCTCCTGAGTTGCTAAAGAGAGGAGCCAAAAGGGAGATCGCAAGGCACGAAACCGTAAATCGTGTCTGCCGCGATAGGGGAGGCACACAACGACACCAGACGCGCTGGAACCCGCCGCGGGTCGGCGAGGGGGCGGGAGAACTGGGAAATTCGGAGACCACGAACTTACGGAAGAAGATGTACTCCGTGTAGCTGCTCCAGATCTTGTCTTCGCGGTACTGGTTGACGAAGGCGGCGGTGCCCGAGGAGTTACACGCCACCATGTGGAAGCCGGCCTCAGACAGGCGATCGAACGCCTGCTCCAAGTAGGTGAACTTGAGGTAGAAGCGGGACGTGTACTTCTCGGGCGGCCGGTCAGGGTCGCGGCTCTCGTTGAGCGTGTCTCCGAACACCTCCTTGGCCAGCGCGATGCGTCCGCACACCATGATGCGCGCCACGCGCCGGAACTTAGCGTCCGCCTGGTTGTCACGCACCGTGGTGTAGGAGCCTCGGTAGCCGAGCGTGAGGAAGCCGGAGCGCTTGTCCGGTGCGCCGCCACCCCCGTGCGCTCCGGGACCCGAGGGCGCTGCGGCCGCCGCCCCGCGCAGCAGCGCCTCGCTGCTGCCCTGCGAGACGTTGTCCTCCAGGTCGCTCTGGCAGCCCTCGTCGTTGAGCGAGTTCTGCTTGATGACCTTGGGCGACAGCAGCTTGACCAGGTCGGTGAGCTGGAAGTACTCGGCCTCGCGCAGGAGCCGCTCCTTCTCGGGGAAGTGCTCCGGCAGCGCGAGCTGCTTGTCCCGCAGATAATCCAGCACGTACCTGAAGAGAAAGCCGTCCCGGTCGATGAAGAAGCGCGCCCGGCTGTCCCTGGGCAGCTCGCCCCGGCGTCGGGCGCCGCCCCGGGGGCTAGAGGGCGAGAACATACTGGCCAGAGTGCTATCCGGGACGCTGAGCAGCGTCGAGTGCTTGGTCACATAGACCTGGCCCCCTACGTTCAGCTCCACCACCTCGGGGAAGGGCGAGGGCGCGCAGGGCCCCGGGGCGGCGGCTGCCGACGCGCCGGGCGAGCTAGACGAGGAGACCATCTCGCTAATGGGCAGGATGGTGCCGCCGCCGCTGCCCGTGTCCTTCAAAGCCATGGTCCCCCCCCGCCGCTGGCCAAGTGACCCTGGAGAGCAGCACTTTCTCCTTCCCGAAACCCGCGCCTTGCACCCCCGGTGGCGTGCCCCTGATGCGCCCTCGGGCCGGGCGGCACGTTTCTCCGGCCGAGGAGGCCCGGTTCAGGGCTCGGGGCAGCGGCGGCGGCGGCGGCGCCCGGGCTCCATCGGGGGAGCGATGTGCAGGAGAGGAGCTCTGCGGACGCCGCGGCGGCGGCGGCGGCGGCGGCGCGAGGAGGAGCGGCTGCTCCTTTGGGGGCGACGGCGGGGAAGTGTGAGAGACTTGCGAGAGGCTCTTAAGCTGCCGCTCGACTCTCCGTGGAGAGGGCGGGAGGAGGGGCGGGAGCAAAGAAAACTCGCCGCCCCAGCAGCTTGCGAGCGCGCCGCGAGCCCTGAGCGCGGACTGTGGCGCAAACTACTCCTCGTAGCCGGGGAGGCGGCGCTGACGTCAAGCCCGGGACTGGGACCCGAGCCACAGCTGTCATTTAAAGAGATAGGTGCCAGCCTCCGGCTGCGGGGCTCCGACGCTAGGGGGAAGGACCGAGGGCCGAGCCTGGAGGTGATGCTACTTGACAGCGAGCGTGGAGATGGGAAGAAGAGGGCAGGGAACCGAAAACAAACGGGAGAAAGGACAGCATCTCTCCTTCATCCATTTCATTCCCCCCTTCCGTCCGTCCGTCCGTCCCTTCCTTCCTCCCTTGCCCTTGTTTGCCCAGTAAAACTATCTTTTTTTTTTTTTTAATCTTGCATTAAGGTGGGAAGTGGGGTAGCGGGTTGGGTTATAACAGAAATGCTAGGGTGCCAATCTGAAATTACTACAAATGTTGGCGTGAGGACTTTGATTGCCAAAAAAACTACATGGGGGGTGAATCTCTTGTAGTGGTTTTAGCATAGTTTTTCAAGTGAAGGGCGAAATGCCGGAACCTCAATTACATTCAGATGTCCTGATTGCATATTTAACTGCATGTGCTACAAATAGTTGAAAATTTTTAAAACTGAAATCTGTTTTTCAGTTCACAAAACTAATAAAAGATTGTGGTAACGTGACGGTTCTCTCCTTTCATCCCTTCAGTATTTGATTCATATTAGATGCTTAATAGATATTTTTGGAGGAAGGGACAAAGCCAGGGAGGGAACTTACTCTATTTGCTCCTAGTTTCCGATCCTGCTCTATCCTCTGATTAATCTCTTCATTTCCTTTTCAGCTTTCAGGGCAAGAGAAATGGCTTATGTTTTATTAGTAATCTAACCGTAAGAGTCAGGGCATAAATGAAAATTATATGAATTTAAGTTCACTTTAATTCCATTTGTACACAGCACAGGTACAGGCTGTAAGATCAGCATTATTTGTGATAGTGAGGATAGAGATGCAAATGAGGAACTCCCTTCTTGTGGCTATTCATCCTGGGACATCCTTTTGTGTTCAGAAACGTAAAGAATCATTGATTTATAAAGTACAAAGGTGAAACGACTACACTGCTATACAAGTAGTTTGCTTCAAAAATTATCATAGTATTATAGATGAACCTTATCCATTAACAAAATAATGTACAGATTTTCACATCTTTTTAAAAATTCTAAATGCCTACTTAAGATTCCTTCACTCTGAATCAACCACACACACACATACACACACACACACACATACACACACACAAAAGTACTGGATTTGAGATAACAGTTGTAACCTCTAATTTTTATAAATAATTAATAAATTGTTATTTGGAGTATTAAAAACTATATTTAATTCATTGATCCTTATAAGCCACATCCCCAGAAAATGTTATATCAGTTTTGAAGTTAGATTACCTGAGACTGAAAATGCACTAATGAAAGAATACAATATATTTACCGAAGTTCTAAGATTTAAAACCTGGTGTGCATTATGCATCTTCATGCAATCCTCGTATTCAAGCCTATTGCCTCCCCCCAAATTTATAAACTGATTAAGAAGTAGAATTGATTTTAGCCTTCTTCACTTAAAAGCTACCATCAGAAAACATCTGAAATGAAAAGTAATAGTTTCTGAAAAATGAATTAATAGAAGATTTATAATCTCTATAGATGAATAAATAATAAAGCCTTGAACCACTACTAATGAAGCCCGTTTATCATGAGGTAAGTGTCCCTAATGATAAGTATGTTATAGACCATAGAATCATAATGAAGTGGATGTATAATACATATGCATAAGTGTACATGAATATAAGGTCTCCAATGTTATCAGGTTGAAATCCGTTTTATTCTTTTTAATTACATAAAGTATGCTCACGAGACAAAATGGTCTAAAACGTGTACTCTAAATGAATCATCTTAGAAATTCTTAGTGAATTTCTCTGTGTGATGTATTGCTTTTTAAAATAATTCTTTCAACAATGATTGAATATTTTTCCTTAATCCCTTCCAGCCCCATACTCCTCTTACTCTCACCTCCTCCCCCCACTATACCCTCCAAACTCCAAACTAAAATTGCAGGTCCAGAATGTCTTTACCTGTTGTTCTCTCAGCTAGGAATGCCTTTCCTTTTCCACCAGTCCCCTAATCCTTTCTCCTTGTTTACTGCTTCCCTGATGTTTCAGCTTAAATAGTACTTCCTCTGGAAATCTTTCAGATTTTTACCAGTCCAGGTGTTCCCACAGCACCCTATGCTTATACAAGGGCAGGGTTTGTCACACTAGTATGTCATTGTTTCCCATCAGATTGTAAGTATGGCATACAACCATATGCACTATTCTATCCCCAGCATCGTGCCTAGCCCTTAAAAGATAGTCAGTTTCTATTTCTTGAATCTTTACTGCATAGAAATGTGTTCACATCACAAATGGATGACAAAGCATCAACTAACTGCTAGACACTGGGCTAAGCAATGATATTGCAGAGATGAATAAGACTCAGTCCTTCACAATTAAAATCAGGAAAAGTGAGAACAGAATCTGATTAAAACAAAATCAGATCTAAAGGAGAAGGGAAAGCAAGAAAGAGATAGACACTATTGGAGCAATCATTTTGGTGAACTGAAGAATTAACACCAAATACTATAATTAGAACCATCTTGTTCTAAGCCACAGACACCATTAATGTTCCCTAGGCCAATGTGATCACAAAGGTGGGTCCTTAAGCTCTTCTGTTGCTGTGCAAAGACAAGACATCAAACTTCTCTGCCTACAAACTACACTAGGTCACTTCACATTCCCAGAAGTTTTAAATAATACAGTCAAAACTGTGTCCCTAAAGGTACAGCAAACTAACCAAAAAGGATAAAGTCCAATTTGTAATAAATAATTTGTAATTTAAAATAACAAATTAAATATTTCTTCACTAGTCTAAGAGTTACTTAAAGGCAGGAACTATATCCTCTTTGACAGGGGAGGACAAGCACAGAAGGTAACAGTGAGATTTAAAGTCAGGTAGAACTGGCTTAAAAAAATCTACCTTTGTCTCTTCCTGGCTTTGTGATTTGAGCAAGTGACTTAACTGCTCTAAACCTTAGTCTCCTCATGGGTATAGCAGAAATAATAAAGACCAGAGACTTCTCTGGTCAAGAGACCTCTCTGGTCAAGATGGCCTTGACCATCTTCTGCAATCATGCGTCCAGTAACATGGCCATTCCAGTTTGATAGAGTTCATTGTATTTACTGTCTGTTTCACACCGCTGTTCTGAGGACTGAGAGCAGAGCCACACCCGAACTAGAAAGATCTGGGATTCCAAAGCAGATAACTGGTTACAGTAGCTCTACCTACCTTTCTTCCAATCGTCTCACCCCTAGGGTAACATGCAGTAGCACAGCCCCTCCATCATGAACTTTCCCACACTACCCCCAGCATGTCCTTCCCTGTCTGTAGCCATGGTTGTTCCTCTCTTGTTGCACTTTATCATCCTAGACATTGATATAATTCCATTGATTTAATTTACCTAGGTCCTGTTCTTTTCTTTCGTTTTTTAACTTTATTCAGTCTTTTTACTGTGGTCTAATTATCCCTTTTAGCTTGTTTGTGAACAAGGCCAACTGCACTTCTAATTTTCAGGAACCCACCTGGTATCTGTTTATCTTGTTCAAGGCAGTTGAAAGTTTTACACACACGCACGCCCAGAAAAAAATCTTCAAGTATTTGTAATTCTAAGCAAAAAGCCTGAGATTCTTTCCTGTAGAGAAAGAGCCTGGCAGTTTTTAGAGCAGTGATGTCCTATAAAAATATGTGAACCACATTTCTAATTTTAAATGTTCTAATAACCACAGTGAAAAATGAAATAGGTGAACTTATTCTAATAATATCATTTAGTTAGCCCAATGTATCCAAAATATTATCATTTCCATATGTAATCAATACAAAAATGTATTGACATAATTTATATTTTTTTCCATCCTAGGTCTTCAAACTATGGCATGTATTTTACACTTACAGCACATCTCATTTTGAACTGTCCATATTTCATCTGCATAATAGCTACACGTGGATAGTGGTTACTCTAATGTTCAGCACAGCTCTAGAGCATTTGCGACTAATATACTTGCTTGTTTTGAGGATTAGGTAAGATAACATGTCTTTTTAAAGATTTTATTACAGGATCTGTAACGAGATGAGTCTGTAATTCAACACTTGAGTAGAGTCATTAACACTTGGAATGGGGACCATGAAGCAAAGGCCAAAAAAAAGAGGAAAATCTTTAAAAAAGAAGAAAGAAAATAATATATACTCTATCAGTGGAAGAATTTTGGTTTCCCTTTCACGCCCATCACACTCCCATAAAGGAAAAATATGGGCAAGTTTTGCTACACACATCAATATTGTGAAAAGCAGGCCAACCCAAGGGCCGATGGCTTCTTGCAAGGTAAGAAGTATAAGCATTGCTGCCAGAACAGGGTCAACATGGGTAGGTACAAAACAATATAAGATGAGAAGGACCATCTTCAAATTCAACGGTTGCTGGGGAAACTTAGAAAGCAGAGTATAAAAACTAGCTCACCCCAAAAATCTCACCTATCAGTTTTGAGAATTTCAATGATGCTGTGAAACAAAAAAACTTTGCAAATGAAGTATTTAGGAAACTCAGGATATCAGTGTTTGATGCATTTGTTATATAGCATATTCCAGCAATTTAGATACCTTACTGTAAATTCATATGAGTTCTTGGTCTATATTATAAATTATAGGAGCACCACTAAAGGTTAGGGTGACAGTTGGTAAAACTCTATTAAATTAATACCCAAAGATATTAATGAAATTTTGTATAGATCATGATTCAGTATATCTAAGCACTTAATATAATGCCTGTTAAATAAAAAGTGCTCAATAGATATTTATGAATAAAATAATTTGTCAGCCATTTTCATATTAACTTACATCATGTAAAGGTCATGTTTTTGGATGTGGCTATGTAATTTAATATATAGTATGTGTGTGGGAATGTATGTGTTGGGAGTAGTTTAGCAACAGATGGCCTCGTATTTCATCTTGCCCAGTCGGCTGCCTCCTTGAAACACTGATTAGCTCCTCAAACCTTGGAGGGAAACCGCAACATAGCCTTAGGACATTCTGGATAAAAATTTTAGGCTGGGCAGTGGGGATAATATCCTGATCAGGATGGAATCTGAGCCTCTTCAGATAACATAAACCAGGAGCCTAAAACTGGTTATGCATATATATTATATACGTAATATAAGTTTTATCAATTCTGTGCTGCAATTAAAAAAAAGTTTCACTGATTAGAAGAAGATTCTGAAACATATGACAGGGTAATGTTAACTTCTGATGTCAGATTTTCCCTTGGAAATGCCCCCAAATTACAAACTTTCCTTATTATTTTAACCAATGACTAGCTATTAACTGATGAGTTTGACTCCATTACTAAAAAAACTAATCATAACAGGAATTCAAGTATTTCCTACACCTTTAAAGTTTTTGTCCTACCTCCTAGGTTTGTCAAGAGGATTATTTAAATAATGACTGTAAGGCACTCGATGCTCCTCAAAGAAAGTTACTATTGAAGCAAAATAGTGTTCTTGTAAATTCTTTACCTCTCCTGTGATGCTTTTCTCCAGTGGGGACACAGGCTGAGTTGCATTTGTGAACTTAATCCTTCATTCTAAGGTTCCCAGTTAGTAAAATGCTTGATAACTATCTTAAATCTAAAAAGAAGCAATTAACATTTTAAAATAAATGCCCCCAGGTAATCTACTATTAAAACTTATGAATGCAGTGTGGATGGGATTGCTGATAGTTTGATATACTACAATACAGTATATATTTTCTAGAAAATTGCTTCTCTTCTCATTGGGATTTTTTAAAAGGATGACTGGAAGATATGTCAAATGACTAAAGTCCTTGGCAGGGGCTAGGTGCCTGAGCCTGGGACAGTATCTTCACCAAACTGATAGATGAGGGTGAACCACATGAAATAGCCAATTTTGTAAAAACTATCAAAAATTGGCAATTTAATATGGTTCAATTTAATAGTTTTCAGGAACAAGGACAATGAATCTAGCACCATGTCACTCAATGCTTAAATATTTAGAAATGTGTAATTCATAACTTGAGTTTTAAACATGCATATTTAAGTGTGCTAAATCTTTATAATTTTTCAGAAAAAAAGTTCTACCACTTTACTCTTGGTTCCCTCAGCACTTAAATATAGCTAGTACAAAAGACAGTTTGTTAATATTTGGCTTGAATGTATTCTGAATTATCCTTCATGTGTGTCTGTTTAGCATCTCTACCTAGATTACAAACTCTTTGCAAACAGGGACTATTCTCCAGTTCATTTCCAATTCAGTGTTCTGCATACAGGATGATTAAAATGATGATGGTGAGTTATTTGTCTACAGCATGACTAATTAGCAGTGAGACTACTCACAGATATTTATGGTACTGTTTCATTTTTATGTGTACTGCTACACAGGAAAATATTGATATTTGTATATCTCCAGACTCTAAGGAGCACATCAGTCATATTTGACTTTAAAAATACAATTAAAGCACAATGCTTCAATCTGGGAGAACATTCTAATATAAGGTGTAAACTGAACTAAAGAACACCTATTATAGTACGCTATGTTATTCAGTAAAGAGCTTTCTAAAAATCTAGCTTTAAAGTACATTAAGTGTTATAACTTTTCATGCCAGTGAATGTTAGGGTGTATTGTGTTTCCCCTCTCTCATAACTGAAGTGGACCAGAAGTCTGAACAGGAGCCAGAAATTGAATTTTAATCCCAGCCTTACCAATGACAGAGATTTACTAAGTGACCCAGAGCAAGTATCTTTCCTGTTCACTTTCCTAGATGGTCAGATATACACATCCTGATATATTTGGGGAAACTTTCTGATGATCTATTGCTGCACAAAACCACCCCAAAACTTAGTGGCGTAAACAGTAATCACTTTATCCCTATCTTTATGATTCTGGACTCAGCTGGGTGGTTCTTGCTCAGGCCTCTACAGGTTGCAGTCAGACAAGTGGCTGGGACTGGAATCACCCAGTGCCTGGGCTCTGAAGGCTCAACCATCCGAGGACTGGAATAGGTGGGGCTTTTTGTTCTCTCTCTTTCTCTCTCTCTCTGTTTCTTTCTATGTGTTCTGTGCATATAGTCTCTCCATCATGGTGGCTCAGGGCTCCAAAGTTGCACAACCCAAGAAGAGGGTGCCAAGCAGAAGCTGTGTCATGTTTTATAACCTAACCTAAGAAGTCACAAAGTCTCACTTGTATCATATTTTATTAAGCAAGGCAGCCACAAAGGCCTTTCCAGTTTTAAGGGGAGAAAATATGGACTCTACTGCTTGAAGGGAGAGTGAAAACATTCTGGAAGAGCATGTGGGACCAGAAATATCATGGCCATTTCTGCAATGCAAAATCTGCCACAAAGCTCTAAAAACCACGCATCATTATACCCTTTATGTTATTTATATAGAGAAATCTCTGTAAATAGAGCCCTAGCATTTCACTGTAGCACACATTTTATAGACTTTGCATACCTAATTGTGATGTATGGGGACCCACAAACACGAAGAGGCATACACACACGCCCAAGCAGCCAACTCAGTAGTATGGTTGTCTGAAATCTGAAGCCAATATTTAAAAGCATGAAAGGTCAGCCAGGCGTCTCCTTCACTTTTAATAAGAATCTCCATTTTTTTCACTTTGGTCATTTATTCTGCTCTAATAAATTGTTTCAGGCAATTTGCCTTTCCTCTAATTAATCCAGAACCCCACCCCACCGCCTCTTTCTTTTAACATCCTTTACAACATCTGCAAGTCTTCATTCTCCCTCAGTGAATCATCTCTTTTCATCTTTTAGATGCTGACCTAGTAAACACAAATACATCTGTGAACAGTTAAAAATTTACTTCTTACCCAGTTTTTCAACAATTTTCTCTACTCCTATCATTGTACAATGGATACAGCTCCACAGTCTAAATTTCAGTCTTTGTGTTCCAAAGTTTACTCTGCTCCCTACAAAAGTACTGGCTCTTTGTCTGGCTATGCTCACTTTTCTCACTATGCTTACCATGCTCATTTTTTCTATCACCCACGTTACTCTCATTTTATTCCATACTAATCATGTTATTTATTTATTCAAAGATCAGAAAGGCAGTAAATATAATATGGCTTGGTACATGGCCATCTATGAAACCAGAATTTAAAATTTTTCCGCCTAATCTTGGGGAAATTAATAAAAGGAAAACATTATTTTTTGGTCCAAATATCCAAAAATAGATGGTATTTATGTTTGGGTTATACATATAGTTTGAATAAATTTTGAGGTAGCTTTAAAGTCTAAGTTCACATCAAATTCATTTTAATAAAATTCAATGTGTATTTGTTGAATATCAATTACATGCTCTGCTAAGTGCACTGTGGGTTATAAAAATGATTAGAACATGTACCCTTGTCACTAAAAACTTACAACATGGGACAGGAGAATTAGAAAAGACCCAGAATAACCAGAGATTGAATTACACGGAGGAGTAAGATTAATGTTGCCACAGAAGAACACACAAAGTGATGTGAGGGTCAGCAGAAAGAGAGCACTTCTAGTCCAAGGATTAGAAAATGTTAAAAAGAGTAGGTAGAGGGTAGAATAGATTGGCTGTGCAAGATAGACATAATTTTCATAGGTTTGGATGACAGAAGATAGTATTTCAAGTCTAAATGATAGTATGAACAAAACCAGGACTAGTTAGTAACAATACTTGTCTCACTGATCTACCTATCTACTCACCTACCTATTCAATTTTTCATCTACAAATCCTTACCCTGACATGTTTCACCAAGTGGCTTATAGAAAAATATGAATAGAAGAAATCAGGGTAGGGAAAATATAGCATACACTATTGAGACCAGTAAGAAAATTAGAACATAATTACCTATTTCATAGTATCCTAGGTTAGTAAAGTTGACCCAAATTTGGCTCATAAGGAATAAGAGCTTCCTAGAGGGAGCAAAAGTGATGAGTTATATGACGAAAAAAAAGAAAAAACCCTTGGGAAAACATATTGATTTGTTAAACTTTTCTATTTGTAAGGCAGCTTGAGTATATAATAATGGTCAATATCACAAATAACATACCTGATATAAATGTAATAGCAGATTAAGGTTAGTAGTAAATTTACTTATCCTCACTAAGAGCTAAGGATGAAACATTAATGCATAACTTAGTAAAAGCAATTCTATAGGGAATGTTGGTAATATTATTCCTGTTTTACAAAATAAGAAATAGAGATTCATGCATAGTAAGTTTGTCACCCAAGACACACAGCTAATAGCTATTAGAGTTTGGATTTGGATTTGAATCCAGGTTTTGTGTTACTCTGGTGTTAAGATTAAAAGCTGATTAGAAAAGGATATAAAGTTGGTCAAGAGAAAGACTATAGGCAGAAATCATTCACAAAATGTGGCTATGATGAAAATAATTGAGATTATATTATCAGGATTAAAATAAAGCTCTTTGGGGACATGGAAAATACGGATGCCTGTTGGCTACAAGAAAGCAGCTTGTGGGAAAAAGCGAGAATGTTAAAGAGAGGCTGCTTAGTGGAACAGAGCCTAAAGAAAGATGGAATCAAGAGAAGTGATGAAGGGTTTAGCCTTGGCAGAGAGGTAGAACTAGTCTTCCTTGAACAAAATGTGAATAAAAGGAATGATATCACCCAAAGAACACAAGAAATGATCCAAGCAGTCTTCCAGCAGGTTTGGAAGCAAACTAGAGTTTGTTTAGATTTCTAGACTAAATTCCAAGTAAAATATCTTATGTTGCCCTTTGACCCCTAAAGGAACCAGCACTCAGGAGCAATATAATAGGATATACTGTAGCCATTTTTCTTATTTCACTCTATTTCCTGCTTATCTGAAATAAGTCATGTCTGGAAATGTGTATACTAGTCTGGGGATAAGAATGAAAATATTTCCATATTAGCCATGGACTTGCCACCAATTTAAGATTTGCCTGGCATTTGGAAAAATAAGTCCAGCTTCTAGATTATTCACTTTGGGCTACTTACTCATTCTTTTGGAGCCTCAATATCATCATATAAAAATTGAAATTTTAATATTTGCTATTTGAATTTTATTAAGGATTAAATGTTACCCAGGATTATGTCTAAGATACACTAAACAATCAATAAATGTGAGTTTGTCCCTTCCTGTACCTTCAGTGGCACACAGTAAGATCTGACAGCTGGAAAAGATTCTTAATAGAAGAGCAGTAAGTGCTTCGTCATCTGGCGTTCTTTTATTATTTCATTTCCAATTCTTTCAATAAATATTTATGCAATGCCTTCTGTGTGACAAACACCCAGATATCCTTGAAAACAATGCATAATCTCAGGTTTGGTCAGCATTCTTCTTGTGTCTATTCTCTGGTTCTAACTGTTTTTTAGATGATTTGTCATTTTTCTTACATTGGTACTTAAAATCCTGTATCTTAATACAGACCTTGATCCCCTTTAAACTAAGCTGCTGGTTTCTGCTTCCTGCCTCACATCTCTTACTTAGGTTTTACGTCCTGTCTCAAGCTGATACTCTGTTCTGATGCCTGATAGCTCTTGGTCAGGATTAATGAGGTAACATATCAAATATGCTTTAAATGCCTTAAAGAAAAGGAAATGAGTAAGAACAAAATGTAAATTATTTCTTTTATCAGTAAAAGGAAAAGTAATAAAATTCATAATTTATATTCTGAATTATTTCTTATTCAATACTTTCAACCTAGAATTTCTCTCATTTAATCTCCTTTCTCAAAGAGCATTGTAAGCACTGTGTCACGTGGGGTCTAAGCACAAAACTGATGGTACACATTCTTGTGTAACTTATAAGAGTTGGTGTGCATCTAGTTTAAGAAATGTAACAGAGGAAGCACTTGGACCATTAAGAACAGAAGGTCATTGCCATGTCTAAGTCTGAAGGGCAAGGAGAAGGAGCAGTCACTGGAACCTCAGAGACAGAGCTATCTGGAGAGGGCTATTTGACAGGGGTTATGACCTTTGGTAGAGAGGCATCAACCCAGAGCAATTCAGCAGGAAGGAAGCAAGGGAAAAATAAACACTCCGATCTTATACTTTTTATTATTTTACTTTATTTGTTTGTTTGTTGCCAGTGATTATCACCTAGTTAAACCCAACCAAAAGCAAAACAGCAAGGGAACCCTCTGTTTATTCCATATGGGTCAACATTCTGGAGCCACACAGCAGACTATAGAAGGATGAAAAGTGGACCTGGAAGGACAAAAGGGATCTATCCAGAGCAGACAAATAATCCAATGTGAAAGTGCTAGAATAGCAATGTAAACAGAATGCTAAGGGAACAACAAGCCAAGAAAGAGAACTCTGGCCAGATTTTGATGACACGGAAGGCCAAAGTGGAAGACAAATGGAGGATTTGGGGCAAAAAAAAAAAAAAAAAGTAATATTCCCAGATGAGGGGTTAGTAAGAAAAGAAATACTTGCTGTTTTTAAAAGAATGTGAGTCAACCCATAGAAATGCGAGGAAAAAAAATTAAATTAAATTAAAAAAAAAAAAGAAATGTGAGGAAGTGAATGGAAATAATGGGGCCAAAGATAGGCTGGAATGCCAAATTAAGTAGTTTTGTGTTTATTGTGCAAATTATGGGGATGTATCAGAGTATTTTATGGAAAAGAGTTATGTAATCATCCTACTGGTGAAAAGAAGACAGGGGAAGAAACAGGAGGACTTTTCAAGACCATTTAAGAAATTTGAAATGATCCAGGCAAGCAAAGAGAAAGACATGAACTAGTTCTGTGCAGAGAGATCTGAGTGTAAGAGACAGATTTGGAAGACCTTCATCAACAAAATCAATCGTCCTTAATGATTCACTGGAGGTAAGGCCTGAGTTAAAGAAAAGAATTGGTGATAATCAGGTAGATTGTGACACCACTTATGCAAGTCTTCCTATACCTGACAGCAACAATTCCTGTACACTTATTCCCGCATACTATGGGCCAGCAATGTTGTAAGCCCTGTTTTATAGTAAACCATTTAGTCCTCATAAGGATCCCATGAGATAGGTACTGTATTACCTCTACCATTATTTAGAATGAAATTGAGGCACAGGAAGATTAGATAACTTGCCCACTTTCACATGTCTGGCAAATGGTGGAGGTGAAGTTAATAACCAGGCAGTTTAGCTGCAGTGACAAGTAATCACTCCTTTATACTAACCCTAATTTCTGGCTCATTTGAAAGGTTGGTTTGTTTAGTATAAGTTTGTATTTTGTTTATAAACAGAAAGAAGGATTTATAGAAAGTTACAGCGGCCTCTTTGACCACTTTCCTTGCAACTCGCTGAAGTTTTTTACTGAACATTTTCATGGATCAAACTCATTACATCTATAACACTCTGTTTCACCCAGATGATTAGAATCCAAGCAAATGTGTGTCCTTAAATAACTAACAGCCATTTAAATAATTGTTCCCTACATTTAGCTATGGTACCTCATGCTGTCTTATTCCACCTTTCCTGCTGGACGCCAATTCTATCCCAGCCATGTCCAAAAGAAATACAATGCAAGCCACAAATGTGAGATGTGTATACTTTTAAAAGTTCTAGTAGCCACGTTAAACAAAGTAAAGAGGTACGAATACAAAGTTCAGGAGCAGTCCAGAAGTTCATCCTTCTAACACCAACTGCAAGGAGGGTCTTCAAGACCACCACACCTCTGACACCAACTGCAATTTCAGGATCTATAAGACCACTCTCAGTTTTGGTAATTTGCTAGAAGGGCTCATAGACCTCACTGAAATCCTTTATACTCATGGTTAGGGTTTACTACAGGGAAAGGATATGAGTTAAAATCAGCCAAGGAAAGAGTTGCAAGGGCAGAGTCCAGGAAAGTTCCACCCATGGAGCTTCCGGTTGTCTTCTCCCAGGAGAGTCATGGACAGTGCTCATTTTCCCAGCATCGATGTGGGCAACATGCATGGAGTATTGCCAACCAGGGACACTCACCTAAGACATGGTATCCAGAGTCTTTATTGGAGCTCCATCGCATAGACATACATGGTTGACTGCCCACACGGTTAACCTCAGTCTCCAGCTCCTTCCAAGTTTGAGCTGATACCATTTGACTCAAAGCCCCTTCATACATACAGACCGTTATATGGTCTGCTGGTGCCCAAGACTTCTAGGTAAACAGACACCCTTATCAAGAGGACATTCCAAAGGCTTAAAGATTACCTCCCAGGTAATGGGAGTTGCTGGCAAACACCAGACATTTTTTTTAAGTAAGGTTAAATTCTCTACTACACAGGTGAAATTAATTTTAATAGTATAGTTTATTTAGCTCGGTTTATCAAAAACATTATCATTTTAACATGTAATCAATATAAAATATTACTGAGCTACTTTACATTTTTTCCATATTAAGTCTTTGAAATCTCGTGTGTATTTTACATTTGCAGCACCTCTCAGTTTGGACGAGCCACATTTCAAAGGGCCTTAAAGCCACCTGTGGCTAGTGCAGTTGAATCCAAGTATATATTCTGTGGGCATAATTATCTGTGTGCTCTAATTTCCTATCACACAAAGGTAATGCTTAAGATACATATTTTTTTCAAGTACAAAAACAAATGCAATATCAACAAATAACCTCCTTACCTTCCCATCTGAAATCTCAATTGTTATTCCTTATGTAGGTAGTACTTTGATTATTTTTAGATTGGTTTTCAACTTGGTCATAAAGTGACACTGTAGATGGTTAATGACCTACCTCTTGTCACTCATAACTCAAATTTCTATTTGCAGTGTGCCTGATTTTTGCAAGCATTTAATGCCCCTTCTCTTTCAATAGCATCTTTGATAATCAATGCAGTAAGAGCAAGAGTTTAGAGAATCCCAAACTATTACTTTTTGTGTGCAAACCCTCCCCTTCCTGAAAGGGATGTTTGATACAATTTATTTTTATCTTAGACTGAAAATATTTCAAGAAGTCTGCAAAAGCCTTAAAAATATCTAGAGCCTACCTAAGTTATCATCAAAACTAATAGGAAGCACTATTAGCTATTAGAGAAATTATTTTTCAGCATTCTCTATTCCAGTTTCAATCCAACACTTTAAAACTTATATTTAAACTACAGGGGGAAAAAAAAACACTTTATAGAATAATAGGTATTATTTAGTTTGGCTTCTTTTCCTTATTTATAAACATACTAAAGAGGGGATATTAAACGGTAGTGCTAATGGTGGCTATTGAAATGCTAAACTGTAAAGTCAAAGTCAGCCTACAAGTGCCTTCATTTTCCTTCTTGGACCCCTTCCTTTCTTCCTGTGTTGCATGACCCCCGCGGTGGCAGGGCACACCGCGGGCTGGTAGTTAGTCCAGGTGTGCCTTGAGGATTTTAAATTCATTCCTTCTGCATTAAAACTGTACAATATTATTAGTCTCACGTAGTTCCTTTGTTTTTTCCTTTCAAGAATCTTAGAATCATACTAGCTTCCACCCTCCATACTGGGCTCCTTTCCATCATAGCTACCATTTTATGTGCAGTTGTCTCTGTACATTTTCTGTTGTTTGCTGCTTTTATGTCCTTTTGTCTGTAACCTTGGCCCTTGTTTGTATTGACTATCTGTGAGATAGAAAGGTCTGATGTATTCAAGTGTTCTACAATGAGAGCACGCTTCCTACCTAAATATGGGAGGTAATTTTCATTTTGGGACAGGGGTCATATGGATATTAGCACTTTTTGCCTAGAAAATTAGCACTTTGGGGGGGCCACATTTCCTCTTGCACACATACTCACCTATGTATGTGTGTGTTTATCAATCGATATCCCAAGACTACTGTGACCTTTAAAATCCCTTTCCCATTTTCTTAACTGTTGACACATCTCTTGCCTCTTTAGTTAAAATTCTTAATCCCTTTCTCCTCTTATGAGCTGAAAATGCTTTGTCCTCTTCTCTTTTGTCCCTTACCCTTGTAACATTTATGAACAGATAATTAGTGCTACATGATATAGTTGGAACTCTTGTTCTTTCCTACTAAGATGGTTCTTTCTTTTTTAAATGTTACCTTAATATCTCCTCTCCTTTCTTCCTTTAAAGCATTATATCATTTATTGAACTGGAAATATTACTTCAAAATAAGCTGTGTTTTACTGTAAATTAGTGACCTATCAAAAGCCCTTACCACCAACTGAATCAATACCCTGACCACACATATATGAAGCAGAGCTAGATGAATTTATGACTGATGCATCTTGTCTTAGTCAATCTGGGCTGCTATAGCAGAAAACCACAGACTGGGTGGCTTAAACAACATTTATTTCTCAGAGTTCTGGGGGCTGGGAAGTCCAAAATCAAGGTACTCGTAGATTCTGTGTCTGGTGAACACCCACTTCCCGGTTCAAAGACAATCTTCTCTCTGTGTCCTCTGTGGTGGATGGAGCAAGAGAGCTCTCCGGGGTCTCATAATCCCAATCATGAGGGCTCCAATCTCATGACTTAATCTCCTCTCAAAGGCTCCACCTCGGGCTTCCCTGGTGGTGCAGTGGTTGAGAGTCCGCCTGCCGATGCAGGGGACACGGGGTCGTGCCCCGGTCTGGGAGGATCCCACATGCCACGGAGCGGCTGGGCCCGTGAGCCATGGCCGCTGAGCCTGCATGTCCGGAGCCTGTGCTCCGCAACGGGCGAGGCCACAACAGTGAGAGGCCCGCGTACAGCAAAAAAAAAAAAACCTGAGCTAGGTTGCCAGATAAAATATAAGACATTTAGTTAAACTTGAGTAACTTTTTAGTACGTGTCCAAAATATTACATGAGACATAATTATACTAAAAACTATACGTTGTTAATCTAAAATTCAAATTTAACTGGGTGTCCGGAATTCTTATTGGCTAAACCTGCAACTCTTTCTTGTTGCTAAATCTACAAATTCTACAGCTGTACCACATGTGTAGTATCAACATTTGTGACAGAGGACAGTAGTGAGGCAGCTCACAGATGTAAGAACAGGAAAAACCCTGAATTCCAGCAGTGCTCCCCAGAAAGAGCAGCAAACTTCAGGAGAACAACTGAAATCAGGCAGGTTTCCACATTCTCCAACTTTCAGATGAGTGCATGGGGCCTGCAGTGAGGTTTAGAGAACTAGAGTAGGCTGGTGGACCAGGGTAGGCTCGCTTCAGGATGAAAGGAGAGCCCACTTGGAGTAGAATCCAAAATTAGCAAAACAGGGACAATTGTTATTGGGTTGGCCAAAAAGTTCATTCAGGTTTTTCATAAGATGTTACAGAAAAACCCGAACGAACTTTTTGGCCAAGGCAATGCAATGAAAAGGAAGGTCCAGAGTGTTAGGAATGGCCACAAACTAGGATATCCCTAGGCCTTATGTTTGAACAATTCACAAAGACAATGGAAGAGGGAGCTGTAATGCCTGGAAGTTAGGAAATGTATACTGACCACTTTTCCCTTCTAAATGTCCATTATTTGGGGACAGATTGAATAAATAATAGTACATTCACATAATTAATTACAATGTGGTTGTACAAAGGAAAAGAGAATATCTCCATGTACAGCTATGGAAAGATTTCCAGGGTATATTATTACCTGAAAAAAGGATATGTAAACAATAAACTAGATTAAGAACTACATTTTGTATTTGAATAAAATTTAGACATTATACGAGAAGGGAGTTATATACGTTAAAGAATAAAAATCAATGTTGAGGGAATTTTTTTTGCTTGTTTCTTAACTTTATCTCACTGTAGTAATAGAATAGGAGGACCAGTACTTTCAAGGAGAATTCTTCAGTTGTGTAAGCTTTTGCATATAAAAATGAAGCTGCATGGTAATGATAAATTAAATAATAGTTTGAATCTAAGAATAATGTTAAATCTGACAAGTTTCACAGAGAGGGGAAATGAAAAAGGAGCACAAGTTCAAATTTCAGCAGTATCTACAAAAGTTATTTTCAGTTATTCTTCACAGAGAAGGATACTATAAATAATGCCAAATTGTATTTTAAAAGACAATCAAGCATTGGAAACTGGATGGAATATATAGTAACAAACTCTCCCTAGCATTTTTTTGCGGTACTCGCGCCTCTCACTGTTGTGGCCTCTCCCGTTGCGGAGCACAGGCTCCAGACGCACAGGCTCAGCGGCCATGGCCCACAGGCCTAGCCGCTCCACGGCATGTGGAATCTTCCTGTACCGGGGCACAAACCCGTGTCCCCTGCATCGGCAGGCAGACTCTCAACCACTGCGCCACCAGGGAAGCCCACCCTAGCATTTTAAAACTGATGATTTTAGTCTAAGAGAAGTAAATTTTAAATTAAAAAGCTGACAACAGTAAAAAATGGCATAAAATAATATGCTGGTAATGTGAGTTTCAGAAATGCTGTTATATGTGACACTAATTCCCATACTGATGTAATAAAATTATTTTAAAAGCTCCTACATCTTATTTAGATATATATTTTATATTCTTTAATTGAGCCCAGTCATCTACCAAAGGTCAATGATTTTGTCATCATCAAATCATTTAAATTATTTTTACCGACATCAGTAACCAACAGTGCTTGATGTGATGTTAAGGCCCGGTGTATTTTCTCTCATAATTGCCACAACGTGGTACTAGTATCCCCCAGTTATATATGGAAGGGAGAATAAGCCCTATTGTTTTTCATATATACTTTTAATAGTATATAAATGGCATAGTGGTGTAAATTGTGTTCTGTTTCTTAGTTTTTCCATTCAACATTGTTTTTGACATGCAATATATGTTGCTATATGCAAATCTAGGTTTTTACTACTGATTAATATTCTATGATATGCATAACCACATGTCATTTACCCATTCATATATGATAAACATGTGGGTTGCCTCCAACTTCTTACTCATACATTACTACCATAAATAGCCTCATGAGTGTCTCTTTGTGTACCTGAAGGCAAGTCTCTTGGGTATATATGTCCCAGAGTGAGTAGGTACTTACTCAGTTTTACTAAAATCTGCCAGTTTGCTCTCTAAAATGGACTTCACTAAATTACACTCTCAAAAATAGAGTACAAGATTCCCAAATCCTGCCATCTTTAACAGCCATGAGCTAACCAATTTTCTCATTTTTGCCAATTAAATGAGTATAAAATGACATCCACAGGTTTTTAATTTATATTTTTATTATGAATTAATGTAAGAATAATTTTCATTGTCCTGGAACATAAAAATGATAATAGATTAAGGAAATGTGAATAAAGTAAATGAAAATTTACTATAAATTTTAATAAATGATATTATATCAGTGTGGATTCATTAGTTGTGGCAAAGGAATCATACAAATATAAGATGTTAACAATAAGGGGGATTGTCTAGAGAGTATGTATAAAATCTGTGTACTATCATTGCAACTTTCTGGTAAATACTAAACTTTTCTAAAATTAAAAGTTGACTTCTTTAATGTTGCAAATATTTTCTCCCAGTCTATCAGCTGTTAATTTTGTCTCCAGTGACTTCACTGAACAGAAATCTAAACATGATGGTTGCTTGAACATAAGTGATAGTATAGAGGTGAAGAGAAGCGGAGAGATTTGGGAACTATTTCAGACAATGGTGAATTAGATGTAGGAAGCAAAAGGAAACAAGACATTGGGAATTAACTCTGAACTTTTTTACTTCAGGAATTGAGTGCTTAATTTCTAAAAGCTTCATAGTCCTTTTTTTTTTTTTTTTTTTTGTGGTATGCGGGCCTCTCATTGCTGTGGCCTCTCCCATTGCGGAGCACAGGCTCCGGACGCTCAGCAGCCATGGTTCAGGGGCCCAGCCACTCAGCAGCATGTGGGATCCTCCCTGACCGGGGCACGAACCCGTGTCCCCCGCATCGGCAGGCGGACTCTCAACCACTGCGCCACCAGGGAAGCCCAAGCTTCATAGTCTTTATTGTGATTGTAAATAGTATCCTAATTTCTATTTCAATTTCTGCATGTTTATTGCTATTGCAAAGAAATGCTAATGATTTTTGCATATTGATCTTGTTATCTTAATAGGTCTAACAGTTTGCTAATTATATGGGGTTTTCTTTGCAAATAGTCAATTAATTACAAATACTGAACATTTGTCTTCTTCCTTTTAATTCACAGACATGTTTTTTTCTTTGTATTTATTTGGACAGAACTGCCAGTACTATGTTAAGCAGTAGTATATCAGAGTTTTTGCCTAATTCCTAATATTAAAAGGAAGCCTCTGAAATTCCATCATTAAATATAACATTTGGTATTGGTTTGTGTTTGTTATTTTGTTCGTTTTGCTTTATATTGCAATTGGGGATGGTTATCAGGAGAGGTGAGGAAAGATAGATTTTATCTGATTAAGGAGATTTCCTTTTATTCCTACTTTTTAAAGAACATTTTTTTAAAATCTGAAATGAATTATGAGCATTATCAGAAGTTTTTTCTGTGTATATTGAGATGATCATATAATGTTTCCCCTCCATCCATTAGTGTGATAAATTATGTTTTTACATGTTCTGATGTTGACTGTCCTTGCATTCCTGAGATAAATCCTCTTTGATTCATGGTGTGTTTTTTAAAATGTGCTGCTTATTTTGTTGGCTAATTAATACTTAGAAAAGTATAGTGTATGCTCAAAAAATAAATCGACTTACACATTCATTTTCTCAGTGTCTTCATCTAGTTTTGACATTCTGCTACATATTTTTTCATTTGTCCTTCTGAACTCATTCTCTATTCTTCTCCCTGCTCTGTATCATGGAACATGACTGAATGGTTTCCATCAATGGGCTCCTTTGCCCTCTGGCTTCTGATATCGTCGTCAACGACCTCCTTCTGGCAGGAGATTCAAGGGCAGGATATGAGTGAAGTCTGGGTATTTACTCCCCCAGTGTCCTTTCTATTAGATTGCACTTCGATGCATCCTTCTACCAAAGGTTCCAGCTCCACTCTGGATTTTGTAAATAATTCTATCAAATTACCCCTTTAGGTCAAAGAGTGATATTGGCTTCTTTTATTATAAGCCTTAATGCAAAACTATTCTCCATTGGTTTTCCTCAAGTCAGCCCAAACCATTATAAAGAGTCCCTTCATTAAAATCTCTTCTATTCTCCAGTGTGAGTGTGCCAACCACTTCCTGCTGGGACCCTGACTGATGCAGATATCAAAGTTACACTCACATCAGAATATGAGTTGTATGCCTTTTCTGCTACAAGAAATAAATTGTGTAAAATAGACATATATTTTATGGAAGTGTGGTAGAATTCATTTATAAAACCATCTTTTTCGGGGCAAGGATTTAGTGTAGTTATTAATCTATACAAATTTTATGTTTCAGTGTCAATTTTGGAGTATTATATTGTTAAAAATACCCATTAACTTAAGATTTCAAATTATCAGCATTTAGCAGTTCATAATATTCTTGAATAACTTTTAGATATCTTTCACACTGCAACTATTTTTCCTTTTCTTTGATTACAAATTAAATTGGAATCCTTGTGCATTGCTTTTGGGAATATAAAATGATGCATCCACTGTGGAAAATGGTTTGGTGATTCTTCAATAAGTTAAACATACAATTACCACATAACCCAGAAATTCCACTCCTGGATAGAACTGAAATCAGGTGTTCGAGCAAAAATGTGTGCCAGAATATTCATAACAGCAATATTCACAAAGGCTGAAAGGTGGAAACAACTCAAATGTCCATCAGCTGATGAATGGATAAACAAAATATGGTGTATCTATACAATAGAATATTTTTCCCACACAAAAAGGAATGAAATACTGATACATGCTACAATATGGATGAACCTTGAAACACTATGCTAAGTGAAAGAAACCAGTCACAAGAGACCACATATGCTTCAATTATATGAAATATCAAGGACAGGCAACTCCATAGGGACAGAAAAGAGATTAATGATTGCCACAAGCTAGGAGGAGAGGGGGATGAAGAGTATTTAAAAGAAAGAGTCTTCCTTTTGAGGTGATGATAACGTTCTGGAATTAGAGAGTGGTGATGGTTGCATAACCTTGAGAATGTACAAAATGTTACTTATACTGAATGTTATGTTAGTGGTATTTTACCAAAATATATGAAAATAAGAATTAAATAAATAAAAATAAAAATGTATGCATTTATCTGACTCTATCCCACCTACTCTTTAAACTCCTGACCCTTTCCTAAATGCTTACCAAATTATTACTGAGGGTCCCTGGGGTGGAGAAATGAGGGAAGGATAAGTGAACCCTATGGTCTCATCCTCCTCAACAATTTCCTAGTGTTACTATTTTCTTCTCTTTCAGCACTTACTAGCTGTGATGATATCTCCTATAGCGACTAATGGCAAAAGAAAAAACTTAATCACAGATACGCACTGAAGGTGCTTGACTCAAATGCTGATGTCACTGATGTCCACTCCTAGGCTCAGAGGTTGCCTTTTTTGGCTGCCTTTTTTGTAGTTGTTTATTAATATACCTCATTCCAAAAAAACGGCTTGAGTTAATCAATGCCTAAGTCAAGAACACCAATGTCTGTGCCCATGATTGCCAAAACGTCCTACGTAAATGTAGCTGATGCTTCACAGAGCAATTTCAGACAGATTTTAATAAAATAACTGCTCTAATTTTTATTTGTTCTGTTATTGGAGACTGTTGTCCTGGGACTCAGCCCTGAAGCCTTTAAATGTCTGAGTGTTAGAAATGTCTATCTGTCCTTCCTGTTGGGACTGGGAGGACTTTCATTCAAGAGCTACTATCATATTGTCTGTTGGTCATGGCAGGAATGATGCCAGATTGTGCCCCAGGATTTTTCTCCAAGCCTGTCCCGCATAGAGAACCTCTCCACCCTCCTACTCTCCTTGCAATACCTCAGAATACTGGTAAGCTACAAAGGGAAGTGTTGGTGTTCAGAAGAAACCTTCTATCGTGTATATGCATGGACAATCTAATTGAGATTTCTCGTGAATCAATGCTAGGACTGAACATCCTTCTGTGATAGTACATTTGAAACAAAAAGGATTCTAGGGTCTATTAATCTTTGGGTTTGAATCTGGAGAAATAAAACTTTAAAGGTTTTATATAAGAAGGCAAAATGTGGCTTTTCCCAGGGTAAATGAAGATAAAAATGGGGAAAGAAAACTGATTTTAAAAAATGATTTTAAATCATTTTAAAATGATAATTTTAAAATGAAACTAAATACACTTGCTCAGAGAAATTCTCTGAATTAAGTAATATCCAGCATGACATTACAAACATCAATGATGACACTAAACTGAGTTACTTTTAAACCTCTAATACTTTAAGAGAGATCCATTTGAATAAGGATTTTTTAAAAGCTCTTCCATCTACCTAAAAGAAGTCTATGTATTATACATGGCTAGGTACCTAAAAAATGTATTTTCAATGAATGAATAAAGAGCTAATATTGGAGATGATTAACTTTACAAAAAATTCCTTCAGAATTGCAAAACATTCATTTGCTACTAATTTTCTATAATGAAGTTTTATTTGTTAAATCTTCAAAACATGAGTATTATATTTCTTATACCACCATGGTGTTTTTGAAGAATATAAGAATATCATTCTGTCATGATGAACCAGATGATACATGAGGATAAAATGGAATTTGTTCAAGGTGATTAAACTTTTTTTGATAGAAGGAAGATTTATTTGGTGCTTAGAAATAATTTTACTAGAGGATTGAAGATTCAGAAAAAGGTGATAAAAAACTAGCTAAAAAGAAATCTCTAATAGAATTCCAATAAAACAAATTAAGTTAGAAGTTATTGACATTAAATAAAGGAATGTAAGCTCAATAATGGGAGGATGTGAAAAATATCTAGCCAGAATTAGAGAGTTCTTCATATGAAGCAAAAAAGTATGCTGCAGTCATAACTGTAAATTAGAATGAAAAGTGGAATAACTAGCATATATGTGATAAAGGACATCAATAGCTGATAAGCTGGAAAGAAAAATGAAAGAGTCTGGTAATATCTGACTACAAAAAGTTAGTAGTTATAAAGAAATTGACAAACTAAAAATTGTAATAATCATAATATTAATTCCTTCAGCAATCCTATTTTGAAAACCTGCCTTGTGCTGACCCTCTCTGTTAAATTCTGGGAATGCACAACTGAAGAGATGATTTTGCAGACCTCTAGGAGCTCTAAAGATAGAGAAGGATATGCATGAGAAAAATATGATGTAATGCAATCTTTAAGTGCTTTTCTAGAGGCATGAATAAACTGTTTTAACTGCGTAAAGGCAGGCAACTGTTGCTTCTCTCTGATAGAGTTGCCAAATACCTCTTTGAGTGGTGGTGGGTAAGCAGGATAGTTATGAGCTATTGACAGGGGAAGTGCTGGTGGGTCACAGGTGACGAGAGATGACTGTAGGTAAGAACATTGCAAACACAGAAGAGAAAGGGACTGAAACAAATGCCAAATATTTTAAAGCCAGATTCTCACCACTGCTAGTCATGGTTAAGGCAGCTGGCAAAGAAAGGAAGTGCGTACGAACAACACAACTTTGCTTCTCTGATTTTATCCCTATCATCTCCTATATTATGACATCCAAAGTTATACAAAGAATTTTTGCATATCTTGGCATAGACTGTAATACTTCCTTTTCCTCCTCTGCTCTGGCTTAATTACAGAGTTGATTTGGCCATTTTCTCTAATGCTTTACTAATTACCTCTTTCCAACTTCCACCACAGGGGTGTGTGTGTGTGTGTGTGTGTGTGTGTGTGTGTGTGTGTGTGTGTTCTGATCACTGAATTAACAAAGAGACCAAGTTTGAAGTAGGCAAAATTCGTCTTTTTGTAGGTCACATTGAAGGCCCTTTCACCCCTTTAGGTACTCTTTCTTGGCCCTGGCATCCCCAGGTATTAAATATTAATAATAGCTTAGGTACAAAGCATTCCCCCTCCCAAGAAGTATTTGCATTCTAAAGGAGGTTAGAATAAAAATTCTCTATAATGATATGATTTTAACATCTGTAGCAGGTGAGAGAGAAAAATACTTGAAGAGAGTGTGACTCTTCAGCATATATTCCATACTGTGCCATGTTTCTCCCTTGTGTAATACAAACTTCAAATATAAATTCTAACTTATAAAAAAACTTTAGTTAATTTATCACCATCTTAGAAAGGAATAATATCACATTATTTTATTAATCAAGAATTTTACTCTTACAAAGCATTTTTATATGCCTGATTTTATTTAGACCCTAATAGAGCCATTGGTGTTGTTTTTGCTACTACCCTCAATTTTAGAGATACAGCAACTGAGCCTCAGTGAGGAATTAAGTGGCTTGCTCCAGGTTATACAGCTAATAAGTGACGAATCCTGGGCACAATTCAAGCATTCCTTCTTTCAGTTTACTGCTTTTTGTCACTATACTACTTTTTCTCACTATGTTACTCTATCCCCTGCTCCCCTGCAAATTTCTCACCTAAGAGTTCAGGGCTCATCCACAGAGGTGATAATTTTGTAGGTGTGGGGTTACAAATATGCATTCTTCATATCTCAGGTATTTCAGATGCAGGTAGGTCAAGTGTCATAACTTGAGAAACACAGCTCTAGAAACTATTTTGGGTGATTACGCAAGTGAGAGTAGGACAGAAGGGTTAACACTCCAATTAATCAGTCAACCCAAGGTAGAGGCAGGTCTTAGATAAAACAGATCTTTAGCCCTTCAACTAGCCCTTTCACCTCTAGCACCTTCACCTGCTACCCTCCAGTCCAGGGAACCTTACAGGGAAAGCCTCTCTTGCTCTGTAGCACCCAACCCAGCTTGGCCCTGAAGTGTTCTATGCTGCCTGCATTCGTATTTCCCCAGTTTAGAAGGAACATTGCTATTTGAACTACCTAGTGTTTTATCACCCCGGTGGTTTGTATTAGAAGAGAAACAGGAAGGTTTTTACCCCATGCAATGCATTTCATATCATAGAATTTCAAAGTAAAAAAGAAGACTGTGGAATGAAAGCAATCAGGACGGCAAAGGAATTTTTAAGTCATTCCAAAATTATTGCACAGAAATAGCCACATATTCTGAAAATACATAGGACTACTCTAGCATTGCAGAAGAGCTATTATTTTAGAGTCTTACTGTTTTATTCTGGTGGGGTTGGTTTGTTTTACAGAATCACACGCTTCCCAGAACTTCTACAAACTGTTTAAGATATACAGATTAGTACCCTTATTCAGAAGTTTTATAAATTTATTTATTTATTTATTTATTTTGACTGTGTTGGGTCTTCGTTTCTGTGCGAGGGCATTCTCTAGTTGCGGCAAGCAGGGGCCACTCTTCATCGCGGTGCGCGGGCCTCTCACTGTCGCGGCCTCTCTTGTTGAGGAGCACAGGCTCCAGACGCGCAGGCTGAGTAGTTGTGGCTCACGGGCTTAGTTGCTCCGCGGCATGTGGGATCCTCCCAGACCAGGGCTCGAACCCGTGTCCCCTGCATTGGCAGGCAGACTCCCAACCACTGCGCCACCAGGGAAGCCCCCGGAAGTTTTAACAAAGTGGATTAATGATCAGCCTTTCTGCCACAATAGTAAAGAGAGCCAGCTCTGCAGACAACCTGCCTCAAATATCATACAATCACCCAGCAGCAGAGTGCCAACCATACCTCAATATCTCATCTGTAGCTTGACTCGGAGGAAAATGAAACTAAACGATGAATGTAAACTACTAAGTCTTCAATAAAGAGTAATTCTTGTTGAAGGGCAGTACAGTTGACTCTCACTATTCATGATAATTTTGTTCTATACAGTTGCTGTGAACAATAAATTAACCAATACTGAAAAGTTGTTTCCAAAAGAAATGCAGGGTTAAATTCCTGTGAACCTCTTGTCACATTTTTGTCAACTGATCAATAATACAAAATCATGTTTTATGTGTGTGCTGTTTAAAGACACTTTATTTCATACATATGGTTCATTCATTGACATTGAACTCACAGACAACAGCACTATAACTCAAGCCTAAACGATGCTTATCTAAACACACATATTTTCTCTCTAATGCTTATGACAGCCTTTTTGCCTTTTGGAAAGCAAGACAGCACTTCACCTCTTCTGCTTGAGTGCCATTTTTAAACAGAGAAATCCTCAACAAACATTACCAAAATGCAAAAACTGTGGCACTAAGTAGACCATGAGAAGAATACTTGCTTACAGTATGAAAGCCCCAACGATGACAGAGTATTGCCCTGTTGGACATCAGCTGGGAATGTACATGTCTAGTGACTCAAATTTTTGGCTGCTCTGCACATGTCTGCAAATGACCACAAAAGTGCAGCAGGTATTGGTTTGGGAGTTAGAAATAAATTTTAGCAAGTAGGTGAATTCAAGAACATAGAATCCAGGAATATTGCAGATCAACTGTATAATGTTGTAGTGAAGGGTCTGTAGTCTGTAACCATCAGTCTGCCCTAACTGCTCATCATCTGTGTAGTTTGGAGAAAGTGTCAGTTTCCTTACCTGTGAAATAAAAATAACCACAACTCCAACCTCTTGTGTATGTGATGAGACTTAAATGAGAAACTGCATGTAAGGTGGCACATGACCAGTTATCAAAAATTACTAATGCAAGGAACACTAAATAAGGCAGCAAGAATTAACTTTAACATAGGTGGAATTTTCTTACTAACACTTCTCAAAATGCTGGGGAAAAAAGATCTGACTGAATAATTTACTTTTTCCTCTTATTTCCTATGTATGAGCAGAACCAATTTTTGTGACAGATATAATGGTGTTATATTCGAATACAAAAATCATTTTGGTGAAGTATTATAAATCAATAGTGTCGTTTTAAGGATCTTAACTAAAGTATGCAGATGCTAAGTTTTAAATGGAGCCTTGTGCTAGAATTTCAATTAATGTAAATGGAAAGTTGAACTGTAAGTACTAATTTTATTTGCCTAGATTAAGCCAGGAAAAAATGAGCTCATGTCTCTAAGGATCTGATCTCAATGCTGAAAGATAAATGCACAGAAACATAGTCACATGACCTAAAATTTCATCTTTTTTGATGTGTTTTAAATAGTTTCTATTTTAGATAAACACTAGCTTTTGCTGGAAATCCTAATATTTCCAAACTTTACCATCCTTCTGTACATCGGTGATAACAAAAATTTAAAAATGAAAAACTGCCTTATTAGTTATTAAGCCAAGAATTCCTGCTCAAAAACAGTGGCCGGGCTTCCCTGGTGGTGCAGTGGTTGAGAGTCCGCCTGCCGATGCAGGGGACACAGGTTCGTGCCGCGGTCCGGGAAGATCCTACATGCCGTGGAGCGGCTGGGCCCGTGAGCCATGGCCACTGAGCCTGCGTGTCCGGAGCCTGTGCTGCGCAACGGGAGGGGCCGCAGCAGTGAGAGGCCCGCGTACCGCAAAAAAAACCCCAAAAAACAGCAGCCACTTAATTCACTGAAAGGATACTTAAATTATGTCTCACTTTATTTCTATTAGGTGTATGCAATACTCAAAATTTCACCAGATAGTGCAAAACAGAACAATGAATGATGAAAACTGATGAAATCATAAAGAGAGCAAATGAGTGGGAAGTGGTTTTTTCGTGTGGTACGTTGTGATTATAGACTGCCAGGTAGTGGTGAAATGACAAACTTTTCAGGTTGACCATACTTCATTCAATTTAAAACGTTACCAAAATGATTTAGAAAAAAATATACTAAATAAGTATGGTTCTCGATCATTTTGGGACTGCTTCAAAAATCTAAAAAAATAAATACATAAACTAAAACTAAGGAACTTTCTCCCCAGAAAAGTTCACGATACATATACACACTTAAAAAAATACACATATGCATTTTTTATAATGTTACTGTGCTTAAGGATGTACCCCAAGTTAATAATCTTCTCCAAAGTGATGGGAAAAAGTCACATTTAATTGCACATAAATTGATTTTCATGTATGAAGCTTTTGAAAATAATAAAAGATAATAATTTAAACCACTTTTAGGGAAGTCAAAATATATGTTTCTATTTCTATAGAATTTTGTAATTTCATTTCCCCCAACACTCTCCCATAGATATTAACTGAAAATTGCTGCTTAGAATAAACAAAGCAACTTTACCTCTTTTTAGCCTTTTTGTACTGACAGAATTTTGTGGATTTTCATTAAATTGGTATAGACCTTCAGGGTCTTGTCCAGTGGAAAATCTGTACATACTGTTGATTTCAATAAGGAAGGCAAAATCGGCAAATTGTGAAGGAAAACAACTCTAAAAACAAGAACTAAGAATATATCATTCCATTCTGTGATGTTTGATGGGTACTATTTGAAGAAATTATTCATTTCCTCCATAAGCCCATGGCCAAAAGCAAAATAATATCATCATTTGGGTCAACAAGTGCCCCATATTACCATTACCTATAATCTTGCATATTTCACATTTCACTATGCTCCATAGACATATAAGGATTCATCTCAATCATATTACAAAAACATTCAAAGACTGGAAGCAATTCATTTTTCAAAGATCCATTGGTCACATAACTTGGCTTTAACAGAAATATACAATTGTAGCTGATAATGCTATTTTAAACACTATGATCCAGCGGTTCAACCTGACACCCTTTGGTGTTTATCTTTGGCATCATCCAGAAGCTGTATCAGACGCCAAGCTTGGTCATGCAGAGAAAGTAAATTTAAAGAGCGATTTTCATTTATAACAAACAGACCCAGCTGGGAACACAGCTGTTAAATGGGAAGTCAAATCAAAATTTCCTGCTACCTGGAAGGGTCTAATTATAAAACCACCTAGACAAGTTTTCAAAAGCCATAGATGAACTAGCCCACCCTCAACGTGGGTTTAACTTAAAAAGAGAAAAAAAAAGAGAGAGAAATTATCTGGATCACACATTACAGAAGTAATCAGGAGTATTTTATAAAGTCCTAAGATCTATATATGTCTAAATTGAACCTGCCTTTGATTCTTAACATAGTTTCCCAGCTTCTCTATATTCAGACTTAAAATCTAAAGTTTGGAATAACCCAGATAGAAAGAAATGTGAATTATAGCTTTTTAAAATTCTATCTCTCCCATGTCCTTCACTAAATAAACAAGAAAAGATCAGCAAGTACAGTACATGAAAACAAAATCTAGAATTTTGAATATAATAGCTAAAGTTCTTAATAGTCAAGGGAGTTAAATACATTTACATATAGAGTATCTGTCATTCCCTAACACTTTAGCAAGTTTTAGCAATCAAAAAATTTCATTGTCACTGTGGTATGTTGTTCATGGTTGTCCTTTTTGTAAATTGACCTTGGAAAATAAAGTGAGGTGTTTTTTTTTCTTTTTTTTTTAAACATCTTTATTGGAGTATAATTGCTTTACAATGGTGTGTTAGTTTCTGCTTTATAACAAAGTGAATCAGCTATACATATACATATATCCTCAGAGTTTTTAAGCATGATTTGATCCAACATCTTCACAGCTTAGTATCTATTCCTTGGGCATCAGAGACCTCCCAATACAGCAATCTGGGACCCCCAGATGGCAGAGAGGTCCTAAGGGGGAAAGAACTGCAGAGAGTGTTATTCCCTCCACCCATTGTCTCCTTTAGTCTCATTAACTTTCTGAAACACACCCAGTATTCCTGAGATACATGTATAACACATATTAAGTATCTGTCCAGTAGTTACTAGTTAATAGATGATAAATTCTAAAGGGTTACACATGTTGGTCTCTGTGTACAGTATCAGTACTTCACAGTAAATAAGCAGATGTTTCACAGATGCTACTTTTAAATTAAACTTTGGATTCGTTTCATTTATGATTTATCCCATACTAGGTGATCCATGAAGATTCATCTACCCTGTAATGAAACCCCAGCAGCAATTATGAATAGACTTGAGAAGCCATGTTTTTAAGAGCATAACCTGAATTTGAGTTTTTAATTTTTATCACTTCTTTTTTGCTTAACACTTTGCTCCTTTGCATGGAAAAAAAGATTTCATATTAACAATAAACTCTCATAAGATTTTTTTTAATGGAAATGTAATTTTTTTTTTTTTTTTTTTTTTATGCGTTACGCGGGCCTCTCCCGTTGCGGAGGACAGGCTCCGGACGCGCAGGCTCAGCGGCCATGGCTCACGGGCCCAGCCGCTCCGCGGCACGTGGGATCCTCCCAGACCGGGGCACGAACCCGTGTCCCCTGCATCGGCAGGCGGACCCCCAACCACTGCGCCACCAGGGAAGCCCTGGAAATGTAATTTACGTAACAATATTGGATCTGGATTTTACCTAACAGATATCTGAGAAAATGAGACACATTTTAAAAATTATAGAAATCGAACTTGTACAACCTTGCCTCCAGTTGTACAGCATTTTGTCACATTATTCTTAATTCTTTACTTTTTCACATTTCTGCATTTATGTTTAGACTTGGCACCTTTCCAACTGAGACCATCCTGTGGTTAAATAACCCTTCCTGCTTTATAGTGGAGATGAGTGTTCAAATACTTCCTCCAACAAAATAATGTTAATATGCTAGTAAATTATATATTTCCAAAAGACCCTAAAAATTTGAGCACAAATGTGGTGCCCTTCAAAGAAACTTCCTCATGGAAGTAAGGAAGGAATAAGAGAAGGAAAAGAGGGAGAAGGGAATAACATTAGTAATGGTTAGAATTTATGAAGTGTTTATTGTGTCGGGTATTACTCTAAGCCATAATATATTCATTTTCTCATGCAATCTTCACAACCATCTTAGGAAGTATTATTTTCCAGATAAGGACACTGGCAGGCACTAAAATTGAATTTATCTATTAAATTTACCTACTAAATTTGATATTTAGGTGATGTTTCTGGAATTATCTGTCCTGGGGTTCTCTGTAGTAGGGTTTGATGTCAGCTCAGGAAGAAGAGACTATATAACAGGGGTTCTTAACCTCAAATTTTTCTGGTGAGGGATCCGTGTTAGGACTCAGTGTATTAATGAACCCAGTAGTATGCTTTTCAAAGCAGTATGAGTGCATACATGAATTTTTTTTCACTATTGTATTCATAGCTTTTATGAGATCCACAAAAAAACCCTCCAGAATAACACCACCAACAACCAAAAGTTTAAGAAGCAATGTTCTAAGGGGTGACATCAGTGAAAATGGTGGAGTGAGGATGTCTGAAACTTTCCCCCTCAATAAAAGCAATAAAATAACTGGAAAAGAATATCAGAATCAATTTTTCACAACTCTGGAAATTAACCAAAAGCTTGCAAAAGTCCAGTTGAATCTCTATAAGAACAATGAGATTTGTGGCATTTTCTCCTACCCTAGTCCTATTCCCTCCCATCACTCCCCAGCATTACAGCAACCTTAAAAATAATATCCAGCATTCCAGTACCAGGCTGAGAAGAAAAGTGTTGGAACTATTTCAAGGCCTCATTCCCAAATAGGATTCATTATTTACCCCAATTAGTGGTTCCCTAGAAGACCCCCCTTGAAAGGCTTGCTTTTATTGACCTCAGTTGAACTTGCTCTGTGCTGAAAGCTTTTTCCCAGAGGCCATTTGTTGAATATTTTAACATCACTATTGCTTGAGGCAACAGATAAGAGTTGGAGCAAACGATATGCTAACAAAAAAGTTTACAAGGAAAAGTTGAGATGGCCGTAGGGGTTTTTGAAAAGCTGCAACATATTCCTGTGAGTTTAGAATGCCACATTCAAGTGTGGAGCCTTATGCATGCTTAGGAAAGATCTGAGAAGTCCCTACACTCTTACTTCTGATTGATACTGAGGCTCTGAAAGCAGGAAATAAAGGCTAAGGCAGAGCTGTAATCTAACTGACTTGAGTGTAGAAGGCAGATCCCAACACACACATAGAACCCTCAGAAAAATGGGAGATTTATTGATTCCAGACATGTAAAGAAATCTCTGTCCAATCATTAGCTGACCCTAAACTAAATGACTAGAGACTTCAGTGACAACATACAACAAAGAAACAGAATTTACAACATTAGGTCAGAAAAGTCAATAAACAAATGACAACCAAAGCAGAAAGCAGCAACAACAAACCCTGGGAAGGGGGAGAATCTGATTTTCAGAGTTTCAAAATTATATTATTTGAAATCAGTTTTCAACATACAATTAGAAAACATGCAAAGAAATAACATAGTATGACCTATACACTCTATGGCAAAGTTCAGATCTCAGAATTACTAGAAAAGAATTTTAAATCAGCTATTTTAAATATGTTCAAAGACCTAAAGTAGCCACGTCTAAAGGGAACAATTATAACTAAGGGGAAATATTATAATTATGTCTCATTCTAATATTTAATGAATAGACTATTAATAAAGAGATAGAAATTATAAAAAGAAACCAAATAGAAATTCCAAAGTTGAAAAGTACAACTTAAATAAAAAATTTACTATAGAGGATAAACAGCAAATTCAATTAGATTAAAAAAAAGAAGCAGCAAACTTAAAGACAGGTCAATTGATGTTATCCAATCTGAGGAACAGAAGTATAAAAAAGTAAAGAAAAATGAACAGATCTTAAAAGATTTGTGGGATGCTATCAAGTTTACCAGCATACGGCGCAGTGGTTGACAGTCTGCCTGCCGGTGCAGGGGACGCGGGTTTGTGCCCCGGTCCGGGAGGATCCCACATGCCGCAGAGAGGCTGGGCCCGTGAGCCATGGCCACTGAGCCTGCGCGTCTGGAGCCTGTGCTCCACAACGGGAGAGGCCACAACAGTGAGAGGCCCGCGTACCGCAAAAAAAAAAAAAAAGTTTACCAGCATACAAATAATGGGAGTTTCAGAAGGAGAGGAGAGAGAGAGAGAAAGGATCAGAAAGAATATCTGAAGAAATAATGGCTAAAAACTTCTCAAATTAAGTTTAAAAATTCATCTACTGAAAGAAAATGAAGTTGGAGGACTGATGCTACCTAACTTCAAGACTTAGAATTAAGCTACAGTAACCAAGACTGCATGGTATTGACAAAAGAATAGACAAATATCAATGGGACAGAATAGGGAGCCTGGTAATAGACCCACATATAGTCAACTGATCTTTGACAAAAGAGCAAGAGTAATACAATGGAGCAAAGATTGTCTTTCCAGCAAATTCTGGAACCGAATATCCACATGCAAAAAAATGAATCTAGATGCAGAAATTACACCTCACAAAAATTAACTCAAAATAGATTATAGACTTAAATGAAATTACAAAACTGTAAAACTCTTAGAAGATAACATAGGGTAGATAACCTATATGACCTTGCTATTGTGATAACTTCTTAGATACAACACTGAATGCACAATTCATGAAAGAAATAGTTAATAAGCTGGATTTCATTAAAATTAAAAACTTCTGCTCTCTGAAAGACAATGTCAAGAGAATATGAGAACAAGTCACAAACTTGGAAAAAATATTTGCAAAACACACATATGATTGTTATCCAAAATAACAAAGAACTCTTAAAACTCAATAATAAGAAAACAAACAACATGATTTTAAAATGGGTCAAAGATTTTAACAGACACTTCACCAAAGAACATATCAGATGGAAAACAAGCATATGAAAAGATGTCCTACATGACACATCATCAAGGAAATGCAAATTAAAACAGCATGAGATACCACTGTACACCTATTAGAATGGCCAAAGTCTGAAAGACTGACAAGGATGTGGAGCAACAGAAATTCTCATTCATTGCTGGTGAAAATACAAAATGGTACAGCTACTTAGAAGACAGATTGGAAATTTCTTACAAAACTAAGCATACTCTTACCATATGATGCAGAAATTGTGCTCCTTGATATTTACCCAAAGGAGTTGAAAACTTATGTCCATATAAAAACCTGCACATGGATATTTGTCATAGCTTTATTCATAATTGCCAAAACTTGGAAGTAAGCAATTGCCTTTCAGTAGGTGAATGGATAAATAAACTGTGTAACATCCAAACAATGAAATACTATTCAACACTACAAGAAATGTGCTATCAAGCCATGAAAAAACATGGAGTAAACTTAAATGTGCATTACTAAGTGAAAGAAAACAAATTGAAAAGGCTACATCCTATATATTTCCAACTGTATGACATTCAGGAAAAGGCAAAACTATGGAGGTAGTAAAAAGATCAGAGGTCAGGTTAGAAGGTGGAATGGGATGAAGAGTGGGAAAACAGAGGATTTTTTTTTAACATCTTTATTGGAGTATTATTTCTTTAAAATGTTGTGTTAGTTTCTGCTATATAACAAAGTGAATCAGCTATATATATTCATATATCCCCATATTCCCTCCTTCTTGCATCTCCCTCTCACCCTCCCTATCCCACCCTTCTAGATGGTCACAAAGCACCGAGCTGATCTCCCTGTGTTCTGCAGCTGCTTCCCTCTAGCTATTTTACATTTGGTAGTGTATCTATATCAACACTATCTCACTTCGCCCCAACTTACACTTCACCCTCCCCGTGTCCTCAAGTCCATTCTCTACATCTGCATCTTTATTCCTGTCCTGCCCCTAGGTTCATCAGAACCTTTTTTTTCTTTTTTAGGTTCCATGTATGTGTGTTAGAAAATGGTATCTGTTTTTCTCTTTCTGGCTTGCTTCACTCTGTCTGACAGATTCTAGGTCCATCCACCTCACTAAAAATAACTCAATTTCGTCTCTTTTTATGGCTAATATTCCATTGTATAAATCTACCACATCTTCTTTATTCATTCATCTGTCGATGGACACTTAAGCTGATTCCATGTACGGGCTATTGTAAATAGAGCATCAATGAACATTGTGGTACATGACTCTTTTTGAATTATGGTTTTCTCAGGGTATAGGCCCAGTAGTGGGATTGCTGGGTCATATGGTAGTTCTATTTTTAGTTTTTTAAGGAACCTCCATACTGTTCTCCATAGTGGATGTAAATAGGTGCTGAATTTTGTCAAAAGCTTTTTCTGCATCTATTGAGATGATCATATGGCTTTTATCCTTCAATTTGTTAGTATGGTGTATCACATTGATTTATTTGCATATATGAAGAATCTTTTCATTCCTGGGATAAACCCCACTTGATCATGGTGTATGATCCTTTTAATGTGTTGTTGGATTTTGTTTGCTAATATTGTGTTGAGATTTTTTGCATGTATGTTCATCAGTGATATTGGCCTGTAGTTTTCTTTGTGACATCATTGTCTGGTTTTGGTATCAGGGAGATGGTGACCTCATAGAATGAGTTTGGGAGTGTTCCTCCCTCTGCTATGTTTTGGAAGATTTGAGAAGGATAGGTGCTAGCTCCTCTCTAAATGTTTGCTAGAATTCGCCTATGAAGCCATCTGGTCCTGGGCTTCTGTTTTTTGGAAGATTTTTAATCACAGTCTCAATTTCAGTGCTTGTGATTGGTCTGTTTATATTTTCTATTTCTTCCTGGTTCAGTCTTGGAAGGTTGTGCTTTTCTAAGAATTTGTCCATTTGTTCCAGGTTGTCCATTTTACTAGCATATAGTTGCTTATAGTAATCTCTCATGATGCTTTGTATTTCTGCAGTGTTAGTTGTTACTTCTCCTTTTTCGTTTCTAATTCTGTTGATTTGAGTCTTCTCTTTTTTTCTTGATGAGTCTGGCTAGGTGTTTATCAATTTTGTTTATCTTCTCAAAGAGCCAGCTTTTAGTTTTATTGATCTTTGTTATTGTTTCCTTCATTTCTTTTTCACTTATTTCTGATCTGGTCTTTGATTTCTTTCCTTCTGCTAACTTTGGGGTTTTTTTTGTTCTTCTTTTGCTAATTGCTTTAGGTGTAAGGTTAGGTTGTTTATTTGAGATTTTTCTTGCTTTCTGAGGTAGGATTGTATTGCTATAAACTTCCCTCTTAGAACTGCTTTTGCTGCATCCAATAGGTTTTGGGTCATCGTGTTTTCATTTTCATTTGTTTCTAGGTATTTTTTGATTTCCTCTTTGATTTCTTCAGTGATCTCTTGGTTATTTAGTAGCGTATTGTTCAGCCTCCATGTGTTTGTATTTTTTCCAGTTTTTTTCTTGTAATTGATATCTAGTCTCATAGCATTGTGGTCGGAAAAGATACTTGATGTGCTTTCAATTTTCTTAAATTTACCAAGGCTTGATTTGGTAATATCAAAATGACTCAAGATATGATCTATCCTGGAGAATGTTTCATGAGCATTAGAGAGGAAAGTGCATTCTGTTGTTTTGGGATGGAATGTCCTATAAATATCAATTAAATCCATCTTGTTTAATGTGTCATTTATTTAGTTTCATTTTGGGTGATCTGTCCATGGGTGAAAGTGGGGTGTTAAAGTCCCATACTATTATTGTGTTACTGCCAATTTCCCCTTTTATGGGAGTTAGCATTTGCCTTATGTGTTGAGGTGTTTCTATGTGGGGTGCAGAAATATTTACAATTGTTATATCTTCTTGGGTTGATCCCTTGATCATTATGTAGTGTCCTTCCTTGTCTCTTGTGATAGTCTTTATTTTAAAGTCTTTTCTCTGATGTGAGACTTGCTACTTCAGCTTTCTTTTGATTTCCATTTGCATGGAATATTTTTTCCATCCCCTCACTTTCAGTCTTTATGTGTCCCTAGGTCTGAAGTGCATCTCTTGTAGGCAGCATATATACAGGTCTTATTATTGTATCCATTCAGCCAGTCTATGCCTTTTGGTTGGAGGATTTAATCCATTTACATTTAAGGTAATTATCTATATGTATTTTCCTATTACCATTTTCTTAATTGTTTTGAGTTTGTTTTTGTAGGTCTTTTCCTCCTCTTGTGTTTCCTGCCTAGAGAAGTTCCTTTAGCATTTGTTGTAAAGCTGGTTTGGTGGTGCTGAATTCTCTTAACTTTTGCTTGTTTGTAAAGGTTTTAATTTCTCCATCGAATCTGAATGTGATCCTTGCTGGGTAGAGTAATCTTGGTTGTAGGTTCTTCCCTTTCATCACTTTAAATATATCCTGCCACTCCTTTCTGCCTTGTAGAGTTTCTGCTGAAAGATTAGCTGTTAACCTTATGGGGATTCCCTTGTATGTTATATGTTGCTTTTCCCTTGCTGCTTTTAATACTTCTTCTTTGTATTTAATTTTTGATAGTTTGATTAATATGTGTCTTGGCATGTTTCTCCTTGGATTTATCCTGTATGGGACTCTCTGTGCTTCCTGGACTTGATTTACTATTTCCTTTCCCACGTTAGGGAAGTATTCAACTATAATCTCTTCAAATATTTTCTCAGACCCTTTCTTTTTCTCTTCTTCTTCTGGGACCCCTATAATTTGAATGTCGGTGCATTTAATGTTGTCCCAGAAGTCTCTGAGACTGTCCTACAATTTTTTCATTCTTTTTTCTTTATTCTTCCCTGCAGTAGTTATTTCAACTATTTTATCTTCCAGGTCACCTATCCATTCTTCTGCTTCCGTATTCTGCTTTTGATTCCTTCTAGAGAATTTTAAATTTCATTTATTGTGTTGTTCATCATTGTTTGTTTGCTCTTTAGTTCTTCTAGGTCCTTGCTAAACGTTTCTTGTATTTTCTCCATTCCATTTCCAAGATTTTGGATCATATTTACTATCATTACTCTGAATTCTTTTTCACATAAACTGCCTATTTCCTCTCCGTTTGTTTGGTGTGGTGGGTTTTTACCTTGCTCCTTCATCTGCTGTGTGTTTCTCTGCCTTCTGATTTTTTTTAAACTTACTGTGTTTGGTGTCTCCTTTTTGCAGGCTGCAGGTTCATAGTTCTGGTTGTTTCTAGTGTCTGACCCCAGTGGGTAAGATTGGTTCAGTGGCTTGTGTAGGCTTCCTGGTGGAGGGGACTGGTGCCTGTGTTCTAGTGGGTGGGGCTGGATCTTTTCTTTCTGGTGGGCAGGGCCATGTCCGGTGTTGTGTTTTGGGGTGTCTGTGACTTTATTATGGTTTTAGCTAACCTGTCTGCTAATGAGTGGGGTTGTGCTCCTGTCTTGCTAGTTGTTTGGCATGGGTGCCCAGTGCTGGAGCTTGCTGGCCATTGGGTGGAGCTAGGACTTAGCTTGAGACAGAGATCTCTGGGAGAGCTCTTGCCAATTGATATTATGTGGAGCTGGGAGGTCTCTGGTGGTCCAATGTCCTGAACTTGGCTCTCCCACCTCAGAGACTCAGGCTTGACATCAGGCTGATGTCAAGACCCTGTCAGCCACATGGCTCAGAAGAAAAAAATTATAATAAATAAAAAAATATAAAATTATTAAAATAAAGAAATTTTAAAAATTATTAAAATTATAAAATTTTTTTAAGGTAATAAAAAAAAGAAGATATCAACCAAGCCAATAAACAAATCCACTAATGATAACAAGCACTAAAAGCTATACTAAGATAATCATAAAAATCAGAAACAAGTCAGTCACAGACAGCAAATCCCAAGTCTACAGTTGCTCCCAATGTCCACCGACCCAATTTTGGGATGACTCATTTTCTATTCTGGTATTCCACAGATGCAGGGTACATCAAGTTCATTGTGGGGATTTAATCCGCTGCTCCTGAGGCTGCAAGGAGAAATTTACCTTTCTCTTCTTTGTTCGCACAGCTCCTGTGGCTCACCTTTGGTTTTGGCCCCACCTCTGCATGTAGGTCACCCTCAGGCATCTGTTCCTGTCCAGACAGGACAGGGTTAAAGCAGCAGCTGATTAGGGGGCTCTATTCATTCATGCCAGTGGGGAGGGAGGGTTAGGTAGTTATAATCGGAATGCAGGGCAAACCAGCTGTGGCAGAGGCCGGCCTGACTTTGCAACAGCCTGAGGCATGCCATGTGTTCTCCCAGGGAAGTTGTCCCTGGATCACGGGATCCTAGCAGTGGTGTGCTGCATAGCCTCTGGGTGGGGGTGGAGGGAGGGCGGGGCAGGCGTGTGGATAGTGACCTGTGCTTGCACACAGGATTCTTGGTGGCTGCAGCAGCAGCATTAGTGTTTCATGCCCATCTCTGTGTTCCGAGTTGATAGCCGTGGCTTGTGCCCATCTCTTGAGCTCGTTTAGGCAGTGCTCTGCCTTCTGTGGGCAGACAGGGAAGACATCCCCTCTCCTCACACACCCTGAAACAGTGGTCTCTTGCCTCTTAGGCAGGCCCAGACTTTTTCCCAGACTCCCTCCCGGCTAGCTGTGGTGCATTAACCCCCTTGAGGCTGTGTTCACACAGCCAACCCCAGTCCTCTCCCTGGGATTTGACTTCTTAAGCCTGAGCCTCAGCTCCCAGGCCCCACCAGCCCCAGCAGGTGAGCAGACAAGCCTCTCAGGCTGGTGAGTGCTGGTCGGCACTGATCTTCTGTGGAGGAATCTCTCTGCTTTGCCCTCTGCACCCCTGTTGCTGCACTCACCTCTGTGGCTCCGAAGCTTACCCCCCGTCACCCCCCGTCTCCACCAGTGAAGGGGCTTCCTAGTGTGTGGAAACTTTTCCTCCTTCACAGCTCCCTCCCAGAGGTGCAGGTCCTGTCCCTATTCTTTTGTCTCTGTTTTTTCTTTTTTCTTTTGTCCTACCCAGGTATGTGGGCACTTTCTTGCCTTTTGGGAAGTCTGAGGTCTTCTGCCAGCATTCAGTAGGTGTTCTGTCGGAGTTGTTCCACATGTAGTTGTATTCTTGATGTGTTTGTGGGGAGGAAGGTGATCTCCACGTCTTACTCTTCCACCATCTTGAAGAGTCCCCCAGACAGAGGATTTTTAAGGCAGAGAAAATATTCTGTATGACCCCACAATGAAGGATACATGTCAGACATTTGTCCCAACTCATAGAATATACAATACCAAGAATGAACTGTAATGTAAACTCTGGACTTTGGATGATAGTGATGTGTCAATGTAGGTCATCACTTGTAACGAACATACTATTCTGGTGGGGGATATTGATAATGGGGGATGCTATGCTTGTGTGGGGACAGGAAGTATATGGGAAATCTCTATACTTCCTCTTAATTTAGGTGAACTTAAAACCCCTCTAACAAAACAAAGTTTTAATAAAAGCAAATAGCAGCAGCAAAAAATACACTGGATTCAACCTCGGCATTAAATCAATCCAGCGATTTTATTAATTAATCAGGTTAAAAAATTTATCTATACATCCAAGATGCTCAACAAACCAAGCATGGTAAACTAAAAGAGATTTATTTCTAGACACATCATAAACCAGCTTTTGAAACCAGACACAATGAGAGAATCTTGAAAGCAGCAAGCAAGGTGACTTATCGTATACAAGATATCCTAAATAAGTTGATTTCTTGCCAAAAACTATGGAGACCAGAAGACAATAGCATGATATATTCAAAATCCTTGAAGGAAAAAACTGTCAATCAAAGCAACCTTTAAAAAAGGAAAGAGAATTTAAGATATTTCCAGATTTTTAAATATTGAGATAATTTATTGTTATTTGACTTGCCTTACAAGAAATAATAAAGGTGGTCCTTCAAGCTGAAATGAAAGGATTTTAAGGAAAAACTCACATCCAAATGAAGAAATAGAGAGTGCTAGTAAAGGTAGCTACATTGGTAAGACATAGGTAAATTTATAAAACAGTATTAATGTATTTTTTGTTTTTTTATCCTACATTATTTAAAATACAATTGCATAATGCAATCATTGTAAATCTCAGTTGATGGACACACAACATATGAAAATGTAATTTGTGAAAATAACAGCATAAAGGAGGCAGGAAAACAAAGTTATATATAAGAGAAGAGTTTTATATATCATTCATACTAGGCTGCTATTAATCAGGACTAGATTGTTATAAATAAAGTGGTTAATGGTAATTCCAAGCCCAACCACTAAGAAAATAATTCAAAAAAATATAGTGAAAGACATGACAAAGCAATTAAAATCATATACTGGAACACCAAAAAAGGGCAGGAATGGAATAAATGAGAAACAAAAGGATATAGGACATATAGAAAATAACTAGCAAAATAGCAAGTATAAATCCTACCTAATCAGTAATTACATTAGATGTAAATAGATGAAACTATTCAATTAAAAGGCAGAGATTGACAAGATAGAAAAAGAACCCAGCATGATTCAACTATATGCTGTATAAAACAGAAACACTTTAGATTCAAAGACACAAAAATATTGAAAATGTAAGATAGAAAAAGTTATTCCATGCAAATGAGAACCAAAAGAGAGCTGGAGTACCTATATACTAGCATCAGACAAAATAGACTTTAAGGCAAAAGTTATTAGTAGAGATGAAGAACATTTTACAGTGATAAAATGCTCAATTCATGAATAATTTATACCAGTTATAAACATATATGCATCTAACAGCAGATCCTCAAAATACATGAAGCAAAGCTGAAAAAGAATTGAAAGTAGGAATAGATGATTCAAAAATAATAGTTGGAGACTTCAATACCCCACTGTCAATAATGGATAGAACAACTAGACAGAAGATCAGCAAAGAAACAGAATACTTGGACAATACTATAAACCAACTAGACCTAACAGACACATATAGAACACATCATCCAACAACTTCCTCTCAGGCACACAATAAACATGTTCATAGCAGCATTATTCATAGTGATCAAAATATAGAAATAACCTGAATGTCCCTCAACTGATGTGTGGATAAACAAAATATGTTATATATTGGGTTAGCTAAAAAATTTGTTCAGGTTTTTCCATAATATCTCAGGGAAAAACCCAAATGAACTTTTTGGCCAACCCAATATAAACAATGGAATATTACTCAACCATATAAAGGAATGAAGTACTAATATGTATGACAACATGGATAAACCATGAAAGCCTTATGTTTAGGGAAAGGAGCCAGACATATTGGGTAATCCTGGCTCCTACCATGGCTTCTACTACAGGGAGGACTCAGCACTGATCCACATGTTTTGGCTCTTGCCATGTGAGAACCCTAGGAGAGCCTAGAAGTAGAGCCAGTAAATTGATAGAGTGGTCAGGGACACTACTGTGGTGTTCACAGCAAAATGATTAAAGGTTGGGTTGGGAGTCCAACCAGGTACAAATCCCTATTTTGATGCTGTTTAATAGCTTGAGACCTTGGGCAAGTTACTTAGTTTGTCTCAAATTTTTCACCTGCAAAACATGGATGGGATCTATCTCATAGGATTTTTGTAAGGATTCTATAATAAAATGCCCAAATTTCTTAGCAAAAATCTATGCTAATAATAAATGCTCAAGCACTGTTAGCAACTTTCATTATCACTCCAATGGAAAAGGGCAGTAAAAGCAAGATAGAGAAAATAGATGACTGTATCCCTTTTACTAATTATGGCTGATTCACCAATTTTTAAAAACTGCTTTCAGTTTAATCAAAGTAAAAATAAACAGACTTGTGAAAATATGGCTTTACTATTTCCACTATGTAAGTTGATGCTGTTGTTTAAACGGTTTGCAAATTATTTTTCAAGTTTTTAAAGCTCATCTTGATCTCTGAATAAGATATTCCTCCATTCGCAGGGTGCTAGTTTCTGCAGGGAGCTCTCAGGTGGACTGCTAGCCATGTCTTAGTCTTACCATCCTGGGGATTTATCAGTTAAGTCAGGCCCATGATGGAATTCTCTGTATAATTTTCTAGAAGGCAAATTACATACAAACTGCTTGAGTTTGCCAGCATTAGTACATAGCCGAAGTCACCAGACACATACATATACCTTAAGCTGTCAGTAGTTAATACTGGAATCTGGAGGAAAAGTGAGTAGGATATTTTGAAATGAATGTAAGAGGTCAGTCTGTGAGCTTGCTATTTTGTTTGCTGGAGGGAACAAGGCTGACTCCTAGCTGTAAACAAAGTTAACTAAGGTGTGGGATAGGGAGGGGGTGGTGCTCCAAATATACAGGAGAGCCGGAGAGGACTGAGAATTTTCCTCAGTGGGATATATTTGCCTCCTCTGTACTCCTTGAAGAAGAATCAGTGCCTGAGCTAAGGAAGACATTTTTATAAAGACCTACTAAATGTATCAGATTGTAGGAAAAATAAGAATGTAGTTATAGGAGCTGCAATCCTCAAAGAAATTTGGATTCTAGGGCAGCAAAATCTCCACTGAGTCAGCCAGCAGTCATTAAGAAGTGCTTCTGATTTTCCTGCACTTTGTAATACAGTCAGTGCCATTGATTGCCTGGTGTGCTACTGAGTTCCAGATTCCGTAATTCAGTGACTCTCAAAGTGAAGTTTTTGACCAGTAACATTACATCACCTGGGAGCTTTTCAGAAATGTAAATTTTCAACCCATACCTACAGATTTAGAAACTCTTTCATAACAAATCCTCTACGTGAGTCTGATGGACCCTTAAGTTTGAGAACCACAGATATAACGATATAGTTTATGGAGGGATTGTGGAGAATGACCACGAAGACCTCCAGGTCAGGTTAACCCAAGAACCCCAGAAGCAAAATGTGTGACAGAGGCAGGATTTGTAGTGGAATTTCATGGGAAAGTTAGAAAAAACTATAGTTCAAACTAAGACACCAAAAGTTCATGTGTGACCTTCCTGAGAGTAATGTGTTTGACTTTTTGCCTCTAGTTCTGTTTCTCACTGATGCAAGTTGATGTCTGAATTACAAAAAAAACATAAATGATGTAAGAATTCTTGCATAGGCTCTGCCTTTCTAGAAACAATAGACAAAATTCTAGACAGAAGAAAGATCTTGGAAGGAAGCCAGAAAGTCAAAGAAATTTAAGGTGGTGAAGGGGAATTAAAACTGGAGTCAAGAGGCTGAAAGTAGGACAATGTGATAAAAAGAGAAAAAGAAGAAAATACATTCAGGACCATCTTAGCTAAATAGAAGTTATGATCTGCTCTCAAACTGTATAAATCCAGTCCTTCTGATTCCACATCTAATACAACAATAAAGAAGATTCATATACACAATCAAATGTAATGCATCTTTTTAATAATCCTGAGAGGAGGACATGGGATGCTAAGAGTCATGCAAACATGACTGTGCCCAGAGACATATGGAAAGACTACCAAAACTCAAATCTCCTGACATTACTCTGTTCCTTTTAGTTCATGAAGGATTGGATAATTCAGCCAAAATAAACATGAACTCCATCTCCATTGATGTTGAAGCCTTCATAGGAAAGAGAATAATACAAAAGTTTTTTTCTTTTCTTCTCAATTGAATACTGTCAGTTTGGAAGAGAATTTGGCAGAATGTATGAATATAAAATTAAGAACAACTTGTTGAAGTACACTAGTTTCTTCATCATGATTGATATAAGAAAATTAGGTCAATGATGATATCATGAAAACTGAAGGTAACATTTTCACTTAGGGCATCATAATTTGGCCCAGTGAATTCCAAACAAAATCCCTCTAATGAAAAATAGATGTGATTACAGGAAAAAAAAGAGCAATAGTAGTAGTGACTAAAAATCCTTAAAAGAACACAGGAAAGAGGGAAATATAGAACTTCAGATGTCTTTAGTTACAATGAATTTTAATAAAAACAAGCAGTTTTGGTCCCACAAAAATAACCATGTCCTGGTGGTAAGACACATGATTGCCAGGGAAATGGAAAGATAGACCTATTTAAACAAAGCATAGTGGGATTTACAACTATGTGCCGAGGAGATACTTGTATAAAATTCACAAGGCTGAGGACAAAGGGAGGTTGAGAGCAAGTGAATGAGTGTGAAAGGAGACACATTCTGGACTGTCTAGTCAGGGTCAGACAGGGTATGTTAGTTACTTGCCTAATATAGAGGGCAAAACTGGAGCAGAAGTTATTAGTGGTTGGGGACTTTAATTATCTGTATATCTGCTAGGTGTTTCATTCATCTGAGGCCAAAACAGCTGATAAAATATTGCTAAAAATGTCACTCAGAAGAGACAGAATTATATCATGTACGTGCAGAAAAGATTTTCATGCGAGTCGAGTTCAATTCCCTCCCCTCAAATTTAAATCCAGGAAAGCCAAGACCTGGAGAAGTGGCAGAGTTAATTATACATGAGACAGAAATAAAACACTAGTCCCATTTCATTCATTCACTCTTCAAATACAGAGTGCCTTCTATATGCCAGACACTGTCCTAGGTACTTACTATATGTTAGTGAATAAACAGACAAAAGTCTATGTATTCAGGGCTCTTATATTCCTGTATAATGGGACAACAGACAATAAATAACAAGTAGGTAGACTATCTAATAAAGCATTGTGTAATTTGGTAGCCACTAGTCACATGTGGCTATTTAACTTTAAATTAAAAGATTAGCCTGGGTTTCCCTGGTGGCGCAGTGGTTGAGAGTCCACCTGCCGATGCAGGGGACGCGGGTTTGTGCCCCGGTCCGGGAGGATCCCACATGCCGCAGAGCGGCTGGGCCCGCGAGCCATGGCCGCTGAGGCTGCGCGTCCGGAGCCTGTGCTCCACAACGGGAAAGGCCACAACAGTGAGAGGCCCGCGTACCGGCAGGCAGTGTTTGAGGTGTAAGAGGCACAGCAGTGAATAAAACAAACAGTGGAAAGACAGTGGAAAAGATAGAAGGCAATCAAATAAGCAAATCAAGATGTAATATGTTGGCTGATAGCAGTAAGCGTTATGAAGTAAAGTAAAGTAGGGGTAGGGCAGGGGTAAAATGAATGGTATTAGGCTATTTTAGGTAGGGTGGTGCTGTTGGTTGGGAAGAAACCCAAAGGCAGTATCTCAGCAAGCCCTATGGTTATCAGAGGGAAAAGTATCCCATGCAAATTGAACAGCAATTACAAAGGTTCTAAAGAAGGTGTACGTGCGGCATGTTCATAGAACATTAAGGAAGCCCAGGTGATTGGAACATAGGAAAAAAAGAGCAGAAAAGTAGGAGAAAGGCTGGAGAGGGAGTTTCGGGACCAGATCACATAGAGCCTTGTAAGTCAAAGTCTGGATTTCGGAACTTACTCTACGTGTAAAGGAATGCCCTTGGGAGAGATTCAAGGATCAGATGTACATTGTAAAAGATTTACATTGTAAAAGAATACTAAAGCTGCTGTATGGAAAATAGAATCTAAAAGGGCAGGCACGAAGGAGGGAGACCAGTCGTTCTATGGATAACCACATCTGCCAAGTCTATTTGGCATGTAAGGTAACATATTCACAGTTTCTGGAGGTTAGCCCACCACAGAGTTCTTGGTTAACTACACATTTAAACAAAGTAAATAATGCAATTCAGCTATTAAAAGATTATATTCACAGAAATGACTAATTCTGTTTTAAGACCACAGGACTCTCATAAAATCACATTCTCTTAGGATGCAGCTCTCATGTCAGATCAGCAAAAGTTCTTCCACTCAATTCACCTTTTTTATTACTCCCCCCTTTCAGGAATTTGGCATTAGTTTCCAGATGGGCCTAGTCAAGACACAGATTGATAGTCTCAGGGCTGTACACACCTCCATATTGACTCTGCCATCCCCCTCCCCTTGCTCTTTAGGGTTGCTAATCTCTGTCGCCCTGTCACTGTCAGGGATACAACATGAGAGATTAAAGGACTGTCATTGTTCCAAACTGCTTGGAAGTCTTAGCTCTGTAGATTAGCCATCAAACCCAATGTGTTTGGTCAGTTTCTTTCTCCCATGAGTCTCCTTCCATTCTACCAAAAAAAGAATGTCTACAATCCTTATTTCTTACCTGCACCAACCTACCTAAGCGTACCTAAATTTACAGTGGATACATATACAGATGAGACCTTCATTCACTAGGATCAAAGAAGAGGAAGCTGTTTTGAGCCTGGGCCTGGCAGAGAGAATTTTGACAGGCATCCTGGGCCAAGTTAGGAGGGAAGAAATCCAACACCAAACGTGGAGTCACAAAAGTTAGAGGCATATTTAGGGAATAGCAAGAAATTCACTTAGGTTAGAACCTTATTCATATTTTCAGTGCTCCTGACATGAAATTAGACAATTTCATATTTGAATCTTAGCTAATAGGCTGTGATTTTTGTCACTGTGACTTTTGTATATTTATAAGTTTAACTGAAATACAAAGGTACTAAAATTATGCTTTATACAGAAAGAAGCATAATATCATTATTGTTGAAAAACTTACCTGCTGTGCTTATAATGCTCTTGTTGACTACCCCTGGGAAGTCCATTATGATAAATTGATTAAGTTGGTGGACTCTTTGGTTCATAAATGAGAACCACTGCTGAATAAAAATATTCTATACGTTTTTCATAATGAAGCTTTTTTTTTTTTTTTTTTTTGCCTATGTGCTGGTAACCCACTCATTAAAGAGAAGCTCATGACTTGTACAAGAAAAGCATATTTTTCTCACTTTCTTTTACATCAGGTTTGAAGCCAGTTCTTTCTCTCGGGTGACTTCTCTAAATTACGAAACAAATTAACAGATATCTAACTATAGGGACTTCCCTGGCGGTTCAGTGGTTAAGACTACAAGCTTCTAATGCAGGGGGTGTGGGTTCCATCCCTGGTCAGGGAAATAATATTGGGGACCTAAGATCCCACATGCCATGTGGCATGGCCAAAAAATTAAAAAAAAAATCTTTTTAAAGATGTCTAACTATAACTATATCTAGTAGATCATATTTCTCAAATGAGCCATTTAAAAGAGGTTTTAAAAATGTGTCTGGGGTGTCTGGCTTGCTAATATCAGTAATTAACATTGGTATTTGGAAATCTGTGATCTTTGACACAGATTTAAAAGTATCTCTATCAGAACTGGCGAACTGGAGGCCCATGGACCTAACCATTGCTAACTTAATTAAACAAGGAGGTCATCTGAGGTGGCCCCATGCCTTCACTAAGGAAAACCAATCACAATCAACGAGCCTTTAAGCAATAGCTAATCAAATCAATTTCTTGCTTAGCTTCCCCACTTTCTCTCTTTAAGTTCTTCTCCTGGCTCCTGTCGGAGGAGCCCTCCTATACATTTGGGTTTGGTGCTACCCAGTTTGAATTGATTTATGCTCAAATGAACTCAAAAATTTTAATATGCCTCAGTTTATCTTTTAGCACCATGTTGGCTGACATGTTTGGTTTTGCCAATAAGTGTTTTAAAATGTTTATATTTCACAAAGTTTTAGGCTGTCTTCTATAGGATAATAGGAGGATTTTGCAACACTGAGCTGGAATTCCTGTGTGCCATCAATTGGATTAAACCAATGAGTAACTCTCAGTTTGTACCAGGCTCCATGCTTCCCTCCACTATCTTCTGTCTGACCCTCTTCACTCCCTTATGTCTTTTTTTTTTTTTTTTTTTTTTCGGTACGCGGGCCTCTCCCTGCTGTGGCCTCTCCCGCTGCGGAGCACAGGCCCCAGACGCACAGGCCCAGCAAGCCATGGCTCACGGGCCCAGCTGCTCCGCGGCATGTGGGATCTTCCGGGAACGGGGCACGAACCCGCATCCCCTGCATCGGCAGGCGGACCCTCAACCCCTGCGCCACCAGGGAAGCCCAATGTCTTGCTCCAGGCTTCTGTAAGCATTTGTGTTTGTTATCTAATTTCTTTGTCTGATACTTATTGTGGAATCTTATTGTTTAATATTTCTGTAACTTAAATCAGTCAAAATAAATGCCATATCCTTCATATTTTGCAAGGGAAGAAGTATCGAGTCAAGATCAATCCTTTGTAGACTTCTCAAAACCTTATAAGGATTTTCCACACCCTAGTCCATATATGGTGCGTAGCCGAACACTCCTCTCAAACTTCTCACACAGTGGTAAGGAAATGTAGGAGGGCAAGATCTCCAGGAGTGCATATTTATTTGCTGACTGTATTCAGCTGAATAGAGAGAGCACCTGTCATGTTTCACTCAATTTCATAACACCCCTGGGGGGGAAAGAAAACCCCGTCCAATGAAAACCAATATTTTTTTTTTTGCTTTGAATTAAAAAGATAAAAAAGAAAACAAACAAAAATCCCCAATCTTCTCATTTTTCCCTTTTAAAAAAAACTCCTTTCATTATCATAATGGCATGACTGGTGGTGGGAGTTAAGAAGATCTTAATAAGTAGATCTTAATTTGACTCTTGGCATTATAATTTACTTAAGGTTAACTGAACCTTCTTTATATTCCGTTTCAGCAGTAAAGCGGGGCTGTTAATAGCTAAGCCATAGCATTGCTAATGAAGTTCCCAGGAAATGTATGCAAAACTGAGCACATTGGAAGTGAATAATTGGCACCATGTTATTATAATTTGAGCTAAATACCTTCATCTAACCTCTAACTTCTGTAGACAGAAACAGTTGCCAAGAACTGGATTTAGACACGTTGCAGTGTTAAAGGATGACTTCTGATTATTAACCCCAACCTTACGTGAACCTAACCATCTGCTTTCCCTACACCTGTGCCCATGAAGTGAGCACAGCTTGGAAAAAAAAAAAATCATGTAATGGGGCAGATTTCACTGTATGTTGGATTGCTAAATTTAAATAGGTACTGATCACTGTCTAGTTACCACTACCCGTAATCCCATCGTTGTTTTCTCTTTCAGCTTGTTCTTCTGCAGAGATTAGTTCATTAACTTCTCACTTTTCAAATCCCTACCCTTGTTTTCCCCTTGTTTACAGCTGACGTTCATGCCTTATGCTTCATTGACAAAAAACAATTAGTGTGCCGGAAACTGCTCATATTCTCATCAATAAATCACAGGGCACACATCCTTTCCACCCTCCCTTTTGCTCCAGTATGGGCAGTGTCACTACTCCCATCACAGGCTAATTTTGCCATTTGCTTCCTTGCTTTGTCCTGCTTTCTCAAGGCCCTTACCCTTATATTCTCATCATCACTCTCCCTCTCATCTAGATGTAACCTTTATGCACACAAATGCACATCCTTCATCTTAAGCAACTTCTCTCTTGACCCTATATTCCCTTTCATCTACTGCCTCTATCTTCTGTTCTCATCTCATTCCAAATCACACTTCCATAATGAATTATTTACATGCTGTGTTCACTCCTTAATCCTAACTGTTCTTCAGCCCATCTGGTTTCTATCCCACTACACTGAAATAGCCTTTCTCAACTCAGCCAAAGACCTCCATTTGGCTTACTCAAAAGTTAATTTTACATCTGTTTCTAAAGTTAAATATGCAGATGAATCACCTGGGCATCTTTTAAAAACGCAGATTCAGATTCAGTACATCTGAAGTGGTACCCAAGATTCTGCCTTGCTAACAAGGTCCCAGGTGATATTAATGCTGCTCATCTCTGGACCATGGTTGTGCAGCAAGTGGCTTCAGATTTCGTGTTTCCGTTTTTATAGTCATTTTTGGTTTTGTCTTTTTTTTCCCGTTTCCTCCTCAAAAATTCTTCTTTCTTATGCTTTGCGTGTGGTATTCTTATCTTTCAAATCTCAGGTAAAAATTGGCCTCCTTAAAAAGTCCTTACTAGACCACCCATCTAGAGGGGATGCTTGATATTTTTTCCTAAATATATAGATAGGTAGGTAGATAGATTTATTTAACAATAAAAGCACTCATTTTGTTACATATTTTGTTTCTTTTCCTGTTTTTTTTGTTTTTGTCGTTGCTGACGTCCCCACTAGACTGTAGACTCCAGAGAATGGGGATCATGTCATGATTATTCACCACTCTAATCTAATGTAAAGCTAGACATATAGTAGGATTTTAGTAAACATTGAATTAATAAATACCTGCAAGTTATAGGTAACCCTGCAAGATTATGCTCTCTGAGTTCAAATTGAAGTTTGAAAACCTTCAAAAGTGCTTTTGGTGTTTTTTTTCCTACCCAAACCCATTGCCATGCTGGATTCCTGCTCCTGTCTTCAAATATTTACCTCCCATTACCCTTGTCTCAGTTTCCATCTCGTGATGGTGTAAAGTCAAACCATAGTTAGGTCCTGACTCTTCTTAGAAAATCTCCCAACTAGTACTTTCCAGTGTCGTCTTGCTTGACAAGAAGCAAGCATTTCTTCCACTCATGGGAATTCAGTATATAATATTTTGAATAAGCCACCTTATCTTGGATTTATCATCTCCTTTCCTAAATGAATAGTAGTTTCCTAGAATTCAAGGACCATAGCATAATAATGGTAACAATTTACTAAATACCAATTATATGCCAGTGCTTTACATAAATAATTTGCAGTCTTCAGAACAATTCTTTTGTAATTTTTATTGTGCCAATTTTATAAATTAGAAAATTATGGTCCAAAATGTTACTTTCCCGAGGTCTCCTTGGATAAAGATGGGCAAGTGTGAGCACAAAATCAATGTTCCTTCCACCACGATTCCTTTTGTTATCACCCCATATCTCCTTTTTCCTATGTATTGATCTCTAGCACCTAGAAAAACTCTCTCACATTATAACTGTTAGCAAAAATCCTGGCCCATATCCTCTCTGGATCCTGAACTAGAAAGAGACTAAAATGACTAGAAATTCCCATAGCCCATCCTTTCTCCCCAGAGGTACCTATGCTAAACAGTGTATGACATAGGAACCTACTGCTGTTCTTACCTTGTCTTTTTGCAATCCTGCTATTTAGACAGTGAAAGGAAACTCATGATACCTCTCTTTTGCAAAAACATATACTGAAAGTGCTCACAAGTTTTCTCACTTTTATGGCAGTTTTTATAGAATATTTATTGCTTGATAAGAGTAAAATCTTAGAGGAATTCAGGAATAAATATACAATAATCATTTTCTCCCTTAGAATTTCATAACTTTTACCTTTGGGAATAAAAAGGAATGCTCTGAAATATGGGGGCATAGTGAGAAAAAGGGCATTCCTCCTCAGATAAGCAGGGAATGGATTTAGTCCCCAGCATGGGGGATGGAGGTAGAAACAGGGCTCACTCTGCTTTTTAATCCCTCGTGAGTGTTGTAAGGCTTTATTTAGTGGGGCAGGTAAACCCTCACACTTCTCAGCAAACTCTGAAATTAAGCACGTATTTGAGAAGTATGTTCCAGTCATAGAAAGGAGAACAGCCCTGTCTTAAAAGTCTACAATTAAGCATACCCTAAAAGAGACGTGGGGGGCTTCCCTGGTGGCACAGTGTTTGAGAGTCCGCCTGCCGATGCAGGGGACACGGGTTCGTGCCCGGGTGCGGGAAGATCCCACATGCCGCGGAGCGGCTGTGCCCGTGATCCATGGCCGCTGAGCCTGCGCGTCCGGAGCCTGTGCTCCGCAACGGGAGAGGCCACAACAGTGGGAGGCCCGTGTACCGCAAAAAAAAAAAAAAGAGATGATCAGTAGGAAGTATGTGGAGTCTAGCCTGAGGGGCGGCATTCCACAGGTCCTTGCGGCTGGCCCTAGAAAGTCACACATGGAAAGCAAAGCCTGCTAGAATTAATACGTGAATTTTGACGGGATGACAATATATATGGTTGATATAAGAAAGATTAATATACAACAATAAATTGTGTCTCTATATTCTAGCAGTGAACAACCAAAAGCTGGAATTTGAAAAATAGACTATTTACAATAGCAACAAAAATGTAAAATACTTAAAGATGAATTGAGTTTGACAAAATATGTGAAAGTCTTATATACTAAAACCTATATGGCATTACTGAAAAGAAACAGAAAGCCAAAATAAATTGATGTGTCATATTCATGGATTGAAAAACTCATTACTGTTAAGATAATAATGCTCCCCAAAATGATCTATATATTTAATGCAGTCCAAATAAAACCCTAGTAAGCTTATTGTATAAAGTGGTGAACTACTTCTAACATGTATATGGAAAAGGAGAGGACCTAGGATAACCCAAACAGCTTTGAAAAAGGAAAGCAAAGTTGGAGGACTTATGCTACCTGACTTCAAGACCTATTATAAAGCCACAGTAAATGAGACAGTGTGGTATTGGAATAAAGCTAAATAAATAGATCAATGCAATCCAATTGAAAGCTCAGAAATAGACCTACACGTTCATGATTAATTAATTTGCTAATTGATGTGAAGGCAATTCAATGAGAAAAGAGGGTTTTATCAACAAATGTTGCTGGAACAACTGGATAGCCAGAAATAGGATGACATTTTATCATAACTCACACCATAAAATGTGAAACCTAAAACCAGAAAACTTCTTGAAAAAGACTTGAGAAAATCTTTGTGTCTTTTCTTACATACAAAATCAACAGCATGATCCATACAAAAAACTGATAAATTGGACTTTATCAAAATTAAGAAATTCTGTAATTTGAAAAACTGTTAAGAGAATGGAAACACAAAACACAGACTAAAAGAAAATATTTGTCAACCACATTTCTGATAAAAGACATACTCAGAATGCATTTTTTAACTGAAAATAAGGATGCAAAAAATCAGTAAAAACTGACAGATTTTAACAGACACTCCAACAAAGAAGGTATTATAGATGACAAGTACATGAAAAGATGCTCAACTTCATTCACCATTAGGGAGATACAAAATAAAACCACAATAAGTTTTTATCACACTTATTAGAATGGTTAAAATGAAAGAGACTGTCCATATCAAAGACTGGCAAGATGTAGAGGAACTGGAACTCTCATATACTGATGGTGGGAAAGTGAAATTATACAATTTTGGAAAACAGTTTGGTGTTTTTGTAAAATGTTAAACATACATCTACTATATGATCCATTTATTGTACCCAAGAAAAATGAATTTATATATCCATGCAAAGACTTATATGCAAATGTTCATAGAAGCTTCATTTTTGATAACCAAAAACTATAAACAATCCATATATTCATTGATCAGTAAATGAATAATCAAATTGTGGTGTATTCATTCAATTAAAAAGTACTTAGCAATAAAAAGATAACAACATGGATAATTTAAAATAATTATTCTGAGTGAAAAGGAAGCCAGACTAAAAGAGTGCATACTCTATATTCCATTTATTAAAAATCCTAGAAAATGGAAACTAATCTATAGACTGAAAAAGTAGTGATTGTCTTCGAATGGGATGGTGAAGAGGAGGGGGGTTGTATTACAGAAGATCTTGAGGAAACTTTTGGGGGTTATAGGTACATTCAAAATCAAGATGATATCTTGATTTTGGTGATGGTTCCATAGATGTATTCGTAAGTCAAAACTTAGAAAATTGTTTAAGTGGTGTGTACATTTTACTCTATGTTAATTATACCTCGAGAAAAATGGTTTTTAAAATTAGTGTAATTTAGTTGTTTATAATAATTGCATTTAAACTTAGAGTGTACAATATTGAAGAAATTGTTCTATGTGCTTCATATACATTAATGTAAGCCTCATGAAGTGGGACAATTACAATTCCCAGTTTCTAGGTGATAAAACTGAGACACAGAGAGACCAACTAAGTTTCCCAAAGTCACACTTCCAGTAAGTAAAACAGCTGAGTTTTGATGCGAGGATGTCCAGTTCCATAGTCTGTGGACTTGTCCGCTATACTACACTGATCCTTAGGAAGGGTTGAGATGCTGTGCTGAAATTAGATCACAAGCCTAAAATGAATAAGGTCCTGGTTACCACTGCATTTTGCATTTGTTTTTTGAGTTCAACAAGCCTGTGCTACCATGTTTCTTGTGTTGGCTCAAATCTTCCACCATTTTCTCTGCTGAACAATTTGTTTATCTAATGCAGGATGACACCATTTTATTTTTTATGGAATCAACTCAATATTAAATTCACAGTTGTTCTTTTCTAATTGGTATATAATATATACAATGGAATACTACTCAGCCACAAAAAAAGAACTAAATAATGCCATCTGCAGCAACATGGATGCAACTGGAGATTATCATACTAGGTGAAGTAAAATACCATATGATATCACTTATATGTGGAATCTAAAATATGACACAAATGAACTTATCTACAAAGCAGAAACAGACTCACAGACATAGAGAACAGACTTGTGGTTGCCAAGGGAGAGGGGGTTGGGGGAGGGATGGACTGGGAGTTTGGGGTTAGTAGATGCAAACTATTACATATAGAATGGATGGACAACAAGGTCCTATTGTATAGCACAGGGAACTATATTCAGTTTCCTGGGATAAACCCTAATGGAAAAGAATATAAAAAAGAATAGTTAGACTGATAGATAGATAGATAGAGATATATATAACGGAATCACTTTGCTGTACAGCAGAATAACACAACATTGTAAATCAACTAAACTTTCATTTTAAAAAGTTAAAGAAAATAATAATAATTAGATTAGTAGTATATGGCACTCATGGCAATTATGAAAATATTGGCCATTACAAACACTGAAATGGCCAGTATTATTTGATTATAATGTAGTCATCCAGATGACCTGGAGTATGTTTAGGCTAATATTTTGTTATTATCATCAAACTGAAAACAGGATAACTTGAGAGCCTCCAGAAGTATGTCTACCAACATCCAGAAATCTATGAAACCCAACTGGAGAAACATTGTTCTAGAAGTGGGAAGAGCTAAGCAAATTTTTTAGTCTCTCACCCTATAACCTGACAGCCAAGAACAGTTCTCCACAGTTCTCATTTAATAATCACATTTAAGCTTTCCACCTTGTAACCATGAACCATTTAGTTTCAGCTGAGGTTCAGTTTTTTCATTTATTAAATAGATATCATAGTTTCTTGCTCCATAGATGTTTCTCTTCAAAATAGAATATACATATAAAATGTTCTTTATATATATTTTAAGGTTGTAGTGTGATTGAAGAGAATTTCCTTCTTAAACTGACTTCATATTTTATAACACTTGCATTTGTGCTCTATGTATTGCCTGCCACTTCCACAGTTCACTAGCAGTGTCATCCTGGCTCAGTTACTGAACAGAGGCTACCTTGGACTCCTTATGTATAAAATGGGTATAATAACAGACCTACCTCACAGATTGTTAGGAGGATTCAATGAGTTAAATCTTAGCTGTTGGAACAGTGCCTGGCCATGTAATTACTCAATAAGTATTAGCTTCTAAGAGGGTAGGATATTTTATAAGGATTACTCTATAAAAATGGAATGCTTCCCCCTGCTCTTTGACAAGCCATGTCTTATCTTTTCTCTTTAAATTTTTTCATAGAGTCATCTTTCCCATAATCAAATACAATAAAGTTTTCTATTTTTTTAGCAACAGAAATTGGTTAAAATTTACAAAATTGAAGAAGGTTATATAATTCTTTTTTCAAATCTAAACTTTTAAAAATAACTGATGGAATATTTTAAAAAATGCTTTTAGGATATGTAAGAAGAAATACTCATATCATGTCATGCTGAGCAAACTACAGACTTCAATCACCTAAGCAATAATATAGAATAGGAAAATTTTTAGAAGTTTGAATAAATTTATCATGACATTACTGTAGTTAAGAGGTCAGATCAAAAGTTTGGAGATATTCTTCAAATTTTTCCTTATATTTTAATCTCAGGTTAAATTTACAGGTTTGAATTAAATTTTTCTTTTTTTTTCAGAACTTGGTAATGGGAGTAGTAGGAGGAGAAAGGGTCTTTCCCTTCTCCTCACTAGTACTGCGAATCTTCAGTACCTTCTCTTGGTTGATTAAATTTTTCCCTACAGCTGTCAAATTAGAGGATATGAACCATCACAGTTCTGTAACATCAGGGCTATATTAAAAACAAGAATACTAAAGGTATGTTAGCTTATTTTACAGTAAACACAGTACATGAACACCCACACTCATTTAATCTTCACAGCAATCTTATAATGAAAATATATACTAAAATTCAAATATTTTGCAAATGAAGCAACCAAGGTTTGCTTCTAGGTTTATAGCCTAGACCAATATCAAGTCTTCAGATTGCATTTCCAGAACACCTTCCCAGGTTTTTACTTTGTTCTTAATTCTTTTTTTTATAATCCCTGGCACTGTATTGACTTTTCAGCCCTGAAAGCACATAGGACCACTGTCTTTAGGGTACCACCTATATCACTTCTTAAATGTTTCCTTGGTCTATACCAATTGCTCAGAATCCACTTTCATATAAATATGGTTTAAGATCGGTCTCATGCCCCATCAATCAACCAGTACCTTACAAACCAAAAGAACCTAAAGTCAGCCCCAATATTGGAAAACTCGCTGCCATTTCCCTACCTACAACTGTTTTATGGTCTATACTGTGTCTTATTTATCTTTATTTTATTTCATTTTACAAATGTTAATATAATGCTTACTATGTGCCGAGTCATGTTCTAAATGTTTTACAAATATTATTTTTTCAATCCTTATAAGTTAAGTACCATTATTACCCTCATTTTGGAGGTGGAGGATGGAGAGGCACTTGCCTAAGGGCACCAGGCTAGTATGTGGTAGAGCTTTACACAGTAACAATTATAAAAAACAGAGTCACAACAGCACCATAAGTCCAATTGGTGAAATTCTACAGTTTAGACTAAAATTTGAGCAGTGTCAGATGAAGACCTGTACATTAACAGTCTATCAGCTCTAACACTGAAATCAATAAATGACTGTGACTAATTCAGGGTCTAAAGTCGGCCTGGTAGATTAGAAGGCAGTGTAGAAATTCAATGAAAGAGGAGGAGCTAGATCAGAGCATTACCCGAGGCACTTCTGGCCAGGCTGTACACATATATGTGTATATACACACACAAACATATGTGTAGATAGGTAGGTAGATACACATGTTTATATGTATATATAACATTATATAATATACATATATATTACATTATATATATTCAGTTAACTAAACATGGAAATTTCATTGCCATCACATAACTAGCCATGGAGCATTTCCTTGAGAGAATAAATTTCTTTGCTATTAATCCTTTTGTAATCTTTGCTTAGAGTTAAAATAAATACTTCAGTTACTGTTAGGGAAAACTTTGATCTCTGAGGTAGATCTAAATCACATTTACAGTCATTCTATTTTTGTCTAAAAATATACTACACTTAAACAACAGCAACAAAATGACTAAATTTATTTTTCACTGATAAATTGTCCCTACTGTTTCAAATGAACAATTGCTGTGAAGTTATTTGAGTATTTTTTAAAAAGAAAAATAATATTTAATAATTTGAGTGCTTAATTTGTGCCAGGCCCTTTTCTAAGAGCTTTACATGCTTACCTCACAGAATCCCCATAATAACCCTTAGATACCATTATGATTCCCATTTTGCACTTAAAGGAACTAAAACAGAGCAAATTTACATAATTGGCCCAAGGTGATATAGCTAGTAGATGAAACAGATTTAAACTCCAAATGTCTGACTTCAGAACTTTTGCTCCTAACCACAATGATAGAAATAGTGGTCAGAATAACACGATTATAAATGAAGGCTTTAGATTCAGAAGCCTTGCCCCTATTCTTATTTTAATTTTTCAAAAGTCCCTAGAAAATGAGTGAATATCGTCTGCAGTTAGGAAACCAAAGTGAGATAGTTCCCAAATTCTCCGAGAAAAGAAATATGACTATCTTGTAAAAACTCTACTAATAAACATAACACATTGCTACCTGAGACTGAATGCCAATAGAAGTCATTTTAAAAGACTTGCCTTGTGACTTGTGATCACTGCCCAGGCAAAAGATGAAGTCTTCTGCTGGATTCGTAGACCCTAACAATAGGCTAAGTTTTTGACCAACGATTCCACATTACTAATTTTATGTACTTTTAAAACTCTTAATGGAGGTACTAACCATCTGATGATGTATCTATTTCCAGTTTGCAATTAGTTCTGAAATATCCTTTTTGCTTACCATAAATTTGATCTTTTAACTCTCTCATCACTGGCACATATTATATTAGATCCATGAAAATAGCAAATATAGTCAAAAATATTTATATAGCCTTATTATATGACACAGTACTAAGCATGTCACATATTTTAACTCACTTAATCCACACAACAACTTTATTAAATAAACACAGTTATTATCACCATTTCACACATAAAGAAACTGTGGCACTGAGAGGTTAAACATCTTCAAGGTCACTTACTAGTGCAAATGATAGACTGGATCCAAACCAGATAGGCTGGGCAAAGAGACTATGTTCATAACCTATATGTTGCACTATCATGAGATAATCCAACTATTCTAAAAATGCCATTAGAGCCACAGACCTATCTCTTGGGCAACTTATCCCCAAATACTAACTCATTCACTAAACATTTATTGAGTACCAGTTTTCCTGACCTTCCAAATCTGGGAACACAATGATAAATAAGGCAGAGGAACTTTTAAGAAGAGGAAGGCATATAAATGCTTAATTATAATAGGAGGGTTAAATGCCAGCATAGAGTATATAGAAAAGGCTGCAGAAGCATAAATGTGACTATACTTGGTCCAGAAGCCCTCATGGCGGGGAGGGGAAAAGGGAGAAGACATTTTTGTGGAGGAGAATATGGAGTAAACCGCCTCCCCTAAAAAAAAAAAACAAAACTAACAGTGAATTTTTAAAAATGGAACCTATTACTTTTAGATTTACCTCAAGGAAAAAAAGGTGATTAATAATGCTACAAGAATATGAATCAATTTATAGTCAGGATCCTTGCAGGACACATAAAAGTGATAACTGACACAGTTTAATGAAGGGACTGTTTACAGACTTGTGCGGAGGGTTAAAGGCACCAGCTAGAGAAGGAGAAGCATTAGAAACTCCAATAGCCAGAAGCTGTTACCATCTCCAGTCCATAAGAGCAAAGCGGTGTTGCCGTCCCTGAAGCTGACAAGAGCTGCAATGGTGGGAGAGGGTCTGACCCAGTAGGAGCTGTGGCTCTGGGTAGAGGAACACAGCCACTACCAAACCACACTCCAACAAATGGGTGGGGTAAATGCATACTGTGACCTCATTATCTCCCATCCACCAATCTCCAGCTGGTGTCTCCACTGGCTGAACAGAGGGCAGGGGAGTTTACATGATGCAGTCCACAGAAGTCAGAATCCTGCCACCCAGAGCAGGATAAGGAGGGGAGAAGGGTCGGGTGCTGACCTGGTAGGACAGACAAATGGAGAATAACCAACACCCGTTTATTGCTCAAAAGACAGTACTTGGTACTTACTTCATCACCTTGGAGGAAAACGGATAGAAAGAGACACCTATATTGGGTGAAATGAAGACTCTTTTAGAAGAGCTACATAATTACTAAAATCAGCTACACCAACATGGACTTTGCAGAAATCTCGTGAGAAGATTTTTAAATACAAAATTTGCATCACTTTTTCTGGGCTCAGTTCTCTCTCATAGTACTAACTACTTTAAAAAATTTTTTAAGTGAGACAGTCCACCTACAGACCCACCAGGAACCACAAAGGCACCAGGAATTTCACAGAGAAAGATCCGTTACTGATTATGTTTTCCAATTTGCATGTAATCTGCAATAATTTTAACTGTGCAAAATTAGCATTTAATTACCATTTATTCTTTTTGGTTTCTTTTAGGGAGCCCCATTAATTAAGGTACGAATTTAGATGAATCTGGTTCTGCTGAATAAGCAAAATTACTTTGATCTTTATGTAAAACTCAGGCATTCTAAAAATTCCATTAATCAGCATTAATGTTCCCTCTGGTCATGTTTAATTCTTGAGTGTTTAGTACTATTGTCCTTTACTAAACTTTCCTTTACAGTGCTCTCAACAAAGATTTAAATTGTGCAATATTTCTTATTTGTTAATCTTTTTCTTTGGTGAGCATGGAAAAATGGAACCAATTGTCAAAGCTGTCCTTGAGGGTAAAAAAGAAGGTAAGAGGGACTTCCCTGGTGGTGCAGTGGTTAAGAATGAACCTGCCAATGTAGGGGACACAGGTTCTATCCCTGGTCCAGGAAGATCCCACATGCTGCAGAGCAACAAAGCCCATGGGCCACAACTGTGAGCCTGTGCTCTAGAGACTGCAAGCCACAACTACTGAAGCCTGTGCGCCTAGAGCCTGTGATGTGCAACAAAGAGAAGCCACTGCAATGAGAAGCCCGCGCACTGCAATGAAAAGCAGCCCCCTCTCGCCACAACTACAGAAAGCCCACATGCAGAAACAAAGAGCCAAGGGCTTCCCTGGTGGTGCAGTGGTTGAGAGTCCGCCTACCGATGCAGGGGAAATGAGTTCGTGTCCCGGTCCGGGAAGATCCCACATGCCACGCAGCGGCTAGGCCCATGAGCCATGGCCGCTTAGCCTGTGATCCACAATGGGAGAGGCCACAACAGTGAGAGGCCTGCGTACCGCAAAAAAAAAAAAAAAAAAAAAAAATTCTGGTGAGAAACGAAGACCCAATGCAGCCAAAAATAAATAAATAAATTTATTTTTAAAAAAAGAGGGTAAGAAGTGATGGAAAAGTAGCAAGTATAATCTCTTTCTTTTTCTCTTCCCATGATGCTGCAGAAAAAAAAAAAGGATTTGGAATGTATTAATGGATCAGGAAAGTGAAAAATAAAGAATGGGAGAAAGGGAGTGGTAACTGTAAAACTCAATTCTCATTACTTTAATATATGTATATATATTATATATTTATATGTATGCTTGTAATACATAGATAAATATTTATAATATATACTTTTTTCAGGTTTATATTGGGACAGCTGATGCCACGTGAAACACATTCATCTGCTCTCTACACTATCTGCAGAACTAAATTTAAGACCCTCATACACGTTATACTTAATCAAATGTATGTCAATAAATATTTGAATACTTAATCTCTTCCCAGTCCTCTCTGAGTGTTCTTAGGAGAACACAGACATTTAATATATGACTCTACAGCAAAAAAAATTGTTAATAAAACTAAAACTTTTTTAAAAATAACAGTGAACACTGCCAACCCTCTATGATTAAAGGCAGTATCATCATTGTGAGAATTAAGACATATAAAACTCAGACTAGTTAGAATAGCCTTTATGGAAGGGATAGGTTTGGAGGAGGTGGAGGGTTTAGTTAAGTAGTCAGAAGATGAAAGAGGTAAGAGGGAAGAAGGCAACAGCTAAGGCTGTCTACAGAGTTTCATATCTTTTAGGCTTAATTAAGGCTAGACACACAAAAAAAAGGCTAACACATTTATTGAATACCATTTATTTCCTAATTGACACTCATAACAAAGTAATGAAATAACATAATATTATGGTATAAGGGTAAGATATTGATCATAATATGGTACAATGACCATAAGTATCTTATTTAAACTTGCCAAACTTAACAAAATTTAATTTCCTCATCTATGAATGGGGAAAACCATCAACATTACCTATTTCATTTGTGAAGTTTAAATAAGATAATAGTTATAAATTACTTTGAACAGAGTTCAGTCTCTCAGAGCTAATAAATGGTAAAGCTCACAGCCTGACTCCTAGACAGAAACCTAACCCTGTGCTGTGGGTGTGAAAGGGGCACAGAAAGATAGAGAAGATCCAGATCCACTTAGGCAATATTTCTCAAAGTGGTCCAGTCCTACCTCGATTGCAATCATTTTGACAACTTTTCAAAAAAAGTTTCATTCCACTGTTTAAGATGTCAAACCCCACCCATGGGTTTATCTTCTACTTTTCTCCCTTCTCTCTCTAAAATGAAAAGAAAGGTGATACTCATGAAGCTGGGCAAAGTGACACAGGAAGAGCCTGCAGCAGGGAAGGTGGACTCTCCAGTTCAATGGAGGCTTGGAGTGAGTTGTAGTTTATTAGAAACAGGCTGTCTTTGAAAGTCCTTTTATGAAACAGTAGGCCTCCTCCACCCCTCTTCCCTATCCCAAAGCCCCCAAAACTTGGCAGTCGGATGCTTTCACTCAAGGCAATAGAATTCCATTCTTATCTAAAAAAATTGAGCAAATCAGTGTGACATAACATAGTGAGTTCATATTAGCACTGCGGGGGAGCCCCTGAGGATGGTGGAAGGGTGAAGGGGAACTGAGATTTTGCCTTTTCTTTGCTTGTCAAACACTGTCATCCACACATAAAGGGCACCCACAGGAAGAGGGTGCACAGTGGGTCTACCCAAAGGCCTTTTCTATTTTTATTAGTCTAAAGAAGTCTCCGTTTTCTGTTTAATTTATCCAGAGCTGGTGCCTTTTTCTATCCTGTCTTCTCACAGAGGATGCCTTTTCTAGTTTCAACAGTGATGCAGTGCAGGTTAACAAGTTTAACAATGATGGAATTAGTGAGCAGAAACCTCCACATGCTGGCATCTAAGGGCCCCCTAACACTATCTTCTCTGCTAACACAAAAGCAAGGCATGCCTTTATTTAGCTAAAAGCATTACCCACTTACCCAGACCTCCATATTCAAGAGAGGTGGCTGATAGGAAGCCATTCTACCTCTACATTGACTGAGCCAATAAAGAGGGGGTCAGCACTCTGTGTTCTTGGACTAAATCCCACTTGCTACTTGTTTTTGTACAGCCTGTGAGCTAAAAATTTAATAATTTGTATGGTTGAATAAAGTCAAAAGAAGATTAATATTCTGTGCCTGTGTACACTGTATGAAATTCAAACTTCTGTGTCCATAAATAACATTTTTTTGGAACCTAGCCATGCTCATTAACTTATTATTGATGACTGCTTTGGTACAACAATGGCAGAGTTCAGTAGCTGTGATAGAGAGCATAGGGCTTAGAAATCCTAAGATATTTGCTCTCTCATCCTTTACAGAAAAAGTTTTTCAATCCCTACTCTAAAGTGTTTATTTTAAAAATGTTCCTTTCCTTGGGCTTCCCTAGTGGCACAGTGGTTGAGAGTCCGCCTGCCGATGCAGGGGACACGGGTTCGTACCCCGGTCTGGGAAGATCCCACATGCCGCGGAGCGGCTGGGCCCGTGAGCCATGGCCGCTGGGCCTGCGCATCCGGAGCCTGTGCTCCACAACGGGAGAGGCCACAACAGTGAGAGGCCCGCGTACCGCAAAAAAAAAAAAAAAAAAGGTCCTTTTCTTGATAGTTGGAGGGAATGGGTTGGAGGGCTGACATATTGTTATAGACTCTACACTTTCCTTCGCTGCTTTTTTTTTACTTGCTTTCTTTTGGGCTAGTCTATGCATAGCATCTTATATTTCACATTACTTGGTGCTTTCACCCTTGTTAAAAAGCTGAAAGTGGAACCACATAAGCAAGATCCATGTCCACCCTCTTGTTGTTGGAGGGAACCAATGCAAAGGGCACATTCTGAAAAAGTCAGGCTGAATTTGGGTATGTGTGAGGGAGTGGGGAAGTCAGGCCAAATCTTTCACCCCATCTTTAGGACCTAGAATTTCAAAGAGTTCTGTATAAACAGCCCCAGAGGACCAATGCTTAAGAACTGGTTGTCATCCTTTTCAAAAATATTTTATTTATTTTTATTTATTTATTTTGGCTGTACCGTGTGGCATGTGGGTCCTTAGTTCCCTGACCAGGGATCAAATCTGTGCCCCCTGCATTGGGAGAGTGGAGTCTTAACCACTGGACCACCAGAGGAGTCCCTTGGTTGTTGTCCTTTTATAAGAATCTTCTTTTGCCCTCCTGAACCTATGCAATAATATTTTATTTGTATCTTTTCTCTGGAAACAGGTTTAAATCAAACTTTCACCACTGCCTGATTTCATGTTCCTACAGAATGGCCTTGTAATAGCTCTTTTCCTTAATACATGTGACTAGATGTTCTTTTATAGGTGCAGGAAATCAGCTCTCAGGTCCTGAAGAGGAGACAGGAGCTGAACCTGAATAAAGAAGAGAACTATTAGAGAACCCCTCAGAGCCAACATGGGGTTTTCCAAAGGACAACAGGTACGCCTTCATTTTCAGTTCCTGACATGTTATTGAGCTGCCCTGAAAGAGACACCACAAATCATTGACATTCTGAGAGCTAGGCAGAATTTTTGCAGTGTTATAATGCTTTCCTTTTATGTCCTAGATATACCTGAAATAATGTGAATTTCCCTTTGGGAATTTGTGTTCTTTCAGTGTTTTGACATAAGCGCATGAAGAAGCCAGAGGCACCTACAACATTAAAAGTGAAATCCAAAGAAACAGAATGAAGAACAAACACAGGGTTTGTCTGTGGATTACTTACTCCAGAATTCCCCAACCCGATAGCACCTAGACTACTTAGAAATGAGGTAACCTTAGAGGGCTTTGGGGTTGGAAACAGAAGATTTAAGTGCGCAAGTCTAATTGGGGACCTAGTTATGCTTATGGCATAATTCTAAAGCTAAAGGTAAATTAATATTTGATTTTGCAAATGTGTGCCCAATACCAATCACTGACTACAATGCTGTTCTTTAAAAGGGCAGTAATCTTATTTGTATTCATACAAAGCACATACTGAAGAAACATGAAGAAAATCTATTTAGAATGGTTGCCATTTGTCTTCTGGACATTACTAGAAAGGCTGCCAGTCTATTTACCTTCAAAAAGACAAAGACAAAACTCTCAAAAGCAAACTGGTCCTTGTAATGCTTTGGGATTTATTACCTAAACTCCAGTAAAGAAGATAATATACATACTCTGCAATGAATTTGTGAAAAGATAATGTGTCAAATTGAAATTATTATAATTATAATCATGTGCCATTAGGAAGACAGCCACTATGTTTTACTCATGTACTGACTCTAGACAGAATTTAACATCAACATAACATTGTGCTATACAGCAATTATGGTAATAGTCATCTAATTCATTATTAGATGGATTCACAATTGTAATGAAGTAATTCCATGAATTCTTAATAAAACACATTAACCCCCATAGCACTACCAAATTCTGTACACTTTCTTCCAGAAAATAATATTTTTATATTTATAAAATATTAACTTTTAGCAAGATGGAGATATTTAGACTTTGTGGCATAAAAATATATACATTATTTTAGAATATACTGTTACAGTAGACATTACAAGAACAGAATTTGATACTCATTATATATAACAACTAAATTATACTGAGAGATGCTTTAAAACATATATATATATATATATATATATATATATATATATATATATTAGCCTGCTCAAGCTGCCATAAAAGAATACCAGAGACTAGGTGGCTTAAACAATAGAAATTTTTTTTTCTCATAGTTGGAGGCTAAAAGTCCAAGATCAAGGTGCCAGCAATGTTGATTTCTGGTGAGGCCTCTCTTCTTTTCCTTTGTGTGTACGTAGAGGCAGAGAGAGATCTCTGGTGCCTCTTCTTACTATTATAAGTTCACCAGTCCTATCAGATAAGGCTCCACCTTTATGATCTCATTTAACTTGAGTCACCTCCTTAACGGCCCTATCTCCAAATATAGTCACACTGAGGCTTAGGGCTTCAACATGTGAATTTTGAGGGGATACAATTCAGTCCATAACTATATAGACACAGGAAGTGCATTCCCCTTTTCACTCATTGTTTTAATTATTACAGAAAAATATATTACATTTTGAGCTTAGATCTCCTATTCATACCCTGTTAATAAGCCAGCAAAGAGCTAAAGGAAGTATGTTGATTCTTACCACAGGTGGCCTTTTTGGGGCACTGTGAAAATAATGGTAACCTAAAATGATATCTTTTAGTTGTGAGAAAATTCACCAATGTTTTTAATGGAAAGCAAATTAATCTGCTCATTTGAACATTTATTGTATTTTATGTACACTATTTCTGTGATGCCCTTGTTTTAAAATATGGTATAATGAGTGGAATTAAACATCTTGATTCTGATTTATTGAGATACCCAAGAACCTTTTTTAATCTTTGATATTCTTATTATTTTTAAACTTAGAAAATCCCTCCTCCAAAGTTCAAGAGCAGTAAGTAGCAACACTTGAATCCAGATCTTTTAGAAGAACTTATTTTTCCCTAATTCCTTGCTACACAGGGTGAGAATGCTGTATGACTTATGATTCCAAATAATGTTTGCTACCACTGTTATTGTTATTGTTTTTTTATGACCTAAAGGCTGAAAGAAAGAAATGGTTTGGGTAATTCGTGGTAGATTAATGTTTACCTACTTTCATATTTTGGAATTGGAAAAAGTACCTTCAGTTCATATGAAGAAAGACCAAGCATCTTCATAGCCCAAGTGTGGGGAGAAGGATAACAAATATTAGGGAAAGTAGAGAGGTGAAACAGTGTGAATTAGCACTCCCCTCCTTAGGATATGTCAAACAGCAGAATGCAATATGCTACTGTTTATTAAACAATAGAATAATAGTAGCCACCAGTCATCAAGTGGCAACTATGTGACAGCCAGTGTAACAGTGGACTTTTGATAATCTTTATTTCATTTAATCTTTATAACTCTATGCACAGCTACCATAATTTTTTCTTATTTAACAGATGAGGAAGCTGAAGCTCAGAGAGGTTACTCAGCTAAGCCAAGGTTACACAGCAAGTGTCCAGGTCAAAATTCCTACCTAGGACTGCCTTCTGTATCCATGTATGTTGTATTTATGCTACAATTCACACCCATATGTCCAAAAAAGTATAATCTCAGTTTACAGAATGCTTTGTATTTCTAAATAGTATAAAAATAGGAAGTTAAAGGGTATCTTCCCCTCCAAATGGTATGAATAGAAGGAAATCACATAAATGGATATGGTAATAAATACCATAAGCTATGAGTGCACCTGGCAAAATCTGACTGCCTATATGTGATTTACGTGATCCTTTATCTTGAAATAGCCCCTCCACATGCACCACCCTCATTCCTGCTTTTTTGCTTTCTTCATGTTTTCCAGCCATCTTGGAATTCTTTAACCTACCTAATTCCATGAATTCTTTAAGGAACAGCTAAAGTCTAACTCCTTCTAGGGACCTTTTGTCAGGTGTTTTAACCAAGTGATCCCACTGCTTTTATGGTCTTTACCCAGGTCTTAGCCCTTGATTATAAACTATAAGGTATTTTTCTCCACTTATATGTCCAAATTACAAGTGTTTTCAGTCTCTCTACAGCAAACTTTCAGCACATAACAAATGCTTAAAATCAGTTATTTGACTAATGAACTGTCAGATCACCTTATGTCTTTTAAATTATGTATGTAGTAATTGGTCCATTTATTAGAGTATGGAGTCAAAGGTACACATATATCCTGTCAAACCAATATGTTATTTTCCTAAAACTAAACTCTGTTCCAACTCTGGAGACCATTCCCAAACTCTAAATAGCCATTTCAGAGTAGAGAATATAGATGCCTCATATACTCAAACAGAAATTTATTAACTTCTCTGTCCTGAGTTCAACATAAGGGACTGAACGAGGTCCCTGTCCCTGCTTGTAACAAATGTAGCAGTCTAGTACAGAGGACACAATTGTATAGACATATAAGTTAAAATATTCGGTGAACTTGCTGTTTCATAGGGATTTAGAAAGAAATAGCTATGTCACCAGAGAAAAGCCAGCCAGCTGGACATCTGGAAGTCCCACAGATTAGCATCAACTTGGTAAAATAGAAACAATAAACTTCTTATTTAACTGGCCCAGAAATTTGGTCTTGATAACTCATAAAAAAGGTTATAGAGTCTTGAGGACAAATTTCCACGAAGGAAATCCTCTGCAGAGTGATGTTAGTGTGTTCATTTATAATTAAAAATGAGGTATTTAAGATAACCAACAAGGACCTACTGTATAGAACAGGGAGCTTTGCTCAATATTCTGTAATAACCTAAGTGGGAAAAGAATTTGAAAAAGAATAGATACATGTATATGTATAACTGAATCACTTTGCTGTACAACCAAAACAAACACAACGTTGTTAATCAACTATACTCCAATATGAAATAAAAATTTTAAAAATAAAAAATGAATAGATATCCTGTCCTATGACCCACTCATTCTTTCTCTGTAAGATATGGCAGCCAAACTGTAGCCAGGTTTTTGGTGAGAACTGAATCATAGTAATTAGTTCTGTAATTACTACCACATGACCTTGGAAAATTAACCACTTTTTGTCTTAATTTACACATCTGAAAAATAGTGATCGTGATGATACCTACCTCTAAGATTCTAGTAGGAGCCGAATGAGTTAATACATGTAAAATGTTTACAATAGTTTCTTGCACAAGTAGAAGCACAATAATAAAATAATATTATTGAAATATTTAATGATGTGGTTTATAACAGCCTGATGTACACAATACACAGCAGAGTTATAGAAGCTAAGAGAATGGATTTATTCATTCATTTAATCATTCCTTGATATCTATGGAGCACCTAACGTAAGTCATTCACTGTATTTGGTGTTCGTAATAGAATAGTCAACCAATCAAACTGATGTCTTCCCTTAACCAAACTTATATTCTAATAGTAAACATCAAATAATTACAATAAAATGTGATGGCCATTATTGTTGGGGGTGGGGACTTAAATTCCTATTCCCAATACATCCTTCCATGTGGAGGAAGATCCATGAGCATAACTTTCTGAATATTTTCTGTGTCCTCACTCATTTGCCTCCCAGGTAGGAGGAGTAAATTCCCTAAAAGGTGAATTTTGGTTAAGAAAATTGGGCATGCATGGTTCCCTGTCCCTTTACACTTCCTCACTAGCTCACCTACCTGATAAGAGCATGTGCTCTCTTCTGCAACATAGCCCATTTTTGCTCTTCAAGATCTTTAGAAATGTCAAAATAGCCAAACTTCATCTTAGGTTATATTCTCACTTTTTGTCATCGGAATGCTTTCAATAATCCATTTAAATTATTGCTCTTTTAGAAGTTAATTCTCCATCATTTGTTATAATAATAGCTACAATTATTGAGTACTTGTCTGTCAGGGAGTATGCAAAGAACTTTATATACATGATCTCATTCGATTCTTGTAAAACCCTAATTGGGATGGTGTTACTATGCCCATATTCAGATAAGAAAATTAAGGCAGAAGAGGCTTGTCCCCAGATCACATAGTTAGTAAGTGGCAGAGTCAGGGTAGAAACCAATTACATAATTTTAACTCCCGTGTCTATCTCCAGTAATTTTTAATCTAATTCTCATTTGATTCAGGACTTAAGAGGGTAAGAGAGTTATTTGTTGGATATCTTGAATGCCATCTCCTAACAATCATACTTTACCTTCTTAAAAGTTAATGTTATTTCTAAATTTTGCATTACTTGTTTTATCCCCTGACTAATTATGACAAGACCATGCAAACAAACTTCTATAGGATGTCAGCAAGGAAAAAGGCACTGCATTGCATCCAATCCCTTCCACTGGCAGACCAATCAAACTACAAGACCTTTTGATGCAGAGTAAAATGTGTGGTTTTTGGGTGGCAAACATGGTAACTTTTTTCCTTTTTGATTCACTAAAACCCAAGCATAATTAGCTTTAATGAGGTGTCATGTGATTTTGGAAATATATTTGCATATATATCAATGTACACTGTAATGCCTAAATTAATATGTTCCTTCCTGAGACTTTCTCATGAACAATTTTTGAACTACAGAAATATATGTTTTGAATTAACTAAGTTAAATTCAACACAAATTTACTAAGCATTAGCAACATGCAATTTTGCCAGGAACAACAAAGAATAAATTCTATCTTCAAGGATATCACAATGTCTGACATTGTGATTTTTTATTCTCATTTCTATTCACAGAAGTAATTTTATTATTTTCTAAGTGAACTTCCTGTTCTTCTTTTCCTATTTGTTTTGTTGTCCAATATAAATGAGAGATGGGTTCCTTCATAAACCATATTTTTATTGCTTTGCATCATAGCAAAGAAAAAAAAACAGGTGAATAAGAATTTTCTGTTTCAAACTAAAATTTTAAATAGCACCTAGAACACTGTCATCATAAAAAATAGATTGTGGTGTCAATGCCAGCATTTATTTCCTTGGCACTTTATTTAACTGAAAACATTATAGTGAATGAGAGGCTTTACCCATTCTAAGTATCACAAATGGCTGACAAATATCCCCCTATATTCTGAAACCATTCTGAGACACGTACAGTAATCTGCTCCAAATTCACCACCACAGCTAAAAAACAATCGGCATAACAACTGCTCCCCAGGGGCAGAGAGTTTAGAAGGAAGGAGAGCCAACAGGAGGAATGAGAGCCTGCTTAGGAAAAATGCTTCCTAGCAGAAAGCAGGATTTATGAAAGGCTGTCTCCCCTCTAATAACCACCTACTTTTTTACAGAGGCAACTTATTGTAAGTTTCTGGAATGCAGGCTAGAAGTTTGCCCTATACTTCCTGGTATGTCATATTATAATCAAGGTATATACCCTATAGATGTTAAATGAAAATCACTTTATACATTGATGGATTCTGTATGCCTTCATCGTGGCCTGAGTCTTCCATGTTTCAATCTACACTGATAAGACGTTAATTTAAAGTGAAAATACAAGTCTTTTAAGGATGGTATGCAGAGAATGAGGAGGAGAAGAAGAGAGTCTTTTCAGCAGCACAGAGAGTCTAGATTGGATAGAGAAAAATAAAGAATGGCTCTCTGTATCAGCTTGTCTTTCTGTAATTACAACAATCACTTTTAAGAACTGTCTGGATATAAAAATGGTAAAACTAAAATCAATCTAATTATCCACAGTGAACCTTCCTTCCATCAATTTCCATTACAGAGGAAACAAAATTGGCCATTACTTACCACTTCAGTATTAATGCTGGCTGCAGCCCCACTGAGAAGTACTTAGATGCACACCATTTTTTAGAAATCTGAAAGCGATCCCTTTGACTATTAGCATATGCACAGCAAGAGAGAAGAGACAGGGAGAAATTACTAACTCTTTTTTTCTTTCAACAAATAGGCACTGGGCTTAGCCCCGGGACTATAAGCATATATAAGATGTTATTTCTTTATTCAAGGAATTCAGAGTCTGTTTGGGGAGTCAAACACATAAACAGATAATAATGAAACAATGAGGTAAGAGCAATGCTAGACTCAGACAATACTGAGAACCACTAACTAGCCAAGTCAGGATGTTTGTAAAAAAATAAGAAGAGGGATGTTAATCAGGGATGTGACTGAGCGTTTCTTGGGAGAAGTTGGAAAGAGGAAGACAGCACTTCCTCTAGAAGGAAAGGCCTCAACAAAAAACATGGAGGTAAAAAATAGTAAGAGCTGGGCTTCCCTGGTGGTGCAGTGGTTGAGAGTCCGCCTGCCGATGCAGGGGACACGGGTTCGTGCCCCGGTCCGGGAAGATCCCACATGCCGCGGAGTGGCTGGGCCCGTGAGCCATGGCCGCTGAGCCTGCGCGTCCGGAGCCTGTGCTCCGCAACGGGAGAGGCCACAGCAGTGAGAGGCCCACGTACCGCCAAAAAAAAAAAAATACTAAGAGCTTAATATGGAACCACAAGCAACTTGCCTTTCTAACCTGATGAGCAAGGCAGAGACTGCCAGACAAAGAGGCAATGGGGCAATAAAAATATTGTGTTTCTTTTTTTTTTAACATCTTTATTGGAGTATAATTGCTCCACAATGGTGTGTTAGCTTCTGCTGTATAACAAAGTGAATCAGCTATACATATACACACATCCCCATATCTCTTCCCTCTTGCGTCTCCCTCCCTCCCACCCTTCCTATCCCACCCCTCTAGGTGGTCACAAAGCACCAAGCTGATCTCCCTGTGCTATGCAGCTGCTTCCCACTAGCTATCTATTTTACATTTGGTAGTGTATATATGTCCATGTCACTCTCTCACTTTGTCCCAGCTTACCCTTCCCCCTCCCTGTGTTTCATTTTAAAGAACAGAAATTTAGCTAACAGGAGATGCGGGAGTCCAAATATTTATAAGCAATGGAGCTATGTTGTAAGATCTGTGTGCTGGATTGTTCCACTACACTTCAAGAGCCATTCTCCACTTGTTTCAATTCTGTGCTCTGCCTTGGAGACTAACTGGTACAGATTACATCAAGGGGTTCTCATGCCTTCTGATATGTATTTGGGTTTCCCAACAGGGTCCCCAGTCAAAGATTGGAGGGAGGGTGGGATTGAGGACGCGGTATTTATCTGGTGTGATATGAACAAACTTTGGTCTGGGATGTCCCTTGAGTAATCAAAGATCTCTGCTTTTTTCAAATCAGACACTTTATTTTTCTGTGTTCTAGTAGCCACTCCCTCACGTCATCCCATGGGATGTAGAAGTGGTAACAGCTTGGCCAGACTATTACACCATCCGTTGTAGTTGTCCTACACCCAAACCTGTGGACATAATCTCTTTGTGAATAAAGCTTCCTTGAATTAATCTTATTTTGAAGGTGCCCATTGTTTCCTGCTGGGACTTGAGCCTATACACTTTGCATTTAGATAAGCCAAACTGAAGTCTGTAAGGGAGATGGTTTAAAAAGAAGAGAGAGGAGAGCACCCAGCAGAGATATGGTGAAGAACTTAATTGTATCTATGATATTTGTATCAGGGAAGCAGGAAAAAGTTTGGGAAATACTTGAAGGTAAAATCTGTGGAATGCATTGATTGACTGGTTGAGGAGAAGGGGGAAGGAGAACAGGAAATAAAGTTTGTTTCCAATTTTCTAACTTTCAAGTTTTCAACTTCAGTGACTAGATTATAGATGACAGATGATGGTGCTACCGATGGAGACTACAGATGAAGGAGCAGGTTTATGGAGTAAGATAATAAGTTCACTTTTACATGTATTGGCTTTGAGGTGTCTGGGTCTGCTGGATATATGAAAATAAATGGTCAGGACTGAAAATGATACCTTTGAAAGTTGTAAGCATATCAGTAGGTGGTACTTAAACCATGAGATTGAGAACAGTGAACTGGAAATGAAACCCTGGAAAGGGCTGACATGTAAGGAAATGTTCTCATATTTTAATATTTGTGAAGTTCTACTCAGAAAGCTGGTTAAAATGCATCATCCAGGGACCCTAGTTTAGTGACTGATTCAATAGATAGAGTGGTGGATTCAGAGATGGTGTATCCCAAACACATATCCCTAGTGATCCTGATTACATAGTTTTCAGACCACACTTAGAGAGAAATACTCATTTAAAGAACGGAGGGAGGAAGAAATGCTCACAAAAGAGAAAAAATGGAATATCAAGGCTATATAGAGAACTCCTAAATCTCAACAACAACAAACAACTCAATTCAAAAATGAGCAAGGGACTTAGACATTTCTCCAAAGAAGGTATATAAATGGCTAAGTAGCATATAAAAAGTTGCTCAATATGACTAATCATTGGGGAAATGCAAATAAAAAACACAGTGAGACAACACTTCACACATATTAGAAAATATCATAAAAGAGAAAATAAGTTTTGTTGAGGATGTGGAGAAATTGGAACACTTACACACTGTTGGTGGGAAAATAAAGTGGTACAGCCACATGGAAAACAATATAGCAGTTCTTCAAAAACTTAAAAATAAAATTACCATATGATCCAGCAATTCCATTTCTGGGTGTATATACAAAAGAACAAAAAGCAAAGTCCTAAAGAGACATTTGTCCACCCATGTTCTGCAGCATTATCCCTAAGAGCTAAAATGTGGAAGCAACCTAAATGTCCACTGACAGGTGAATGGATTAGAATGTGGTATATGCATACAATGGAATATTTTTTTAACTTATTATTTTATATTGGAGTATAGTTGATTAACAATGTTTTGATAGTTTCAGGTGTACAGCAAAGTGATTCAGTTATACCTACACATGTATTTATTCTTCTTCAAATTCTTTTCCCATTTAGGTTGTTAACATACTATTGAGCAGAGTTCCTGTGCTATACAGTAGGTCCTTGTTGGTTATCCATTTTAAATATAGTAGTGTGGACATGTCAATCCCAAACTCCCTAACTATCTGTTCCCCCAACCTGTCTGTACAATGGAATGTTATTTGGCCTTAAAAAGGAAGGAAATTCTGACATATGCTACAACATAGATAAACCTTGAGGACATATGCTAAGTGAAATAAGTCAGTCACATAGAGACAAATACTGTATGATTTCACCTACATGAGGTACCTAGAGTAGTCAAAATCATAGATACAGGAAGTAAATGGTAGTTGCCGAGGGCTGGGAGCAGGGAGAAACGGGGAGTTACTGTTTAACACGTATAGCATTCCAGCCTTAAAAGATGAAAAGAGTTCTGGAGAGGAAGGGTAGTGATGGTTATACAACATTATATATGTACTTAATACCACTGAATTGTATGTACACTTAAAATGGTTAAGATGGTAAATACTATGTTAAATGTATTTTACAAAAATACAATGTAAAATATAAAATAAAAATAAATTCACCATTTTATTCCAGAGAGGCAAAAGAGAGAGAAAAGTCATCAAAGTATGAAAAAAAGGAGAATTTCAAGATGGAGAGAGCAATCAACAATGTCAAATGAAGCAGACGACTATATGCTGCAAACAGCTTATTTCACCATAAATAGCAAGGAAATGTTGTCCCTAAATTTCAATACATTTTCTGTATATCTCTCAGCAAAATCTGGTGCCCTCCTTTGAGTAAGAATATAATGTTAAATATTGCATATGTTCTCTAGAATTAGATTTATCCACCAAGAAACTGAATCTCTCTTCTTTATGAATGAGGCATTCATTAATTTTAGAAATATGCATAGAAGAAACAATTTTTAATACAAAATAAAGCATTCAAACACAAGACAGCTTAAAGGTCACAGAATTCTGGCTGTCTGCTTACTCCACCAGGTCACATTTCCCCCAAGAAGAATATGAAAGTAACAAACAATAACCATAACATCAAAACCTTAGGCCTGTTTGCCAGAAACATACCAAGCTGGCATTAGGCAGATGTAGGTTTCCGTAGTCTCTGAATATCTGAGAAGAACAAGGTTTCTTGAGAAACTTGCTGAGCTCTCACTTATTTCATATTAAGCACCCCCTAAATCTGCAGATTGGACCTGCCATTTCTCAGAATCAATATGAAGCATAGAAACACAATGTATCATTGGGAACATTTAGTTCTTTCAAAGGCACTTATCTTTCTGCCTGTTCACAGATCCACTTCTTTTTGAGCCTTCGGGTGATAATTATCTGTGCTCTATGCAGCTTCATTTTTCCATCCCTCAAACATTTGAAAGGGACCACTCTTTGAAAATACATCTTGCCATTTTCAGTTTAAGATCCCATGTACCGGGCTTCCCTGGTGGCGCAGTGGTTGAGAGTCCACCTGCCGATGCAGGGGACACGGGTTCGTGCCCCGGTCCGGGAAGATCCCACATGCTGCGGAGCGGCTGGGCCCATGAGCCGTGGCCGCTGAGCTTGCGCGTCCGGAGCCTGTGCTCCGCAGTGGGAGAGGCCACAACAGTGAGAGGCCCGCATACCACCAAAAAAAAAAAAAAAAAAAAAGATCCCATGTACCCAAACAAATAGCAAATATTAATTTTTAAAGGAGAATAATGGTGAGGATTATTCAAAAGATTGGTTATATCACATTAATTTTATTTGGTTTATGGTTTCAGGAAAGTACATATTTATTTCCCTAACTGTGCTTATCCTGGACGTAAGTTAATGCTTATGCTGATTTCCCTTCCTGAAAACAAATGACACCTTCCTAAATCCACGACTTTTTCTACTTCTTTATTGATCCTGAAGTTGGATTTCTCTCATTGTGTACTTTGGTCCATTTCCATTGCATATTTTCACAGTTTATCTGTCCATTCTGACCTTACTCACTTATTCTCCCCAAGTCCTAAGGCTTGGACTGTCTCATTTTAAAGCTGTTTCCTAAGTAGCTTGACCACTTTGATATGCTATTCTGCTACCATGTCAGTTTTGCTTCTTGGGGTAATTGCTGTGAATAACATACGTTGGTTGGATGCACTGCAAATTAAACTATATTTGTAATTTCAGAAGCAGTATAGATAGTGGTTAAGTGGACATGTGACATTTAAGCTGGGTTGTGCTAATCACCTGAACTCACCAAGTTTTGGTTGTCTCATCTATAAACCAGGGACAACAGAAGACCTCCATGTAGCTTCACAATTGTCTAAATCCAAATCTCTCTAGCCATCCTCCAAAACTATACAGATACATGAGCCACACAACTCCCTTTCTTTCCATATAACAAACTCAAAATTACCTGTAAATTTAATAAAGTAAGATAACATACCTATTTATCAAGCCCTTGATGCAAGCCTTTGCAGAGAGGCCCAGAGGTCCAGAAAAACTGTGCTAGAGAACAAAAGATTGAGATAAAATCTCCCAGAAAGGGAAAGTCTTCCTTACATGCAAAACTACTGAAGAAGAGTTCTGGCCTTTCAGAACACTGACTACAGAAAGGGGATTTAAAAACATACATGAGGAGGCAGTCTTGGGAAGGTGATACTACTGGGGAAACAAAGGTAAAAAGGAAGGGAGAGACACTTTTGTGTGGTTAAGTGTAAAAGAAGCAAGAGGAGAAGTTTTACAATCCCCCAAAACAGAAGTAAAGCAGAAATTTCAAGGTAAACAAACTTCTCCTAATTGAACAAAAAAGAAAAAGTCAAAATAAAATAAAATAAAATAAATAAAAGAAAAAGTCATCCACTAAAGAGACTGCAATCATTTACTCTGACATGAAATGTCCTTGAACTATAATCACATAAGCATCCCAAGCCACCACACCTGTCCAAGAAATATAGAGATGCAAACAGTATTTATTATACAAAGCTACTAAAAAGAAAAAATTTAAAAATGGGAATTAAATATTTCTGCTACCATCCCCCCCCAAAAAGCAAAGAAGTACAATAAAACTGTAACAGAACACTCTACACTGAATCAAATAGCATTAAAAAAGCAAGTGGAGATATGAAACTAAAACACCTTGAATCATAAACTCAAAGTATAAAAATAACTATACATATAAAAGCATGAATAAATGAAATGAGAAATGATTCAACTCAAGGAAGATGTGGAAGAAAAAGACAAAATGATATAATAAATGATGACAAAATTACAAGATTCCCAAAAGGAGAATAAACTCAAAGAAAATTTAATAAAAGTTATTTTAAAAAAGGAGGAAAGCAATCAAAAGGATGAAAGTGTAATAGTAAAATAAGTAAATAGAAAAAAAGAAGAAAGAGAAAGAGAAAAAATGCAGGAAGATAGCAAAGAAAATTCAACAGATATATAATTATTGATCCTAGGTAAACAAAATGAAACAATTGAGCAAAACTAATATTTAGAATATAATCCAAGAAATCTTTCCAGAAATAAAAGAAGAGCTCATTCTACATATTGAAAGGGCCTACCAAGTTGCTGGGAAAATTTGCCTGCAGCAATCAACTCAGTGAAGTATACTATTAAAATATTTGACATTAAAAGATGAAAAAAATCCTCAATGCCTCTGGGCAATGTCATCAAAGAATTTACAAGGGATAAGGAATTAGACTGGCATCAAACTTTCAAAGCAACATTCAAAACATGGTAACAATGGAACAGCATTTTCAAGAAACTCAAGGACAAAAAGTGTGGACCAAGGATTTTATACCCAGCTAATCTCTCCTTCAAGTATCAAGGTTATTGAAAAACAAATTTAAACATTCAAGAGCTGGGAGATTTCTGTATCTCTGAGCTGTACCCATTCCTCTTGAGAAATATAGTAGAGAATGACCTTCATCCATCCAGGAGATAATTGGAGAAACTTTAACAAAAGAACTGGTGGTGAAGAAATTATATATTACTTAATCAGATCTAAGATGAAAACAAAGGTTGGAGACAATATTGAAAGAATAATATATAAATATTACATGGTTTGAAAAAGAAATATTGCAACTAAAAATGGGAAGAAAAGGGAAAAAAAAAGTTGAATAAATTTATTGATTGTTGGATAGGCAATATATAGGTGTCACTAAAAACTGACACTAAATATCAATAACCCAGACACTTAATGGTCATATTAAGAAAACTTGATAAAGGACATTAAAAAGTATAAAGTGTAAAACTCCTGGAACAAAAATATAAAACTTCATTAAAGAGAAAATAATGTTTAAGAAAAGGAAACATATCATGTAGAGAAAGAAAAAAGGTAAACATGATATAGCAATGTATAATATAAAATGATATGACAGTCAAGTTCAAAAATATCAGTCATATCAATAAATGAGAATGGACTTAACTTACCTAGTAAAAGAAAAACATCTCGATTTGTCTCACAAGGCAATAATTATATGCTGTGTGCAAGAGATATACCTAAAACAAAGTGATTCAGAGAGGTTGAAAATAAAGCAAAAATTAATGTTATACCAGTCGAATGGAAACAATAAGAAAACTGGAGTTTCAATATCTATATCAAGCAAACCAAATCAGAATCCAAGCCAAAAAGCATTAAACCTGACAAGGAAACTTTTTAATGCTGAAAACCACAATTCACTATGAATACATAACGTTATAAATATCTGTCTATCACACAATATAGCAACCACTTTGTAAAGCAGAAACACAAGAGATTCAAAGAGACATTGGGAGAAAAACTTACACTAGGAGAATTTACACACTACTTTCAGTCAAAACAGACCAAGTGGGCCAAAAATAATGAAAGATATGGACAATAACAACATAATCAATAAAGTAGATTTTATATGAAATCTACTAGTAGATTTCATATTTCATGTGAATGTATGTTGAAATTTACATTCAAATAATTAAGAGCATATCCTCATCTCAAGTGTATACGGAACATTCACTAAGATCAATCTCATATTAGATCACAAAGAAAGCATTCGTAAGTTCCATAAAGTAGAATTGCTACAAACAGCACTTTCTGAATACAATACAATAAAACTAGAAATGAATGAATGAATGAATGAATGAATGGACATATGGAAAATTTTGTACACAGGGATGATTAATACAAAATGATAGCAAGAAAGCTTATGGACTGTGTAAAAACTTTAACAAGGGACTTCCCTGGTGGCTCAGTGGTTAAGAATCTGCCTGCCAATGCAGGGGACATGGGTTGGAGCCCTGGTCCGGGAAGATCCCACATGCTGCAGAGCAATTAAGCCCGTGCACCACAACTACTGAGTCTGCGCTCTAGAGCCCCCAAGCCACAATTACTGAGCCCGTGTGCTACAACTACTGAAGCCCACACGCTTAGAGCCTGTGCTCCGCAACAAGAGAAGCCACCACAATGAGAAGCCTGCGCACTGCAATAAAATGTAGTCCCTGCTCACTGCAACTAGAGAAAGCCCATGCACAGCAACAAAGGCCTAACACAACCAAAACTAAAATTAATTAATTAATTATTAAAAAATTAACAAGGAAAGTGGCTACCAGATTTCAATTGTTTGGCAAATGAGAGAAGTGGGATAAGGGCTGAGCCAGGTGATTTCTTACAGTCTCTCCTCTGATGCTTTAATAAATAGGTGATTTAAATAAAATAAAGTAGGCAGCTAGAAGACTAGACTATTTCTTTACACAGAATATATTCTAATTGTTCAACTTCTTTAAAGAAAAATAAGGGGGGGGGGGCAAAATATCCAGAGCTGAATTGAGGACAGAGCAAGGAGTAATGAGGTTTTATAAGATCTGACAATTTCGAAGAAAGAGCTGAGCCTTCTCTCGATAACCCTGCCTAAAAGACAAAGTACCTTAAGAGGAAACAGTTAAGGATGATTGGCAAGCATTCTATTTAAAGAGGGATCATATCTTATGTTCTGCAAACACCATCACATTCAGAATGATGGCAACAGCATCTTTATCATGAAACAGGAGAGATGGAGTAAATACAACAATAGCTGAGAGATATCATGTGTGCTTCCTTTTGGGATTGTTAAACTATTCTACACTGAGGGGAAAAAGGATCCTAAATCCAGCAGAAGGACAGTGGAGGACGGATGATAATAGCCTCAGTATTCTCCCTTTCAACAGTGTTGGCTACATCCTTCTAGTTGCACAAGAGAATATTATTTCGTGGAGATATAATTTTCATATGCTTCTGTAATAATTATTATAACTCTTCACATGTGTTTAATAACCTACTCACCTACAGCTCTTTGTGATGACTTAAGGTTTTGCTTAAATATCCCCAGGAAGTAGATTTTTCTTCCCTTTTTGTTATCAAATATCAAAAGTATACAAGCTACCAGGAAAATTTCATTAAGACTGCAAAATATTTCATATATCTTCTTCACAGTTTCTGCAAACCTGTAGTAATTGTTGAGCACGGTTACCTTTGATTCCAAAAGAAAGAAGGGCAGAGCAGATAGAACTTAGTGTATCTCTGTCAAAGAAGCTAAGATCAGGGCTTCCCTGGTGGTGCAGTGGTTGAGAGTCCGCCTGCCGATGCAGGGGACACGGGTTCGTGCCCCAGTCCGGGAAGATCTCACATGCCACGGAGCGGCTGGGCCCGTGAGCCACGGCCGCTGAGCCTACGCGTCCGGAGCCTGTGCTCCGCAACGGGAGAGGCCACAACAGTGAGAGGCCCGTGTACAGCACACACACAAAAAAAGAAGCTAAAATCAATCACTAATCCCCTCCTTCTATTTTACCTCTGTCCTGTCCCCCATGGCCCTTTATGCAGCTGTGCAAGTTGTTCACTGTACACAGGTATCTTTACAAACAGGTAAGTGGAGGCTGAGATGTAAGTCACACTCCATTCACCAAGGCATGTGCTCCAACATAGGGCTGCATTTCATCAGCACAGCCACCTTTTTCAAATTCTCAAAGATACCCTGTGAGCTCACAACTGCTTTGCCTGTCTTTAACTCTTGGGGCATGGATGGAAATATTGACATAATGCTAGGCAGTGATCTCTCCTGCATGAGCAGAAAGGTCCCAATAGAAAACTACAAGTGAGTATCAAACATCCCTTTCTCCTTCCTCCTGAGAAAACCTGCTTCTATTCATGATGGCAATATGCCCAGTTGAAAACATTCAACTCCTTAGACTCCCTCAAACTAAGGAGCGTTCAAGCTACACAGTTGTGGCCATAAGATAGAAGCTGAAGCTTTCCAAGTAAGCTTTGCTCTTTCTGATATAAGTGCCAGCCCTTCCTGTTTCCTTTCCTTTTTCTTTTTGCTTGCAAAGCAGATGTTGTGCTGAGGACACCTCAGCCATTTTGTGATTAGATGACAACATGAAGAAAAATATTCTTCCGTGGAGAAGGGTGCACCACCAGGAAGATAAAACAATCCAGGCGAGTAAGAGCATCATGAAGACACTTCCCCAATACAAACTTCCCACCTCCAGGCTGCTTGTTGTGTGCAAAACATAAACTTTTTTGTTAAGCCACTATATACTGTCCCACACAGCAGAAAGAACTCTTAACTGACATGTCAATCTGGCCTCTGCCTTGGAAGAGATGTGTGAAAAAGTTGTTGCTAGTTTTCATTTCCAGAATAGTTTTTGTATATTAAATTCATCCAGTTCAAAAGTCTCCTCATTAACTACCAGGGAGAACCTAACTTACTGTTCCTACTACATAGACAAGTAATTTAAGTAGGTTTTAGTTAAACGGCACAGATATATTGCTAAAGACGAATCATGAAAAACACCAAAGTTAGCAGAAGGAAAGAAATCATAAAGATCACATCAGAAATAAATGAAAAAGAAATGAAGGAAATGATAGCAAAGATCAATAAAACTAAAAGCTGGTTCTTTGAGAAGATAAACAAAATTGATAAACCATTAGCCAGACTCATCAAGACAAAAAGGGAGAAGACTCAAATCAGTAGAATTAGAAATGAAAAAGAAGTAGCAACTGACACTGCAGAAATACAAAGGATCATGAAAGATTATTACAAGCAACTATATGCCAATGAAATGGACAATCTGGAAGAAATGGACAAATTCTTAGAAATGCACAACCTTCTGAGACTGAACCAGGAAGAAATAGAAAATATGAACAGACCAATCACAAGCACTGAAATTGAAACTGTGATTAAAAATCTTCCAACAAACAAAAGCCCAGGACCAGACGGCTTCACAGGAGAATTCCATCAAACATTTAGAGAAGAGCTAACACCTATCTTTCTCAAACTCTTCCAAAATATAGCACAGAGAGGAACACTCCCAAACTCATTCTACGAGGCCACCATCACCCTGATACCAAAACGAGACAAAGATGTCACAAAGAAAGAAAACTACAGGCCAATATCACTGATGAACATAGATGCAAAAATCCTCAACAAAATACTAGCAAACAGAATCCAACAGCACATTAAAAGGATCATACACCATGATCAAGTGGGGTTTATCCCAGGAATGCAAGGATTCTTCAGTATACACAAATCAATCAATGTGATACACCATATTAACAAACTGAAGGAGAAAAACCATATGATCATCTGAATAGATGAAGAGAAAGCTTTTGACAAAGTTCAGCACTCATTTATGATAAAAACTCTCCAGAAAGTAGGCATAGAGGGAACTTTCCTCAACATAATAAAGGCCATATATGACAAACCCACAGCCAACATCATTCTCAATGGTGAAAAACTGAAACCATTTCCACTAAGATCAGGAACAAGACAAGGTTGCCCACTCTCACCACTCTTATTCAACATAGTTTTGGAAGTTTTAGCCACAGCAATCAGAGAAGAAAAAGAAATAAAAGGAATCCAAACTGGAAAAAAAGAAGTAAAGCTGTCACTGTTTGAAGATGACATGATACTATACACAGAGAATCCTAAAGATGCTACCAGAAAACTACTAGAGGTAAGCAATGAATTTGGTAAAGTAGCAGGATACAAAATTAATGCACAGAAATCTTTTGCAACTATACACTAATGATGAAAAACCTGAAAGTGAAATTAAGAAAACACTCCCATTTACCAGTGCAACAAAAAGAATAAACTACCTAGGAATAAACCTACCTAAGGAGACAAAAGACCTGAATGAAGAAAATTATAAGACACTGATGAAAGAAATTAAACATGATACAAACAAATGGAGAGATATACCACGTTCTTGGATTGGAAGAATCAACATTGTGAAAATGACTATACTACCTAAAACAATGACTACAGATTCAATGCAATCTCTATCAAACTACCACTGGCATTTTTCACAGAACTAGAACAAAAAATTTCACAATTTGTATGGAAACACAAAAGACCCCGAATAGCCAAAGCAATCTTGAGAATGGAAAATGGAGCTGGAGGAATCAGGCTCCCTGACTTCAGACTATACTGCAAAGCTGCAGTAATCAAGACAGTATGGTACTGGCACAAAAACAGAACTATAGATCAATGGAACAGGATAGAAAGCCCAGAGATAAACCCACACACATATGGTCACCTTATCTTTGATAAAGGAGGCAAGAATATACAATGGAGAAAAGACAGCATCTTGAATAAGTGGTGCTGGGAAAACTGGACAGCTACATGCAAAAGAATGAAATTAGAACACTCCCTAACACCATACACAAAGATAAACTCAAAATGGATTAAAGACCTAAATGTAAGGCCAGAAACTCTCAAACTCCTAGCGGAAAACATAGGCAGAACACTCTATGACATAAATCACAGCAAGATCCTTTTTGACCCACCTCCTAGAGAAATGGAAATAAAAACAAAAATAAACAAATGGGACCTAATGAAACTTAAAAGCTTTTGCACAGCAAAGGAAACCTTAAATAAGATGAAAAGGCAACCCTCAGAATGGGAGAAAATATTTGCAAGTGCAGCAACTGACAAAGGATTAATCTCCAAAATTACAAGAAGCTCATGCAGCTCAATATCAAAAAAACAAACAACCCAATCCAAAAATGGGCAGAAGACTTAAATTAGACATTTCTCCAAAGAAGAGATTTCCAACAAGCACATGAAAGAATGTTCAACATCACTAATCATTAGAGAAATACAAATCAAAACTACAATGAGATATCATCTTACACCGGTCAGAATGGCCATCATCAAAAAATCCACAAACAAACCAAAAAAATCCACAAACAGTAAATGCTGGAGAGGGTGTGGAGAAAAGGGAACCCTCTTGCACTGTTGGTGGAATGTAAATTCATACAGCCACTATGGAGAACAGTATGGAGGTTCCTTAAAAAACTAAAAATAGAACTACCATATGACCCAGCAATCCCACTACTGGGCATATACCCTGAGAAAACCATAATTCAAAAAGAGTCATGTACCACAATGCTCATTGCAGCTCTATTTACAAAAGCCAGGACATGGAAGCAACCTAAATGTCCATCGAAAGATGAATGGATAAAGAAGATGTGGCACATATATACAATGGAATATTACTCAGCCATAAGAAGAAACTAAATTGAGTTATTTGTAATGAGGTGGATGGACCTAGAGTTTGTCATACAGAGTGAAGTAAGTCAGAAAGAGAAAAATACCGTATGCTAACACATATATATGGGATCTAAAAAACAAACAAGAAAATGGTCATGAAGAACCTAGGGGCAAGATGAGAATGAAGACGCAGACCTACTAGAGAATGGACTTGAGGATACGGGGAGGGGGACGGGTAAGCTGGACAAAGTGAGAGAGTGGCATGACATATATACACTACCAAACGTAAAATAGATAGCTAATGGGAAGCAGCCGCATAGCACAGGGAGATCAGCTCAGTGCTTTGTGACCACCTAGAGTGGTGGGATAGGGAGGGTGGGAGGGAGGGAGACACAAGAGGGAAAAGATATGGGGATATATGTATAGGTATAACTGATTCACTTTGTTATAAAGCAGAAACTAACACACCATTGTAAAGCAATTATACTCCAACAAAGATGTTAAAAGAAAAAAAAAAAAAGACGAATTATGACTTTTCCTAAAGTCTTGGTAAGATTCCAAGGAAAGGGGAATAGCAGTTAACATTTAGCTGAGCTCTGCTGTTTTCTCTGTTTAATATGCTCAGCATATAGAATTTTTTAAAAATCTTGGTACATGGTCAGTAAATATTGAATAATGATTACAATGATGGCGATATATCAACTGTTTTAATTTCCAAAAGAATGGTTTATGCTATAGATAAAAATAGACTGGATAAATTATACATCCTGATGTTACAGCTCCTAAAAAGAACATCCCTCCATCCTAGAGGGCAAAGTGTCTTGCTATTTAAGAACTGTAAGGTTTTACTAAAAATTTACTCACAGTAAACTTTGATGAAAGTCTACATAATTATTTTCATGAAATAAGAAATTTTGTGAGTATCATTTAAAAGGAGAGTTCCAGAGAGTTGGTATAGATGCACAGTGTTTGTGCCCTGATGACTGGTACTACGTGTAAGATGAGAAATAATCATTTAGCAAACATCCTTTGTGCCTTATGTCCTCCTCAGAGTGTCAACTCCAGAGGGCACTGTTTTTCAGCCTCTGTAAGCTTGGATCTTAGAATATTACAATTCACCCCCTACTGAAACTTCTCTCGTTGTTTTCCAGGCACCATGTCACTAGAGGTGAAAAAGTAGATTACTGTGTTCTCCTGGAAGTGTTCATGGTCTTTTGGTGGAAATGTATCTATATTTATACCAAAATAAGGAGAATCCAGTAATTGAGGTGGGTAATCACCTTGCAATTGTAATATATGAATAAAAACTGCTAGAAATAAAAAGGGAAACAAGAAAACATAGTACTTAGTAGGATATTTTAAGACATGTCTTTCAGTCTTTGATACAACAAGTAAGCAAAAATAATCCTAGAAATAATAGAAATCTGAATAACAGATCTTTCAAACAGCTCTATAGAGAGGAAAACTTGTATCACATAAATAAATACTTTTTAAAATTGCTTATAGAAAATTTCAGACACTGACTCTTTATTTGGCCACAAAGAAACTATCAAGTAATTCCCCAAAGAATGCAAACAACATTCTCTGATGACTGTGAAATTAATCTACAAGTAAAAAAGATATAAACAGCCAATGTGCAACCGCTTAAAAATGTTAAGAAAAAATATTTAAATAATATTGGGGCCAAGAAAAATTAAAAATCTTGCTTTCAACTTATTTAGAAAATAATCATTAAAAAATATTAAACATCAAAACACATAGGCTGTAGTTAATGCTATTGCTATTTACAGAAAAATTTATAACTTTAGAAAGTTTCATTAATAATTAAGAAAAAATAAAGATAAATTACTTGTTTATTTATGAGTTAGCATAAAATCGTAGAATTAAATAATTCTCTCTTTAGTTAGGTTATGAAATATTTTTACCCAGCTTTGATTACTGGGAATCAGTTAAAGCAAAAATTCTTACCTGGGCCCATAAATACTTTTTTCTGTGTTCCTATGGTATAAAAGGCTTTTTTTTTTAACTTGATGAGGAAACATATAAAACAAAAAGCTTAGAATAATTGTTTAATCAATCAAAGAAATTTCTCTGTAAGACTAGACTTAACTGTATCTTTACATGATATAGCAAGAGAAAAACTCCATGTGTGTATGTGTGTGTAATTTCCCTCCATTCAATATAAAGAGACAACTCTTGTGTTTTCCATATGTTACTAACTAAGCTTGTGAAATTTTGAAGATGGCTACCATGTATCATCATTTTCCTTTTGGAAAAGAGTTAATCAACAATATTTTTAGAAAAAAGTGCTTCTGGTGCTCAAAAAAACCTGTATGTAATATGGAGCTGATTTATTTCTCATTAAAAAAAAAAGGAGAATAAACCCAAGGAAGTGCAAGGGTAGAATTCAAATGATAACAGTGAATTAATAAATTAGAAAATGAAAAATCAAGGAAAATTATTTGTTATGGTGGTTTTTGGGGAGAGGGATAGGGATAAAACCCTAGGTATACTAACTAGAAAATTAATGTATAAAATATGAAAGGGCCATGTGTAATAAGTACAGATTAAAAGAAACTTGAATTGCTTATATGAGAATTCTGCATAATAACACCATAATGATAAATTTCATGTTAATGATACCACGCAATGATAAAGTAGACTATTGACTAAATGTATAAAAAAATTGATCTAAGAATAGGGCTGACAGAATTTGCAAATAAAAATACAAGATGCATAGTTAATTTGAATCTCAAAAAACAAATAATTTTTAATTAAAAATTCCCCATTCAACAGTTAGGCCATATTACACTAAAGCATTATTCACAGTTTATTCAAAATTCAAATTTAACTGGGCATTTTGTGTTTTATCAGACAACCCTACTTAAGAAGAAAAATGGCTACCTTCGAAAATAGTACTGAAGGAAGTCTTTCAAACCTTTCAAAAGACCTATTTACTTAGTATGTAAATGGTTCCTAATCATAGATATGTTTCCTTTTCCAAAAAAATCAATAAAGGCAATGTAACAAAGATAATACAATTTCACAAAAATAATACAAACAAAATTAACTATAAACCATTTAATTCTGTAAATAAAGATGCAAAAGTTTTAAATAAAACATTCATAAATAATTACAGCAATGTATTAAATTAATGGAACACCTTGAACTGTCCTTCATTCCAGTAACAGAAATATGGTTCAAATGGGAAAAGGTGCAATTATAACAACCACTTCTATCTATCCTCAATGTCACCCTCTAGTTTTCCCCTTCCATATTCTAACAAACTGCAGTCTTTCTGCATCCATTCTTACTCTTTCAAACTCATTTTCCAACCTGCTAACAGAGAAATACTGTATTTTGAAAACACATATATTATCATTTCACACTCATTCTCAGAACACTTAAATCATCTATATATTATCTGTAGAATAAATCCCCAAACTCTTAACATGGACATACAAAGCTCTCTCAAATCTACATCTGCATTATTTATTTTCTCTTTGTATATGCAAGTATGTAAGATATATGTAAGCTATAATGCATAACAATGAAAGCTTAAGAACCCAATATTTAAATCAAGAACTAGAACATCACCAATAATGTGTTCTTTTCTCAGCATATCCTTCTACCTACTCACCCCCAACCAAATCACCACAATCTTGAGTTTTGTGATCATAATTCATTCGTTCTGTCTTTTTTTTTAATAAATTTATTTATTTGTTTTATTTTTTGGCTGTGTTGGGTCTTCGTTGTTGTGCGTGCGGACTTTCTCTAGTTGCAGCGAGCAGAGGTTACTCTTCGTTGCAGTGCACAGGCTTCTCATTGCCGTGGCTTTTCTTGCTGTGGAGCACAGGCTCTAGGCACACAGGCTTCAGTAGTTGTAGCACATGGGCTCAGTAGTTGTGGCTCGCAGGGTCATAGCACGCAGGCCTAGTTGCTCCACAGTATGTGGGATCTTCCTGGACCAGGGCTCTAACCTGTGTCCCCTGCATTGGCAGGCGGATTCGTAACCACTGTGCCACCAGGGAAGTCCTCTGTTGTTTTTTTTTAATGAATGAATTTTTAAGTAATAAAGTAATTGGTTTGCTTGTTCTTGAGATTCACAAACGTGGCCTCTTACTGCATAATTTTCCAAGACTAGCATTTTCTTTCAACCTTGTTTTATTAATATTATTATCATTGCATGTATATGTGGGGAGCTACTTTAAGCTGGGTTGGGGTTTTACCAGACTGGTATGATGGATGGAGAGAGACCAAGGAAGCCGAACATGTAAGCAAGGTTGTGATTATAATGATTGCCTATGGAATTTAAAGAAGATATTGATCACACAAGAGGGATGAGGAGCATGGAAAACATGACTTCATCAATGCTTTATAGGTCCTGGTGGGAATCAAAAGATTGTTAGAGTCAAACAACTAGTGGAAGTAAGTTAGAAAGATAGAAAGTGATATTGAGAGAATATATTTCAAATATTAATGAATATGAAAAGATCAAGAGAGCAAAAAAAAGATGTGAACTTTTAACTAGATGCCAAAAAAGCCTATTTTTTAAAAATTATAGATAATTTTATAAAAGATTATGAAAAGGTATATTTCAAACCAAGACCTAGCACTATATTTAAGGGTGATATCATGTCTATTAAAGGTAGGACTAAAACAGTCTTTTGCCTTATCATCAATGTTATTTAGCATTGTTCTGGAGGAATTACTCCAAAAAATTGAATTTTAGCTCCTGACTAAAAATATTCCTCTTCACTCCAAATTTCTGGCACCATTTTCAGTGATATCAACATTCTGCTCAGATACAATGACCTTTCTCTTTACTTCAGCAGACCTTTGCATCAACCAGAGACCAAACACCTCCAAAATCTCAATTTCTTACACTGTACCCTCTGAACAATTCCTTTGAGTTTTCCCACTCTCTTGCTCACGTATACTCCCTGTGACTATAAAGAGATTGAACAAATTTAAAAACAACAACAATAATACTGTGGGTTACTGGACTTAAAATTATTTCATTATTCTCAATTGTAATTTTGTTATTTTCATCACTTGTTTTACCATCAACGAACCACTTTTGACCCACTGATCTGTTGTAATACAACAGAAACCAATGAAGCATGCAAACTTAATAAATGTAAACATTAATATGCAAATGCTATGAAAATAATTACTCTAGGAATTACACTCTTAATTTAATGTAAGTTGAGACAGTGACCAATAGTCCTTAAGTATATGCACAAAACTTGAGAACATTAATTTTTATTAAGAACATAATAAGGTTACTATGAAAATTATAATCAGTCTTAGAGTTCAAATTTATTATATGTTTGAAAACAAATTAATTACATTTATTTTTCTTCTGCATATGCTAACCTGACCATGGAACCACAAGAGGTCCAAAGAACCCTCATTGTGTAACACTCCTATAGGTTTATTGATGTGGTAGGTTGTCTCTGAATACGGCCAATATCAGTTCTGTTCCTCCTCATATTTGCATGTCACACCTACGTCAAATAGTTGAACCTAATTCCCTTCTTCTTGAATCAGGCCAGATCCTATTGTCTGACTAGTAAAATTCTGTGGGAGTGATATTCAAGAACTTCTGAGGTTAAGTTTCTTCCTGCACCTCAGAATGCTCCTTCTTGAGACTTTCCCTCTTGGAACTCAGCTTTTATGCTGTGAGAAGACCAAACTACAAGATGAGTCTATGTGTAGGAGCTCTGGACTTGAGATCCCAGACAGTGTCACCTGCTGGCTTTCTGAATGAGCCATCTAGAATATCTAGCTTAGTCAAGCCTTTAATGCCTCCAGTCTTACCTGTGAGAGACCTAACTTAGAACTGCCCCACTGGGGCTCAGTCAACCCCACAGAACTGTGAGAGATAATATTTTATTTTAAAGCATTATGTTTTGGGGTGATTTTTTACACAATAGATAACTGGAAAACACTCCATATTTTTGTAAATTAAGAAAAGTATCTTTTGGGCTTCCCTGGTGGCACAGTGGTTGGGAGTCTGCCTGCCGATGCAGGGGACACGGTTCGTGCCCCGGTCTGGGAAGATCCCACATGCCGCGGAGCGGCTGGGCCCGTGAGCCATGGCCGCTAAGCCTGCGCATCCGGAGCCTGTGCTCCACAGTGGGAGGGGCCAAAACAGTGAGAGGCCCGCGTACTGCAAAAAAAAAAAAAAAGTACCTTTTAATAATTCTGGAATATACTTTTTGCTCAAGTATTTTTCTCAGATCCTTCAGATTTGCCTGTTGAAATTCATCTTTTTTTTTTTTTTTTTTTTTGGCGGTACGTGGACCTCTCATTGCTGTGGCCTCTCCCGTTCATGCCCCGGTCCGGGAGGATCCCACATGCCCCGGAGCGGCTGGGCCCGTGAGCCATGGCCGGTGAGCCTGTGCGGCTAGAGCCTGTGCTCCGCAATGGGAGAGGCCACAACAGTGAGAGGCCCGCGTACCGCAAAAAACAAACAAACAAGGAAATCTTGCCATTTGTGACAATCATGGATGGACATTGAGGGCATTATGCTAAGTGAAATAAGTCAGAAAGACAAACACTGTATGATCTCACTTATATGTGGAATCCAAAAAAGAAAACGAACTCAGAAAAAGAGATCAGATTTGTGGTTACCAATTATAAGATAAATAAGTACTGCGGATGGAATGTACAACGTGATAACTATAATTAACACTGCTATATGATATATATGGACGTTATTGGGAATAAATCCTAACACTTCTCATCATAAGGAAAACAAATTTTTTCTTTTGTACCTATCTGAGATGGTGAATGTTAACTAACTTATTGTGGTAATCGTTTCATGATAACTAAGTCAAATCATTACACTGTACATAATATAGTGCTTTATGTCAATACAGAGCTTAAGCATATACAGTGCTGTCTCTCAATTATATCGCAATAAAACTGGGGGAAAATTGTGATCAATAGCCTGATCAGTCCAGGCAGGTTGCTCCAAGCCTTGGTGCTGGAACTGACTCTCTGGGCAATGCTGTTTCTGGGTACTTGGCTGAAGGAACTTTTAGGGAAACATTATCTCTCATCGGTTCTTCTGTGGCTCTACAGGCTCCAGCATTTTTACGACCACCGTTCATGCCTACGGGACCACCATCCTTGTTCTGGCTCAGGAACTATCTCAGTCTCCCAGTACAGCATCCTTTTACGACCACCGTTCATGCCTACGGGACCACCATCCTTGTTCTGGCTCAGGAACTATCTCAGTCTCCCAGTACAGCATCCTTTTGCATTGTCCTTGCATTGTTCCTCATCCTTCTCCAAGTTTCCTTGCCTCTAACCTCTTCTTCCTTAAACACTTATAAACCCAAACTTTATTCAGCTCCTTTTATTTGAAAATAAAGACCATTAAAAAGTTGCTATCAGAAACAATCTCTAGACCCTAGCAACATAAAATTATCCTTTTCATTGAGTTCTAATCTGAATTTTATCTCACAGAGTAAGAAAATATGTAATAAAAGTTTAGTAATTTAGTTATAATACCCTGGTTAAAAAAATTATGTGTCAAGGTCTGTAGTTTTTGCAAAACACAAAGTTAAATAATTCTAGAAGAGGAAAACAACTACATAAAACTCAGAAGGAACACTGCTATAATAAAATATTTAAAACATTCATTATTTTTGAAGTAAATACAATTACTTTCTCCCTTTGTGTACAACCATGGCTAGTCCACAGAAGAGGCAATGGGAGAATTATAATTTAGACAATACAGTCAATAAAGCTAACCTTACTGTCACTGAAAACCTCCCAATCCATTTAAAGTAAGGAAATAAAACACTCAGAGCTTTTGGCTATAGCTGCAAAGATAAATGAAGTAATGGAGTTACATTAAGTGGCTTAGGAAGAGATCAAATCTAACCATGGGTGGGAAACTATAAAAATATATGAACTAATTTTTGTCCGCATACTTGCAGATAGGAAAACAAAGAGAAGTAGATCCAGGCACTTTTATATGGAAAAATTATTTGCATAAATCTTCATCACTGAAGAAAGTCCTAATGACCATGGAACATTTTACCAAAGATTTTTTTATATATTTATACTTAAGTTTAATGTACGTCCAAAGAATTACAAGAATCACAGACCAGTGCTAATCAAAGGAGATCTATATAGTACCAAAATAATTAAATTACAGTATTTCAAGAAATAGAACTTGGGTCCTTAAAAATGATTGGAAATAAAAGTGGTAGCCAAAATTCTGTTAGATTCTATTTTTTAAATACTATAGAGGATTTCTTCTTCCACAGTGTTACTCAGGGAAAATTATTTTATCTGTACAGAAACCCACAGAAAGCTGCAAAACTCTAAAACAGCTAAGGTTCTATCCCCTGTGTGCTGGCTACAAAGAGAGAGCAAAGAAAAGGAAAAAAACAGAGTCCAGCAAAAGACAAACTGGGATTGAGAAATTTGTTGGGCAAACTCAGAGGTATGTTATATTATTTCTGCCTCACTAGCATTACAAAAATATCCAGGTTATAGAATTTTATTCAGATTCCCTTTTTTTTCTCTCTACCATGTCTGTTGTAAAGAGTGAGTTCAACTTGCTTTTGCAAATACATTATATGATATCAAGAATATATTTCCACACTTTTGAAGGCACGTAATTATATTAAGAGGAGGTAAGCATTTATAATTATTGAGCAATTGGTTTATTTTTTAAGCTGCTTATATTTCTCTTTTGCAAATATGTCTATTTCCAAAGTCTAACCAACAGTTTTACTTTAAAAAAAATAGGCAATAAGACTTAAAAACATATACACTTTGACAAAGATCTCTAGACATTACAATAAAATGGGCTAAGATATAGGAAGCACAACTTTTAAAAAAAATAACAAAATTAGAAAATAACAATATCACATGTTTTACAACAATAAGAAAAACTCATTAAACTGGAATCTCAAACTTCAGGTGATTATATGAACAAATCATTACAAACCATTAATATTACACTGAATCCAGGCTTCTAATGTATAAGAAATATTATGTTTTAAAAAAGCAAACACCTACTATTAGCAATTAATAACTCGAATCAAGATAAATAACTACTCCTCATCTTTAAAAATTAAGAAGCAGTCACAGAAACCATGTAGTTTATCTGGTCCCTTCATTGAGAGCAGCAGGATCTTGGCATGCCTTTACTAATCTCATTCTCTGATTCCAGAATATTCCTCCATCCTTCACCCTGCTCGAGTCCCAATCATGTCTACCTCTCCCATTTGCAGAATACACTCTTACTCTTCTTCAATGTTCAGCTGTGGCATCACCTCCTGAGCAAGCCTCACCTGTCCCTCAGCCCTTGGTCCCTGCAACACTGAGTACGAGATAAAGTAACTTTATATCGATATTATCTCATTTCATGCTACTTAGTTAACTGCCTTATGCTGTCTGGGTGTCTTCAGGTGTGAAGCAGCATCTTATTTACCTTTCTCACTAAGTCCTATGCCTGATGTTTATTAAGCCTTTGAGAAATATTTGCTCTACTAAACTGAATGGAATTTAATTTCTTCCTAGTCAGTTTAACAATCTCTGAAGCTCTATTAATTTGGGCCAAAAAAAAAAAAAGTTGAGAAGAATTGAATAAATATTATGGAATGAACTATGTAGCCTTAAGCATAACAATAATAGCAAATCTTTTAAAAATGGTTAAGACTGGTGTCTGATTATTGTATGAATGATCAGCCCTTCCACTCTAAGACATAAAACTCTTAGTTAGGTGCCCCCAAGGGAATCTCTCTGTCCCAGATCTGGTCCAGATATGCTTCTACTATTTTTACCTTCTTTTTTTTTTTTTTTAAACCACCCACTAACCCTGTTCTGTTCCCAAATTGGTTCATGTCAAGCTAATTACTTCCTTTTTATAAGAGCTTCTATACAAATCTCAAAGACTTCTCAGTCTCTGCTATAATTGATCCAAGCTGACTTTAATGTAGAAACTTTCTCAACTCTATTCCTATAACCCTAACACAGATTTGTAAGTTGGCAAATTTTCCATAGATGTGATTCTTTTCCAAATCCACTTCTGTCAAATATTTTTCAGCAGCTGGCTGAGAATTCCCAGAGATAGTTTTTCTTTTTACTTCTGGAGGCCACTCTGATATTTAGGAGAAGAAAATAACTTCTAAGCTAAATAAAACTCTTCTCCCAACATTAGAAAGAAGAAAAACTCTATAGTTACATGGCATTTTAGCATCCAAAAATGCCTTATGTTTATTAATGTTCCAGGTACATTTATGCACATTGCAATTTGCAGTACCTACACAGTGTACACAACTCATTTACAGTGAATCATAAGTCTCTATTTAGATATAAAATTTATTCAATATTGGAGTTTATTTTAATATGAGAATTTGGGATAAATTGTAGATATCAGCTAAAATAGAAGCCAACTCACATCATGCTTGAGTCTTCTGCAAACTTTTTCAAAACACAAAGCCTTAAAAAAAATCTCATTTTTTCTTTTTACAGAGACAGTAGTAGCAGCACTTAAAATAGCAATTACTTTCCACTTCCATCACAACTATTCATGTGTATATTCACAAGATATTGCTCTCAATGCACTTTAAGCAACAGTTAAAAGAAAGCATGTTCATGTCACATTCTAAAAGGCAAAGAGAAATGGAAAACTATATGCACTAGAATATCTCAAAACAAACAGTAGAAAGATAATCTATAGGCAACTAAAGGAAGAAAAAAGTTAGAATTTTGAGGTGAGAATTATATGTTAAAAAACACATGATTAAAATAGGAAACAAAGATCTTTATGAAGCTTTATTTTTATTGGGGTAAAGCTCTTAGCCAGTTATATGTTCTTCTTTTAAAATGAACTCAAACTCTTGCATCAAATAAAAATAAATCTGTTAGATTGAATTTGCAAGCAAAACTATATTCAAGCACAGAGAATATCTGTCAGTAATAATATTGAGGAAATAACAACATTCATAATAATGGAAAAGCTAGGTTTCACACAATTTGATTTAAAGCTTTTCTGACTATAAAAATAATAGAAGCTTATTGTAGAAAATTTAAAAAGTCTCTGAATAAAAATACATGTAATTCTATCCCTCAGAATTACATTTTCACATTTTTCTTTGCATACACTTTACAACCTGAAATAATATTCGAAATTAAAAATTATGTGGGTTTTTACTATTTAATATTACTATTTAAGTATTATCTGTGTCTTTGATTTATTTGCAGAGAATTGAGACACAACTGAAAATGGCTTAAGCAAATAAAGGTAAATTTTAGCTTGTATGAATAAAAAGGTTACTGAAAAGGCCAGGAGTAAGCTTGCTTGGGCTTTTGTGCTCATATGAATTAATCGAAAATTCATCTCTATCCACCTCTTAGCAGTGGATTTCCCTGTGTTGATTTTATTCCCAATCAGTTCTTCCTACAAGATGGCAAAAGAATCCTGGAAGCTTTTCATTTAGAAACTCCCATGGAAATTTTCTGCCTCTTCAATAATACTCCCATGGAGGGTTCTCAATGGAGTCCTTCACTCTACCTAGGGGGATATAGCATTATTACTCAGCCCTTAATTGCCTGGGAAATTTGGGAGTCATTGGCATGAAGCTGAATCCAAAGTTCTGAGGCTGGATGATATGACTGCCTAGGGAACAAGTACAGATCCAGAAGAGAAGAGTCCACAAAATAAAACCTAGGTCACACAACTAGACTTGTAAGTAGATAACCATTTGGTAAAGAGCAATAGCAGTGGATTCTTTTTTGTATAAATTCCATAGTCCCGGTGAATAGTCAGAAAGCCATGGACTAAAATGTTCATGTATTCTAACATATACCAATGTTAGTCCCAAGGTGACAGATTTTCAGATGAAAGTATTTCAGTGAACATCACCAGAAAATCAATATCACAAAATCCAATGAAAATAGTACAATTAAAATTTACTAAATGGGTTCAATGAAAGCCTACATTCAACTTTAAAGAAAAAATTCATTGCTCTGTGCCTCACGACTGTAAATTCCTTCACGGTCAAACAGTTGATAAGACAGCCCAGCCTGCTCATCTTCAAAATCAAGTTCAACACTACCTGGGAAGCCATGACAAAAGACAAACTGTCACCTAAGATTAACATATATTTTTTCACTTGATGTAAAACTGACACTTCTGAGGGTATTCAATGTCTTTGAAAATTTTATCATCAAGACCAAACTGCACAAGACTAGAATTTTTTAAAGTAATTTATACTCTATAACAATTTGCAAAGAATTTGGCATAACAGAAAATAAAATATGAAGAGCTTTACTACTATGTTAAGCTCATGTTATAATGAATAATTTGTAATATTTCCTTTGGAATTTTTAAATAATATAAAGTAAACTACATTAAAATTTTTATATAAGTATATATAAATATCCTTATTAGTTTTTGAACATAGCATGGTGCATAATCTATATTATTGCTGGAGGAATCCTAAATTGTACAAAAGAAACCATTTTTCAATGTTTTGTTAGATTGCTCTGTTAAAATAAGAAATTATGGAATAAAGATGCAGATGTAGGGCTTCCCTGGTGGCGCAGTGGTTGAGAATCCGCCTGCCGATGCAGGGGACACGGGTTCGTGCCCCGGTCCGGGAAGATCCTACATGCCGCGGAGCGGCTGCGCCCGTGAGCCATGGCCGCTGAGACTGCGCGTCCAGATCCTGTGCTCCGCAACGGGAGAGGCCACAAGAAAAATTGCAGACGTAGAGAATGGGCTTGAGGACACGGGGAGGGGGAAGGGTAAACTAGGATGAAGTGAGAGAGTAGCATTGACATATATACACTACCAAATGTAAAATAAATAGCTAGTGAGAAGCAGCTGCATAGCACAGGGAGATCAGCTTGGTGCTTTGTGACCACCTAGAGGGGTGGGATAGGGAGGGTGGAAGGGAGACACAAGAGGGAGGAGATATGGAGATATATGTATATATATAGCCGATTCACTTTGTTATACAGCAGAAACTAACACAACATTACAAAGCAATTATACTCCAATAAAGATGTTAATTAAATTAAAAAAAAGAAATTATTACATAAGTTTACAAATTAATTCTTGGTCTACAAGGTCATATAGCTCTAATTTGTAAGACAATCAAAACTTCACTGTGATAGAAAGCATGTTCTGAATAACTCAAAGCAAACTTATTAATAATATTCTTTATCCGCAAAGAAGAAATTAGAAGATAACGTTCACTTTTATTCTATATACTTCTGTTTTATAGGACTTTTTCAGATAATAATCTCTTTTTATAATTATTTAAAAGCAATTTGTAGTCTTAATGAAGTACTAGAAAAATATATCAACTATGTCAAATTGTAATATGCAAAAGGATCAACTCTCTTTCCTAATTAAAAAAAAAATACAGATTATTTGGGCCTCACCCTGAAAAAACATCTAATAAAGTAAGTCTGGAGTGGGGCATCTGGTTTCTACATTTTAAATAAGCAAACCCAGGTGATTCTGCACAGGTGCTCTGTAGACTACAATTCAGAAAAATACGGATAACAAGGAATAATTTCATAATGTTATAGAGGAAGAGAACGTTCTGAGCCTGTTAGCAAAAGCAAAATCTAGGAAGAGGAGATAGATCTGACAAATAAAAATTTAAGACTAAACTATGTCAGAAAAAACTGGTCAAAATTTAAAAGCAAATAATAATTTGTTAAAACTATCTTAAAATAAAAAATCACAGTTAACTCTGATATACTAAAATGTTTAAAAATCAATTAAAACAATGCACATCCTAATAGAAAAGCCCTATAAGACTCTATATCTCAAGAATTTTATGTGTTAAATACCAAAAAAAAAAAAAAAAAGAATTAAGCAATTAACCCTGAAGAGTATAGCTGTTAAGAAGAAGAAGCCGAAGAAGCCAGGAGGATTAGATGGGGCCAAGAGGAGTTTAGGTTTGGGGGCACAAAGGGTCAGAGCAAGCTGAAGTTTTGAGGAAGTAGAGTTAGAAGGTAGAGTAGTGGAAAGACTACACAAGTCAATACAAAGAACACAGCACTGCTGTCAAGCTCCTGACAGTTCATGAACCTTTGCTGCTGAAATGATTAGTGCTTCCTTGGATCAAGTTCCATATGTATGATGGCCAGCTGTACTATGGTTTCCATTCTTGGAACCCTATTCCATCTCTGTCTCTCTAATTGCCTTAAATATTTCCTTACTATAAATCCCTCATTATTAAGACAACTTGGGTGAGTCTACGTTTCCTGTGACTAAAAGATTATAACTAGAACATCTGCTGAATTCTATCTAATGCATCTATCTCGGTGAATATACTAATACACATTTGGCCTTGAAAGTCAGAAGAGTGTCCCTGATTTTTCCGTAGTAACGGGTAGCAGCAAGGTCATGATACACTGTTATATTTCACACAACCAGCTAAATAATTACATTCTATATTTATAGGCAAGAATCCATTACATAGATTGTAAGCCTTTTATGGGGAGGAGCTGTGTGTTTTTCCTTTTAAGCCCCCAGCACATACATAGTACTGTATAGTCGATAGACTGTGTGCCTGGATTTATTGTGATCTCTCCATATTCTCTCTTGTCCTGTCTTCACTAGACTCAGAAACACACAAATTCTGAAACTGAGATAAAAGATTTGTATAGTTACCTTTTCTCTTAAATAAACTACCGTTATTTCAAATTAATACTCTCATTTTAAAAATATGTTTTTTAATGACAATTAAAAGTAACTTGGTTCTATTACATCTATCTATTACATTGGTGACACTCTACTTCATAAACAACATTCCAAAAAATTTCCAGCATGCCCATGTTTTCTTAAACAAGTTTAAAAATATATATATATTTAAACATACATTTATATTTTATATGTACAAATTGCTATTGGTCGTTCATATCACATTATGTGGCTTTCATATCATGATGCTTTATAATTCTTCAGGGACTTCACTCAGTTCTTCAGTATATGACCTGGTAAAAGGATGAAACATAGCAGACCGATAGATAGATAGATGATAGATAGATAGATGATAGATAGATAGATAGATAGAGAGAGAGAGAGAGAGAGAGAGAGAGAGAGATATGATAGGTAGACACACAGACTTTTACTTGGTTTTCTAAACAGTTGAACTCATATCCATGAATTAAATCAGAAGCCACTTGAAAGTGTTATTTGAAGGAAGTGTTCAACTGACAAAAACAAAGAAACTGAAAGTTAACTGTACACAAGCTAGGACCCTCTCCTCATGAAAGCTCCTTTTAAGAATTATTTAAGGAAGTTTATAAAGTATTTTTCCCAAGTATTCCAAGTTAAATGCTTGGTGTAGTTTTATCTGCCTTAAAATCACTTGGTTGTTAAGATTTACTGATGAGGTTTATAGGGTAATGTTGATCCAGATAATCTTTTTTCTGATAATAAACATGATTTGATCAAGTTCCACTATTAATTCACACAAACACAACCTTCTATCAAGGAGAATAAAATCACATAAAAATAAAACTAGATTATAGAAAAAGATCAAACTGAATATTCTCTCCATTCTAGAATTTGAGCAGAATCTGTGCTGAAAATAACAGTTTGGGGGCATACTGAAGAGTTTAATATCAATTGATCTATTTCCTAAAATTCTATGTTAAGAGTCTCTCAGTCCATCTTAAGACAGATAGAATAAAAAACACTGAACAGAAACAAGCTGTTTTAATGCTTGTAGATATAAGGTCCAAATGTACATTGAGATTAGGCCTCATTACCATCTCTGCTTCATCTAGAACTGAAACTTTGATGAATACATGAACTATTGAAAGTATACCAGCACTATCTGGTATCAGCAGTGTATAGAAGATATGAGAATCCTTTGGCAGGGGAGCACCATGGACACCAAACTGCAAATTCTGGGGGAGATGGCACTCTGTATCATCTCAACAAAACACCACCTATGACCAAGCCAAATCCTACATTTGTAATAGCCCCACTGAAATGCAGCTCAAAAATTAGGGAAGCAGTTTCTCATATAAGTACTATTCATAATTCAAAAATAGGGATACCTTGTAAACAGGGTCATCAGGACACAGGAAATGCACTCTCTAAAAGGTGTGCTAATGCATACAGACCCTTTAGCTCTCATTCAGGCTTCAGAAGTTTCCATCAACGTTCAGTTTGCTAACTCAGGGATATAGGTAGACATTCTGCATGAAAGAGAAACACCTAGACAGAATGTGGTAGTCAGAAAGTATCAATATAGCTTAAAAGTCAGAAAATATTATTGTCCACATAGCAGGGAAGTCCAGGAATTGATTGTTTTCAGAGAAGGGAAGATGGCTTCCCTTTTTAATGGTATTTAAAATAGTGTTTACAGATAGTAATTACTGCAAAGTGGAGGTTAGTAGATGAATTTTTAAAATATTTCCTATAAATTTTAAGAATTTTTGTCAAAGTTGTTGAAACAAACTTTCTTTAAAATCACAACAATCGCAGAATTGATATTATTGTGAAATGTAATGTGGATTCAGTTCCACTCAAGATAGGTTTACTGAGTCCCATTAAAGAAAACCCAGAACTGGACAGCAGTTAAAACAGTAAAAACATATTTTACTCAGGAACCACTGCGATAGAAGAAAGGAGACCTCATTTCCGAATACAACAAGAACAAGTAGGGATTGATAGCCAAGGATTGGGGTGGTTGTCAATGGATGGAAAATTACTGAGAGGAAACATCGGGGTAAGGAAGGATTCTGGCTAAACCAACTTAACAGGAATCTTGCTGAAGGCAGACCAGGCTGATCAGATATTACCTGGGAGATAGTGGGGGATGAGGAATTTGATCAGCTATTGAAGGTGATCAGATATGGAGGGTAAAGGTTCTGGCTAAACTGACAGCATGATTTTTGCTAAAACTTGGCAATGCAAAGAAAAACAAGGAAGCCCAAATGTTGGGACTAGTTGAGAAGATGACTCAGAGGATCCTGTCTAAAATTTAGTCAAGGAGAGAATCTGTCAATACATACCAGATACAATGTAATAAAACAATTGCAGTAAGAGGTAAGAAGAAGAATAATTTACGATTGCTGTACAAAAGAATCTAACACTGAAGCAGGGGAGATATGTCACTTACTTAAATATGGTCATTAGCTCTGGACCAAAACTATCATTAAAATCATGTTGCCATAATGGTATAAATCACGAAGGTCCTAAAACCCCACCAAGTTGGATGGCAAACTTGAGCATGACCCTCCAAGGATTTCTTCACCATTGTCTCTAGTGAGTCTCTACTAGAGGTGGTCCCTGCAGTTCATGAATCTACAGAGCTGCAGCATCAAATCTTTTACTGATGACCTCCAGTAGTTCTGAGAGCACGTGATCTTCTTCAAGTCTCTATTATGGTCACTACCTAGCTTGGGAGGGATGTGAAGAGTCTACACTTATATTCCCATAGCAGAGCTCAGCTTAACATTTCATGAGACTTCAAGGAAGCTTTAATACCAAATGTAAATATTCTCAAGCCTGCAAGCCCAATATTCACGCAGCACTTCCAGGCTTGGCTAAAGGCTGACTCCACGTGGCAGGAACCAGTGTAATTCTACCCCAGGTACACCTGCATGTACTAACATCTTTTGTGAAATGTCAGATCATACCTTCCACATTTATCCTTCCCACCTGAGGTCTGCCTTCCAAGTTCTTATTTCTTCTCCTACCTTATGCTTTTTCCAGGAAAACTTACAGAGGACTTATTTTCTCTATTCAGGCAAAATACCACCCCCCCCATCATCAGTAGTGTGTCCTGATTCTCTCTCTACAACTGGATAATCGCTTGAAAAAACGACTCAATTGTCCATTTTCCCAATGCTGATCTCTCTGTGCTATGCAGCTGCTTCCCACTAGCTATCTATTTTACATTTGGTAGTGTATATATGTCCCTGCCACTCTCTCACTTCGTTGAGGACACGGGGAGGGGGAAGGGTAAGCTGAGACTTAGGTTCTTAAACATGCCTGATATTAGCTGGTGTGGTATTTAATCCCTCTTAATATCCTTCACATCCCTGTGTTTTAACTTTGACATCATAACAGGCAAAAGTTGATTCTCGTGGTTATCAGTGACTCAGGCACTGCCAGAATGGAAAACTATGGTCTCTCCCTCCCTATCTCAATCACATTATATACCTTAGAACTGGAACTCAGATCCACCAGACCCAAAATCCATTTGTTATTTCCATAACTACTTGTCATGTTATCTTGGCCTCATTTCCCAAAGATATTTCAGAAATATTCACAATGGGTCCATAGGATCCCAGGTACACTGTTCTTCCTTCAGTTGTCCAAGCTTGTCAAGCTCTTTTCAGCTTCTTGGGCTTAGGGCCTAATGTTTTTCTCTCCCTGGAAATGCTCATCTCCCTACTCTGCACATAGCCACCTCCTCGTGACCTTCAGGTTTTTATTAGTCTACTTAGTTTACTGTAACAAAATACCACAGCCTAGAAGACTTAAACAACAGACATTTATCTACTCACAGTTCTGGAGGCTAGAAGTCCAAGATCAAGTTACCAGTAGGGTTGTTTTCTGGTAAAAAAAATTCTCCTCAGCTTGAAATGGTGTCTTCTTGCTATGTCCTTGCATGGTCTTTTCTCTGTGCACAGAGAGAAAACTTTGGTGTTTCTTTCTCTTTTTATAAGGACACCAATCCTATGCAGATAGGGCCCCTTTATGACCTCTTTTAACTTCAGTCACCACTTTAAAGGCCCTCTGTCCAAATACAGTCACATTAGAGGTTAGGGCTTCAACATATGAATGGGAGGTGGCACAGTTCTGTCCCTAACAAGATCTCCAGTTAAAACTTACCTGGCCAGAGAGTGCTGACCTGCCCCTGCCTCTCTAAATTTAATCTCTTTTGTTTTTCTCTCACAGTTCCATGTTCATTTACTTCAGTGTGTCTGTGTGTATATACATATGTACACATATACATGTAGATTTTATACTGTTCATTTACTGAGTCTGTCTTCACCACGATAGTATAGACTATATCATAAGGGTAAGAGACAAGCCCACAATATTCAGGATTATATGTTCAGCATATTAGCATAAGGCCTGGTACATACAGGGCAGGTAATACATACTGTGTGGTTTTCTCACTCATTTATTTATTGCCTGAGAACATTTTAAATCAAAATGCAAAAGAAGAATGATTCCTAACATTTACTGAACTCCTCTATATCCTGGCAGTGTTACATGTATTCTTTAAGCATTATCTCAAGTATTCGTCACAGTAATATAAGCTGTTGCCATTTTATCTTCCAGTCGGTAATGATAAACATTATCTGCATTTATGATCCACAAGAGTGGAATGACTGGGTCAAAACATATAAGCATTTTAAGGCTCTTGACAAATGTTGTTAAACTGATTTTTAGAGAAATTTGTAGTAATTTACACTACTACCACTGCACACCCACACAACTGTTAACATTCATTTTTATCTTTGCTAATTTTAGGGGTAGATGTAGGACAGTATGGCTATTTTAATTTGTTAAATGTAATTTATTTGGTTACCAATGAGTCTGAAGGCAAGGTCCTTGGCTATCTTCCCTGCACATGTCTTGTCTCATATGCCTCCATATGCCCCTGCTTCTTCGCAGGAAGTTGCCAAGAAGCCTCCAAGAATTCGTGAGTGTTTCAGCAGCATGTTACAGAAAGATCTTAATTGTGATGGGTGCCTTAAAATTGCTCAGGAAGCTCATTTTATTTTTGGTTAAAAATTGATTTGCACAAAATTCTTCAATAACTCCTGATGACCTTCAAAAGTAAGCCCAGACTCCCTCTTACAGTACAGAAGTCACTACCTTTGCTGGCCACCACCTCACGTCCAGGGTCATCTCTCCCCATCCCTGCTTCACACTTTATGGTCCAACAACACCCAGCTGCCTGCAGGTCTCTACATTACAGTGCTTCTCATTCCTTTCTCTTGGCTGACGATCTCCCCTCTCCCTTGGCTATGTTAGCTTTCCTGCTTTTCCCTTTCCTATTTTCCTCAGCCTCATTCCATCTGACAAGACCTCATTTCTATTCAGCATTATTCAACAAATTTTTATTGTACTATTTTTCTGGGCCAAGATATCACCCTCTCTGTAAGTACTTCACTAGTGACTAGATTGAGTGACCTTCCTTCCTCTGTTTCCCTATAGCAGCCTGTGATTACTTCTTAATTAATTATCCATTCGCTTGTGTCTCAATGTTAAGGCAATGAACTCCTTAAGGGCATAGACCAAGTCTTCATCTTGTATTCTCAGGAACTAACACAGTACTAGTGATAATAACATGGTATAGATGTTTAATAAATATGTTTAAATAAATAGGTGAATTAATGCCTGAGTAAATGAACAATTAACCTTGAGCAGGAAATATAACATTTCTCCCTGGGAAATGGAAGGGAAAGAAGAAATACTAAAAAAAACAAAACAAAACAAAGAAGAAGAAATACTAAGTATGATGAGTATCAGTGAAGTTTTGGAAGGAACAAAAGAAAAAACTCTCAGAATTTAATGTGGGAAGGGATTTAACACAGGGTATTAGATCCCAGAGAAACAAAGACTTGGGGGGTCGGGGTAGAGTCAAGCAATCAGGTGATCAATTAGGACAAAAACCAAACTGAAAATAACTGTCAAGACTTTATTCACTTGCTGTGACAGTGTAAGCAAGGGACAAAACAAGACATTGGCTCCCCAATGTTTCCATTTTTTCCCCATGGAATGGCACCAGCAGGGGTCAGGCATGGATGGCAGGGATCACATCACCACCGAGGAGTCCAGAACAAAAAGCTCATCCTTCTTTATGGGTCCATGAGCTGGCAGGAGGGACTCAGGGACGAGGTCAAAGTCAAGTAGAGAAGTGCCTTAAGCAAAGTTCCTAATAAGGAACAGGAAGTGCCTTGAAGTGTGAAGACCCCAAAGCCCCTGATAAGGTGACCTGTGATATGTATATGAGTGTGGCTGGACCAGAGGAGCCTGGGTCCTTGGCCTGTCACTCCCTACAGAGAGCTTCAAGGCCCTGGCTGTGCAACAAGTCTGTTGTGTAGAGTGCTTCCCCTTAGGAGGCCCGCTGGGCAAAACCTTGTAGTTGCCTGGGGATTAGCCTGCAAGATCAGCTAGGATTCTGACCTGGAGCTGAACTCCTCTGAGGGAAGCCATTAGCATTCAAGAGTTCAGTATATCTGGAAATTGTAGGAAAATACAAATGCTAATCATTTGCCTGTAGCATCAAATTGGAAGATGGGTGAGAGAATATCCAGAAGGTGAAAAACCTCATATTTGCCTTCTGCCAAAGCCCTTGTTTGCCCACCACTTAGGAGGAATAATGGTTTCTGCTTCTCTTCCACCTGCTACCCCTTGCATGAAAGACTTATTGGAATCTTACTTGGAATTTTGGTAAATATAATTCCCAGGTTTCTATGACATGTGATACAAAGTAGCACACAAAAGGAAAGAATGATTCTGAGCTGTCAATAAACAAACACAGGGTGGAAGACAAAATGTTGGGATGGAGGAATATTATTGCAAGATAGACTCATTTGTTGTCAGTTAGACAAGTATAGAAATAAAAGTTAGAATGGGTGACCACTAGAGGACATTGAGAATTCAGAGTGACTGGGAGGAATGGGAGAGTGAGATGACCAGGAAAAGTCCAAGTGATCACTTCTAAAATGTGAATAGGAAATTCATAAAATAATAGATAACAGAAACTTATAAAGTGAAACATTTAATCTTATTAGTAATCAAAGAAATGAAATAGACACACAAAATTTTTGGCCATTTAAACGTACAAAAGCTTGTAAATGCTATCAGTGATACTTTTATATAAGCTATTCAAGGTACCAAGTAAGTTATTCTTACTTCCACTATTATTGGAATCTATTCTCAATTTTCTCAAAGATTATTGTCAAAGTACATGCAGAACCTCAAAACTTATTTTCTTTAGCTCCCAGGTTCTATCTTTATAAATTCACTCTCGAGAAAAAAAGTTTGAGTTGCTGGTCAGTAACAACCTAAATATCCAGCAATAAAGGAAAGTTAAAAATATACTGTAATGTGTCTAAAAGGGGGAATGTTATGAAGCTACTAAAAATTAGGCATTGAAACTAAATTCCATGACGTGGACTAATTTCGTAATAGTAAGGGGCATTTTCTAAAATAATATGTATATTTTGTCCAGTATTTATATAGAAATGAGATTAGAAGGAAAAGCACCAAAATCTTTTCTGTGATATTACAAGTGTCTTTTCCCCTCACACTGTTATTTTTTGTTTGCTTTCATGAGTTCTATAATGAACATGTTTTACTTTTATAAACATTGAGGTGCTTTAAGAACCCATTTGAGGAACTTCTGGGAAGATGCCGGAAGAGTAAGACGCAGAGATCCCCTTCCTCCCCACAGATACACCAGAAATACATCTACACGTGGAACAACTCCTACAGAACACCTACTGAACGCTGGCAGAAGACCTCAGACCTCCCAAAAGGCAAGAAACCCCCCACGTACCTGGGTAGGAAAAAAGAATAAACAGAGACAAAAGGATAAGGACGGGACCTGCACCAGTGGGAGGGAGCTGTGAAGGAGGAAAGGTTACCACACACTAGGAGCCCCTTCGTGGGCGGAGACTGTGGGTGGCGGAGGGAAAAGCTTTGGAGCCACGGAGGAGAGCGCAGCAAAAAGGATGCGGAGGGATCCCCGCACAGAGGATCAGTGCAGACCGGCACTCACCAGCCCGAGAGGCTTGTCTGCTCACCCGCCGGGACGGGTGGGGCTGGGAGCTGAGGCTCAGGCTTCGGTCGGAGCGCAGGAAGAGGACTGGGGTTGGCGGCGTGAACACAGCCTGCAGGGGGTTAGTGCATCACAGCTGGCCGGGAGGGAGTCCGGGGAAAAGTCTGGAGCTGCCAAAGAGGCAAGAGACATTTTCTTCCCTCTTTGTTTCCTGGTGCGCGAGGAGAGGGGATTCAGAGCGCTGCTTAAAGGAGCTCCAGAGATGGGCGCGAGCCACGAAGGCTGCTGCTGCGGCCACCAAGAAGCCTGTGTGTGAGCACAGGTCACTCTCCACACCCCCTTTCCGGGGAGCCTGTGCAGCCCGATACTGCCAGGGTCCCGGAATCCAGGGACAACTTACCCGGGAGAACGCACGGCGCGCCTCAGGCTGCTGCAACATCACGTTGCCCTCTGCTGCCGCAGGCCCGCCCCGCACTCCGTGCCCCTCCCTCACTACGTCCTGAGTGAGCCAGAGCCTCCGAATCAGCGGCTCCTTTAACCCCGCCCTGTCTGAGCAAAGAACAGACGCCCTCTGGCGACCTACACGCAGAGGCAGGGCCAAATCCAAAGCTGAGCCCCTGGGAGCTGTGAGAACAAAGAAGAGAAAGGGAAATCCCTCCCAGCAGCCTCAGAAGCAGCGGATTAAAGCACCACAATCAACTTGATGTACCCTGCATCTGTGGAATACATGAATAGACAACGAATCATCCCAAATTAAGGAGCTGGACTTTGAGAGCAAGATTTATGATTTTTTCCCCTTTTCCTCTTTTTGCCGTGTGAATGAAAGGCTCTTGCTGCTGCAGCCAGGAGTTAGTGCTGTGCCTCTGAGGTGGGAGAGCCAACTTCAGGACACTGGTCCACAAGAGACCTCCCAGCTCCACATAATATCAAACGGTGAAAATCTCCCAGAGATCTCCATCTCAACAACAGCACCCAGCTTCACTCAACGACCAGCAAGCTACAGTGCTGGACGTCCTATGCCAAACAACTAACAAGACAAGAACACAGCCCCACCCATTAGCAGAGAGGCTGCCCAAAATCATAATAAGTCCACAGACACCCCAAAACACACCACCAGACGTGGACCTGCCCACCAGAAAGACAAGATCCAGCCTCATCCACCAGAACACAGGCACTAATCCCCTCCACCAGGAAGCCTACACAACCCACTGAACCAACCTTAGCCACTGGGGACAGACACCAAAAACAACGGGAACTAGGAACCTGCAGCCTGCAAAAAGGAGACCCCAAACACAGTAAGATAAGCAAAATGAGAAGACAGAAAAACACACAGCAGATGAAGGAGCAAGATAAAAACCCACCAGACCTAAAAATTGAAGAGGAAATAGGCAGTCTACCTGAAAAAGAATTCAGAATAATGATAGTAAAGATGATCCCAAATCTTGGAAATAGAATACAGAAAATGCAAGAAACATGTAACAAGGACCTAGAAGAACTAAAGATGAAACAAACAACGAAGAACAACACAATAAATGAAATGAAAAATACTCTAGATGGGATCAATAGCAGAATAACTGAGGCAGAAGAACAGATAAGTGACCTGGAAGATAAAATAGTGGAAATAACTACTGCAGAGCAGAATAAAGAAAAAAGAATGAAAAGAACTGAGGACAGTCTCAGAGACCTCTGGGACAACTTTAAACACACCAACATTTGAATTATAGGGGTTCCAGAAGAAAAAGAAAGGGACTGAGAAAATATTTGAAGACATTATAGTTGAAAACTTCCCTAATATGGGAAAGGAAATAGTTAATCAAGTCCAGGAAGCACAGAGAAGTCCCATACAGGATAAATCCAAGGAGAAATATGCCAAGAAACATATTAATCAATCTGTCAAAAATTAAATACAAAGAAAACATATTAAAAGCAGCAAGGGAAAAACAACAAATAACACACAAGGGAATCCCCAAAAGGTTAACAGCTGATCTTTCAGCAGAAACTCTGCAAGCCAGAAGGGACTGGCAGGACATATTTAAACTGATGAAGGAGAAAAACCTGCAACCAAGATTACTCTACACAGCAAGGATCTCATTCAGATTTGATGGAGAAATTAAAACCTTTACAAACAAGCAAAAGCTGAGAGAGTTCAGCACCACCAAACCAGCTCTACAAGAACTGCTAAAGGAACTTCTCTAGGCAAGAAAAACAAGAGAAGGAAAAGACCTATAATAAGAAACCCAAAACAATTAAGAAAATGGTAATAGGAACATACATATCGATAATTACCTTAAACGTGAATGGATTAAGTGCACCAACCAAAAGACACAGATTGGCTGAATGGATACAACAAAAAGACCCATATATTTGCTGTCTACAAGACACCCACTTCAGACCTAGAGACACATACAGACTGAAAGTAAGAGGGTGGAAAAAGATATTTCATGCAAATGGAAACCAAAAGAAGCTGGAGTAACAATTCTCATATCAGACAAAATAGACTTTAAAATAAAGACTATTAGAAGAGACAAAGGACACTACATAATGATCAAGGGATCAATCCAAGAAGAACATATAACAATTGTAAATATTTATGCACCCAACATAGGAGCACCTCGATACGTAAGGCAAATACTAACAGCCATAAAAGGGGAAATCGACAGTAACACATTCATAGTAGGGGACTTTAACTCCCCACTTTCACCAATGGACAGATCATCCAAAATGAAAATAAATAAGGAAACACAACCTTTAAATGCTACATTAAACAAGATGGACTTAATTGATATTTATGGGACATTCCATCCAAAAACAACAGAATACACATTTTTCTCAAGTGCTCATGGAAGATTCTCCAGGATAAATCATATTTGGGTCACAAATCAAGCCTTGGCAAATGTAAGAAAATTAAAATTGTATCAAGTATCTTTTCCGACCACAGCGCTATGAGATTAGATATCAATTACAGGAAAAGATCTGTAAAAAATACAAACACATGGAGGCTAAACACTACTTAAAAACGAAGTGATCACTGAAGAAATCAAAGAGGAAATCAAAAAATACCTAGAAACAAATGACAATGGAGACACGACGACCCAAAATCTATGGGATGCAGCAAAAGCAGTTCTAGGAGGGAAGTTTATAGCAATACAATCCTACCTTAAGAAATAGGAAACATCTCGAATAAACAACCTAACCTTGCACCTAAAGCAATTAGAGAAACAAGAACAAAAAAACCCCAAAGCTAGCAGAAGGAAAGAAATCATAAAAATCAGATCAGAAATAAATGAAAAAGAAATGAAGGAAACGATAGCAAAGATCAATAAAACTAAAACCTGGTTCTTTGAGAAGATAAACAAAATTGATAAACCATTAGCCAGACTCATCAAGAAAAAAAGGGAGAAGACTCAAATCAATAGAATTAGAATTGAAAAAGGAGAAGTAACATCTGACACTGCAGAAATACAAAAGATCATGAGAGATTACTACAAGCAACTATAGGCCAATAAAATGGACAACCTGGAAGAAATGGACAAAATCTTAGAAAAGCACAAGCTGCCAAGACTGAATCAGGAAGAAATAGAAAATATGAACAGACCAATCACAAGCACTGAAATTGAAACTGTGATTAAAAATCTTCCAACAAACAAAAGCCCAGGACCAGATGGCTTCACAGGCGAATTCTATCAAACATTTAGAGAAGAGCTAACGCCTATCTTTCTCAAACTCTTCCAAAATATAGCACAGGGAGGAACACTCCCAAACTCATTCTACGAGGCCACCATCACCCTGCTACCAAAACCAGACAAGGATGTCACAAAGAAAGAAAACTACAGGCCAATATCACTGATGAACACAGATGCAAAAATCCTCAACAAAATACTAGCAAACAGAATCCAACAGCACATTAAACGGATCATACACCATGATCAAGTGGGGTTTATTCCAGGAATGCAAGGATTCTTCAATATATGCAAATCCATCAATGTGATACACCATATTAACAAATTGAAGGAGAAAAACCATATGATCATCTCAATAGAGGCAGACAAAGTTTTTGACAAAATTCAACACCCATTTATGATAAAAACCATGCAGAAAGTAGGCATAGAGGGAACTTTCCTCAACATAATAAAGGCCATATATGACAAACCCACAGCCAACATCGTCCTCAATGGTGAAAAACTGAAACCATTTCCACTAAGATCAGGAACAAGGCAAGGTTGCCCACTCTCACCACTCTTATTCAACATAGTTTTGGAAGTTTTAGCCACAGCAATCAGAGAAGGAAAGGAAACAAAAGGAATCCAAATCGGAAAAGAAGAAGTAAATCTGTCACTGTTTGCAGATGACATGATACTATACATAAAGAATCCTAAAGATGCTACCAGAAAACTACTAGAGCTAATCAATGAATTTGGTAAAATAGCAGGATACAAAATTAATGCACAGAAATCTCTGGTATTTCTATACACTAATGATGACAAATCTGAAAGTGAAATCAAGAAAACACTCCCATTTACCATTGCAACAAAAAGAATAAAATATCTAGGAATAAACCTACCTAAGGAGACAAAAGACCTGTATGAAGAAAATTATAAGACATTGTTGAAAAAAATTAAACGTGATACAAACAGATGGAGAGATATACCATGTTCTTGGATTGGAAGAATCAACATTGTGAAAATGACTCTACTACCCAAAGTAATCTACAGATTCAGTGCAATCCCTATCAAACTACCACTGGCATATTTCACAGAACTAGAACAAAAAATGTCACAATTTGTATGGAAACACAAAAGACCCCAAATAGCCAAAGCAATCTTGAGAACGAAAAATGAAGCTGGAAGAATCAGACTCCCTGACTTCAGACTATACTACAAAGCTACAGTAATCAAGACAGTATGGTACTGGCACAAAAACAGAAAGATAGATCAACGGAACAGGATAGAAAGCCCAGAGATAAACCCACGCACATATGGGCACCTTATGTTTGATAAAGGAGGCAGGAATGTACAGTGGAGAAAAGACAGCCTCTTCAATAAGTGGTGCTGGGAAAATTAGATAGGTAAATGTAAAAGTATGAGATTAGATCACTCCCTAACACCATACACAGAAATAAGTTCAAAATGGATTAAAGACCTAAATGTAAGGCCAGAAACTATCAAACTCTTAGAGGAAAACATAGGCAGGACACTCTATGACATAAATCACAGCAAGATCCTTTTTGACCCACCTCCTAGAGAAATGGAAATTTAAAAAATAAACAAATGGGACCTAATGAAACTTCAAAGCTTTTGCACAGAAAAAGAAACCATAAACAAGACCAAAAGACAACCCTTCGAATGGGAGAAAATATCTGCAAATGAAGCAACTGACAAAGGATTAATCTCCAGAATTTATAAGCAGCTCATGCAGCTTAATAACAAAAAAACAAATAACCCAATCCAAAATTGGGCAGAAGACCTAAATAGACATTTCTCCAAAGAAGATATACAGACTGCCAACAAACACATGAAAGAATGCTCAACATCACTAATCATTAGAGAAATGCAAATCAAAACTACAATGAGATATCATCTCACACCAGTCAGAATGGCCATCTTAAAAAAATCTAGAAACAATAAATGCTGGTGAGGGTGTGTAGAACAGGGAACCCTCTTGCACTGTTGGTGGGAATGTAAATTGATACAGCCACTGTGAAGAACAGTATGGAGGTTCCTTAAAAAACTACAAATAGAACTACCATATGACCCAGCAATTCCACTACTGGGCATATACCCTGAGAAAACCATAATTCAAAAAGTGTCATGTACCAAAATGTTCATTGCAGCTCTATTTACAATAGCCTGGAGATGGAAACAACCTAAGTGTCATCATTGGATGAATGGATAAAGAAGATGTGGCACATATATGGAATATTACTCAGCCATAGAAAGAAATGAAATTGAGCTATTTGTAATGAGGTGGATGGACCTAGAGTCTGTCATACAGAGTGAAGTAAGTCAGAAAGAGAGAGACAAATACTGTATGCTAACACGTATGTATGGAATTTAAGAAAAAATATGTCATGAAGAACCTAGGGGTAAAACAGGAATAAAGACACAGACCTACTAGAGAATGGACTTGAGGATATGGGGAGGGGGAAGGGTAAGCTGTGACAAAGCGAGAGAGAGGCATGGACATATATACACTACCAAACATAAGGTAGATAGCTAGTGGGAAGCAGCCGCATAGCACAGGGAGATCAGCTCAGTGCTTTGTGACCGCCTGGAGGGGTGGGATAGGGAGGGTGGGAGGGAGGGAAACGCAAGAGGGAAGAGATATGGGAACATATGTGTATATATATAACTGATTCATTTTGTTGTAAAGCAGAATCTAACACACCAGTGTAAAGCAATTATACTCCAATAAAGATGTTAAAAAGAAAAAAAGAACTCATTTGATATTTTAGTTTATAACCTTGAAATCGAACAAATCAATATTGTTATATGATTCTCCAGTTTTCCAGCAGCTCCCATCGGACCACGTAGGAAATTAGGAAACCAGGAGTTTATATTAATCGGAGGTTATATGCAGTTTAGCAAAACAAGTTGGGAGAAAGGCAAAGGACTTAGAGAGTTGAGAACGTGAGACACCATGATATCTGACCTGGATAGAAACAAAAGTTAAATGTCTTGGGGGTGGGAAAAGAATACTGGGGAAAAAGGAAAGAAATAACTGAGAAACTGAGAATACTTATGACAGTTTTCTCTTGAGATGGATCAATTCTCGAAAACAGCAACGTACAGAATGTGACTATGGTAGTAGGATGGGAATGGAGAAGAAATAAAAGCTGCTGCAGTCATCAAGGATCTCAGGATGGAGTGCAGGATGCGCCATCCACACAGATGAGCAGGACCCTTGAGAAAACAGCAGGACACAGTAAGGACCCCATGTCCTCAATGGATCCAAAGGTGTTCCCTGGAGGAGGGGTGACAAGAAAGAGGGTACAGACATGGCCTGAGAAGCATGAGGAAGTGACAGTGGGGGAAAGATGAGAATTACAGCATTGCCTCCAAGTTTGAGGTTCTCAGAATGTTTCTTTTTTTTAATTAAAAAAAGAAACTTTGATTTTTACCATTTTTAATTATCATCACTCCTTACAAAATGTGTTCAGATGTAACCAATTTTCCTGTGGTACCTTTATGATTACTTAGCTTCTGAAGGGGAAAAGGTTATAGTATCAGTTAATTTACTTCCCAGCTATCATTGCAGTGATTAATGACTGGCCACACGAAGAAGTGTGCTTTTAATTTTTTTTCTCATTAAAATTGTGCAAGGAATGTTGACAGTACCAATTGTACCTTAACAGGCATTTCAGATTCAAGAATAGTTGAGAATCATTCTGTGGATGGTTGCTCCAGTGAATAGATTTCAAATTATGTGAAATTGGTTTCATGTTAAAAGTGCAAGAGTTTGGCCTAAAAATACATTAATTTTATTAAATTGTTTAGTGGCTTGGAGTAGCGGCTTGAAGTTCCCTTTGGACAGAGCTAGATAAGGGTAAGGATGAATGAGAATTCCGCTCTCGCTGCCTATGCTATGTCCTGGGATAATGCAAAGGAATTCTCTAAGGTAGTGCTCCCCAACCTTTTTGGCACCAGGGACCAGTTTTGTGGAAGACAGTTTTTCCACGGACCCACAGACCGTGGGGCGGAGCGGGAGGGGTGGGTGTTCAGGCGGTAATGAGAGCGATGGGAAGCAATGGGGAGCGGCAGATGAAGCTTCACCCGCTTGCCCGCCGCTCACCTCCTGCTGTGTGGCCCAGTTCCCAACAGGCAGTGGACTGGTACCAGTCCGAGGCCCAGGGGTTGGGGACTCTGCTCCAAGGTTATGGTAAACTATCCATCCTCAAGGTGGTAAAATGGGAACAGGGTTTCACTGAAGCCAAAGGAGCATGAAGTTAACTGATACTACTTCTAGTTAGAGTCCCCATCAACATATTCTCAGGTAGGAGCTCTCTATCCAAGACGTCTTCCTCACTAACATTTCTAGCCCCTCAGTGTTCCTCCGTGGGCTGTCTTATTGCAAGCCAGGAGCCTGGACTTCTTACACAGTGGCTCAAGGCCTCAAAACCCAGGGAGCAGAAGTAGCCAGTCCTCTTAGAGGCTGGGCTCAGAACTGGCACAGTGTCATATGCTGGCCAGATCAGTCAAAGCAGCCCAGATTCAAGGCAGGATGTAGACACTGTACAGAGAGGGAAGGAACTGTTGGCAGCAGCCATATTTCCTAGGAGTGGACGTGGGAGGGTGGAGGCTATGTCATAAGGGGTATAGAAAATTGTTGTTCTTAGCAGATTGAGGAAGAAATTATAAAATTACTTGGAAAAACAGGTGGTATGATATAAACAAGCATTAACTCTGTGGTGAGGATATAATAATGATTAGACATGAAGAGTGCTATGAACTGAATTGTGCTCTCCAACCCCCCTTCCAATTTATACGATAAAGTCCTAAACTCCAGTACTTCAGAATATGACTGTATTTGTGTATAGGATCTTTAAAGAGGTAATTAAAGTAACAATGAGGTCATTTGGGTGGGCCTAATCCATTATGACTGGTGTTCTTGTAAGAAGAGGAGATTAGAACATAGAAGACACAGACTAAGGAAGCAACATGAGAGGACACAGGGAGAAAGCAGCCACCTGCAAAACAAGGAGAGAGGTCTCAGAAGAACCCTAATTTCCTGACACCTTGACCTTGGACTTGTAGCCTTCAGAACTGTGAGAAAATAAATCTCTGTTGTTGACCCATTCTGTGACAATCAGTATCAGTAATACAATCAGTATCCTCAAGATACTTAACTCCACTGAAGGTGTAGACAGATAAATAGGGGTAGACACACGATGCTATGGGAGCATATGAAATAGGCATTGTATTCTCTTGGTTTGTATTTTGTACTTGTATAATGTCTCATTGCTTTTTCTGATAGTAAAATGAGACATTCTACATAAAACCCTGAAACATAATAGATGCCCACTATATATTGATATTAGTTCTTAGATACTTCCTTCATGCTTATTGTATAAACACATAATGTTTTTTCTCCTTCTACCCGTGGAAGGAAAAAAATGTAGAACGCAAGAGTGGAAGAGTCTAAAAAAAGAAATTCCATTGACCCACATCTCTTGGCTTTATACCCAGAGTATGGTGACCTGGCCTGGGCATGTCTGGCTCATATAAGAGAGAAGCCTTTCACAACCAAATGGCTGCTAGTTCTGAAGTTCTGTGAAGCTGTGTGCATGATCCAGAATGATTCTGATGATAATCTTAAAATATTCTGGATTAGTTCATTCTGCTCAAGTTAAAAAGCACCTTCTCAAGATTAAACTATGAAAACAAAGATTAGTAAATAGAATTTCTCGTTATTTTTAAATAATATGAAAATATAATGTTTAAGGAAATTCTAACGGCTATTTAAGGAATCTATTTCATCAAAGTTTATAAATGATGAAAGGTTTATTGAAAAGAGTTTATGCCGAAGGGAATTTATCCTGGGAAATCTTTCTGGAAATGTTATATCTAATAAGATTAAGTAAGTATTAATGCATATCGTTCATCAAGGAGAAGTTATTTATATTTCTGATTTCTTGTTTTAATTTAGCATTGCTTCTTAATAGTACTTATGACTCAGGGCAGATAAATAGGGTACAGGTTATAGGCATGCAAAATATCATACCAGGCTCAATGACTCCTTACAGAAGCACAGGCCTAGGGTCATGTCCAAAAAGATATAAAATAGATGCTTCTGTAGTCAGTGTTTACAAAAATTATGCTAGGAAAAAAAAAATCCTTGCATATTCTATGTATTTTTGGACTTGCTCCAGCAATCTCTCTGGGCAAATGAATATAAACACAGAAATGCTAAACAGCATTTTGAGGCCTCCACAAACAATCACACTCTGAGAAAATCCAAGGAACCTGAAAGAATTCTATAAAAGTTCCTCTAATACACTTTTGATCTAAGAAAAACTTTGCTTGTACTCGTACTGGCTTCTCTCACCCCGCCTATTCAATAAGTTACCCCTCCAAGGGAAGTTCAGAATCGCTGTTTATCTACAAGTCCCACACTTTTTATTAAGTAAGAATGATTTCCCTAGTTACCACATTTTAAAAGGCAAGACAGGATGAGGCGATGTGCACTCTTCACTGCTCAGTGGGAGGACTTTGGGCTGGTGTTCCTCTCTCCTGCCCCTGCCTGCATTCCGCCTCTAGGAAATATTTAACGTGGTCCTCTTCACGTTCTGCATCTATTCTAGCATGGCTCCTCCCTCTCTACCACATTACACAACATCAAATACAGTCTCAGAAGGTTTGCTGGCAGGACAGGTAAAATCCATGTTCTTAATTTATCCCCAGAGTTTGGGAATTATACTTTAGTTACCAAAATCCTCTCCTCAGATTACGTTCAGTTTCAAGTGCCATTTTTTTGGTATTGCTTTGTGTGATGATACCTCCACAATGACAGTTTAGGTGCTAAGTGTTCTACATGTGAGAGCTACATACAGTACAGTCATCTTCTTGGACAGTGTAGAGAGTACATTTATTTAAACCCTCCATACTATGATAACCTAATTTATACTCCAAAGGTTTGGTAATACTGAGAGGAAATACTCACTAGTTTACTAATTCCTTGGAGTTCTTGATTGCAAACAGCAGAAATCGACTCTGGTTAATATAAAAAGAGAATGGGATTTATAAGAAAGACATAGGATTGATCATAGAACCAATTTTAGAGCAAGAGAACCAAGCTCTTGAAAAGAGCATAATTCAAAAGAGACCAGGCAGAGAACATAGCTCAGGTCTGGTCAGAGAGAAAGTCTAGTCTAGCAGGTATAACCCCAGCTACGTATTCCCTGCTTCTGTTTCCATGAGTATTTCTAAGTGTGCCTCTGTCCTTGCATCACTTTATCAGGATTCCAAGTACTGAACCAGAGGATCTAACTGGCTGACCTTTGTTCACATGCTACTAGTTTCCAAGAATCAACTGCCTACTTTGTTTTCTGCTTTGGGAGATAGAGAACACCTTCAATATAATAAGGATGTTCAGATGCTTGGGAGCCAAATAATGAAACTTCAGCAAAGACCCTCTTTCAAATTCATAAAATTGTGTTAATATTTGTAGTAACACAAAAAATGTTTAACTGGCTTTGACATGATCCCCTCACCAGTTGCACTACTATGCTGAAAAAATGTTTTCCATTAAGTATGTATATCAGTTAAGGTCATCATTCTTATAATTTCATTCATGATATATGGAATAGCAAATAGTATTTCTTATAATCTCATCCCAGAGGATCTATTACAGCTGTGGTAACTTTCCATTTATTGAGTAACTACTATATTCCAGGCACTAGGCTAGGTAAGTTATCTGCAGCATCCTATTTAGTCCCCAAAAGGACTTTGCAAACTCTGTATCACTCACTTCATTTTTTACATGAAGAAAATGAGATTCAGAAAGGTACATAATGGTCTCAAAGTCACCAACCTCTTTACAAGTAGAGCCAGGACTAGGATCTGATGCTGAAAGCTCGTCCTCTGTGCAGTGATGCCAAATCAAATCTTGGAGACAGTTTTAGGTGAAGCAGAAAAGAATAGCTTTATTGCTTTGCCAGGCAAAGGGGAACACAGCAGGTTCCTGCCCTGAAAAATTATGGGTCCCAACCTGGGAGGATTTGATGAGGAGTTTTATAGCAATAGTTCAAGGGTGGGGTTGCTGACAAGATTAAGGTGTGTGCAGAACCTCCACTCTTCTAATCTGGTCTCAGGTAATCTTATTGGTGAGCTTCTCTGCTTCCTTTAATGTAGCCTCAGGTGGTCTTTCTCAGGTATGAAGAATGCTGACATCTTAAAGAGCTTAAAGACATTTTTTATGTGTATCCCTTGAGGTGGAACCAGGATCCTGCCCCAAGGCTGCACTATTGTTTCCTGGCTGCCCCTCCCTTGTCTCTGCATCCCTTCCCTTCTCAGATTAGTAACTGTTAGAATCTGTCCTTTGGAACTCAGGGAAGGTCATGGGGCCTGGAGTCAAGAAACAGGGGCAGAAAGGCTTTCATGGCCAGGAGCCCCACAGGGTCCTGCTCGGTTTCAAACATAGGATTTCCTTCCTTCCTTCCTTCCTTCCTTCCTTCCTTCCTTCCTTCCTTCCTTCCTTCCACTTTTTCTTTCTCCTACATCAAAGTCCTTGTTCATATTTTCACTGCTTTGCAGTATAAAAGCCTGTGAATTCCACCTTCATGAAAGAAGTCCTTTTATTTTCCTGAAAATATATATTTGGTTACCATAATCATGGTTACCATTACTGTTCTGCAGCCTGGTAGGAACCGGGCCGCCTAGCAGGAGGTGAGCAATGGGTGAGCGAGCAAAGCTGCATCTGCCGCTCCCCATCGCTCCCCATCGCTGGCATTACCGCCTGAACCATCCCCCACGCCCCCACCCCCGTCTGGAAAAATTGTCTTCCACGATACTGGTCCCTGTTGCCAGAAAGTTTGGGGACCACTGGTGGACTGCACCCCACAGACCTACAAGCCCTGTGCTTGCCCAGCTCCAACACTGAAGAAAGAGCCTAGAGTCCACAATAGAGACATTAATGGTTTAATGAATCAGGGGAGCATTCATGTCCGAAGCAAGGTCGTAGAGCAACACCCCACCGTGTGAGGTGGACGGCAGGCAGGACATGGTGGCAGTTGTTGCTTCTGCGGGAAGGGGAGATTGCCAGTTACAGTGGGAATTGACATCAGGTTGGCTCATTGGTTACCAGGGAAACTAGCCGAGGGGCACACCCCTCACAGCCCCTTTAATAGGAACAATTACTAGCTGGGCCCTGGGGCAAGTATGTAGGAAGGTCAGTCATGTGGTTGGGGTGTAAGTGAAGCAGGCACTGGTCGAGCAGGGGATGTACAGAAAGCAAGAGAACAGCCATGTTCAGTGTCCTGACTATACATGTCTAGTCTGGTTGGCTTTTTAAACTGAAAAAAAATCTATATTGTGATTTATAAGATAGATAGAAGATAGATAGATAGATAGATAGATTTGGTCTTCATCCCCATTTTTAACACAGAGCTCCTGAAACCTTTGAAATTTATGAGTGCAATAAGAAAAAACTTTGGAAGTGATAAGTGCAATTTGTTATGCTAATTAGGTGACTTTTGGACCTCACCTAAGCTGGTTACCAGGAGAACCAACCATGTAATTAGAAGGGTGTAGCTTTCAGTCCTACCCTCCCACTTCTGGGGAGGGGAGAGAGGCTGGAAGTTGAATCAATCTACAATGGTCAATGATTTAACCAACCATGCCTAGGTGACTTTTGGACCTCACCTAAGCTGGTTGCCAGGAGAACCAACCATGTAATTAGAAGGGTGTAGCTTTCAGTCCTACCCTCCCACTTCTGGGGAGGGGAGAGAGGCTGGAAGTTGAATCAATCTACAATGGTCAATGATTTAACCAACCATGCCTATGTAATAAAGACTCTATAAACACCCAAAAGGATGGGATTCAGAGAACTTCTGAGGTGGTAAACACATGGAGATTTGGAGAGAGTGGCACACTTGGAGAGAACATGGAAGCTCCTTTTCACCATACCTTGCCCTACACATCTCATCCATGTGGATATTTTTCTGCATCCTTTATCATATTCTTTCACAATACACCAGTAAGTAAAATGTTTCTCTGAGTTCTGTGAGCCGCTCTGGTAAATTAATTAAACCCTAGGAGGGGGTCATGGAGCCTCTGATTTATAGCCACTTGGTTAGAAGTACAGGTAAGAACCTGGGCTTGGGGCTGGCATCTGAAGTAGGGGAAGGGGCAGTCTTATAAGACTGAACCTTTAGCCTGTGGAATCTGATGCTATCTCTGGGTAGATGGTGTCAGAATTGAGTTGAATTCTCAAACTTCCTGCAGATGTTCAAGAATTACTTGTCGGTGGGGTGGGAAACTACCCCCCCTCCATACATAGAAATTTGGGTCCCAAATCACTCATTTAAAATCATTCCAGACTTCCACTCAGAAATAAAAACTGATTTGAAAAGCTATAGATCCTTCATTACATCACTGAAAAACAGAACAGACCCCACTGTACTCTAAGAAAAAGTGGAGCAGGAGATTGTCCGTATGGTTTTATAGTTGGCTTTCTTTACTGTGAACCAGATCAGAGTAGAAAGGCATCTGTCATCAGACATTGCAAAGGCCACTGCCCTAGTTAAACTGTTGTGAACTGGAGCACTTGAGTCTCAGTAATTCAGGACTTTTTAAATTTTCAGCACATGTCCCCATTCATTCTTGTAGAAATGAAGGCCATCTCTTGACTCCAAATGTGCCATTTACCTTTCACATATAATCTGTAACTTTTGTCCAACCAGTAAAAACAGAAAAGTGAAAAAAATGTTGCCTTCTCAGATAAAAGAAGTTGAAAGTGTTTGAGTAAAAGGGAAAGGGAGAAAGTTTGCTAGGGTCTATTCAACCAAAAAAAAAACATTTCTAGTTGTGTACCCTAAATGGCTTCCTTTCACTTTGTCATTTTTTTCTGTAATACATCCTACTGCCCATAAATAGATATCACCATTAACAAAGGAAAATATCTCTATTCCATACAAATGCATATAATGCAAACACTACTTGCAATGAGGGAAAAGGCCTATATTTTGCAAGATTTTTCTACTCAAATGCCAACTAGATCTGAATCTGCATAACTTATTTCAACTAGAGTTCAGAAATGGACCCAGGATTCATGCAGGTATCTCTTTAGTCCTGTTAGATACTCTGGATTCATCTTCTATCTTATTATTGTATTATTTTTCCCTGGCAGGTAAAACTCTTTGCCTCTGTCCAGTATTGACTAAGGTCAAGGGAAAAGGATGATCTGAGTAGAAGAGGTAGTAGACATGTTGACGGCCATGAGAAGATGCAATTAGGTTTTTTCTCAGTAACAGGAGGGTTATGTTGTGGTTATGGACACTGGAATCCAGCTCTCCTGATTCAAATTCTGTTTTTTGGCTGAATAACCTAGGGCAAGCGATTTAGCTGATCTGTAACTAGTAGCCTCATTTGTAAAACAGAGGTGATGATAAGAGCACTTCATAGAGGTATTGTGAGGATGAAGTGAGTCAATAAAGTAAAGCATCTAGGTCAACCCCTAGTAAGTCTTGAGTAAATATCAAAATTATGCAAATTTCATGCATCCATTTTCTCATATTATCATCCTTCCAAAATATTTTCATGTAGTTACCTAGCATTCAACCATAGAGATAACCAATAATTGATTTAACTTACTGCCTATAGTAATATATTTTTGGATTGTTTCAATTTTTCACAGTTACACCTTTACCTATTTTTTCAGATTAACATTAAAGTCACTTTGTATTAAAGTATTTAAAGAAAACTACTCCTGGAATTTTAATTGGAATTATATTAAGTCTATACATTTATTTGGGGCACAATATTTTACAAAGTCCAATTTTCTCATCCTGTGATATAGGATATCTGTCTACATAGCTAGTCTTCTTTAAAAGTGCCTCTAATATTTTATAATTATTTTTATAGAGATCATCTATATTTATTTTTACATTAATACTTAGGTATTTCACAATTCTGCCATTATGAACTATTAAATGAATTTATTCCTATTTCTTACTCTTATGAAATATTTAGTATTTTGTTTATGGGGCTTTTTATACAGATGTTATAATTTTTCATAGTAAAAAAATCAAAACTTTTTTGGGTATAACTGTTTTTATGCACAGAAAAATAATGTCAACCTACATCCTGAATTTAGAGCAATATTTGCCTATACTTTTTTTTAATTAAAGAACTTTCTAAAAGATAAAAATTTAAATCCATAATGTAAATGTACCTCTAAGAAATAGGACTATATACCATAGAGAAATCACTATAATAAACAGCATTCTTGCTTCATCTCCCTTAAGCAAAGGGTAAGAAGACCATCTTAGTCCAAATAGAAAGAGCAAGAACTTAAGGAAACTCCATGCTTTGTTAACAGGTTAATTAATGAATTATAAAGTACAGAAGTCTGACATTTACCACAGTGCTGCCTTCTTTTCAACATATTCCTCCTTAGCATTCTTCTCATACTTCTGTAATTATCTTGTTTATTTATTGTTTACTTGTTTATTGTCCATTTTTTTTTCCTACTCCCAAAGTAATTTCTATTAGGGCTGCAGCCATGGTTGTCTTATTTACTACAATTATCAACACCCACTGCACAGGAGGAAAAATTTTCTTTCTTCCCTTCTAGGTTCTTTGGCTGACCAAATAATTAAATTGACATAAGATAGATTAACAGGAGAAAACAAATTTAATTTCATACATACAGGAGCCCCAAAGATATGAGACCTAAAGACAATTTGAACAATTGAGGCCTATATGCCATCTTGAGCTAAGGAATGGGATAGGGGTCTGGAGCTTCAAAGGGGAGGAGGTGATTCACAGGACAATCACAAGAGCAGATGTTTGGTAATTAGATATTTTCCTTGCCATATGGATAGGTCTTTCAAATAAAAAGTTATCTCTGATAATAACTCCATCACACATTCCCCCTTGTCACTGTCTCTTTTCTTCTCCACATCCAGCCCCTGCACCTGCATAACCAGTGTTTTCCTCTTGACCTATTATTCATAGCAGCACATAAATATCTTTCAATGTTTCTTACCATAAAATAAAAATCCTTTGATTCAATATCACTCTTCAGTTATGGCCCATTTCTCTGGCTTTTATAGGGAGAATGTGTGTGTGTGTGTGTGTGTATGTATATATATATATATATATATATATATATATATATATATATATATATACATATATATATACGCACATATGCATACACACACGTCTTTATAGCTATATACATGTATCTATAAAGATGCATGTAGGTTGATATATCTGATGATGGGAAGACACACTTTTTTTCTAGATGTTTCTTTCAATAAAGTAAGAAAGGTCATCAACTAACAGTATGAAAGGAGTATTGGAGATCTGAGCAGTGAAGAAATAGTGTGAAACAATCGTCTCAGAAAGTACGAAAGTGTATTTATCAATAGTAGGGTAATGTAATAGGACTCAAAAGGTTGTACTGAGCAGCCATTTAAGATGTAGTCATATAATAAAATAGAAACAAGTGGCATTTCCTCCAGTCACATTCATCTATTCAGGGAGCAAAATGGCAAGGGTACTGAGGATATACTTATTCAAGGGAGAAATTATAGTAATGAACCATGGCATCTAAACCAAGTAAGAAGGAAGTTAGGGCTTGAAAAAGTGGTGAGTGAATGCATTGTTCAAATGGGACCAAACAATAGTTGTGAAAATAAATGAATGGAAAGGCAGGAGATTCTTTGACTCTCAGGTGAATCAAACCCTAAATAACACCTCCCCTGAAATTCTCCAAAGGCCCTGGACAGTGTGACTTAAACAACTTGTACACAGCTTGAACTGTCATGAAGATTTCTCAAAAGGCTCACTGTAGATTGCCTCTACCCAGTCAGCATATGATTTTATTTACTTACAATTTCTCAGAAATACACCCATTGAGAAAAGCAGGGTCCATCAGTACAACAACGATATCCCTTTTTATTTTAAAGTATTTTAAATTGTTTTAATGCACCAACCAATAAGCAAATCATCATTCAAACCAAACAGCCTATTAGAGCCCCATCCTTAAGTGCTGTTTTGTCTCTCTGCTTATTATTCTCTCAACAGCGATAAAACAGAAATCATATGACCAAATGTGAATGCCAATACATTTCCAGGATAATCTGAGTGACAAACAAATAGAATCCTGTAATGCCATCTCAAATAATCTTCAGAAAACTGTTAGGAGGGCAAAAAGCCCATAAAGTAAGGCGCAAGGGTAGGCAATGAGAAGCTGCTGTCCTTCCATGGCCAAGGCTGAAGTGAAAATTTTGGAGGCTGAGAGACTACACCAGCCAATGATGACCAGTGCCAACACAGTTCCAAAGGTGCCCCTAGAGCAAAGACAAAGGAGATGGTTATCTTACACCAGGAGAAAAAGAGGTTATTGAATCACAGCTGCCTCTGAAATGTCCTTGGTACAATATTTATAACCACTTTCTCAATTTGTAAAAGGAGGGTGAGGAACAACAGGAACTCAAAGGCCTCAGCTATTTAGAAAATTTTTGAATCAAGTTCACCATTAGAAGCTAAATATTTTATAGGGTGGTAAAAACTCAGATTATTGGAAACAGAAGAATTGACCTGCTGTCACTCTCATGAGTCACCATTCAAATCCCAACTTCCGAAATTCTTTTATATAAGCTATGTTTAGAGACTTCTTTTACAGCTACAGATTTCTTTTCCCCACTTGCTTCCTAAATTTACCCCCAGTATGAGCAGAAAAATGACTGGACTCGCGTTCCAGTGGGGTTCCTACTCCCCAGCGCTCCCAGGTCCATGTCCTGGGTTTTTGTCTAGGACAGCAAAGCCTGACACAGCTCAGGGAGGGAACAGATGCAGCAGCAAGGCACAGATGTGTGTGGCCTCCCACCTCATTGCTGAAGATCACTTTGGCAAATAAACGTGTGGATTTTTATAATATCAAAATGGATTTGTTCAAATTGGTATCTTCAAAAAGTAACTGTGGAGACAATTGGTTCTTTAGGAAGAAATGGGAGTGAAGTGACTTAAAAAAATTGCAAAGTGGAATGGTCATTAGGTCAAGTGCTGCTAATTACCAGCGTATTGTTCTAGCCACTGTCAAACGATACTGCCTCACTTGATCCTGGCTGAATCTGAGATTGAGAATTGTGTTTATTATTTGTGAGAATGACAGAAATACCTACTTTTAATAATTGAACCAAAGCAAAACAAGTGAAAAAGTGTACAATATAGCTTATGATGCCTTAGATTATAAACAAACCCAAAATATTTTAAAACACTCTAGTAAATATTACCTTTGTAGGTTTAGTTAATATCTATTAGAAATAAAAGTTAGAGTGATTCAATTTACAGGTTTTGGTGAACAAAAATGTGAGATTATATATAATTCATTTGAATGTTATAGTAATATGCCCAAAAAGGCAATTTCAGTGTAATGGTCTTAGAGATCAGATAGCTTATTCCCCATTAATATAATTTAAAGGATTTCTGATTCATCCTTTACATTTCAGAATGAAAATCTAATGAAAAATGTCCAGACCTCTGATGATTCTCAAAATTCAAGAGTTGTAGTTTTTATTTTCTTTCCCTAATAATCAGGAGTCATTTAAGATACCCCAAAGCTAAACTTTGACGGAAATAATGTCTAAAACCTAGAATTTTTAAATGGTTGATCATTATAGTATTCTTTGGCAAAAGCATCTGACAAAATGGAAGTTGTAAAACTGAACTCTGTAGTAACTTGTCAAACATCTGTACCAAACAACATAGTAAACAGAACAGCTTGTTAAGGAACATGATATACAAAAAGTGGAATTTTTCCATGGACAAGACTCAATAAATACACCTTTAACTCACGTTGTACTTATACATTCAAAGTTTCCATTTTCTGTTGTATTCCTCTCTTTTAAGTGTTGAGCACTCACTGGTAAAGTAAGAGTTTGCTCTCTTATTCTCAAGACTATTACTTTCAAAATGAAACCATATTAAAACAAAAAAAGCATTTCCATCTAGGTCATTCTCAATAACGTTATGAAGAAAATATCTGAGATTATATTTAAACAAAAATATTAAAGTCTTTCTAAAATGTTTATCTGGCATTGGCAAAATTCTGTATGTAATATCCTATCCAGTATAGTGTTGATAACCTAAAACTTGGATTATCCAAGAAACAAAATGTGAATTGTGTCTCTTTTGGATGTGGAAGAATGAGCACTGATGGCAAATGTTTATTTCTAATTGGATTTGGAGCATGGCAGGTGACAAAGGACTATGTAATTACTTTTCCCAACCAAAGTGGTAGTGATATGCACTGCCCTGGGAAAGTGCCCGACAGAAGCATATCTACTGAATCCTCGTTAATATTTTTGAATTGCAAATACTATCTGCCCAGGAAGTAAAAAAGAAAAAAAATATTGACTGAGCATATATGCTATAAAGTTCTCTAGCAGTAATATCCTCATTAGGCTTCCTGGGAATTCTGCACTGCAAGGAGTCCAGCTGAGAAAGAATACTTGCTTCCCGCCAAGAAGGCAGAGTGCTTGGGAGCTGAAGCAATTTGTCAGTGTGCACCAGGCACTTACTCTTCTTAATTCAAACAAGTGAATTTTCTGTTGTTGGTTATATTACCCGTGACGATAGTTCATACTGAAGAATGTGACAACTTACAAAATGCCAATTTTAAAGATAACTTCGTTTAATTTATTTTTTAAATCATCGAAATAGGAACAGCACCTGAGCCAAAACTGACCTACTTTCCTGAATCTGTATGTAGCTTTTAATAGCCAGTTTCCCCAATCCCACTACTAACATGATCAGAAAGAGGCTAACTGTTGTACTGGTGTGGCAAACCCTAGCGATGATTGTGCAGGTGGGGTCAATTAGCACACACAGACGCTTACTGCAGTGAAAAGAAGATGGCACAGCTGGACAGGATGACCATGGGTATCAGGCAGTAACCCAGAACACTCGCCACGCAGCCATAGGACACCCCTGAAGAGCTCATCAAGTTTAGTAAGGCGTGAATCCCTAAGCAGCCAATGGCACTCGTGCCATACACGTAACCAAACTGGACTTTTCCTGCCTGAAACAACGGGAAGAAAACGGTGTGAACATAGAACAAACATCAAGAAGAAATCAGATTGTCAACAAAGCAGAGAGTATTTTTGAATCAATCAGCTCAATGTTGCTCATGTCTTTGTAGTATAAGTCTCGAGACTGGGAGTTCTGGAAAAAATACTGCCTGTAATACAGATTCAGGTCATGAAAACAAACACCACCCCCCCCACTCCTTGAACTATACGTGAGATGGCACAAGCGTGCTTATATTTCCAGATATATATTTTTTATCATAGATTGCCTATTGGGGTACTAGGCATAGGTAAGGATATATTTTTCTCCCCATATCTGTTGAACAATTAAATGAATGAATAAGTTAATGAAAACATTCCAATTTAGTCTTGGAGATTTACAAAACATATTAGTAATATTAGCAAACATCTGTCAGATTTACTATGTTCGGTCCTATTCTAAAGATTTCACATATATTAATTTATTTAATCCACACAACATAATTAGTTGGTACCATTGTTGTACCCATTATACACATGAGGAAACTGAGGTGCAGAGAGGTTAAGGAACTTGCCCAAGGTAAAATAATGGTAAGCAGTGGAGCTCAGTTTTGAGCCCAGGCAGTCCAGCTCTAAAATTTAGGTCTTTAACACCTGCAGGAGCTCTAACAAGTCATAAACAAGGGAACTTATTTAACCTTATTTAAGCCAGTATACCCCAAACTTATCTGACCCCAGAATCCTTTGTTTTCATAATGCCTATTACCAGCTTAACTGAACAGACTTTATGAAAAACTGATTTATATAAACCAACTGATAGCAAATCACAAAAGAGGTATTGTTAAAGGAAGTCAGTAGTGTTCAGGATAGACCACTGACCTGAGGATTCATCAAAATTGCCATCACCCACAGAGCACTAGAGACTTGTTCCTGAGCCAGCACCGCTAAACTCATCCAGGGAAAGTCACAATCTACTACTGATTCAACAGAGGATATTTTAATGTTTGCTATCCGAGGATGCCAAAGCTCCAGTAAAGAATGCATGTCATTTATATATATATATATATATATACATTAAGCTGGTTAGAAATTCTAGATAAAGATTGAGGAGGCTGACTCCAGTTTTCATGGGAATTATTTGAAAACAACAAAGGATCTGGTAAGTTTGTGGGGCCTTTAGGGACTTTCCACCCCCTCACTTGTTCCCGTAAACCAATTCTTCTCCCTATCGTGCGCCACTCCTTCTCCCTATCGAAACCAATTCTTGGAGTTTTTCAGTTGACGGGGACTTGCCAGACAGCGGGTAATTTTCCAGTTGCCCGTAACAGGTATACGCCCTAACCGCCACAATGAACAGACAACTATAACGGCCAGAAGGTGGGACAAAAGTTCCTAAGCCAATGAATTCAAAAGTCACCACATTTACCCAATCATTGTGAGAATATACCCGCCCTATGAGTAAATAAACCTATAAAAAGTATGTGATTCCGCTTTTAGGGGTTCCCCATCGGCCTCCTGCGTGAGGTTCAGGGAACCCCGGTGCATCGGCTCCTAATAAACCTCTTGCGTGTTGCAGCGGCTCTCGACTCTTGGCGGTTCTTGGGCGAGTTGGAATCCTTCGTAGACCGTTTGGGTCTAACATTTGGGGGCTCGTCCGGGATCCCCTCTCGCCCCCGGGTCACAAGAACATCGGGAGTCGGAGGTATCAGGTAGGCTCGAGCCCAATTGTCTGTTTGTCTGTCGTTTGTTTGTTGCTAGCCGCCATTAGGAAAAAGCCGTGCGAACCGGCTTGCTGTGGAATCTGTATGGACTCCTGGCTAGGCAGACGTGCCGAAAGCTGGTGTCCACGGGCCCCGGGGGACGCCCTGGTGGTCCATCTGGAAGGAGAAACAAATTTTGTCTCCCCTTCATCTGGTTCTGGCAGGTTATATAAGCTGCCATCTGAATTTGAGTTGGTTTCGGGTTTAAGTTCGCGGCGGCAATATCAATGTGTGTCTTTTGAAATTTTATTGTTTTTCTGTACTATTATCTTTCTTTTGACGGACGACAATGGGACAAACTATGACGACTCCTCTTTCTCTTACCCTAAGCCACTGGACCGAAGTTAGGGCTAGGGCCCACAACCTTTCGGTAGAAGTAAGGAAAGGAAAATGGCAAACGCTGTGTACCTCTGAGTGGCCTACATTTCAGACAGGGTGGCCACCCGAAGGATCTTTTCTGTTAAATAAGGTTGGGCTAGTCAAGTCTAGGGTCTTTAACACAGGACCCCACGGACACCCAGACCAGATACCATATATCCTGGTCTGGGAAGATCTAGTTCTCTCCCCGCCTCCGTGGGTCCGGCCCTTTGTTTCCTCAACAGGCACGTCTGCATGCGCTCCAGCACAATCAGAGATATTGGCCCTGAAGAAAACCCCAGACACGGAAAAGTCATCTGCTGCCCCGGACCCGCCAAAGGCGATATATCCTGACCTGCAGTCTGATTTGCTTCTTCTAGATTCCCCACCTCCTTATCCTCCGGCCCTAAATCCCATGTCGCCCCTAGGACCCCCAGCTTCACAACCCTCCGCACCAGTAGGGCCACCTGTTAAGGCGGAAAGGGGGGGGTCCCTCGGCGGGCACCAGAAGCCGGAGGGCTGTTTCCCCGGATTCTACTGCTTTACCCCTTAGAGAATATGGCCCCCCCGATAACCACGGGAATAGGCCCCTTCAATACTGGCCCTTTTCCTCTGCAGATCTTTATAATTGGAAGATGCATAACCCTACTTTCTCTGAAAACCCACAGGCTCTTACTGCTCTAATAGAGTCTCTTGTCTTCTCCCACCAACCCACCTGGGATGATTGTCAACAGCTCCTCCAGACTCTCCTCACAACTGAGGAGAGGCAACGGGTTCTCCTGGAGGCTAGAAAGAATGTGTTAGGCGCCAATGGACAACCTACCCAGTTGCCTAATGAGATTGATGCCGGTTTTCCACTCGTCAGGCCGAATTGGGACTTTAATACCCTGGAAGGTAAGGAGCACCTGAAAATGTATCGCCAGGCTCTGGTGGCGGGTCTCCATGGAGCGGCCAGGCGTCCCACGAATTTGGCTAAGGTAAGAGAGGTAACTCAGGGGCCCCAGGAATCGCCAACCGTGTTCCTAGAACGCTTAATGGAGGCTTTTAGACGATTCACTCCTTATGATCCAACCTCTGAGGAACATAAGGCCACCATAGCAATGGCCTTTATTGACCAGGCGGCCCCTGATATTAGAAAGAAGTTACAAAGGCTGGATGGCCTACAAGGTTTCTCCCTTCAGGACTTAGTAAAAGAGGCAGATAAGGTATATAATAAGAGGGAGACAGAAGAAGAAAGAGAAGAAAGAAAGCAGAAGGAACAAGAGGCTCGTGAGGTAAGATGAGATAAGAGGCAAGAAAGACATTTGAGTAAGATACTGGCCACTGTAGTCAGAGGAGGAAACAGTAGAGACAGAAATAGACAGGAAGGGCGAACAACGGATAGAAGGCGGCCATTAGACAAGGACCAATGTGCCTACTGTAAAGAAAAAGGTCATTGGGCAAGAGAATGCCCTAAAAAAAGGAACGGGGGAAGGATCACTAAGCCTTTTCATCTGTACGTGGCCGAGAATAAAGGTATTGCAAAGGGAGTACTAACTCAGAAACTGGGCCCCTGGAATCGCCCGGTTGCGTACCTATCAAAGAAATTGGATCCTGTGGCAGCAGGATGGCCCGCCTGTTTAAAAATAATCGCCGCGGTGGCCGCTTTGGTCAAAGATGCTGACAAACTGACTTTGGGGCAGAACCTAACGATAACAGCCCCCCATGCATTAGAAAGTGTAATTCGCCAGCCACCCGACAGATGGCTAACAAATGCCAGGATGACTCATTACCAAGCCCTGCTGTTAAACTCAGATCGTATTAAGTTTACCTCAGCCACAGGACTCAACCCGGCCACCTTGCTACCCGACCCTGACCTGGAAAGCACTACCGTCATCCATGATTGTCAGGAAGTACTGGCTGCAGCACACGGTAGCAGACCAGACTTGATGGATCAGCCCCTCCCCAACGCCGACGTTACCTGGTTTACTGACAGAAGCAGTTTCCTAGAGGAAGGTAAGCGTCGGGCGGGAGCAGCCGTGGTAGACGGGAAAGAGGTCATCTGGGCAGCCACATTACCGCAAGGGACATCGGCCCAACGGGCTGAACTAATCGCCATGACTAGAGCATTGGAACTAGCAGAAAACAAAAAGGTAAACATCTATACGGACAGTAGATACGCATTTGCTACCGCCCAGGTCCATGGGGCCATTTACCAACAAAGAGGGTTGCTCACCTCGGCGGGCAAAGAAATTAAAAACAAAGAAGAAATAGTGGCACTGCTAGCTGCCCTCATGCTCCCCACTAAAGTCAGCATCATTCATTGCCCCGGACACCAGAAGGACAATACCCCGGTGACAAGAGGCAACAACATGGCAGATAGGGTGGCACGAGAAGTGGCTCTACGGGAAATCATACTAGAACTATCAGATGAGAGTCCTGGGAAACCAAATGATAGGGGAACAATTACCCCAGCCATAACTAAAGTAACATTATCTCCTCAACAAGCAAAATCCATGCTACAACAGATTCACAGATGGACGCACTTGGGAACCAAAAAGATGGTGTCCCTACTACACAAGACAGGTTATGATACCCCTGGACTAACTAAATTAGCTGAGCAGATTGCACGAGAGTGCATTCCATGCCAACAGGTAAACTCCCATAAAGGAAAACTTGAGGTCGGAAAAAGGCTCAGAGGAGACCGCCCAGGAGCCTATTGGGAGGTCGACTTCACTGAAATACGCCCTGGAAGGTACGGTAACAGGTATCTTCTAGTTTTTATAGATACCTTCTCAGGATGGGTAGAAGCTTTCCCGACGAAGAAGGAGACAGCTACTGTGGTGGCCAAAAAGATCTTAAAAGAAATTTTCCCCCCGGTTCCGGGCACCAAAGGTAATAGGATCAGATAATGGTCCCGCCTTCGTCGCCCAGGTAAGTCAGGGTATGGCCAAATACCTGGGGACTGATTGGAAATTACATTGTGCCTATAGACCCCAGAGTTCAGGACAGGTAGAGAGAATGAATAGAACTCTAAAAGAGACCCTAACTAAATTGTCCATAGAGACTGGCGGTACAGATTGGACGGTGCTCCTTCCCTTAGCCCTGTTCCGGGCTAGAAATACCCCCTCCCGCTATTATCTTACTCCATTTAAAATACTATACGGGGCCCCACCTCCTCTTTTTACGCTAAGGAAAAAATTAAGTCCTGACTGCCAGAATAACACTGACTTATATGCTAGGCTGTTGGGACTCCAGTTGGTCCAAAAGGAGGTGTGGTCCCAGCTGGCAGAGGCTTACCGACCAGGAACACCAGCAGAGGCTCATCCCTTCCAAGTCGGAGATTCCGTGTACGTCCGTCGGCACCGAACCCAGACTCTAGAGCCTCGGTGGAAAGGACCACACATCGTCCTGCTCACCACCCCCACGGCTATAAAGGTAGACGGCATCGCTGCGTGGATCCACGCTTCACACGTGAAGGCCGCACCAGCACCTGCAACATCGGAATGGCGAGCCCAAAAGACCAGCAACCCGCTCAAGCTCAAGCTTCTGCGATCATCAGATTTATAACTTTAACTTTGTTACCCCTACTGACTGTGAGTAATTTTAGTCCTCACCTGCCCCAGCGTTTAACCTGGCAGGTAATTTCCCAGACTGGAGATGTAATATGGTCTGTTAGCAATATCGCTCCCCCATGGACCTGGTGGCCAAACCTTTTTCCTGATGTTTGTAAACTGGCCATAGGGGCTCCCGGTTGGGATTTAGAAGACTATTATGATCAACATAATGTTCCAAAAATTTTATCAACTAGAGCTGATTCCTCCGGAAAGGGTTGCAAAAACGGGATTCGGAGGACTGGGCTCAGAGCTCCTGCTTTCTACATATGCCCCGGGTTCCATCGCCACAGGTCCCTTAATTATAAATATGGAGGAACTGAAAACTTTTATTGCAAAAGCTGGGGATATGAAACCACAGGAGACACCTATTGGAAGCCCACCTCTGGCTGGGACTTTATTAAGGTGACAGCCAATTATACACACCCAACCAACCCCTTAACTTATAGGCCTGAATGTACTAAATGGTGCCATCCCCTTAAGATTTCTTTTAGTGAACCAGGAAAAAAAGATAAAAAACTGGATAAATGGCCATTCATGGGGAATCAGGTTTTATAAAGAAGGATATGATGATGGATTACTAATGACCATCAAACTAAAAATTGAAACCCCTACTCCAGTTCCTATAGGCCCCAACCCTGAGATAGGGCACTCTTTGCTACCTTTGGCCCCTCCCACAGCGTTACCAGAGATAAGAAACCAAACTTTTGAGCCAAAAGGAATGACAATCAAGCCCAAGACCCCCCGGGACCGAATGCTCTCATTGGTCCAGGCGGCTTTTGAGGTTTTAAATGCCACAAACCCGGAGGCTACCAAATCATGTTGGCTTTGCTATGCTGCTCCTCCCCCTTATTATGATGCTATAGGATATAATTCTAATTATAATAATGATTAACACTCCAGATCAATGTCGATGGAAACAAGAAGAAAATAGTAAATTGACCCTGGCCTCAGTATTAGGAAACGGTACATGTGTAGGAATGCCCCCCTCGTCCCACCGACATCTTTGTGCCAATTTAAGCCTCCCACAGGGCTCAGGGTATCTCCTCCCTCCTCCGGATGGATGATGGGCATGTAACACAGGATTGACCCCCTGCATTTCTTTAGAGGTCCTTAAAGCTTCAACCGATTTTTGTGTGTTAGTTCAGCTAGTCCCCAGACTCATTTATCATTCAGATTAATCCTTTCTAGATGAATATGAGGGCAGAAGAAGGTTTAAGAGGAAACCCATAACACTCACCCTGGCTGTACTCCTAGGACTAGGAATGGCAGCCGGGGTAAGAACAGGTGCAACAGCCCTCATTCAACAACCCCACTATTATGATGCCTTAAGACAAGCTGTAGATGTTGACCTCCGGGCGTTAGAAAGTTCCATAACTCAGTTAAAAGAATCCCTCACCTCGCTTTCAGAGGTGGTAATGCAAAACAGGAGGGGATTAGATCTGCTGTTCCTTAAGGAGGGCGGACTATGTGCTGCACTAAAAGAAGAATGCTGTTTTTATATTGATCATTCTGGGGCTATTACCAAAACTATGGACAAACTTAGGGAGCGCCTGGACAAAAGACAACAGGAAAGGGAAAATCAAAAAGGGTGGTTCCGGGCTTCCCTGGTGGCGCAGTGGTTGAGAGTCCGCCTGCCGATGCAGGGGACACGGGTTCGTGCCCCGGTCCGGGAAGATCCCACATGCCGCGGAGCGGCTGTGCCCGTGAGCCATGGCCGCTGAGCCTGCGCGTCCGGAGCCTGTGCTCCGCAATGGGAGAGGTCACAACAGTGAGAGGCCTGTGTACCGCAAAAAAAAAAAAAAGGGTGGTTCCAATCATGGTTTGATAAATCTCCCTGGCTTACTACTTTAGTTTCCACCTTGTTAGGGCCCCTCATTATTTTATTGTTGCTCTTAACTTTTGGACCATACATTCTGAATCGCCTGATAGCCTTTATTAGAGAACGCATTAGTACGGTACAAGTTTTAATGCTAAGGCAACAATACCAAAACTCGCAAAAAGAAACTGAAATTCCATGATTGAAATTAGTTACAAAAAAAAGGGGGGGGAATGTGGGGCCTTTAGGGACTTTCCACCCCCTCACTTGTTCCCGTAAACCAATTCTTCTCCCTATCGTGCGCCACTCCTCCCTATCGAAACCAATTCTTGGAGTTTTTCAGTTGACGGGGACTTGCCAGACAGCGGGTAATTTTCCAGTTGCCCGTAACAGGTATACGCCCTAACCGCCACAATGAACAGACAACTATAACGGCCAGAAGGTGGGACAAAAGTTCCTAAGCCAATGAATTCAAAAGTCACCACATTTACCCAATCATTGTGAGAATATACCCGCCCTATGAGTAAATAAACCTATAAAAAGTATGTGATTCCGCTTTTAGGGGTTCCCCATCGGCCTCCTGCGTGAGGTTCAGGGAACCCCGGTGCATCGGCTCCTAATAAACCTCTTGCGTGTTGCAGCAGCTCTCGACTCTTGGCGGTTCTTGGGCGAGTTGGAATCCTTCGTAGACCGTTTGGGTCTAACAAGTTGATTCAGGGAGAGAGCTTTTTAGCTGTCCTTTTTTCTGCTCCATAGCTGTGCTTATGTCTTACAGAATAAAGAGATATTTATTTTGTAATTAATTAATGGAGAATATCATGACCATTTTAATGTTTAAAACTGTCCGGCTATTTTGAAGTTTTCTTTCTCTGCAGTTGGGGAAGTTGATCACTACAAAGTTCTTTCACAAAATGTCCCTGGGCTATGCTGCAGAATTCTTTGCTGCATTAGTCATAATGAGTCCTCCTGGCTATTTTGTGAAATAACGCCAATAATGCTAAGGGGCATGCTAAAAGAAACACATCAGTTATGTGCTGCTCTATTGGGTGAGTTTGCTCCACTTGGAAAATAGTGACAATTTCAAATCACTTTCATGTATTAGAGAAACATTCTACTTAATATTTAAATTGGGTGGGATAATTCTGAGGTAGGAATAGTTGTAATGGTGAAACACAACTTCCCTGTACCCAAAGGACTCATAGCTGGTCCATGACCCTAACCAGTTTTGTGCATGGGGTAAATAGAGGGCGGATAAAACTAATTTGGTAGTAAAATTGTCCTTTTCCATATCAGTTACTGACCTCTCTCCTTATCTCTTACTCTTGTTAGTTTATCTAATTTGAGGTACAATTCCATCTGGCAGGGCCAGTCCCATTTTTTAAGTTGTTTCAAATTCTAACAAGGACTTGTAATTGAAATGGAAAAATAAATGTTCAATTTCTTTTTAAATTCAAAAAATTTTAGGTCAGCCTTGTACCACCCTTATTACTACATCTTTACTTGAAATACTTCTTATTCTTCTGATTATGCTTTTATATTGGCTGTGCATGTTCCTTTTCCAGATCACACTCTTAACTCTACTAGAAAAATTAAATGGAGCCATAGCTTTAAAACACTTGCGTTCATGGTTTGGGGGGTGAAAATAATTTTAAGAGGAAGAATAAGTAAAGTTAAATTTGTGTTGAGTGTTTGAAGCAGTTCTTTTTAGTTTGCTTCCTTCAACATGAAGAAAGTCCACTAAAAGGTGTTGTGCCTTATATAATTATAAATCATAAAAGTGATGGGTATGTGACTATGAATCTTACGCCTCCGGAGATAATGAACAGATTTGAATATTGTTTCTGGATTTAGTTTTGCTTTCTCTAGTACAATGCATATACCAGCCCATAAAATCAACTTTTACATTTTAATTTTAGATATCCAGGGCAGGGTTAACAGCCTCAAATGGACTCTGAGTTAAATTTGGCTTTATTAATATCCAGGGGAGTTTTTCGGTCCTTATTGTTCTACATGTATCAGAATCAATTCTGAAGTAACCACATCTAATGGTAAAGTTGAAGTGAAAATATTTGCCTAAAAAGTTTGAGAAAATACGCACTTTTACACATTCCCTAAAATTTCACAACTGAAACGAACCTTAAGAACCACTTATATAAACCTCTTTTTTGATCTTCAAAATGAAAAAAATGAAGGCCAAGAAATAGGAAAACAAAAAAAAGTTCAGGATCACACCTGGAGGCAAAGTTAGGGGCAGATCCAATTTTTCCACTTTCAGTTGAGTTCTTTGCCTGTATTACTTTGCACTTAAAACAAAAGAGAGGATATTTAAATAATTCCAACTAACATTATGTACCCAAAAAAGACCTTAATGGGATTAATGCTTTCCTTTAAGAGGTGGTAATAGTAATATTTTCTACAGAAAAACAAACAGCTGTTACATTACAAATTACCTGAAAAAGAAAGATGAGTTAATATATTAAATTGATTGTTTCTGACAATTTGATTAATTGACATGATCTTACTTGCAGCTTAATCTAAGATTATCAAATTACTATGACAAAGACAGAAGGGACGTTAGAGACTAAATTAAAACTCTGGTTGATATAGTGTTAGATTATTTGAGTATTTGCATTTGCTGTAGTTCAAAGGAAGAAATAAGATGCTATAACTAAGTACTATTGTATTGGGTAAATATGATGTGATTATTGACCACACTACAATGCAGAAATTAGATTTCTATCAGAATTTCGATTAGTATTATGTAATTAATAATGAAAAGTAAAGACTCATTTAGTTGCAAATACATTTTACAGCTATTTTTGAGGAGTATAGCTGCGTTAGGGAAGTGGATAGCTGTAAGAAAGGAAAGTGAAATGAGTAGTTATTTTAAGGACTTTTCTTAGAATCTTTAATTTCCTATATTACCTCTCTTGCCAAGTTTATCCCTTTGTGCCCTAATGAAACCATACTTGTCAGACTGGCTTGACCATCTTGTTCATCCTCTGTTTTTAATGTATTGTCATTACCTCCTTAATACAAAATCATAGCCCTTTCTCATTTCTTCTTTTTCTTCCCTTTTTTGGGTGGAGAAATCATTTTTCTAAACTATAAGCTAGAATACCTTCTAAACTTAACCTAGGTGGAAATATGTTTTTCTTTTTTGATGACTCTGAATATCATTACTCCCAGATTTAAAGAATGAAAGAGGCCCATACACAAGACAAATGGAGATGTCAGGGGAAAAATTGCCTTCATAAAAAACAGAAAACTAAAATGATAGGGGAAATATACAGGTTGAATAAACAAATCACTGCTTATCGTTGCAAGTCAATTTATTCATAATAGCCTAACAGAAACAAGGAGACTCATCTCATACCTAACAGAATATTTGAAATGGTCTAGAGATAGATACACCCCAGCAATTAAAATGATGAGTAAATAGAGGGGATTTGTCCAGTGTCACAACAGAAATCTCACAGAAAACAAGACATAAAATTTCAGCCCTCTGTTTCCCAAATCCATGTGTTCCTCCAACTTTTTCAGATCGACAGTCTTTTCTAAACAACAAAAAAGACTTAATTACAAGAAAATCATTTATATGAGTTCCTGCTTTGTTGAAAATCTGTCTTGGTGATTTGATTTTTGAAATTCTATTTAAATTTACATTTTTTATCTGTTGTAATACATGATGGCAGTTTCTCTTTGTCATTATGGTTCTATTAAATATGTTTCTCTCACCAAAAAAAATGTAGTTATGAATCAAACAATTTTCACTTCATAAAGTGATATACTTTCTTCCATATTTACAAAGACCTCTTCAAAAATGACATTTGAAAGGACATGCATTAAAATCTGGTACTTGGCTGTGGTGTATGCAGAAGTAGAAGTATAATGCTGTAAACGTGAAACTTAGATAAACCAATGTTAGCTTAAAAAAAGGAAAAGAAAAGGAATATGTAGTGCTTGCTGCTGTCCATTACCAGAAGTAGGGAAGCTCCTAGGATCCCACAGAACAGGATGGGCCCAGTGAGGTCTGTTTCATTCATAATGCTGCCATCTGCTGGCTTCAGTGGGTTTAACACTGTAAATGTTTTTTGCAGTATGTGATCAAAATTAATTCCAAGTTCTATAAAGAAGAAGGAGGAGGAGATAATATAAATACAGAAAAATAAACATGAGTAATATTCTTTAATTAAAGTTAACAAATATTATTAATTTACTTAGCACTTTAATCTGATTGTTATACCTTCATAGTTTAAAGTTCTACGTAATATATAGCAACCTTGAAACAAAAAAGAAAGACTTTTTATTCCCACACAATGAGCTGAAAGATATATTTTAGAGAAATAATTCCATCAAGGAAAAATTTCCCTGCCTTCTGCAGCAAGTAGAAGCTTAAAATGCAGCCAAAAATGAGGAAATGGACATTATACAGTAAAAACAAAATATAATGGTAGCTAACAAACGATAAGTCCCATCTTAATACCCATTGAGATATTTCTTTTTCCTGCATTTTCTATTGCTAACACTTCTGAAACTTGTCCTACCAAACATGCATAATTTTCAATTAGCAGTGTTATCTAATCTAAAGACACTTAGCCAAGTCTGGGATTTTACTTATACTCCACCTGATGAGAAGAGCAATACCATGCTAACTGCCTGAAACTCCACAGAGGAGAAAAGGCAATGGCTCATTCAGCAAGTAAAAGCAACCATGGCGTGCATACATATTTTAATAAGGTCAGTGCTCTGTGTTGTTGAGTCTGTGTATTCAGAGATTAAATTCTTGAGACAATTAACCTTTCCCTTTTATGAATGGTGATGCTAGAACAAAATATCCAAAAGCAGTGGGCTCAGTGTCCATGAGTCTACACTCAATTAGTAATTTCTAATTATTTCTCCAATGCCTTATTTTTCAAAGCATTCTGACTGCCCCTTTACAGACCCCGCTGCTAGATTCTGCTCCTCTTATATCTTTTTCATTAAAAAAACCCCAAAAAACCAGCCATTTGACATCCACTGAATATAGAAATAAATGCCAACATCACACCAGTTACTTTTCTCACCACTCTTATAAAGATAAACTTTAAGATGCATCTGGAGTAGAAAAAAAAGGACATTCACAAAGGAGAATATAACGTCACTACTTAGGAACCAGTAATCAAGCTGGTTACCCTCCTTCTCTCATTTTAAATTTGAATATGGATGAGGTGGAGGTTAGGAAAAACTGGAGCTAAACTACTATAAAGTACATACATTTGAGCTAAAAAGAGTGGAATTCTTTTTAACTGAATATTTTTACTGAATTTTGCTGTAAGCCTTACAAGATTTACATGTGTTGGTCTTACTGACATGCATTGAGGCTGGTACTGTTATTTTATTCCTACTTTGTACATCAGATGGCTGAGGTTTGGAATGATGAACTTTTCCAAAGTCACAGAGCCAGTAATAGAAAACTAAATAAATAAAATAGTCCAATTAAAAAATGGACAGAAGAACTGAACAGAAATTTTTCCAAAGAAGACACACAAATGGCCAGCAGGTACATGAAAATGTGCTCAACACCATTAATCATCAGGGAAATGCAAATCAAAACCACAATATCATCTCACACCTGTTAGAATGGCTAACATCAAAAAGACAAGAAATAAGTGTTGGCAAGGATGTGGAGAAAAGGGAACATTTGTACACTCTTCGTGGGAATGTTTATTGGTGCAGCCAGTATGGAGAACAGTATGGGGGTTCCTCAAAATGTTTTTTAAAAATAGAACTACTGGGCTTTCCTGGTGGCACAGTGGTTGAGAGTCCGCCTGCCGATGCAGGGGACACGGGTTCGTGCCCCGGCCCGGGAAGATCCCACATGCTGTGGAGCGGCTGGGCCCGTGAGCCATGGCCGCTGAGCCTGCGTGTCCGGAGCCTGTGCTCCGCAGCGGGAGAGGCCACAACAGTGAGAGGCCTGCATACCGCAAAAAAAAAAAAATGTAAATAAAAAATAAAACTACTGTATGATCCAGCCATGCCACTTCTGGGAATATATCTGAAGGAAACAAAAACAGAATATCAAAGAGATATCTGCACCCCTGTGTTGAAAGCAGCAACGGCCAAGACATGGAAACCACCAAAGTGTACACTGATGGATGAATGTGTAAAAAAGTTGTGGTATATATATATATATATATATATACACATTGGAACACTATTCAGTCATAAAAAAACAAGGAAATCCTGTCATTTGTGACAACATGAATGGCCCTTGAGAGCATTTTTCTAAGTGAAATAAGCCAGACAGAGAAAGTCAAATACTGCATGGTATCACTTGTATGTGGAGTCTAAAAAAATTTTAAGTCAAACTCATAGAGTTGGAGCAGAAAAGTGGTTGCCAGGGGCTAGGGATAGGGTACAAAACAAGAGGGTACAAAAGAAAAAAAGAACCCATGCTTTTAATCATATAGCTGTGGTCGAGTCAATGTGCATCTAATCTCATAAGGTTTGTAGCTTTTTGAAGTGAGCCCAGCTCTCCCATGTGAAGGATTGTCTCCCTAAATCATTGGTACTTGCCATTCAGCTTCCCTTCCCAGGATTTAGTAATGCTCTTTGGTCAGAGACAGGGTATAATTCAACTTCTTTTATAGTTGTGTATACCACCTGAACACCTTGCAAAGCTGACATTCTATACACAGAATACTAGATGAACTTTCAATGATCACCATGACATACAGGGACCTTGCTCTAACAGGGGCCTAGACATTTTTAGAAGGTCAGCCAGACGTTGCCCGAACTAGGATAGAAAGTGTATCTTTCACTCTTTTCACATCCAGGTTGACAATTGCTAGCCAACCCAAGCTTGAAAAGAAAGAATTTGAATTTAATTTGAATTAAATAAATAGTGAGCAAATCATTTACATTTCAACTATTATTCCTGAAGAAACCCAGATGAAAATGCTTTATGAGACATTATTACTGATATCAGCCATTTATTTGATGGCATAATTAACTTTTGCATGTTTCAACATGGAGTCATGAAACAATGAATGAACATAAGACCTACTAAATATTTTCATAAGAAAAAATATTTTATGTGTTTTTTACCAAAATACATCTCCATAATATTTTGTTTTCAAATTTATTATAAGGTATGCAAATGAGATACCTATTTATCAATTGTAGATAGCCTAATATAACAACTTATTTTACAAGATAAAAAAAGATGAAACTGCTCTGAAATTTGAATGCAAAATTTATTGTTTTGCTGTCATCTAGTGGTAGTAAAGTATACAATATATATGTTATAAAAATGAATTAATATCTTTGTTTACTATGCAAATTGTGGCACTGGCCTTTCAAATGTAAACATCAGGCTATGCTACAAATGTAAATACCAAATATCACAGTAATTTTTCTAGTGTGACAGATTTGAATTGACTATTATTCTTCAAGATGCATTTGTTAACATTGATTATACATGATCAAATAGCAAAGGTTATTATTCTTACATAAAACGAAACAAGTCTTTTAGACAACTAAGTATTTAAGGAATAAATGAGTGCACTTTCAAATAGCATGTTTTTGTGCAAGGGATGTTAATTATTATAACTTCATAATTTTATAGGTTGTTTTGGTGTACGCTCAATAAAAACTAGCAAATGTCTTTTATCATCTTATCCTAGAAATCCTGCCTATGGTCTTTTTATATCTTTTAGACAGATGAGGGTTGAGGCTTTCACAAAGTCACCCAGCCTGAAGAACATATTGGATCAGAGTCTAGAAATTTCATAGACTCAAAATGCAAAATTATATCAGATACTCTCTCTTCTAATATACAATATATTTGGTGGAGATAATCACAAAGAGAAAACAAAACAATCTAGAAATTTCTCTGAGATGTAATAGGAGGGGAAATCTAGTATATTTCCTGTTTGAAATTTAAGAAGACATCATGGGAGAATGTATTTGAGTTTAGAATATTAGAATGGAGGCATCTGAGACAAGTAGAAAAGATTATTTTCAGTAAATGTTACAGGAAAAATTGATTAATCATTAAAGAAAAAAAAGTTAAATTCTACTTCATGTACTAACCTAAAACAATTTTCAATGAATCAAAAATTTAAGTGAAAAACAAAAAGATAATTTAAGAATCTACAAGAGGATATAAGCAGTATCTAGAGCTGGAGAAATATATTCTAAACAAAAGAGCAATTGGAAAGAAAAGTTACCAAGAAAAATATTGTGGAGTTAAAAACATAAACATGATTAATAAAATGACTATATGCCCTAATATCCCACAAACAAATTAGATGGCAAACACAACCTAGGGAAAAAAAGCTTGAAATACATATTCCAGACAATAATTAATATCTTTACCATATAAATATCTCTATAAATAAAAAAGGAAAGGAAAAATCTTAAGATTCCAATAGGAAATCTGGCAAAGAACTTGAAAAACAGAAAGAAGTAAAAACATGTAAAACAATAAACATACGAAAAAAACATATAAAACAGTCAATAAACATATGAAAAAAATGTCTAACTTTTCTAGTAACCAAGAAATAAAAAGTATTCTTTTTTGCCTTTTTGCCTATCAAATTAACAAAGACATTTCATATTCTACTATGGAGGTCTGTTGGCTCATTATTTTTCTAGATTAGCCTGACAGTATAAATGACTTTTGACCCAGTAATCCCAATGTTATAATTCCATCCTAAGGACAGATTCTGTACAGGTCAAAGTTTTTACTATGATATTCACCAAAGCATTATTGATTATAAAGAATGACCTCTATGGTAGATTTAAATTATAGTACTTGTATATAGTAAAATATTATGAAGCCATTACATGTCATATTTTCAAATAACATTTAATGACTTTAAAGAATGCCTGTATAGAAATGCTTATGATATAAAGTAACTTTAAAAAATATAAAACTTTATGCCCATAGTATGATCCAACTTTTATTTTTAAGTATTTACCAATATATTCATAGTCAAAGAAATATAGTATTTCATTTTTTAGTGTATATATGTATATATTCATAGAAAAACAGAATAAAGGATGGAAGAAATTACATCAAATTATTAATGATATGTCTCAGAGACAAAATTTTTGGTGATTTTTAAATATTTTTATTCATATGTTTCTATATTTTCCAAATTTCTATTTTGAATATAGATTAATTTTATAATTAGTCAATTGATAGGTTTTTTTATGTAGAGATGTTGGTGGAGTCAAGGAAAATTCTTGATGAGAATAGCTTATAACTTTCAGGTGTTAGATATCAGATGCAGAGGCAAATTAGAATGAATTGGTTAAGCGTAATTGATCCAAAAACTTAACTGGCTTCTAAAGAGCCAACAAATCGATTATATAAATCTCTGTGCTTTTCTGAATGGTTTAAATCTTTCCTCTTTTCTTAATTTGAAGGCAAAGAGAGAAGAATGTTTTACTATCAGGTGGCTGGCTGTGTTCATAAGAAGCAAACAATGATCTTTTGATGTGAAATATTGGGAATTTTAGCCTATCCCTTTTCACTGGACTACATACAAAAGAGTTAGAGCAGTTAGCCTGTGAATATTTCTCCTTGGCTTCCAATTTTTTTTTTTTTTTTTCGGTACGCGGGCCTCTCACTGCTGTGGCCTCTCCCGTTGCGGAGCACAGGCTCCGGACGCGCAGACTCAGCGGCCATGGCTCACGTGCCCAGCCGCTCCGCGGCATGTGGGATCTTCCCAGACGGGGGCACAAAGCCGTGTCCCCTGCATCGGCAGGCGAACTCTCAACCACAGCACCACCAGGGAAGCCCGTTGGCTTCCAAATATAAATCTCCGTGAACTTTAGTTTTCTAGCATCATGTTGACATTCCTTAAGAACAAAAGTGGCAGATATAAATTGGCTGGATTAAAAAAAAAATCAATGGATGGAAGATGCCTGAAATCTTTGGAGGCCACTTCTAACTGCAAGGGTCCCTAGGTTTCCTTGCCACCAACAGTGCTATTTACTGGAATCATATTCCTTCCCACTTAGTCGTATCTATCTGAGATGTGCGGGCTCACATGAGCCAGGAAGGGAAAAAAACCTGTCTTTTCTCCATGACAACAAAAAAGAGTACTGAGAAACTACCCATTTTGCTCCCAGGCAAACATAGCAGAAAATAGTAAGATATGCTTGTGGTTACTCTGATATAATCACTCTGCCAAAAGATGTCTTCACTGTTGTCTAGATATGGCCAGGGAGTCCACATTCAAGAAACAGTGAAGAAACTTTTAAAAACTGCAAGACGAGCACAGCAATAGCTCGTATCTACTTCCAATTGTCCCCACACATACAGGAGACAAACTCCCAAAGGTTTAAGTGTGTTGGTCTGGCAGATTCTTGTTTATATGTGGAATAATCACATAAAACACTGTGTGCGGCATGCTGACAGCGCACATTAAGAGCTGATTATTGCTATTGTTCTTTGAGCTGTACACACATTAATAGCACTTCCTTAACTTATCTTCTAGTAAAGGAGGCTCTTCATCAAAACTGTCAATGTAAGAAGACGGTGAATAATAATCCTGGTTGGATGCTGGCTGAAAGAATTGTCCCGCATAACTGGATGACACGAACATCTCTGGTGGGACGAAGGCAGCCTGAGGCTGCTCACTGGCTTGTTGTCTAGAAAAAGGAAAATACTGATATTTACACATCTAAGAAAGGGCTATTACGACAAATCAAGGAAGGAAACTACAATTTTCCTTTTATGATTTCTCCTAGTTTTTATGACTATTTACCCATGAAAGAATTAACTTGCTTGACGTTTAAATTTAATCAAAAAAAGTGACTAGTTGTGAGAAAACTCTCTAGAAGAATGATCCATATTGACTAACATGTATTGATAATTTACAATGTGCTGGACACTCTCCTTCACATTTTCTCATGTAATTAAAACTCTGCAAGGTAAAAACGGTAGTTTTAATCCCATCTTACAGAAGAAGAAATACAGGTTCATGGAGACTGAATGACTTGCCTGGTAACACACAATAACATTCAGGTGCTGGACTGTGAACTGAAACTGTCTGTCTGAGCAATGCCCTGATCCCTACACAATGCTGCTTTTTCACTGATTTTCAGGGACAGTCACCAAACAGGACATTCCCTATAAATCTGCGGAGGCAGCAAGTAAAAAATCATAATCATACTAAGTGAAGTCAGACAGACAGAGAAAGACAAATATCATATGCTATTGCTTATATGTAGAATCTAAAAAAAAAGATACAAATGAACTTATTTACAAAATGGAAATAGACCCACAGACATAGAAAACAAACTTATGGTTACTATAGGGGAAAGAGGGGGAGAGATAAATTAGGAGTTTGGAATTAACATATACACACTACTATGTTTAATATAGATAATCAACAAGAACCTACTGTATAGCACAGGGAACTATACTCAATATCTTGTAGTAACCTATAATGGAAGAGATTGTAAAAGAAGAATATATATATACATATATATATATATATATATACAAAACTGAATCACTTTGTTGTACACCTGAAACTAACACAACATTGTAAATCAACTATATTTCAATAAAAATTTTTTAAAATCAAAATTTTAATAGTAGTCAATTCATAGGAAAAAAATAAACACCTAAACTGACCGTTGTCCATCAAGGAGTAGACTTTTTAGCTCTGGCTATTCCCAGACAGTTATTGACAATCAAATTATCTTTGAGAACCTGACTTAAAAGTCTTCCATAGCCGGCCTCACTGTCCGTCTTTTGAAATGTACAGTTTAGTTTTGTTGAAACACCATATTACAGTATTTCCTTGATTGTGCTTTTATTTGGTTTTTATTTCACCATTTGCGTGAGAAAGTTGGAAAGCAATCTTAGTAAATAACTTCTTGCAGGAAGAGAAAGGAAGGAAGAAGAAAGGGCTCATCCATGAGGTTATTTGGTCATTTCAAATTGTTTTTACCGAAAGGAAAGGGAAGGGAAGGGAAGGGAAGGGAAGGGAAGGGAAGGGAAGGGAAGGGAAGGGAAGGGAAGGGAAGGGGGGGAGGGGAGGGGAGGAGACAAGAGGAGAGGAGAGGAGAAGAGAGGAGAGGGAAGGGAAGGGAAGGGAAGGGAACATAAAAAGTGGTCCTTGATTTCCTTGATTACAGAGCATCTTAATTAGCTCTTTGAGAAGGTAAATACTGAAATTTTGATGATTTCTAACTCAACACATTATTCCAACTTTCAACTGAATTAGACCAGAATAAACACTGGACTCTGGCTGCTAGGATTTAAATATTAGCTTTGTTAACAGGCATCTCCTATTCCTGTAAAAATCATTTCAAACAACTGTGAAGTGAGTGCAAAAGCCTCCTTTAGAACGACTGGCAACATTCTTGGTCATTTTTCCCTTCTTTTGCTTTCCAACTCTATGTATTATATTGCTGCCTGTAATGCTAGTCCCATCGTAGGATGTATCCTGAACCAAGTAGAGTGTTTAGCAAACAGGACTCCTGGAGTCTGACTGCCTGGGTTCAAATCCCCATTTTATAATCTTAGGCAAATCATTTCACATTCTGTGCCTCGGTTTCCTCATCTGTAATATGAAGACAATAATAGAACTCATAAGGTTATGATGAATTAAATTAACTGAAATAAATAAAGCACTTAGGTTAGCGTGGGACACACAAAAAGTGATCAATAAGCATTAGCTAAGTATCTGTATGCTCTTCTCTTCCCGAGACTGACACTGAAGCATTCTAGACACCTTCCTCACACCCTGAAACAGCATCTTCTCTATTTGCAAATTGTTGTCTCCCAGTCTGCCACTTCCTCAGAGAAAACAACATTAATAGGAAGTCAAGAGTTTGTATTCCTTCTGTGCTGATCATCTCTAGCTTTTTCCCATTTTGGTTTCCCTGGAACACCCAGACTGACTTCGACAACATCCCACCCACCCTTTGTTTTCCTACCAGGAGAATCTCCACTACACCCATGCCTGGCTTGGCTTTCCGTCTCTAAGCCATGAAGCAATGGCCACACCTGGTCCATATACAAACCCTCTGAATGCTCACTAATTCTTCAATATTCCCCTTTTCACCACCTATACATGGGGTTATACAGTTCCAACCAGCCTGAAGAGGCTTGTCTTTACTTAGATGATATTGTGTTAAGATACGGCATGGCCTCCAGCTTGGGAAAAATATTTAACTGTTTCTGAGACAACAGGACTTAACATTCACCTTCCAATGTAAATACAGAAGATCACTGTTAGAAGACTCAGTTATACTTTCTGTGGTTTCAGAATTATGTCTGTTGCAGAGTCAGTTTTCTGTGGCATCACATAATCAATAGGTACATATTTTATTAGAGGCTTTGTTTTTCCAAAACTATATGGACTTCCATCATGAGGGTCAATTGATGTTCCTTTCCTTTTTCAGTCTGATCCCTGGGGGAATGGGCTTGTATGACATTCCCAGATCCTGGCTCAGCCAGCGGGTACACATAATGATGTGCCATTAACTATGCTTGAAACACTAAAGGAACAGCAGGTCTAGAGATTCAGAAAAGCTGATGATTCAGTATCTATCTGTTAAAGTCCTGCTGAAACATTCAAAGGGAGTTTTCCAGTTGTCGTCACCTTTCTGCAGAAACAGCTATTTCTTACTCTAAATAATTGGAATAGATTTCCCATTTCAAAAGTTGGAAACTGCAGTGGGAATATACAGCCTAGAAAACTGGCTGCAGTCATTGGAAATAATGCCTATCTGAATGACTGGATAGTTAAGTTGTTTTTTTAATGAGAAAACTCCATCTTGTTCATCCTAAAATAAGAAAACTTGGTTAAAAATATAAATATCTTCATTTATAATAAGCACATTCAACCAGCTTTCAGATCACTATGCCATTCATTGAGCATAACAAGTGTTTTAAAATGAGCTCTCATACTGAGGAGGAGGGAATGGGGCAGGGGACAGGGAGAGAGGGACTAATTGATTATAACTGGCTACTGGATTCCTATGTCTTTTGCCAGTACGATGAGCATCTTATTCTGATTTGGGGTACATTTTAATTGAACTATTCACTGTATGAATAAAAGATCACGTTTCTGGAGTTAATCTGATGCACATTTGTAAATCACTGACCTGACTCCATGTTTTATGTACCTCATAAAAGTACCACAGCTAATATGCCCTTTTCTAATTCCTGAGACTTGCAGTGTGGGTTGGAATTTAAATGTTACCACATCCAAATCAGGACTTGGATTTAAATGCTAAGCATGTGAAGTAGGCCAGGCCATCAACTTGTTGCAATATGATCATAACTTGCCCTCACTTGGTTATATCAATTTCCATCTCCTTGTCATCTCGATTTCTGGTCATCATTGATATGTGCAATCAAATGGAGAAAGAACATTGGGTGGGCTGGGGTGGGGGGAGAAGGCTGTGGTTTGAGTCCCTGCTTAAGGAGACAGCTTTGTCTCTCTTTTACTGGACTTTTCAGTTTCGTTTAGTCTGAAAATGTGGATTGCAGGTGCTGCCCAGGTGCTTATTCCATCTGGAGAAGAGAAGGGAGAAAAGAAACAGCAAGCCACTGGATCCCTTCAATAAAACAGGAGCACAGAGCTGAAAAATCCTATTAGATAGCTTTCATGTGAATTATATATTTTGAGTTACCGTCCTGTAATATCTTCATGCTCAAACTACTCCCTGGGCCATCATACACTTTTCTGGTTTTTCTCGACCTTCCAAACTGTAAATCGTAAATGAAATAAAATGAACTTCTTTTTCTGTTGTTGGATTCAGCAATGATTGAGCCAATTCTAGACAGCTTTATCCTTTCCCCCCATTTTTCTTATAAATATTTTAAACACATTTAATTTGCCTGGTGATAATATTCAGATAGATAGGTAGATAGAGGTATGGATTGCTTTTCATTTTAAGAAGTTCTTATGGCAATTTGACTAATGCTAGACAACATAGACTAGGGGCATGAAGGAGATAAAATTCCAGTTATTTAATTTCTACAGTTTTAAAAACATTGGTTACCAATTCCTTTCCCTATCGCTTTAGAGCAGTGGTCCAGCACGAGTAGTAAGGATGTAGCTTGTGAAAACGGCACCTATCTGCCTGTGTCTGCAGGAGTCATCAGCCCATAAAAACAACATCCAAATTGTCTTGGGTGTAGTTGAAACGGAACAGTCCCCACTGCCTGTTGTATTTATTCTGTTTTTTCCTCCTTATTCTGGAGTTTTTAAGGTACTTACCTGTGTTCGAAAAATAAGCTTCAAGAATGAATAAATTTGAAGTATTTCTTATGTGGTTATTTGCCCTAAACTTGTTGGAATGGCACAGTAACCACACAACCCAGTTTGCCTAAGATGATCCAGTTTATTCTTATTGTACCAACATTGTTATTAATAGCACACATTTTACTCTCAAAAATGTCTTGATTTTACAATAAATTATATGCCCCTTAGTCTAATCCAACAACCTTGGACTAGTAGCCTAACCCCATTTTTTACTAGCTGTGTGACCTTGGAAAAATTCCTTAATTTCTCTGTCCCTTCTCACAGTTCACTAATGTAAAAGAACATCTAAAGAAGCAACTGTGTAACCAAATGCATGTTTAAGTGACTCGGCAATGGTGTCCATTGCTTCTGCAAACTATAGTTATATGAAAAAATAACATGTATATTATAATGGTTTTACTTTAACACACACTTTCCTGCACATTATCACAATTGTTCTTCAGACAATTCTCACGAAGTAGGTATTATTAACATCCTTATTTCTCAGTTTAACACACTCAGCTGGGGAAGTTGTCTTTCCCAATGTGACAAAAAACAAATACCAGAGCCAGATTGAACCAAATTCTTCTCATTCTAACTGCCCTATTTGGGGCACTAGTAGAGGGTAAATACTAAATTCTTAATCATTTTTAAATTTATTTTCAACTCAAGTTGAATTGTCAACTCAAATAACTAACACATTCTGAATTACATTTATCTCGATTTCAGTTAAGAATTGTCACACTGTATTATAATAGCGTATTTAATTGTCCCCCTCTCCAATATAAATTTTTTAATTTTGTGAGGGAAAAGATTATAGATTTCTTCTTTATCTTTAGGTTTATAGTGCCTTTCTTAATTTCCGACACACATGCAGGCACTCAGTAAATGTTTATTAAGTTGAATAAAATCGGTTTCTTGAGCAGTATCCTGGGAAATATCAGGTAAAAGGAAAATGTTTTCTGTTTGTCCAGGGCCTGTATTCATGCTCCCGGTTAAGTGATGTTTTGAAAAGAGGAGACAAGTCTTTCACCTGAGGCGACAAGTCTTTCACCTGAGGCGACAAGTCTTTCACCTTGATCGCCTGAGGCGATCAAGGCCATTCATGGGAAACTGAATTCATTTCTCTGCCCTTTCCTAACATTTCTTCTTGGGCATTTTACTGAGATACAGTGGGGAGAGGTTTTGCTTCCCTCAGGGGAAACTCCCTACCTGAAACTCCCTGTCAAAATATTATGAATTCTTAAAATGAGAACATATTTTCTCAGTGTCAAGTACTTACTTTCTAGATCCATAAAGATTTCCATAGGCGTTAGAATTGTTATAACTCTGCTCCTGATTTTCAATGTTATAATTAGATTGGTAAAAGTCGGAGTCAAATTGTCCCAAGTTTGACATCCTGAAAAGTAAGAGTGAAGAATGCAGAAGTTTAGGAGTCAATAAAGGTTCCCTTGAGGTATTTACAAGGATTAATAGATGCTGTGATTATGGCAGGATTCCTATTAGAGAACAAGGTAGTCTTTGAATGGGGGAAGGGTGTGGAAATGTATGCTAGAAAGTCATTTACAAAACCTATATCTTCAATTCACTTTTCTGAAGTTTTCACTCACTAGGACTGTGACTTGGACTAAATTGACTTTAACTGATCTGAAAAAAAAAATTCTTCACCTAATACCTTATTCTCAGCAGTTTAAGAGAAAAAGTTTAAAAGTTGGTATACATCTAGAAAGTTTTCCCTTAAACAATGTTAGTTCCCCACTATAAGAATATATATATAGAGAGAGATAGATATACATATATATATACATATATATGTGTGTGTGTATCTATCTATCTATCTATATATATATATATATATATATATATATATATATTTATATATCTTGTTGCAAGGCCAGAAAGCAAACAGCTAATAATAATAATAATGTTTGATTTTCTCATAGAGCTTTAAAGTGTGCTAACAGCCTCTCTTCTCCCCAAAACATAGACAAAACTCTAAAAACTAATCTCCTAGTTCTACTTAATAATTCCTAAAAGGTGTTTGAAACATTTTCCTTTTCTCTTGCTCTGCCTGCTGCACTTAGGCTTATGCTAAGTCAGAGGGAGAAAGGCTCAATTCTGCTACAGGAACAGAGTCTATCTTTCCATACACCATCTACATAGTTTTTATTCACTTCTGGGAATGAAGAGGAGTGCGTGATCTTGATATAGACCTAACGGTTTAGAATAGCAGAGGGAAAAAGAAAGACTTGACAGGAGGAAAAGGTGGGGAAAGAAAACAATAGCAAAGTGGGTGATAGTGTCTCTTTGGATGAAAATTAGAGAATGGAGTAAAGAATCTTTTCAACCTGACAGATATGGTTTTCAACTCAACATTTTAACCTTTATTTTTTCTTTGAAAAGCTTTCTATTTCAAAAGAATGAATTTAAAAATCACTAACAGTAATCCATATAATTATAATAAATCTATGGAATACTACTTACAATAAATTTCAAATGAAACTGCATAAACAGCCTTAGCTCTAAGGGCCTCATTAATCAGAAATATGCAAGTAACAGTTGTCAAATATATCAAATTTTTTTCAGCTCAGTAAAAATACAGAAAGCTTTTCTAAAATTAGATTCATACATCTGATATAAGAAGTCAAGATTTTTCATTAGTAATGTATATAAAAGTAACTATGATTATATAAACTAAAATCAGGACTAGGAGAGTGTTAAATCTTTTAACAACTTATAATTTAAAGAATTTAAAGCTTAAGAGCAGAACTTTCTCAGTCCATGAAAATATATTATTATAAAGCATAGAGAGTAATTTTACTGGAAAATACAGTAAGTTTTCAGAACATGCAAAGCTTTATGTAATATGACTATAGGTATTAAAGTCCTTACATAACCCAGCTTTATATTTTGTTTAAATGCCAAATTTTTTAGAAGGATCAGACACATACCTTTATGTTATTTTAGTCGAGAGATCCTCCAACAAATGTTGCTTTATCTGAGAAATTTTTAACAACAGCTCATGAAAAGATGACCTGCTGGCTATATATATAAGATTCTAAATTTGTACTCTGACACTCTGAACAGATGCTACAGCCAAAAAAAAAAAAACAAACAAACAAAAACCTGCCAAAAGCCAAACACAGTATCTTGTAATACTTGTTAAAGTGTATAAACACAGTGAATGGTGTAGAGAAAATTTGATAAAGTAAATGGTGGATTCAGTTTCCTTCTGTGACTAATATACCCTTAAACAATGATATAAAGTCATTTATTTGAGGCAAACAATAAAGAAGCCTTAACACTCCTTCTGCTTTTTAGCCTATGAGAGTAATTCACCCTAGACAAGATTTCCTAATAATATGCAGTAAAAATCAATATATGGTACATGATCTTAGCATGATGATCTTAGCAACAATCTGAAAATGAATGTTATCAATTTTATCCAAATATGAACCATTCAGTTTATATAAACAACGTTTAGGAAGACTACCCATGATCTACCTCTGATATTTTTCCCTACTTCTTACTTCTCCATCACAGCCCCAAATGGATATGCTAATGTGATCTAGGAGCATTCCTCATTTATAGGGCATGTTCTCTCTCATTTTTGACCCAATCTTGACCACTGAAAGGCACGTATGATATTGTGATTTATAAGAAAAATATATATATGGTCATTCAGTTGACCAAAATACATTTCTCATATATATATTTGGTCTTTGCTCATGGTTCCTCACTCATAGCTCCCAAAACCCTTGGAATTTTCTAAGTGTTGAGAGTGACAAAGGTGTTTCGATATGTTAATGAGGTAATTTTGGGACGTCACCTAAGGATGGGGGCTGGCTGCCAATGGAGCCAATAATGTGATTAGAGGGTTGGAACTGTCATTCCTATCCTAACTTCTGAGAAGGGAAGAGGGTCTAGATGTTGAATCAGTTGCCAATGGCCTATGATTTAATCAATCATGACTATATAATGGAGCTTTCATAAAACCTCAAAAGGATGGTGTTTGGAGAGGTTCTGGATTGGTAAACATGTGGAGGTGCTGGGAGAGTGGCACCCTTGTGGAGAGGGCATGGAAACTCTGCACCCTTTCACCATACCTTGCCCTATGAATCTCTTCCATCTGGCTGTTCCTGAGTTATATCCTTTCAAAGTAAACTAATAGTCTAGTAAGTAAATTGATTTCTCTGAGCTTTGGGAGCCACTCTTGCAAATAAATTGAATCCCAGGAGGAGATCGTGGTAACCTCTGATTTATAGCCCATGGGTCAGAAGTACAGGTAACAACCTGGTCTAGCTACTGGTATCTGATGGGGGTGGGAGAGACATTCTGTTGGAACTGAGCTCTTAACCTATGGAATCTGACGCTATCTCTAGGTAGATACTGTCAGATTGAGTTGAATTATAGGACACCCACCTGGTGTCCCAAGAACTGTTTGGTGCTGCATGGGAACCACCCCCCTGCAACATGTTGGAATTGGTACCACAAATAATTTAGCATCACATTAATTTCCATCCCAGGAAACTGCCTGAATTGGTTCCCTTTACATCTGAAGTTTACTTCCAGGAGGTTTCTCCCTAGTTCTGACACAGGTACCCTGGCTAATACTCCCAATACCTATCTGGATCTGGTGGTTTTGTCCTTAATATCAACATCATGGCTGGAGGTCAGGTTCCCCTGCCATCTGCTTCTTGCTGACTTTCCTTTATAGAATGTGAAACTCTCCATGTATCCAGATCTCAGTAACTGAAATCTACTGTTCAAGGGTAGATTATGTGGCATTTTGGAACTTTCAACCAGAGCCAACGGCAGAATGGTAAAGTAAATTTTTCCACATTATTTTAAAAGATTTGGAATTTGAATTTCTTTAATCAGAGATATCTTTTGCCAGGTAACCAGTCAGGTAATAATGAGTCATGCATTTTTTGAGGATCTATTGAATACCAGACTGTATTCTAGATGTCGTAATTACAGAAGTGGATGAACTAAATAGACCTGCATTTCAAGAGCTATATTTTAGCATCAATTCTACTATATCTACAATAAATAACAATGACCAGCCAGGTACTGTTCCATGAACTTAAGGTTTAAGTCATTTAACTTTCGCAACAACCTTATGAAGTATTATTATCCCATTTTACAGAAAAAGAAGTAGAGATTAAATAACTTGCCCAGGTGGAAGCTAGTTGGTGGAAAAGCCAGTGTTTGCAACCTGGTAGGCTGAGTCCAGAGTTCACAATTTATCCAAGACAATTTCATGAATTAACCAAAATCTATCAAGAAGTGATCATATACTGTTAAGATGGAGAGTGCAAAAGGGAGAAAATTGGAGTGTTCAGTGAAGTCCTCTTAAGAAGGTCATTCGAATTGAGACCTGGTTGATGAGAAGAAGCCACTTGAAAGACTATGTGAAGAGGATACAAATCAAATGCTCTGAGATGGCAAGGAACTGGCAGTTGGTAGCTTAGGGAAAAAGCCACGTGGTTGTGATTTTGAATCAAAGAAAAGTTGAAGGAGATGAGGTAACAGACGTAGGCAGAGGCCAGATCATAAAGGCCATGGTAAGGAGTCTAGATTTGATTATGATTGAAATAAGATGCCACTGCAGGTTTTTAAGCATAGGATGATATCAATCTTGTGCAGAAATTGCAGAAGGAGACCTGTCAGGAGGATGTTGTGGCAGTAACACATGCATGATATACAGGTGGCTTGGACTAGGGTAGCAGTGGAAGTGGGAGAACTGGTAGAAAAGTCTTGGCAGCTGAGGGAAATGAAATGGAGCAGGACCCTATGGTCCTCCCCCCACCCCCTGCGTCCTGCCTGCTTTTTGTCTGTGGAAAAACTTTAGCCAAAGAATAAATTTAATCAGAGAAGTGAGAAAATGCAGAAGCAAAGGAAAACAGTCAAAAGAGACCAAATAATAATAGTTTAGTCATAAACATAGTCAAGGACCTCTAGTTCCTCCTCAGGGGCTGTAGATAATATTCTGAGCCATATCCTGTGAGCTGTCTTACAGATACTGAAACCCACACCCGGTGGAAGAAGTTAACTACATGATGACCAGATGGTAGCCATGACATAAGCTGCCACAATTCCAAGAATTGGCCTCAAAGAAGCGAGAACAAACAGACCCTCAAACTGAAGACTAACTGTACCTAAAGCAATCAAGATGACGCTGGTTTGACCACTGCATGACCAATTTCAAGATGGCTGTCAGAGCTGAGTGCGCTGTTTCTGCAGGTAGCCCCTCCCTCTGATTGTCGGGGGGTGGGGGGGAATCGGCCTTTGGGTGGGAGTCCCCCCTCCCCACCACCATGCCGGTTGCCGGCATCCAAAATAAAGCAAACTTTCCTTTCCATCAACCAGGTCTCTTTATTGGCTTTTGAGCAGCGAGAAGCAGGACTCCATTTTCAGTTACAGAGGGATGAATTGAAGGGGTCAGGACTAGAGCAGGTGCCGAAGTAAGGAAGAGAGTTCATTCCAGGGAAATGATGTGAAGTTGTCTGAACTGGGGAGGGTCCAGTGCAGGTGGAGAGGACTAAACAGGTGCAAAAGATATGTGGAAAGAAGATTTTATAGGGTTTAATTTCTATTGCATAGGAGGGAGAAGAGAGGGATAATTACTGAAGATGATTTCTAGAATCCTGACAACTTCCCCATCCTAGTGTATCAACATTATGGAAAAAGGCCAGGTTGCTATACGGTAGCCAAATTTAGATCATCATTCTTTCTATTCCTCCTTTCAAAGTTTTTTATGTGAGAACGTAAGTCTCTCCCTGTAACAGCAAGGACTCAGAGTGCATTCTTTTTTCTGATGTACAAAGTCATTGAAAAGTTTGCCAAAGATAATATTTTCAATCTTAGTCCATTTAGTTAAATTTTAAACTTACTTTGTGGTTTTGTACTTTTCAACTTAGTTTTTTTTCATGAAAAACCAGCTTGATTAAATGAATTGCAGAAAAATGAGAAGCAAAAATGGCATATAAAAATGCAATCAATCTAAGCCTCAAGTGAACTGTAAGGCATGAAACATTGAAGACCAAATGACTTCATTCTCCTGACAAGTGCTTTAATGGACCATTAATACATGCCAGAATACTTTGAAGCTACTCTTATACGTGTAACACTGTATATGTATAAAACATACATGTAAATATTTATTTCCATTAATGAATTACCCAATTGTTATAATGTATGTTGAAGGACAGAGTTGAAATTGATATTATAGTCAGCCTGATCAATTGATTAATTTAGCTCATCTACTTAAATAATTATTTCTGGGTTCTGAATGATCAAAAAGACTGGATAATATGAATAAGGATTCTCACCCGATGTAAAGACCATGTTCTACTCACAGCCGCTTTCCTTTCCTTTCCCTTTCTCCTTCCCGCCATCCTTTCCTCGCTTTTCTCTGTCCCCTCTCTAAACTCTCTTCTGGGGTCATCTCATCCATTCCCCTGGCTTTATAGACCATCTATATAGAGAGAGTTCCTGAAGTCACATATGTAGCCCTCACATTTTTTCTCAGCTCCAAACTGTTTATATTATAGACAATTCAAACTTGACATAATCCAAACTGATTTTTTTTTTAAATTTCTACCTTCCCCAACCCAACTCTCTCTTCTCCATTTCAGGAGATGACATTACAAACCACTCATTCAAATCAAAAATCATCTAATCCTTCAGTGAATTGTATTGATTCTATCTGTAAAATATATCTCCCACTAACTCTCTCCATCTCAACTGCTGTCACCCTGGTGTGTGCTCCTGCGTTCTCCCACTTAGACTTTTGTTTGTAACTATTCACTAAAGTGAAATACTCTTTTTAAAGTAGCAGATCCAGTAGGTGGTCATACAAGTGTACGTAATAAAGACTGTAAAAATCATACCATTAATGGACAGTGACTTGCCAAATCAGGAAAAAGTTTCTTTTGTGGTTGCTGACTGCAATTTGCAGTGGGAATAAGGAGAAGAATCCCCATCTGTAATTTCTTAATCTCCCTCTGGTGATCTGTCAAGTGTCAAAAGATTGTAAGTTGATCAACAGCTGTATCTGAAATAATTTGCCCTGTACCTGACAATTACACATACATATTTATGTTAAATTAAAGGATTAGGGGTTAGATGGTTGGGTGAATAATCACTACTATTAATCCCTCCTACTCAGAAACCAGTATTTCAATTGTGTAATTCTCTCTAAGAATCACATATGATTATGACATCCATTACTGTAACCTTTCGATATAAAAATAGAGGCTCCAAGAGGCTGACTTCTGCACAGTCATACACCTAATATGTGACAGAGCCTAATCTGGAAAATCAGTTCTCTCACTCAGCCCCATTTCCTTTCATAACTCAGACTGTTTCCCCGAAAACACTATCAATGGCTGTCTGAAACACTAGTTTTGGGATGTACCGGTTTGAAAATACTAAACGATATTTATTCACAATCTCCAACAAATTATTTTCAGCTGAACAGAGCTGCCAGTGCACCAGGAGAAAAATATGTCATCATTTTCTACCTCTGCCGAAAGACAAGTGGGTTGTTTGCTATCAGTGTTTATCAAGTAATTATTTTGGCAGTCTGTATTGCAATTTAATGTGCATTATACTATAAATTACTACTCTTATTAAGGCAGAAAAAATAATACATGCTGTGTTCCATTACTTTTTAAAATACATTTTGCTCAGTGTTCTCTACATGCTGCTTTTGTTAATACCACATAAGATTTGCTCCTGATCATCTGCCCTTTAAAGACCATGCTGCTTCTATTTTATAAGCCTGAAACTGCAGCCCTGAATATTACACAGTCATATGAAAGTGGACATAAAATTCTGTTTCGTTGCATGAATTTTAAAGAGTTCAATGTGTCCTATGACAAGAAAAGAAAAGAAAAGAAAATTACAGGGTTTTCTTTCATTAATGCTAACATAGTTATCCCTGACGTTTAATTTGGCTATTTCTTGTTAGCTTCCACTTTTGTCTTAGAAGAAAAAATTGGAATCTGGCAGAATTATTACTGAACATGTACAAGTTTTTAGTTTGATAGCAACTAACTGTTAGCAAAATATAATTTACACCTGAAATTATGAAAATTGATATGAGTAGTAGTTAATTTGTATGTTCTTAGTAACCGTATTATTATAATAATCATTTTTAAATATAATGAATTAAATTTACATACAATATAAATTTAGCATACTGATATAACTAATTTTATAGGAAAATTTTCCTAGGAATTACATAAGTTCCTCCACAGGTTATCTAACCACACGGATCCTCAGCTCCCTCATTCATAAAGCAGGAATAAAATTTTTTCCTACCTCGTAGCTACTATGTATTTTATCTTTATCTCATGAACTTAATTTTATTTTTCCCTGTGTTTCATAATATACCTAAATTATTAATCAATAGATACATATATATAATTTATATGTGTGTATACATGTACATGTATAAATAAATTTGTGTATAAAATATGAGGATTAAACAGAATTTTGAACAGGAACAATTAACACAGGCAGGCGCAAGTTGCAAATGCTTAATAAATGTTATCTGTTATGATTATGATGATTACACTTATCAACAACAACAACAAAAACACACAAAAAGCTGCGAATAAGAGAAAGTTTACTTGAGGTTTTAAGTATTGCAATTCAGGAGGCATAGATTGGAGTAGCAACTCAAAGGTGCTCCGAGGTAAATGGAAAATGGCGGGAGTTTATAAAGGCAACTTACAAGACTTTCCACAGCAGGTTATTTTTACAGAACTATGATTGGTGTCGCAGGCATTCAGTCACTTGTGGGCAGCAGGTTGGTTGCTAAGCTGCCGTCTCTAGAGAGTAAAGAAAACAAGTCCCAGGTGGTCTCAGGATGGCCTAATCAAAAGTTTATGTTGCATCCAGATGTGGACATGTGTCAGTTCCTCTTCCCTAGTAGTCTCCCAGCTCCATTTTGACATAAATGACTCCATTGTTTTTTGTTCATGGCCCATAACTTCTAGATGGAAAAGAAGTTGGATCAATAGAAGGTGCCTGTATTTACTCTTGTGTTCATTATTCACAGTCACTCAACACATAAATGTTTTTAGCAAACTCTACTTTAATAGTATACAAATTTGTATGAAAAATCCATTTTACCCAGAAGATGGTGGTAGGTGGGAAGAGTACTTATAATTGTCATGTAGACAGGTTGTGATTACTATAGACATAAAACATTTCTTCAGCATGCATCTCATTTTTTAATAAAGAAATAAGATTTCTAATAACAGAAAGGCTAAGAATGAACTTTATTGCCAAGATACTCCTTATTATTTTGACTAAACTCCCTTAGGCACCAATCAGTAAAGACAGAAGCATATACTGGCTATATTGCTTTCATCAGTGAAGGGCAAACTCTTTCCTAATGCTCTGCCATTATTATACCTTTGCAACTGTACCATTACTGAGATTTTTTCCAAGATATTCCAAGTTTAAACTGAATATTTTATTATATTCACTGGGTGAAGGTAGTTACAGAATTTTAAAAAATTATCAGACATGGCCTATATCTAAATGTAACTGTCAATGTACAAATTCTATTTCATAAAACAATATCGTGACCTTCGTTTGGCATGAGGACCTCACGAGCTACTTACAGCTTAGAGTTTTAACTTAATAGGATGTTAACTTAAACATTGCCTTGATACAGAGGAGCCCTATCATGGAAAACTCTCTTCTTTGCAGTATTTATATTTTCATTCACTAATATGAGCTGGGGAAAGTAGCATACAGAGTAACAAAATAATATTTTGAATACAACTTTATTTTCTTAAAAAAAAAATCTGGAGTCTCTTGTTTAAAATGGCACTAGGCTACAAAATTACTTCACAATTCCCAGCATAATACCTATGGTGATTTAGAAAAAAGATCAGTATTCCACTATCTGAAAATACTTGGAATCATCTGTTGCCGGAGTCTGGGCAAAATTTCTATGATAAAGCTGAGGACTCTGTAGTGAGAAAAATGTTTTTTTGGTTTTTTTGCCCACGCTGTGCGGCATGTGGGATCTTAGTTCCCAGACCAGGGATCGAACCCTGGCCACCTGCAGTGGGGCACAGAGTCCTGACCACTGGACCACCAGGGAATTCCCAAGAAAAATGATTTTAACCATCGAGGAACAAGTGCACAAGGACAGCCCACCCATAGAAATGACTTAGGAAGTTTCCTGAGACCCTTGGAGATCTAGATTTTACACCAATGCTGTGGCTGGACTGGCCCTTGGCATTCTTATGTTGCCAGATGCCCTCAGTGATAATCACAGGAAACTTTGAAAGAAACAAGGTTTATTACTTACAAGTTCTGGAAATTACATAGCACAACTGGGGCCACACAGAGAGGTAGGAGAGAGAGAGAGCATTACAAAGAGAAAAGACCCAAATGTCAGGGCTTACACTACAGTTATAGACCCTCTCAATTAAACTGTAGCGATTTTAGGAATGTTAGTGTTCCACAGCAGCCACATGAGTGGCCCAAGTGATAAAAGGGACTGTAGTGGGAAGAACTATTAATTGTGAGGTTGGTTATAAATCGATCCGTAAAAAACTCAAAAAGGGAGGCAGCATATTCACTGAGCAGATACTTCGCTGTTCTCTCAGTGGAAGTTGGTACAATTTTTGGACAGTAAGAATTCTTACACAAACTTTGCAACTAGTACATGTTCTTTTTGTTGCAATATGTATATTTGTAGTCGCTTATAAAAAGTGCATATGTGTCTTCGTGTCGTCCCCTTAATCCTAAATCTTTCATACCAGGGAGGAGACATCATTCATGAGAGGTGAGAATTACTGGGCTTCAAATCTTAAACTTCAAACCTGAAAAGGTACATTTGACCAAGAATGTTGCAGAGAAATCTATATGCAAGGCAGAAGATAATTGGAAGATTAGTTAGTGAGGTGGAATCAGAGCCTGGGGACTTTATTTCAGCTCTCTATGCTTCCACGTCTGGCCAGCAGATAAAGTTCTTGGTTCAAGGAACTCACAGCTGTGGACCCTGTAAAGGCACTGTCAACCTTTGCTTCTTGAACCCTTTCTTCTTTTTTTGTTTCTTGTTTATCTTCATTCTGATGGACGCATGTTTTTCTTCAGCTATACTGAAACCATTTATTAAGTTATACCAACCATTCTGACCTGTACACCATTCCTTTTTTTTGAAGTGGTTTTGGATATTCATGATCTCATCTCTTACAGATAGATTTTAGGCTTTAAGAGAGGAATGTTTTGGCTCTGATTTCCAAAGCTCGGAAGGAAACAACAGAACCACTATTGTGATCATCAAAGTGAGCACAGAATTTACTGACTGGCAAAGCAAGAGAACACACACCTGTGAAAAATTCAATGAAAAGTTTTCTGAGGGGAAACTGCAGGAAGCATTATGAGCTAGGGAAGTGGTGGGAGTTCATGGTGGTTATCTTAGATGAGGACTGGTGTTTATTTTCTGGATAAAGCGCAGGGGTACGTAAGTCTCTACAAGGTTAGTTAAAAAATAAGCCCCATGGTACATTGGTCAGGAAAGGGTCTTTCTGTTGTGCCCAGTGTTAAAGAGAAAACCACAGGCCCAAAAGTATATCACTTGCGCTATAGCTGGTGAAAGTTCAATGTACCTGATGGCCTAATAGCTTCAGTTGGTTAGAAGCATTTGTGGTGAAACACAGAATTTAGGCTAAATATATCACAGGCAATTACTGCTATAAGTTGAAAATCTTTCTTTTACGTATCTCATTACAGCCATAATTTACCACTTGCCATAATTATATCCAGGGCTTATATTCCATCCTGGGACGATAGTTTAGAGCTTATTTACATTTGTATTTCATCATAGTATATAGCACAGTACCTGGATATAGTCAATGCTCAATGAAAATTGTTGAATTAATGAAAACTAAATAAGGTAACTGAACATTTTTGTATCATTTTTTAGAATTTTGTCAAGATTAATATATATGCATTATGAATAAAAATTGTGTAACAGGATTTCTTAACATTTTATCAGAGTAACATACTCTAAAATATCACATAACATAGTGAAATCCTCATCAATTTTAACTTCTTTTTTCTCAGTCATTTCCAATTTGCAGTTTATTAAAATTGTTTCACATATGTTTACTTCTCTGTGCTCCCAATTAACTGGTAAATTGATTCAATGATAAATTGAATATCCACTATTCTTGTTCACAGCATTTAACAAAGAAGACTAATAATGCATACACTCCCAAATTCATTTGACAGAATTGATTTTCAGGACTGACCATTTAAAATATATTTCTCACATCATGGAATGGCCTTTATAACTTACATGAGCTTGTTTTAGTATATATATATATATATATATATATTATATATATGTATATATGTATATCATGTGATATATAGATCATGGAGTTAGAAACAGTAATAACTCATAGTAATTAGCAAAACTGATAAATTAATTGATAACAGCAAATATTAAAGACAAACATTTCTATTAAAAAATAGATGCATCACATTCCTTGGTATTTACCCAAAGGAGTTGAAAACTTATGTCTACACCAAAACCTGCACATTGATGTTTACAGCAGCTTTATTTGTAACTGCCAAAACTTGGAAGCAGCCAAGATGTTCTTCAGTCTGTGAGAGGATAAATAACTGTGGTGTATCCACACAATGGAATACTATTCAGTGCTAAAAAGAAATAAGTGATCAAACTATGCAAAGACATATAGAAATATTACATGCTTATTACTAAGTGAAAGAAGCCAGACTGAAAATGCTATATCCTGTATGTTTCCAACTATACGATATTTTGGAAAAGGCAAAACTAAGGAGACAGTAAAAAAACAGTCAGTGATTGCCAGGGGTTGGGAGGAGGAAGAATTAATTAATACGCAGCACACAGAGGATATGGGAAATCTCTGTACCTTACTTTCCATTTTGTTGTGACCCTAAAACTATTTTTTTTTTACGGTACGCGGGCCTTTCACTGTTGTAGCCTCTCCCGTTGCGGAGCACAGGCTCCGGACGCGCAGGCTTAGCGGCCATGGCTCACGGGCCCACCGCTCCGCGGCATGTGGGATCTTCCCGGACCGGGGCACGAACCCGTGTCCCCTGCATCGGCAGGTGGACTCTCAACCACTGCGCCACCAGGGAAGCCCATAAATCATTTATTTTAACAAAGAAGGGAAATAGGAGACATTACATTCATCCAACGAAATGATACCAGAGGACCTACAGCTCATCTTTTTCTGGAAGAACAGAATCAAGTTTCTCCACTAAGACAGCCACTGAGTTTCATTTCCGAGATTTCCCTAGCAATCATTTCTGCAAACCTGTAGGCTTGCATCCAGTAACACAAGCTGCCTTCTCCCCACTGTTTGACCTCAGCCAATTTAATTAGCTTCTTTGGATCTCAGTTTTCTCATCAATAGAATGAAGTTTTTGGACTATATGATGTATAAAAACATCTCCTATAACTACTGAGATATTGCAGGTTAGTGTACCTTAAAAAATAAATAAATAAAAGGCTACACTCTTAATGTAGCCACAGCAGAAGCATCTGATGGCACACTATTACCTGTGATGCAAAGCTGTTTGATATACAGCCTGAATGTGCCAATAATTTCTGCTCACATATTTTATTGCAAACTTAAGTCTACTGCAATCTGCAGAGATGCTTTTCAGTAGAGCCCCTAGGCTTTTTTTTTTTTTCTGACAGTTGTTTACTTTTTTCATCTTCTTAGTGCAACTTTAAAAGGGTTTTATTCTTCTTATTCTTTACTCTAGATGTGACAATTTCTTTCCTTGGGAGCAAGAAAGAAATAAGTTCTACAACTGCCAAAGAGAAATAAGCACAAAATTTTGGAAATGATACTGTCCTTAAGGTAACTAACTCCCTTTCAAATAAATGAATATTTATGTGAAGAGTTTAATAAAACTAACATTAAGAATCAAAGCAATTAGAAGAGCCAAATTAATCAGCAAGTAATGATTCACAATGAAAGAATAAAAGATGTCAGGGAAGCAAAAAATAAAGCAGGTAAGAACTAGATGCTAATGTGATTATCTAAGACGAAGTCACAGAAAAATTAATTCCCTTCAGGAATAAATACCTATTTTCCTTGGCATTTGTACACTTAGAAATGCACTTTGCTGGGCTGTTTACGAATCCTTTCATCCCTGTAATGAACATTTATTGTTCCCTAGTATCCATCTTCATTTTTCTCTCCTATCAGCACCTAGTTTTTCCTTTGAAGAAGACCCTGCTGACTTTGTGTGAAAGCCATGTGATTCTGACTAGAATGACAGTACACCTTCTGGTAGAACCATTGTAAGAGCTAATGTGTCTTTTATTGCTGTCTCTTATTTTGCTACTGTTGTACTTGTTGGGTTTGGATACTTTTTCAGTTTAAACACTTCTAATCCTAATGCCTTCCCCCATTTTATGAAGATAAAAATTATACACCAACATCCATATTAAATTACTTATAAGTAATTAAATTACTTATAAGTAATTTAATTTTTTATAGCAAAATCCATCAAAACTCTTAATGAAGTCCTCTTAAATGAAGCACAGTTGCTCACCGACATAGTCTTGGAAGAGGACATAACTTTCACCTTCTTCCTAGTGAAGCTGTGTGTGCCCAAACATACGACAGTCCAAAGAACGTTGGGCTTTCCCTTGGGGTTATGGAAGTTAGCCAACTGAGAACCAAAGCTCTGGGCCATTCGTGTGTGACTTAATTTGATGCAGGAGCACCCCATCGTCTCAGCAGGTCAAAGACTTTAAACTGGGGCATCAAATAGGTTTCTATACACCCCAAACAGTAAGAGTAAGAATGCCAAAGACAAGTCATTTTAGTTATTTCTAAATCCCTGAATCAATTTTTCATTGAGAAATTTGTGGACAATAAACTTTGCTTTTAAGGATCTTTTTAAACCATAAAGACCTATATCCCATGAAGTTAGAAAGTAATCCGGTTGGTTTTCATCTGACAAGACCACTACAAAAGTTTCAACAGTGCAAAATGGAATGAAATGCTGCTTTTTCCCTTGTAGTCCTAGTGAATTTTTTAAACCAGTAGATAATACCTGTGATGAGTGGAAATCAGAGACCACTTGATACATTTCAAGTGTGAAACACGGACAATTATACTAATCATAGGATTGTTTTGAGGATTAATTGAGGTAATATTTATAACATGCTTAGAAGAGTATGTGACAGATAGTTAGCTCTTTATAAATGTATATAAATAAATCATATCTATTTCATGTTTGCATCCTCATGGCTTAATACTGTACTCTTGGATACTTAAGGAAGTTCCTGAACAATGCCAACACACACCATACAAGCTATTCCATGACTGTAAAGCTTTTTTTTTCTCATTTCACAAAAGGATACCCTAAGATATGGCAAGTACTTTTCTCAACTATTTTATTTTCTACTCTCTGACCTCAAAAACTCACTCAATACCACTGTTTTTGTTTTATTACCTTATTATATATGGTTCCAAAACTCCAGCCCTGAACTTTTTCCCAAGCTCCATTTACAACTACCTGTGAGATATTTAATATCTATGCTTCACATTTTGGTAAACAGCAATTACATTCTCCAGTCTAGCAGAGTTAGAAAATTTGGATGCCTCCCTCTCTCTCTACATCAAATGAACTCAGTTAATTCTATCTCAAAATGTCTACCAATCACTCCTTCATCCCTATTCGCTCCAGTGACTCCTTCAGGCCCTTACTGTGTCTCACCTAGATTATAACATAGAAGACTCTCCTCTCTCTGCCTCTGTTTCTCTCTCATTACTTCATCCACTTTCCTCTTCAATTCATTTACACACCATTGTCATAGTAGGCTTCCTAAGGAAAACCTGTGTTATTTCCTTACAATCACTTCTGCACGGAATGATAGTGAAACGGTAAGTAGCAAAGACCCTATCCAAGGTCCTTCAGAAACTTGGCTGAAATTGTTCTTTCCATATATAACACCAGCCAATTTTTCTCCTCCTTTCCCCAGATACTTCTATTTTCTGATATAAAATATTTATAAAGCCTTAATTTATGTGCACAACTTGAAAAACAATATGAAAATCAAAAAAAATAAGTCACAGAAGACTTAAGAAACTAATTGAAACGTGAATTCCAAGCTGTATTTTCCACTGTAGACATGTTGGGGCACCATTTTAGCTGCTTAATAGCAACTCTGGAGATCCAGATCCTTTGTTAACATCATGTTAAGTTGCTCTAAGTTTGTGTGTGTACCTGTGATAACTATTGAACTGATATTAAATATTTGTTAATGGTATTACTGTTAAAAATGCTCCAACATATCAGTAACTTTGAAACAGAATTTAGAGGTGATAAAAATTGTTGTTTATATATATAATTTTTAAATTTATTATTCCCTTTCTTATGGGCTGAATTGATATTTAAAGTTCACATGTTGAAGTCTTAACCCCTAGTATACCTCAGAATGTGACCATATTTAAAGATAAAGTCTTTAAAGAGGTAATTAAGTTAAAAACAGGTCATTAGAGTGGGCCCAAATCCAATATGACTGGTGTCCTTATCAGAAGAGGAGATTAGGACACAGACAGGTATTGAGAGAAGACCATATGGAGACACAGGGAGAAGATGGTCATCTATAAGCCAAGGAGGAAGGCCTCAGAAAAAACCAACACAGCTGACACCTTGATCTCAGACTTCTAGACTCCAGAACGGTGAGAAAAAAAATTTCTGTTTTATGCCACCCCCTCTACTGTACTTTGTTCTTGCAGCCCTAGCAAATCAATAGACCCTTCAAATATGTTTAAAAACATAAATACAATAGTTGCAGATTACTGTACTATGCAAGAATGTAACTTCCCTATTATACATTCCCTTCTATGGGGAAATGAGCCTCCATTTATATGTTTTTACTTATGTGTGCTCTTCAGAAACCCTTGCCTCAAGTAAAACGCCGAGGTTCTAATCTTGGCCATTTTCCTCTTCTATGCATTAACTCAATGTCATACCTTCTTACTCATTCACCCTCGCTCAGCAGAGTTTAATGGAGTGGTTAAGGGTGTAGAGCCAGTCCACCTGGGCTCACAGCCCACTTCATCACTAACTCTGTGACTTTAGGCAGTTACTTAAAAAGCCTGGGCCACATTTTTCTCAGATATGTGTACAGTAGAAACAATCATAAGAGTACTTGCATTAGAGGGCTCTGTAAGAATTGAGTTGATACATACAAAGTATGTAGAATAGTATTGGGAACATAGTAAGTACAATTATGCTAGCAATGATCCCTCTGCTTGATTAGGCTCCAGTTATCTCTTTCAGAAAAACTTTTTATCCTTCAAGGTCCAGAAAAAAAATGATACCTCAACTTTGAAACTTAGAGTGACTCCACTTCCCCTTTCTTCCCAGGTTGAATACTAAATGATCTTGTGTTGTCAAAGGTATTGTAGAGGTTTGAGCTTTGGTTTTTAATCTGAATTCAAATATAGATTTTTTTTCCATTTACCTATTATACAATTTCAGACAATTTGCTTAATTTGTCTGAGTTTGCACATCTAGTACATTACATGACAGGCATGCTCAGTATTTTTCTAATAAATACATATTTCATCTTGGGTCTGGGAGGATAATGTCAACCACATAAGATATTACCGTATTCCCAAAGTGTGAGACTAATGGAGGTACCAAGATAATTTTAGGCTGAACATAGACATGGCATTAAGGACACTGAATCATACAGAGAAAATTCTTCTTTCAATTTTACTTCAATACTGCTGATTAGGTCAAGAAGAATTATCTCAGTTTGGTGCTATGTTTTAAAATTCTTTAATGCTTATTCATCCCCATTTTTAATCAAGAGAGATTCTGAGCGTTTATCAGGTAACATTTATTTAGAATTGAATCACATTTATTATTAATTACACTTATTTTTACTTTGAAATTTAGGACAGGTCACAGTGCTTTTTCCATTTATAGAAAATGATACAAATTTTTCTTTTAAAATAAACTCATTCAAGTATAAAAGGTAAGTTGATTTAAAGAAAAATATCACGTATTAATAGTGGTATGAGGACATGGTGAAAATCGAGGATAATATGCAAATTACTGAAATTTGGGCAACACTAACTTATATGAATTATTAGAAACGATTGTGTTCAATACATTTCAAGGTGGCTATTAAGTTCATTCTGTAAGATGACAGTAGCAATTAGTGATGTATCAAGTATTGTTTTACAGTAGTCCCAAGAAAAAACTAGAAACAGTACAATGGTGAACTCAACACAGCTGCTGCTTTTCTTCTGTACCAGACCCTGGATATTGCATAAAAGCCCACGGGAGATAGTGGGAGACAGACACTAGATGTGGTATACAGGTCTCATTATCTCTTATCATTATCCTCCACCTTAGAGCTCTGCCTGCCCCACAAGGTAAAACACTGTTGAAGTGGTAACCCGAAGGTGATAGAGACTGAGGGCTTTCAGGATGTAATTTTTTTCCTCCTTCACTCCTGGCCCAAACTTTCCTAGGATACATTATTGCAATAAATTTTACTGCCCGTTTCCATTCGGATGCACTTCAATACTAGCGATACCGCAGATAACATGGAGAATACACCTCAGCTTCCAGATTTTAAAAGTTACTCTCGTACTTTACCACTTGGTAGGTTAACCCCCAAGGTTTCGCTAAGAGCACTGCTAACACAGCCCGCGAGAGCTTCCCTCCCGTGACTTCCTTAGAGCACCGCGCGGAGGCACGCTGACGTCAAGACGTCATGCGACGTCCGGACGTCAGCGAGTCGCCGAGCGTTTTGGGCGTTCTGCCGGGGCCGCTAGTTGGGCCGTGGTTCACAGCTTAAGTCTTCCTCTCTGCTTCCGAAAGCGTGTTTGAATCCTGTCTTTCAGCTCGTAGCGGGGGCGTCTTGGAGGAAACGGAGCCGGGGGTGATGACGCCGTCGCGTCTCGGGACCCTCTCCTGACGATTCTGTTGCGCGGGGGGATGTGGACGCTTGCAGGTCAGGGCTGCTGGCGCAGAAGCGCGCTGGCGGCTTGGGCCACCCGAGCGGCGCGTCGGGGGCTGCCCGGGCCTCGCCCCGCGCCGACCCGGGGAGCTGCAGCCGAGTCCAAGACTCCGGACAGGAGCTACAGCTCCGCGGACCGCAAGGTGACCGCCTCTGAGTTTCTCGTCAGCCAAGTTTTAAAACTTGGGGGGGGGGGGGGGGGGGCTTATTTTGCTACTGTTGTACTTGCTGTGTTTGGATACTTTTTCAGTTTAGACACTTCTAATCCTAATGCCTTCGCCCATTTTATGAAGATAAAAATTATACACCAACATCCATATTAAATTACTTATAAGTAATTTGGGAATGTGTCGGCCTTCCTAGGACTACCTGTGAACGCAGGCTGCGCTTCTGGGAAGGGTGCGGGCTCCGCGCGGGTTTCTGACTCCATTGCTCACCAGTGTGACCTTGGGCAAGTCACGCTCTAACTTTCCTCATTGGTGATATCAGAACTCTTTTATTGTTTATGCGAGGTGCTGGTCTCAGCATGTATTTAATTTTAAAAGCCTACTGGGGAAGCTGCTCGTTCCATTTTCGTGCAACTTTTTAGCCATGGGACTTGGGCAAGTTACCTGACCTTTCTGTGACGGTTTCTTCGGTTGTTGAATGAGATGCTCATAAAACTCCGAATGGCTGTTTGTGAGGCTTGCGCGGTGTAAGGCACAGACCTTTTAGCCCAGTACGTAGACTGTAAGGAGTGCTGGGTATGCCTTAGCTTCTGTTTGTTTTATTATTTCGTTTAGCCTCAGCCGGAGCAGGCTTGTGCAGTTCTAACTATTCCTGTGGTTGGAGGAGGTGGGGCTCCAGCGACTCTTAAAAACTATACTGTCTGATAACTGTGAAGAGATAACAGTTTAGGCAGTAAAGTAACTGAATGCAAGTTATGAGTAACTGCGGATAAAAAAGACTATAGTTATTCGGTTTTACCCTTTTCTAAAATGCCTGTGGAATGTAAAATGGATTTATGTTGCAATTCCCAGATATTAAAAATGGTGCAGGGCTGTATATCTTTTGAATTGAATGGTGGGGGGGAAATCCACGGGGCAAACAAATCAGGTTTAGTTTTTTTGCAGAATTCCTTTCAGATGTAGTTGCACTCTTATTGTGTGCCTTGTATTGGAGCACTTACAAAAAAAAGGAAACTTAAGCTCATGAGAGTTGTGTATTTCATTGTAATTTCACTTTTTTTTTTGCTGGTTAGGAGATAAAAATTTGATTGGAAAAATGAAATGTTTTGAGTACAAAAAACTGACATATCTGCTTAAATACCAGTTTTTAGCAATTTGCAGTGAGTCTCAGTAAAACAGTAAAGGTGTATGCAACTAAAAATCAGAAGTTAACTTTTCAAAATATTTTAAGAATTAAAATGATAAAAAAAGAGGCTTTTTTTCCTGATGTGGTCATATTTTTTCCTTCTCTCTCTCCAAAGAAGTTGTCAAATAACAAAATCATCTAAATTAAACTTCTGAAGGCTCTACTAGGAGCGCAGATTTTTAAGTAGACTGTTGATTAAATATGTGATGGGGGCGAAAACTTTTCCTTTTATTCTTTCAGCTTCTCTGTAGCTTTTTTGTTTCAAGAGATTTTGTTAGACCAGGTGCTCCAAGGCAGTGGTAGCATTGGTCTGAGGCCTGTTAGGAACTGGGCCGCACAGCAGGAGGTGAGGTCCAGCAGGGGGGAAGCTTCATCTGCCGACCCGCATCGCTCCTCATCACTCGCATGGCTGCCTGAACCTCCCCCTGCCCCCCCTTCCATGGAACAATTGTCTTCCATGAAACCGGTCCCTGGTGCGAAAAAGGTTGGGGACCGCTGCTCTAAGGCTGTAGAGGAGTTCTACGTATCTTGTGTTCTCCATTCATGAAAGTACATTCAGTTCCTCATTGGCCCTCGAGTGATGGAAATATTATGAGACTTTTATTTAGCTATATGGTCACCTTTGACAATGAAACCAATGTTTTTGATGGTCCTGTTGTAATCCATTTCTTGTAATACGACTTTAGCCATATGCCTCTTTACTGTCAGAGGAATAATATAAACAATATAAATGCTATAAATGAAATTGTTCTAAGAAGACTAAAAGAAAATTCTTTAATTTAGTATACTTGTTTCATATTGTGCACAATTTATATTCATAAATGTAATATGTCTCTCCCCTTTCTAGGAAAAAATTGATATGTCTAGATTCCCTGTTGAAAACACTAGAAATTTCAGTATCATTGCACATGTGGATCATGGCAAAAGTACTTTAGCAGACAGGCTCCTGGAACTAACAGGTATTTTCATTTTATATTCTATACCTAATTAATGGCAATGAATAATTGATAATTTTACCATGCTTTTTAAAAGTTTGGTTTTAATTGTATATGCAGTATTGTCTCTTTTTAAAAGCTCAGAAATATCAATAAACATTTGTATTTATAGGGGCAATTGATAAAACAAAAAATAATAAACAAGTTCTTGATAAATTGCAAGTGGAACGAGAAAGAGGAATCACTGTTAAAGCACAGACAGCGTCTCTCTTCTATGATTATGAAGGAAAGCAGTACCTTTTAAATCTCATCGATACACCGGTAAATTTAATATCAATTTTTTTCTCTATTGTTAAAGTCAACCTTGTATTAATACTGCAAACAAATCCTTTTTTCAGGTTTTGAACTGAACATTAAACACCTCACTTTGCTTTTTGTTTTCTCAGTGTTCTTATGTTCGTGTCAGTTGTTTCACAAGCACAGGCTAAAAAAGAAACCTATTAACTTTTTATCCAGTGGAGTCAATAGATTTACCATAGTGCCCCTCCCTAAGAAACATTTAAACTCCAACACTTAGAGGGATTAATATTTTTTGTTTCTCAGGGCCATGTTGATTTTAGTTATGAAGTATCCAGGTCACTCTCAGCTTGCCAGGGTGTTTTACTTGTGGTGGATGCAAATGAGGTAGGTACTTTAATTTTATATGATGTGATATGCTACTTGGTTGTTCCAGGGTTTTCCTTAAAATGCTTTGGGAAATAGAATTTTTGTGTTTGAAGAAAATAAGATTTATTTTATTACTTAAAGTTATGTTTTGGTCCTGTTAATTTGAAGTTTTATTACACTAAAGTTGTCTGTGAAGTTGACTAGTTCATTCTTTTAAAAATGTTAAGAGGAATTGTTCAAGAGATTTTTGAAGTATGTCATGTTATATATACATCCTACCAAAAAAACCTCAATTTTAAGCAGTTCTTAATCTGAGGTTTCAATTTTTTAGCAGAACTTGAAAATAAATCTTTATTTTTGAGGTCATTTGGGGTGTTTTTAAGGTAATAATTTGGTAAGTGTTAGGTTTAAAGAAACATGTCAATAACATTACCAAGTTCTCTGGTATAAATATAACTATAATAACATATTGAGATGAGAATATAAGAGCTATGATATAGTATTTAAAGTAAGCTTTTGATATGTTTCAGTTTCTCACAGACTCTTCATTCAAAACCCAAAGATTTTTTTGTTGTTGTGTTAAATCTTCCCTGAGCCTGTCAGGGAGAGTCAGTCTCTACCTTACATACATATACTGGGCTTTACAAAATGTGTCACAAGAGTCCTTTGGGAGGCTTAGAGGTCTTTAAGGATCTGTGTTTTACTGCTTTGTCTCCAAAGCCTAATACAGTGCCCTCTAAAAAACATTTCCTGAACTGAAAGACATTTTCACAGGGAATGATCCAGATGCATGGAAGTATAGATACCATAGTTTGCCTTGTACCTTTGCTTTTGATGAGGATGTGTGGAATGGTCTTGAATTACAACTTTTGCCGTAAATGGTGGAATGATCATCTTAGTGCCTTGTGTCTTGTTATTTCCAGGGTATTCAAGCCCAAACTGTAGCAAACTTCTTTCTTGCTTTTGAAGCACAGCTATCGGTAATTCCAGTCATAAACAAGGTAATTTGTTAGCACAACAGTGCTATTTATTATTCTACTTTGTAAACTATATAAAGGAAAAGTCAAAAATCTGCGTGTAACTTTTGACTCCCCACAAACTTAACTACTAATGGCCTGCTGTTGGCCGAAGCCTTACCAGTAGCTTAAACAGTCTCTTAATGCATACTTTGTATGTTATATGTAGTTATATGTATTGTATACTATATTCTTACAATAAAGTAAGCTAAAGAAAATAAAATGCTAAGAAAATCATAAGGAGGAGAAAATATATTTACAGTACTCTATTTATCAATACCCTAAGTTTATGTCATCTGTTTATAAGGTGAATCATCTCTCAGTACTTACATCAATATTGTCTTAGGTGATACAAAACACCGTAGATGTTATGTATTACTGACACCAGACATCAAAAAATTAAAACATACTGTGAAAAAGAACTTTATATTCATTTGCAGGTATAATGATTCACACATTGATAATGAAGCAGAAATATGATTGCTTTATGGTGTGATACTGTATGTGATTGCTTCATGGAAACCTAGCAAATACACTAATGAATGAATCCTTATAAAGTTTTTATGGCATACAGTATTACAGTCACATTCATAACAGTATTGGAAACATTGCTACATTTAAAAAATATGCTTATATATAATTATAGGCTGATATGCAGTTTCTCCAGTTATGAGAGGCATACTGTATGGTAATGTAATTCTTTGAAAGCAAAGTTATAAAACAGTAAGAAAACCAACACATTATTAATTTTATGTTAAATATCACTCATCTTATGCCTTTGCTAGGGATAGGCTATCCACTCAATACAAGTCTTGCACATGATGTTCTACAAGTGTATTTTTACATATTTATTGAAAAAAAATCTGCACACAAGTGGACCTGTGTGGTTGAAACTCTTGTTATTCAAGGGTCAGTTGTATATTGGTGGGATTTATTTCTTTGAATTGCATATGATAAAATTGCAACTCAAACTCCTATACCCTGGCATGTAGTTGAGAAGATGGTCTCCCTGACTTACATGGAGTGATGGGGGGCTGTTTCTGTAGTAAAGGGCAGGGCAGGCACAATAGTGTTGGACTAAACCATATAAAGGAAAAGAAAAGGACCTTATGAACTAGGATGAAACAGTGTAACACAGGACACTTAACAGTTAAGTGCTAAATTGAGCAGTGTTGATAAGGCTTACTTTTATATTTTAAAATTAATAAATTAAGAGTCAGTTAAAAATCTGCATGGCATTCAGTTTTATTTTCTGATATTGAAGTTAGGTTTAAAAGAAGCAAGGTTGCTTATAGGTGAGACAGTTTGTTTTTATAAGTTATATCTAACTTATAAAATCGGTTTACATGGTGTTATTGAACTCTTCTGCCTTGAATAGCTAACTGCCTCAGTTTCATGCTTGCTCTGCTGTCTGCCTATTTTCAGTGGCCATGCTTGTTAAAATTATATTGCCTTTTTCTAGATTATTCTTATTTTAATACTTTTGAAAATAAAATCATAAAGGGGTCAGTTAGTTTAAAAGCAGGTATGCTTTTATCTATCTCCAAATACCACTAATAAATAACACATTTTAATTTAATTATATTAAGACATAATGAATTTTTCTTTTTAAGATAGATCTGAAGAATGCTGATCCTGAAAGGGTTGAAAAACAAATTGAAAAGGTGTTTGATATTCCAAGTGATGAATGTATTAAGGTAAAATACTCTTTTTTTTTTAGAAGACTTGGTTTTACTTTCAAAAATCTCAGGTAATTGGCCTAAGTATATTATTATCTTACATTTCTACAAAGTTCTTTTTACTGATATTTCATTTGATCTTTGCCAAAAATCCCTATTATATGGTTAGGACAGATAGAAATTACTCTTATGATACAGTTGAAAAGACTAAGAGTCAAAGATTCTATCACTTTCTTAAGGTTATAGACCTAGTTAGCTAATGTGCCAGGACTAAAATGTAGGCCTCCTGAACCTCTTTATAGTATTATTTCTTGTATGCCATTTTGCCTCTATGGAAATATTCTCTTTGAAGAGCAGGGTCAGACTAATTTCAAGGCATATGTACATATCATTCTTGGAAATAGATTTTATTTATATCAGAGTTGATACTATTTTAAATTTGAATTTTTAAATTTACCTTTTAAATGGTGCTTTAGGTGTTAAATAGCCATCACTGAACTGTGCTGTGCTACATGCTTGTGTAGTAAGTCTGTCAGTGCAGTAATATAATGTTTAGCTTCCACTTTCAATCTTGTCTGAGTTTTGAAAAAGCAAGTTTCAGCTGATGAAGTGGGTTTTTTTGGTTTGTTTTTTTTAATTTTTACACATTGGATGATTATATAAACTTGGTAATAACTAGAAAAAGCAATAATTTTTTTTCTTGGATATATACGTAGAATTTAATGGTTTTTATTATGAAGAGGGACCTCATTGTAAGGCAGTTCTGAAATTATGGTATCATGACTTGGATTATGTTATATTGAAGTATAGTTAACTGTTCAGATTTTAATAAATATTTACAAAATTCATTCATATACTTAATTTGGTGTGTGCCAGCTAGGGACAATAGCAGTGAATAGTACAGGCAAGACCTCTGTCTCATGTTTATATTCTGCTTGGGGAGGCACTCATTGAATAAGTAAAAAGAGAAGTAAGTATAGTAATTATTGAATGAGACATATGTTATCAAGGAAATACATTAATGGAGTGTATTGTTCCAGGTGGAATTACCATACTTAACAATGAAAAAAGTCTTTTTCTCAGAGAAGAGCTGTGATGCAGAGTAACTTAGGGAATTCTCTGATGAACTGAGACTTGAAGAAATGAAGAGTTGGGAGAAATGCATTTCTGGAAGAGGAAGGAGCAAGTGTAAAGGCTTGGCATGTTTGGCAAGGTTTGGCATGTTTAAGGAACAGAAAGAAGGCAAGTTAGATGAAACGGCTTTGTAGGTTAGGTGGGAATCAAGTCATTCTGGGACTCTTGCTGTGCTAAAGGGTTTAAAATTTTTAAGATAATGAAAGAATTTTAAAGCAAGAGAGGAAAATAAGCTGATCATTCAGGTTGCCTTATAGAGAATGGATTAAAAAAGGGTAAGAGGAGATAAGGGGAAACCAGCTTGTAGTAGTAGCCCAGGTGCAAAATGGTGGTGGCTAAGTATGTGCTGCTGATGTTGAAGAAGTGGGCAAATTTGATGTGTATTTTGTGGATACAGTAGATTTTGCTGGTGTGTTATGTGTAAGGAAGTGAAATAAAGAATCATGGAGGGTTTGGATTTGAGCAACTGGTTGAATACTGGTATTTGTTAATATGGAGAGGACTTGGGGAGGAACAGACATAGTGGGAAAATGAAAAGCTCTGTTTTGGACATAGTGGGTTTGAAATTTCTATTAGACATCCAAGTAGAGATATTGCATAAATCTACAATTCTGGCATTTGTGGAGAGGGCTGAGTCGAAGATATTTAAGAGTCTCTAGCATGTATGTAGTACTGAGGCCACAGAAATGGATGCCGTTTCCTAGGGAGGAAGTGTAGGTAGAAAAAGAGGTCCTAGAAGCCAGACTACACTACATTATTATCAATTTGTAGGGGGTTTTGAGTAAGAATTTTAGAAGGATTAGAGAGTAGGATTCAGAAGAGGAGGATGCAAGGATTGAGTTTTCAGAGAGGTGAGAATATAGATTGTAACAAGAGAGAAGGCAAAGAGGTTGTGTATACAGGTGCAGATGGATTTGTATGTTTGGGTAAAGGAGTTTTTGATGTTTTCTGTTTCCTTAAATGAAGTAAGAGGCAACCGTATCTGAGAGTGAATCGGCCATAGGGAAAATGTGTAGATTGAAAAGGAAGGTGGTGTGAATTGTCTTAATGAGCGACAATGTGAATTTAGTAAGGGATGTGTCCTGGGACTACCAGGAAATGTTAACTGCACATTGAGATCTGTGGCCATGAACTTACAGAAACCAACCAGACCAGTTACTTGACTTTTCTCCAGCAATGTTAAGCTGCTCTGATTATAGGCATAGAAAAGGCACATAGTTGGATGCAGTCACAGTTGAGGTTTTACCAACTGCTTAGGATAGAGAATAAAAAGTAGTTAAACAGAGTGATTACAAACAGTTGACCCTTGGAGTCTCAGCTGGGAAAAGAGGCAGGGGGTGAATGGATAATGAAAAAAAAAAAAGTAGCCTATTCAGTGGATTAGAGGTTGTGATCTTAAAGGATTGTTGCAAAGAATGTACTAGAGTCTAAAGCAGTGGTTCTCATTAGGGGGTAGTTTTGCCCCTAGGAAACATTTGGCAATGTCTGAAGTCCTTTTTTGTTGTCACACTGGGAGATGGTTGCTACTGGCATCTTGTGGGTAGATGAGAATCCATGGATACTGTTAAGCATCTTACAGTTCATAGAACAGCCCAAAATGTCCTTAGTGTGGAGTTGAGAAACTCTGATCTAGAGGGACTTTAAAGGGTAAGAGGAAGTATTCATGGAATTGGGTTTGAAATAAAGATTTCAGAGATAAGTTCAATTACTGGTAATGACAAAGGTGAGTCAAATGCACATGTGTTTTGAGTCTTTTGACCTGTATTTTCAGTGTGAGTACAATAGTAATAATATGCCCTATAGTTACCTGTTTGATATCCACAAATGTTGCTTATTCACACAGCATCCTTGAGGTTTAGGTAAAATATGAAAAATCAGTTCATTTATCAGATGAAGAATTTGAAGCTTAAAGAAATGTGTATTGTCTGAAGTCATTTATTACATGTGGAGTGATGATTATAACCCAGATTTTTTTGAACTCTTAGTCCGCTGTTCTTTCAATACCATAATCAGAATGCTTTTGTAATTTAATACCAGAGAATCACCTAACTGTAATGGAAGGGCAGTTGTTGATATGTTATATGCTTTGTGCTTCCTTTTACCAAGTTCTTCAAGCAAATTGATAACTTTTAGAGTTCTTTTTCCCTTCTAATTATAAAGCTCAGTCACAAGGATAGAAAAGTGAAGTCTTAACTTTTTCAGTGTTTGTTTCACATACATATTTTTAGATTTCTGCTAAACTTGGAACGAATGTTGAAAGTGTTCTTCAGGCAGTCATCAAAAGAATACCCCCGTATGTATTTTGCCCTTTTTATACTATTTGTTTAACAGTACAAGGTCCATCAGTTTGATCTGCTATTTTAGCTTAGTAGCTATGGCAAATGTACTCTTTGCAGTCAGTGAGAATAAATTTTTAATTTATTTTTAGTAACATATAGAAGGCAAATACAGTATAGAAAAATAAAAGAAAAAAGGATGATAGGGATCTCTTAACAATTACTGCAATAGACTTGAATACATTGGTAATTATTGTTTTTTCTTAATCCTGAACAAATATATTTAATCAGTTTCATAAGTAATTTAAAAACAGTCATTTAAAATATATTTAAAACTTGAGGTCAAATTAAAACTAATATAGGCATTATACCTTATAGAAAGGTCCTTTTATTTTAGCTGTCAGTTAATCAACTGTACTAGAATAAATTAAGCATAATATTTGAGTTAAAAAGGCATTATAGTAAGATTTTAATTTATTTATTATTTAAATTTAATTTATTAGTGTTTGTTCTTTACTTATTTTTAATAGTCCTAAAGTGCATCGCAAAAATCCCTTGAGAGCTTTGGTATTTGACTCCACCTTTGACCAGTATAGGGGTGTGATTGCCAATGTAGCATTATTTGATGGAGTGGTTTCCAAAGGAGATAAAATTGTATCTGCGCATACTCAAAAGACATATGAAGTTAACGAAGTAGGAGTTCTGAATCCTAATGAGCAGCCAACTCACAAACTGTAAGTAATCTGCATTAGTAATTAAAAGACACTTGTATGTGTTTCTGTCACAGCCTTTCTTAACTTGGTGCGCTTAGAATGATCCCAATTTGGTAACTTAGAAAAAAAACAAAACCTGATTATTGAATGCAGCTCCATAGTGAATCCTCTTTGAAAAAGAATCTCATGTGTGAGGGACAGTAGGGATTTGATGTATTTTTTTATTCCTTTTGACTAGCCACAACTAATTTTATATTCTGGTTCCAGACTGGGTCCAACATTGATGTACTTGATGAGATAGTGAAAGAGATAATTCTCTCATCCATATCCATATCCATACTGGGTATCAATTTTTGACATTTAATTTTTTTGTAATTAGATTTTTCAACATAAAATAGTGAAGGAAAATTCGATAATTGTTTTCTTTAGTGTGGAATTCATGGTAAAACTTTGATTAACAAGAATGTATGGCGTTTGAGGTTAGCAAGGTAGTGTACATTATAAAACTAAGTTCTGAGTTCACTTATAAAACAAATATTTATTGAGTGCCTATTCCATCAGTACCCCAGACACTAAGATAGATTACCTTGGGCACATAGTTTTCTAAGGTCTTTGTTTCATCATTTGTCAAATTCAGGATATGATCCGGGTGACTATATAGGTCACAATTGATAGTTTAATGTTGTATGTCTAAAACTGCACTATTTTGTCATTTTTTTAGGTAATTGAAAGTCATAAAGTCTATTGTAATTTTCTCAAATATTTCTAAAATCTGTCTATATTCTTATTTAAGTATAGTTGATTTACAGTATTATATTAGTTTCAGGCGTACAGCATTATGGTTCAGTATTTTTATAGATTATACATTAAGAGTTATTGCAAGATAATGGCTATAATTCCCTGTGCTATGCAAAGTCTGTCTATATTGTGTCGCATATATATTGACAATTACTGCATCTTTAGTAAAGATTTTTGTACCTCATCCTAAATGGAAATTATCATTTAGGAAGTTTGCTTTAAAAAAAAAAAAAAAGCTACAACTCTGAAATCTTGGATTTGCTCTTCCTGCAAGAGGCACATCAAACAGATAATCAGATTTGTTGAGAGTTCACATTTTTTTGCTTGGTTAAAATTGTTCTTTTCTTTTTTAAAGGACATTTGTAATATAATTCACTAATAAAACAAATATTACAAGGAGCGTTTTATGTTTCTGCATTTATCAGTTTCACTGTTGTTTAATGTGCAGAGGTGGGCAGAGTCATTAGGAAGGTCCCTAGGCTTATTGTATTGCAGAGGTCCTTGGTAATGGATTGTAAGGCATGGGATGTTCTTTTGCTGACGAATCTTAGAGTTGAGAATTGATATGTAGCACTTAGTTTCAGTTTGATGAGGTTTTGTTTGGAAAGTGTGATCATTTCCTAGAAGAGTAGAGCTAATTGTGAGTGTGCACATGAAACATGAAAACAGTAAATATTTCCATATAATAATTTTATTTAGATATGCAGGACAGGTGGGCTATCTGATTGCTGGGATGAAAGATGTCACTGAAGCACAAATAGGAGATACATTATATTTACATAAACAACCAGTGGAACCCTTGCCTGGGTTTAAATCAGCGAAGCCAATGGTATTTGCAGGTGAGGAGCGCACATATTCAAAGGATAAGGGCCAGCTTACTCTAAATTGAAATAAAAATTATTAGAAATACTCATTTTAAAGATCAGCTAATTCCTGTTAAAATAACAGTTACTCTGTTTTTCTTAATTTTTTTTTGTGGGTGTGCTGTTTACATAGCAGTTAATTGCATATGTATGGTGAAACTTTATGTGGGAGATAATTTCCTAAATTTTTTTAGGACTTCTTAAAAATTAACCTTTTAAACAAGCCCTCTGATATCTTGGAAGAGTAATATGAACTTCCTTCTTGTTTCACTAGAGAGTAGGTCATTGTGTTTGAAATACTTTCCTAATTAGGATGTTTTTATTACTAATTATCAGTGGACATTTACTGACTGCCTTCCCCTTAGCTGGCCTTTCTTTAATACTGTATTATACTAGTGTAGGCATGGCAGAGAAGAGTGTCACCTCATGTATGCATAACTTCAGAACCTCTTATTTCTGCATCATATTACATACATTTGAAAAAGGAAGACCTGATTGAAGGTCATCTGGTTACTCTGTACTGGGTATCCATTCCTTGTTTTCTCCCTTTTGTATTTCTCATTGGGAATTATAAATGTTGTTTAACTCTCCCTGCCCCTGTTAAGACAAAGTCAGTCATCTGGATTTTGAAGAACTTAAGAGGTGAGGACTTGGGTTTGAGGTGAAAGAGAATCTGATGAATCAGTAGTTCTTGTTTTCATTTCTACCTCTGCTTTTTATCTGCTAATGGAATTTCATTTGTGGTTGTGGATGTCTTGCACTTTTGTTTCTTAAAATAAACACAATGTATTTTCTTGATAGGCTTAATTCCCATGGTTCTTTTTTGTTTTCTCTGTATTTTTTGCAAAAGCAAAAACATCACTTTGAGTGTGAATCTAGTGGTAAATCCAAAGTTTATGAAACTCGCAAAATACTTTTAAGCCGATTTAACTTAGTATTTATAGTTTTCTTAGCAAACCAGTATTTTGGTCAGTGAAATACAGAAAGTAATTTAAAAGCTAAGCGATTAATTTTGAACTTGGCAGCAGTGCATATTAGCTTTTCTAGGCAGCGTTTCACATGTGATAATTAGAAATCATTGTGTCCCCAGGAATGTACCCTATAGACCAATCTGAATATAATAACCTGAAGAGTGCTATAGAAAAACTGACTCTAAATGATTCCAGTGTGACAGTTCATCGGGATAGTAGCCTTGCCCTAGGTGCTGGCTGGAGGTAAGATTCAGTTATGTTGTAGTGTTCCATTTTTATTGAAAAGTAAAGTTTAAATGGTGTATTGCTCTTTAACATTTCTGAAGATAAGTTCATATTAGTGTAAAATGAACTAAACAATGTCTGCCTATTTCTCACTGTGGATTCATATTCTGTGGGTAAGTTTTAAAGCTATTTTACCAATGGAAGATTTTATATTATTTAATGAATTTATGTTAGCATTTAATTATGATGTGATAGATTGAATGACTCTTTTGATTCCACTCCTCTCCCACAAAGTAGCAGTATATTCATCAAAGAAAATACAGCCCGTGGGACATAAACATTTTGGAGTTTGGCTTTTTCTCCCCCAGGTTAGGATTTCTTGGACTTTTGCATATGGAAGTTTTCAACCAGCGACTTGAGCAAGAATATAATGCTTCTGTTATTTTGACAACACCTACTGTTCCATATAAAGCTGTTCTTTCATCAGCAAAGTTGATAAAGGTATTGCTGTGAGTCAGCATACAAAGGAAAACTCAATAAATGTATGTGTGTGTGTGTGTGTGTGTGTGTGCAGAATACAAGAGAAATATTTTAGTACACCAGTAGCTGAATAGCTATTAAAACTAAATATTTCTTGATTAATAGTAATAAAAGTTGAATTACCTTATGGTGGAGAAGTTACTTGAGAACTAATTTATGCAGTATTTTTCTTAACCTGATGAAACGTCCACATTATCAATACTAGTCTGTTACTAAGGGTAAAAAGTAGAGTTAGTTCTGAAAATACTGTTCTAAATTCAGCACAAAGATTAAGAGTATAATTTCGGTCCTAAGTAATTCATCTTATGAAAAGTAAAGCATTCTGTCCTACGTGGTTGTAGGAAATTTTAGATTTCAAGTTAACAGTAGAGACAATATTGTATTCAGTCTAAGTGGCAATCTGTTCATTTTAAACAAATATTAACTGGCATCTGTAAATATTTTCCAACAAAATTAACTTGGGAAACTACTTACAGTGCCTTATAAGGGGAAGATTAAAATGTATTCTTCCATCATATTTTACTAAGTGGTGTACACAATGTGTTTTAGTAAATGTCAATAACCAGAATATATTAATGATGGTTATTAATGTTAAAGATTACAGTTGGAGAGTTTTTAATCTAAAGTGTGTTAAGATAATATTCTAACCTTTAAGAATTCTTTTGTGTTTATTCCAACACATTCAGTAACAGTAAATTCTAATATATATTATAAATAACAAATTTTAAAACATTGTAATTATTAAGATTTCTTTTTAACTATTGGTGATTTTTCTTATTTTTAGGAATACAGAGAAAAGGAAATTACAATCATCAATCCTGCACAATTCCCTGATAAGTCAAAAGTAACAGAATATTTGGAGCCGATTGTTTTGGGCACCATTATCACACCAGATGAATATACCGGAAAAATAATGATGCTTTGCCAGGTATAAATGTAATACTGTTGGATACAAAAGTAAACTTTAGTCTTCTCAAACAGTGGTACCCAGCTTAGGTTTTGAATTGTTTCTCTTGGCAGTGCACATTGAATTTAACAAAAGAAATTTTCATAAAGATCTATATCTTTATATATTCTACCTATTTATACATGAAGATATACATATATATAATTACAGTATTTTGATTTTTAAATAAGAAAATAGAGCCAGAATTTTTGATCATCTGTGTTAGTTTATTGAATTGATATTTTAGCCTAAAGAAAAGGAATTTGATGCCCTTTTAACTTGAGTAGATAAAAGTATAATTTCCTTTCGCCTTTCTGAGTATTTGAAATTGAGTATCATTTGAAAGATAGTTATAATACTTTAGAGACCTTTGTTTGGAAGGTATTCCTCAGTTTGCTTTAGTACTTGCCACATTGTAATAAATGATTTAATCCACAAATTTGATATAATCATAGTCCTTAAAAAGTACGTATTTGAAATATTCTGACATATATTGAAAAGAACTCTCAAATGACTAGTGGACTTGAATTTTAATTGTCTTGTCACAAAAAAACTTAACTTTAGTCGCTTAATTTCTCTGGGCCTAAATTTCTTTTATTTGTAAAATAAGAAATTAGAACTTTGACTTTATCTGTAGCTAATTTGATTTATTGTTAAATGAAATACTGTATAATTAAAAAAGACAAAGTAGTTTGATAAAGACAAAGGATTAAAAGCTTTGGTAGCAAATATATTGTAATTGAGATACAAAATGGTTCTTCCTATATTATAAATATTGGTCAGATGTTTTTACTAGATCATTAAAAATATATACCTTGGTTTTGCCCATTCTTTAAAGTTGATAATTGACATCTTTCTATATTCATTAAATAAACCATTATTTGAATAGGTTATCATTCAATACATTTTTTATTCCCTTTTCAGGCTCGAAGAGCAGTTCAGAAGAATATGATGTATATTGATCAAAATAGAATAATGCTTAAATATCTCTTCCCTTTGAATGAAATTGTGGTGGATTTTTATGATTCTTTGAAATCTCTGTCTTCTGGATATGCTAGGTAAAAATTTAATGGGAAACTCTGATACTTAGACAATTTTTTATGAAATATTGACCAGCAAGTGTGTACTAATACTCCACTTATTTAATCTCAGTGATCTTGAAGATGGTTGAGAATCACACTGTAGGGTTAGAAAAGCTTGGAGCAACCTTATAGGTGTTACAGAGTACTTGTAATTTGCTTAATGGAAGAATGAATTTCTTTGATTCATCAAACTATTACTCCTTTCTTTTTTTTTTTTTTTTTTGCGGTACACGGGCCTCTCACTGTTGTGGCCTCTCCCGTTGTGGAGCACAGGCTCCAGACGCGCAGGTGCAGTGGCCATGGCTCACGGGCCCAGCCGCTCCGTGGCGTGTGGGATCTTCCCAGACCGGGGCAGGAACCCCTGTCCCCTGCATCGGCAGGCGGACTCTCAACCACTGCGCCACCAGGGAAGCCCCTATTACTCCTCTCTTAATGGCAAAAATTTTAGTGCCCTGTTCGTGAGAGGAGTTGTACTCCTGTATTTCGATTAAAAATTATAATAATTTGAAAAAGCTACTGTGACCTCAGTGACACTTTTAAAATATATTTGTATGTTATGTAATCCTAGGAGCATCTGTGTACATTTGGAAAATAGAAGTACGTATTTAGTCTGTAAAAAATGCTAGGTGTGCCCCTGTATTTGTGAGCACTTCAATAACTTGGTCTTCTCAGGAATAAGTGGTCTGCATCATGAAAACCATTATCTTATCCCATAAAAGTACATGGAGGAACAGCCTGGTAAAACTGAAGAAAGAGTATAGCATTGTGGGAGTATTTTTTGTTAAGGCAAATAACTCTAGGTGCCCTTAGTGTCCTAAAATCCTACATTACTGGATAGCATATACTAGGATATAAAGGAAATGTAAAATATAATGGGGACGTTGATGGAAAAGTGAATGTTCACATCTGTAAAACATGCATGAATGTACTTTCATACTTAAAATTAACATTCAAAGAAAGATCCCAGTGTTCTGAAGAACATGCTACAGTGACCTGGAAGTTTACTTTGTGAAATGAGCTTTTCAGTGAAGAGAGTCAGCATAACTCTTGATACAAAGGAATCTTCTTTATTTGTATTGAGAATTTATTTTTTCTAATACGTCACCGAATTTTTTTCCTATGTCTTCTTTCAGACAAGAGCTTGAGCAAATAAGTAGCAATGTAATTTAAAATAAACTGAATTGAGGCAGCAAGTTGTTAAACAACTACTATAATTAAAAGAATGGTTACTAAGTGTTTATAACATTTTTAACAAAAGTCTGTGAATTCTAGTTTGCATTTGGGTACCACTTTCTGAGTTAAGTGGTCTTAAAAATCTTTTACCTTGGAAAATTAAATATATTTCACATTAAGTGAGAGAACATGGTTTATTTTGAACTATGTAAAAATAATTCCAGCTTCCAAAATTTAGGTAATTCTTATGTTCAAAAATGCATGTGGATAATTTTTCGCATTCTAAAAAATTGAAATTCTAAGATTTTGGAGCATAGAAAATTATAAAGCTGTAAACAAGGTGGAAAGTCTAGGGACTAAGTTTATGTCTTATCTCCTCTTATTCTGCATAGTACTTAACATGGTACCTTTATATAGTATATGATTAATGATGTTTGTTGAAAAAAAAAGGATTTTGGCAACAGTTTAGACAGTAATCAGGTTTTAGAGAGTATTAGTGTCACTTAGTGACCTTCCTGCTGAAAACCTTTTGAAGCCAAACATTTGCAACTCTAGGCACCGGTTTGTTTTAAAATTAAGGCAGGGGCTTCCCTGGTGGAGCAGTGGTTGAGAGTCCGCCTGCCGATGCAGGGGACACGGGTTCGTGCCCCGGTCCGGGAAGATCCCACATGCCGCGGAGCGGCTGGGCGCGTGAGCCATGGCCGCTGAGCCTGCGCGTCTGGAGCCTGTACTCCGCACCGGGAGAGGCCACAACGGTGAGAGGCCCGTGTACCGCAAAAATAAATAAATAAATAAATAAAATAAAATAAAATTAAGGCAGGAGGAATACACATGTTCTCGTCCATAATTGCAAAGACATGAAAGCATAATTGAAATTTTTTTCTCATAAGACATCAGTTTTGTAAGTTAAACCTGTTTTGATTAGCACGTTAAGCTTTGACCATATCGTTAATAGAAATAGTTGACACTAAATGCATATTGTGCTCAGCTAGGCTCTGTTCTTAACACTTTTTATGTACTAGGCTGTTCAAGTGCTTTACATGTATTAACTCATTTCATTTTCAAGAAAGCCTTGTGAAGGTTCACACTGAAGAGCAGCCATATATGAAGTCCAAAGTCTCATTTATTAATGGCTGCTTAGCTCTGTCATAGCATTTATTTAACTGGTAATAGAAAACTAAAAAGAAACCCAACTCATGAGTCTGAGAATGACCCACTAGAACATACTGTTGTCTACAGCCAGCCAGCTGCTAGGAGGGAACATTGGGTAGGTGACATTTTCTTTCAGTGATCCATTTTCCTAGCCTGGCTTCACAGTTTTTTCCCCTTCCTTAAGTAGAGCATGTTCCCCTTGATTTTTGTACCTAATTTCATAAATGTAAAAAGATGAGGATGTTTGTTCCTTACCGTGGTCATGTAGATCCATTCATCTGAAATTTATATGTAACATTTTGTTTGAAAGTTAGATCTTTTGGGAAGGATATGGCAGGAGGTAGAAAAAAGATATTTTGAAAGGAAAAAAAAATGTAATCTTGGGAAATATAATGTTTATCTATCACTTGGACATTTTTCCTTGTTAGTTTTGACTACGAAGATGCAGGGTACCAGACTGCGGAACTTGTAAAAATGGATATTCTACTGAATGGAAATATTGTAGAAGAGCTAGTAACTGTTGTACACAAGTAAGTTGAATAGAAACTAATCACAGAATGTGAAAGTACCCACTTTTTGACATGTTTTCATTTAATTATTGGTTGCTCATTTTTATTTGACAGCTACATTTTGAAAACTTAAAGGTAATTAAATTTCCATGAACTAGTTTTTCCTTCCATTCTTTTTCCATGCTTCTCTTTCCAAACTGTTAAAAGGAGAACAGAATTACAATAGCCAAAAATAGTAGTGTCATGGAAAGAAATGTTTCCCTTACCACATGAGACAAAGTAAATGTTTTTTAAACTATGATAAATTTAGAATTGAGAACAAAAAGGTTTTTATTTTCATTAAAACTTTTATAATAATGAAAAATGAAATCCCTTGTATGTTCAAGAAATAGTGGATTGGTTAAAATAAATTACGGGGCACCCATATAATAAATCTATTAAGCCATTAAAATTATATTGTAGAGTAATACTTAGTGATGTAAAAAATGTCTATTAAGTAAAAAAGGGTACAATATATCATAAACACTATGATCCAAACTGTAAAAAACAATTAAATATAAATATGTATGCACAAAAATAACTACAAGGATGGATATATGTTTAACAGACATTCTAGAATGTTTTACAGTGGTATTCTATGGGTGAGGGAAGCCCATCAAGGATGGTTTTTATTCTCTAATATATGTTTTGCTAGATTTTCTGTATTGTTAGTTTTGCAATCAGAAAGGTCATATATGATTCAGAGATTAAGTGATGCTTATGTTAAACAAGTTCCATTTGTATCTCCTTAAGAGCCTTTACATTGACTATGCATATTAACTAGAAAGCTACTTTAAATATTCTTATTTAGGATATGTGAATAACTGCATTTTTTCTATCTCAGAGACAAAGCATACTCTGCTGGCAAAGCCATATGTGAACGTCTGAAGGATTCTCTTCCTAGGCAGCTGTTTGAGATAGCAATTCAAGCTGCTCTTGGAAGCAAAATCATTGCAAGAGAAACGTGAGTTGAAATTCATTTTTCAACCAACCCTGGTTGGTTTTAGCAGTGATATACATAGAAAATGAAAGAATATTAAAAAACTTAACATTGTCCTAAACTTTATTCCTACTTATAGATACATTAATCTCTTAATTCTACTAAAGTGATGACTGTTACTTTGAATTACTTATATGACACTTTTGGGTGATAATTATTTAGTTATTAATATATATGCTGTGAGGAGTTTTATTTCCATTTATTTTATTCAGTGACCCCACTGAATTTCATGGTTAATGAATTTCTATAAAGTTTTTATGGTTTTATCCCTTTAAGTAGATTATAAACTAATAGGAACTGGAATTAAAAAGGTGTTGGAGGTAATTCTTCCAAAAGACAAAACTAAATTATGATTTTTACTTGAAGCATTTAATATCACTTCCTCAGAGCTAGTCAGGTTGTAAATTGTAAAAGTGAGAGAGGAATGCTGGTATCATGTTAGGCTTCAGGGGTTTGCAGTAGTCTTGGGATAAATTGTAAGCCTGTATTTGCAGTGAATTTCATTTCCTAACACCATTTTGCTTTAGTTATTTTGTGTTTCATAAATGCCCAGAGATTAGGCAGAGTGAAGTTTATTTATAATAAGGGAACATCCAGGAAAATGCAATTTAAAACAGTTAGCAAATAATCATTCAAACATAAATGTGCTGAGGTAGAGAATACCTTAAAGAAGACTTTTATGTCTTCTTATGGAATACAAAAAAGTGGAGCTATTTTCAAATTTTGATCCTCCAAATTTCTCAGATACATTATAGAAATAGTTTATTGCTGCTTAAATGACTGTATTAAAATTATTTCATTTTCCCTGAAATGGGTTTTATAAAATATATCGTTCTTTATATTCCTAGTCACTCTTGACCCACATTCAGTAGAGTTAGTAATGAGATAATAACCATTTTAGTTTTTTTGGTAGTGGTAGTAGTAGTAGTATTTTTAGGTTGAGCTGGAAATGACCTTTTATAATTGTTGTAATCAAGCTCACACCATGCTTAAATTTGACCTCTTCAAGACTGCCCACAAGCCTTGACCTTTATTAACAAAGTTTGTGTTGATATTCATGTTGAATTAATTTTCTGTTTTATTCCAAATACATGAAAATAAATACAAGAGCATTTAAGCTATCTAATTATTTGCTTATGGCAATGTTATATAGGTGTGACCTGATCTTAATATGTTTACTAAAGGGGAGATTGATTTTGAAAATAAGTACTTTTAAATAGTATAAGCTATGTACTTATACAGAACTTTCTCGTTTACAGTGTGAAAGCCTATAGGAAAAATGTTTTGGCAAAATGCGTACGTATCTACATGTGTTCTATTTTGTAATATATCTATTTTATAAGTTTAGAATCAGAGGGGGTATAAATACATTGGTTTCCATTGCTGGTTTTTATAATACCCTTTATCTCATCTCCACGTTTTCTTTTTAAATAGGTAAATTTCAGCTTGACTTTAATAATAGCATACTCATTTTGATCACATTTTCCCATCTTATTTTAAAATTTTTCCTTATGTGCAACTATCTAAGAACATTTTTATAATAGTTATGATCAGGATAATGTTTGTTTTAATTTATAAGGACAGATTTTGAAGACAATAACTATGTCTTACAATGGGAGTTGAAACTGAAATCCATCTCTCCTGCATTACTTTGCCAAGTTTGCTGTTTTCGTCTATTAAAAAAAAAAAAGATTAAGTTATTACGAGAATTAAACGATAAATGCTTTTTCTAAATCCTTAGCATAGGGACTGACACATTTAAGCCTATGTGAGTCTCTGTATTAGACTACAGCTAAATCTAAAATTTCAAGCGCTTGAATCAGTAAGGAGATGGATAACTTTTCCTTGACATGCATAATGTTGTACTGTGTTTCCTTGAGGATCTTCATCTTCTTCCAAAAACAAATAAATAAATAAAGCCTTTATTCTTTTGAGAAGACAGTAAAATTAGGATCTGCTTGGGGGTAACTTTGGAAGTTACCCTTAGGAAGACACTTTGCAGGTGTCTACTTCATGGATAATAATTGTAAAGTTTTTGTAATTGTATTGATGTCTCTAGGTAATTGTAGGATTATTTTTCTGTGGAGTGATTTGGACTTGTAGTTTTTAAAAATGTTTTTCAGTATGGTGGTGATATTACCCGAAAAATGAAACTTTTGAAGAGACAAGCAGAAGGAAAGAAAAAACTAAGGAAAGTTGGCAATGTTGAAGTTCCAAAAGATGCTTTTATAAAAGTTCTGAAAACACAATCTGATAAATAATTGGTGGGAAAATATAAGGAATTTTCATAAATTAAAAATTGTGTATCTTTTATTTTTTCTTTGTAATTTATAATATGTTGAACACAACAGAGTGAAAATTATAAAATTTGCTTGTTACTTTCCAGGTTTTCAGTTTTAAATAACCTCTTGGCTTTTCTTTGAAAGAGAGTCATGGGTGGATAAGAGCATAGATTCTGAAGCCATATTGCCTGGTTTCAAATTTCTGTTCCACCACTCACTAGGCAAAGTGACGTTGGCCAAATTACCCTCTCTTTGTCTGTTTACTCTTTAGTAAAATCAGGATTATACTATTACTTACCTCCATAGGCTGTGAAGATGAAATATGTTTAAAATATTCAGAAGACTGCATGACACCTAGTCAGTGCTCAGTGAATCTTAATTTTTCAAGCATATTCCTTACTCACACTAAAAGGCCCTGTACTTAAGATTCTATCTAGTTTCAAGCCCAAGATACAATATTTTCATAATCACCTTAAATATCAACTTGTTAGATGGATATATTTAGATATATATGAATCTGTTATTAAATATTCAAATAACAGCATCTAGACATGTGCTGTGGTTTTTCATAAAATTTTTACAAATGTTACTTTGAAACTAGACAGTTTACATATGCATATAAATTAAAATGATAGGGGCTGTCTTATTCTGAGAATTAAAATGCATTTGTGCAAAGTGATAGATGTTTGATATTAGCAGCAGCTGTTATTAATGACAGTTTAATAATGATTGCCTAGATTTCATAATTGAGGAGACTGAGTAAATAACTTACTTAAGGTCACATAGCCAGTAAACGGTTGTCTTACTTTCAAAGCATGTCTACTCAAGTCAATAAACAAACCAGAGGGCAGACTGTATTACAGTAAGATAAAATAATTTAGCCATTGATTTTTGTCCTTTACTTTGAATGAATTGAATGAGGTTAATGTCTTCTAGGGATAAGACTATCAGTGATAAATTTTATACAAGGTTGTTATGAGATAATTACAAATTCAGATAGTGGGGATTTACCTAAAATTGTGTATGGAGGTTAAATAACCCGTGGCTTAGTCCTAGTTACATAAATTAATCAACTGTCTTCCCTATTTCTTCTAGCTCTGGTAGAACAGATGAATTATGAGATCTCATGACCAAAGTGTCAGTATTTTAGAAAATGGCAGTATTTTTGAAACTAGAAAAGCATTTTAATGTAATTTCTAAGACAAGACGTTCTACCATTATTGCCAGGGGAAAGTTACAAGTTGGTACCTGGCACATAGTATGTACGGTGTGTCTACTATTTAGTATTTGTGTCTTATTAGTATGCTTACAGTTTGGATACTTTATTTTCCCCTTTAACCTCTGACTTTTTAGGAAAGTTTATTTGTAATAGTAGTACAAAAAGTATTTTCCAGGTTTTTTAGCATACTCTTAAGTTCTCTCCCCTGGCCACTCTCCTAAACATGATTGAGAGTTGTGTATCTCCCAGAGGGCCTTATATTACTAAGATTTTTGTGTACGTTAAAATAACAAACTATTAGTATTAGAATAGCCACGATTTATTGAGTTTAATATGTGACAGCCACTGTGCTGAGCTCTATAGACAATCCCCTCATTCAAACTACATGGCAGTGGAGGTACAGGCACCATTACCATCCCATTTCACAGGGGAAGAAGCTCAGACTTATGTATCAGTATTGTCCAACAACATCACAGCTCTTGACAGCCGGGATTCAAACAGTGGTTTCTTTCTCCAAACCCCAATTCTTAGCTACCATGCTTTATTGCCTCTTGTGGGAATATCTTCAATAGACTTAGTTTTTTGCTTAACTGCAGCTTAGCTCCTGAGTTAGGGAGTTAAAGTAGCAGGAACACAGTTTGCTGTGGACCTTGAGTATATGGACTTCGAACTTACAGGGCAGTGATGGAATGGAGAGTTTAGACTCTGTTTCAGCTAGCACATTTAAAGCACAGAAATAACAGCTGAACCGTGCACCAATCTTTAGCTTTTTCACTAAACTATATGACCTTCTAAGGTAGTTTGCACTAACCAATACTTTATTACCAGGTGTGGGACTGGGAGATAATGCTGATTTCACTTACTGTTCAAAAACCATTTATTAATACTTAAGGCTATTAGAAGTTCATTATCTAGAATTAAGGCAGCATATTTTATCTTAACAGTCCTATTTATTTTTAAATTTGCTATTTAAATGTTTTAAGGAACTTAACTGTAAATACATTTCAATCACATAGGCAATTAGCAGGTATGTAAGTGATGCTTCTACTAGGTGGACTTACAAAAAGCAAAATATGCAGAGAAAAGGAAGCATATTTTACTTCCCAAGGAGCAGAACTAAGAATTATAGGCAGAGACATTGTCTTTTAATTTAAATCTAATTGCATAATGACAACAAATAAAAAGTAAACACAAGCTCATAGCTACTGTTAATTGTTATTCTTTCAGATGTATGTGTTCAATTTCACTGTTGGAAATAAAATTTAGATAACTTACATTTGTTTATTATAAGCTTTATTTGAGTTAAAGATAAAAAACAATATACTTTTATTTGCAATTTAATAATGCAAGTTGTTATGGCAGTCTAAAATAGTTTACAGTAACTTTATATTATACTTCATCATATGATCCTTTTAGACATTATATATATGTAAGGAATAAAGCTAACCATTTATGAAGTTTAACGATAATCAGAAAATTTTCTTCAAAAAAAATAATTTCCTTAAGTGTGTTGCTAGGTATAAAGCTCCTAATTGCTAAAATACTTAAATTAAGTGCATGAACCCAAGTCGTTAACTAAAAATAAGAGCACATCTGTTTAAAAAAGTGCTACAGAAGGTGGTGCACAAAAAACATGCACTTATACATACTTTCCAAAAGGACGTAAACTGTACTTTTAGGCACTGCAGTCTCTTCAAATTTTCTGTACCAACAATATATAGCAGGACTTTTGATGTCCAGATGCTACTGCAGGAAGATGACTAAGGCAACCACGTGCAGAAAGCTTGTGCAGAGAGAATATTATAAAGATAGCATTCCAGAAGTAAAGGCTTGCAATGATAGTGGTTTGATACCTGAAAGGCTTGGAGTGTCTTCCTGTGATTAAAAAATTAAAATCTAATAATGCCACTGGAGTCTTATACATGGTACTTTACGTACAGAACTGTCACCTTTAAAATGACTTAAAATTTGTAAACAGGCAGACATTTCATTTCTGTGCTATGTTATAGAGTGACTGTGGCTTCTGTAACAACTAGCTGATCCATTGTGAGAGCCAATTACGTACGTCTAAACCCTAGTATAAAATGGACACATTGTAAATATGGAATGTTTAACATATAGATATTAGACTTCAAAAATGACAATATTCAAAGATTCCCCAAGTTTCATCATATTGCATAGCTGAAAATGCATCTATGTATAAAAGTGTTCTGTTCATTCAAGCAGAATTTTTTTTTTTTTTTTTTTTCAAGCAGAATTTTGATCCAGTCTCCTTCCGTTTGCTTCCTTCATACTGTATAGTGGATCCACAAGTTTATTGTGCACGTGCATTAAACCTTAAAGAAAAAAAGCACAGTTCTAGTTGTATTTCTGATTTTGAACTATATCTCATTTAGAAAACAAAAGATTTAATATTAAAATACAAGTATACTGGCTCCCATCTAGTACAAAATAGTTAAATTTATTGGAAAAATGCAAATAGAAATGTTTCAGAATGTTTAGTTTTAACTACCTAGCATATATCAATTTAGTTATTTATGAAACCATGGATCTGGAATGGGTACAGGTTCTTTGTGAGTAACCAGAAGTAGGGGCAGTTCTTGTCTTTAGAACTTCCTTCAGTATGACAAAATAACAAATTTGAATACTAATTACATCTAAAAGTCTGTTGAGTTTGACCCTCTGCCAGTTAATCTAACAGATTCCAACAAGGGGCTCAGAACTGTTGTTACATTAGTTCTCTAATATATTACCCTATCCATTCATCTGGCAAATTATTTTCTACTATTTTGACATGTGTATTTACAATAGGGGTTGATTACAAGCCACACAGGTTTACTAAAACAATAAGATAACCTAAATATCAATTTCCAAGTAAATTTAAATTTCACCTTATAATTGGTATGCTTGTAAACTGTCCTTAATTTTATTAAAGCTTCTTGGGAAATATATTGCAGTTATTCATGTCTTAATGCACATATATTGTATTTGGGGAAATAAACTGTCCCAATTAATGAACTAAAGATTTTATATTGTGCAGGTTAAAGAAATCAGTTAAATTTACCAGGTTGTTAAGAACATGGAGGCTGGGGAAAGGGACTCATAATGTGGTTTTCTTAGGAAATGGGATTACTGGATCGAGGAGACAGGGTACTTGTTAGTAAGAAGGTGTACATTGTCAGAAAGGCTGCAAAAGCACTCTAAAATCCAAACTGTGAAGACCCACTTTTAAGAGATAAGCAAAGGGACATGCAGAGAACACTTAAATATACGTGTAGTAGGAGAAAAACCAGGAGTGAACAGTCTTAAAAGGAGAGAAATATTCACTCGTGAAATTGAAAGAGAGAATGCTAATTAACTCAACAGTTCACTTCAGTGTCTAATCAGCACCTCAAACTTGTTAACAACATCCAGACCCATTTTCCCCTTCTAAACCATTTCTTTAAAAATACTGTATATGGTGTTACCCTCTGAGGAGCTGCTAAAGCCAGACAACTGAAATTCACTGTTGATTTTTTTCTCTTTCCTTTTTAAATTCAGCAGCAAGACTGGTGGGCATTACTTTCAAAATATTGATATATCCCAAATTAGCTACATTTCTTCATCTCCACAGCACTGCCCTTAGTCGAAGCCACTTTCATCTCTAATCTGATTACCAACTCAGCACCCTACTTTCATCACTTCCCATTGTCCAGTTTTTCTAAAAACAGAAGCTAGATAATACCATTTCCCAACTTAAAATTCTCCAATTGCTCTTGTCACTTAGAATATAATTTATATTTTATTCTGTTGTCTTCGTTTATCCTTCTGATCTCGTGTCCTCCCCACTCTCCCCCTTTTGTGTTACACTCAACCCTGGCTTTGTTGCTATTACCTCAGAAAGGCTAAGCTTGGTTGTAGTACAGGGTCCTTATATTTGCTGTCTCATTCAGCCTGGAATGCTCTTCTCCCTGAACAAAGCATGATGATCTCCTTTTGGCTTTTTGGGTCTCAGCCCAAATGTCACCTTATAATGAATTACTGTTTCACTTTCTTTAGAGCAATTTTCACTCTTAGAAAATGTTTTTCCTACCATGTCTCCAACTAGAATCTGAGGTCCAGGACCTTAAATTTACTGCTCTAAGTCCTGGGTCTATAAAGGTCATGATACATGTTGGGAGCTCAAGAAACATTTACTTTAAAAAATCTGTGAAGATTCAGTGAGATGGTCTCTGGAAGCTTTTTTTAAATTTAAAATGAATCTAGAACATATATTGTTAAAAAGGAGGCAGGAGAAAAGGAGGGAGCAGAGACCAAGATTCTGTAGTTCAAGGTCCTGAAGACAGAAAAGTATCAAGGGCACTGGCAGAATGGCTAGACATGAAAGGAAAGGATGCTTAACGATTAGGATAAATTTAAAATCTTGGAGGTAGGACTGTGGAGGGACTGAAGTTAAGCCTTCCATGCAGCTGGAGGGACAGAAGGGTCAAAAGGTTAAAATAAGTAATGGGAAGAGTTTGAAGAAAGCAAAACAAGGAGCACAGCTAACCCAGGAAATGAAAGAATTATGTATAAAAAGTACCAAACTAAGCATAAAGGCACTTGATCGGTTCTGCCTCCACCTCAGGTATATGGCAGCCATTTATCCATCTGGCCTTACTTATAAAATGGAGTAACCTCAGCTCAAAAATTTAAAAAAGAAAGCAATGTACTCAACATAGTGCATAAAAGTCTTATAATGATGTTTGGTATATATGTCTGAGATAATGTAATCTCTGATACTTGAATGTTTCTATAGTGACAGTTCCATAAAGTTATATAACCCTCCCTTCCATGCTTACCAGTGCAGACAAAAAGCCTGTGATAAAAATCCATGAGTACGTGGACAAACCAACAAATACTTCATTCATTAGACTGTTTTATGCAAACTATCCCCGAGGCTGGATTTGAAGCACACTGGTTTATTGGCATTTGTTCTTTGCTCAAAAAATGTTAATACATACGAATATTTTTCTCAGGGCTAATAAGCCCTCCCCCCCCAATACCCTTTTGAAAGGGCACTGATATGCAAGCCCTCATTTGCCTTTTCACTCTTAATTTTGTTTTTAAAGTATAAGCTAGCCCCATTTTATCGGTATACTTTGTTCTCTATTAAGAGGAACTTTTTCTGCGACTGTGTTAGCTCATCCTTACACCTGTGCTATTATGGCATTCTCTTCAAATCTAAGTGTTACCATCTTCTACAGCTCTCAGTCCCATCAGCCCCATTCAAGTTTTCATCAACTACTATTTAACTATAAAAATCTCTCCCTTAACATCCCTTGGACTTCACAGTGATTTACATAATTTAGCACTTAAACTGAAATGGTATCAATGTCATGTGTCATCCATCTACCTGCCCAAACTACCTAGAATTTACCAAGTGTCTCCAGTGTACTAGGTAGGTACCCTTTGAGATGCTCAACTATTGCAATGAACCAAAACTGAAGTCCCTACCGTCATGGAGCTACATTTTATTTTCTCGAATCACTTAGCCAGTTTTATGAAGAATGCCAACTACTTTCAGGCAGGGATACTTGTACTTCTTTCGGGTATAACAACACATGAGACAATGTACTTGAAGGCACTGTAACCCATGTTTCTTGGCTGATGACATTAACTGGAAAATATAGTTTACATTTACCAAAAATAAACATTAAAGGGTAATTTTTTTATACTGTAAAAGTATATATCTGCTAATGAAAAATATTTACCAGATAATTAGCTCTAAATACAACCAATCTTATTTAAAACAATATTTAACTGAAAAGTTTAACAACCAGTATGTAAAAAGCAGCAAAATGGAGATTGGAGAGACCCAAGAGAGGGGACAACAAAGACAATGGTAATCTCAGCCATGTGGTTTAGAAGATATACCTCTTCCAGAGTATCAGCTCTTTGAGGATCATTCTACTTGATATAATTCATCTATCATTCACTTAAAGCTTTGATCATGGAAAGAATACATTAGAGCTTAAAAACACACAACTTAAAACATCAGGATAAACATTAAAAATCCAACTCCTGTAAAGTTTTTTAAAAACTAAACACTGGCTATAACTTGTACATAACATAAAGCTAGTTCCAAACTAAAAAGAATTTTGGAAATTTTAGTACTTGCTTTCTAAATAATAAATCAAGTGTTTACTATGACTAAAGGTAAAAACTGACAACGTTCTACACAAGAATGTGATAAAAATAAATAACTGCTTACTTAAATCATAAACAGAAGTAAATTCTAATGAGTATTGATAAAAATGCATAGACTTTCTGATGTTGCTTGAAGAAGAAAAGTTAAATATAATATTTTATAGTTTGGTTCAATCTGAATTCATTCAGCCTCAATCAAGCTATTGGAGCTATTGGAGTAGGGCCTAAAAAGGATAAAACAAAAAGAATGTTCACCGTGATGATGTTGTCTTGAAAATATATTATCTCAGGACATAAAACATAGGTTTTATTTTTTTAAAAACAACTAGAATAAAACAAATTATTAAAATGTTTTCCTGTGATTTACTTGTATCTTTCAAAAGATATATACTGAAATAAACTTCCATATGCTAATGATTTTTATTGTTTTAGATGTAGTTAACCTAGACTTCAAGAGCTAAATAATTAGAACCCTTTAAGATTCCTCTTGACACTTTTAAAGGGATGGCAGAAGAAACAGTGATGTGAATGGTATTCGAAGAATTACAGATTATAACTAAGGGATTCATTTCCTCCAGTATATCTTGCAGTGATATAATAATAAGGATATGACAAATACATAAAACTACATTTATAACATGTATAAATTTATGAAGTCATTCTACCTAATATCAAAATATCTTACTGTAAGATGAGGTCTATATATATAGCCCAAAACAATATTGCAAATCCATTTTTCTCCATATTGAAGGAGGCATCCTGACAGAGGCTGATGTCCTGAATCTCTTCAGAAATATATACAGCTCCAATGGAAAATAATTTCTAAGTGACTTTAACATCCCTACTAAGCCTGTTAATTCACCTATAAATGGGATTATAAGAGTACCCATGTCATAGAATTGTGAGATTTAAGTAAATCCGTAAGTATAATATGCTTAGAATAGCACCTGGTCATATAACTATTGGCTATTATTAAATGTTTACTTCACTAAAATGTAAAAATTTTCTGATAAAAACTAAACTGACAAAAATCAGACAAGTATAGGGGTTTATCTGGGGATTACTGGTGCTAGAAAATGGCAATGTTAAATGAATCTCCTCAAAACTGTTATTAAAATATGTGGATAGGTTTTCCCTGGTGGCACAGTGGTTGAGAGTCCGCCTGCCGTTACAGGGGACACGGGTTTGTGCCCTGGTCTGGGAAGATCCCACATGCCGCGGAGTGGCTAGGCCCGTGAGCCATGGCCACTGGGCCTGCGTGTCCGGAGCCTGTGCTCCTCAAAGGGAGAGGCCACAACAGTGAGAGGCTCGCATACCACACACACACACAAAAATATGTGGATAATGAAGATTCCTTTTATTAAATTTTTCAAGGAATCTAATATTTGTGATGAAACCTGGACTACATGGAAATAGATCGGTAAAACGCCATCTAAGAGCTCTTATTCACAACCCATAACTGAGCTATTCTCTGCTTTTATCTGTCAAGTTACTAACAAGCTAACAATTTTCAGTTTAATTTGGTATATTTGTGACTTGGTAAAAAACTGGTAATTTAACTGATAAAAATAAAAATGACTGGAAGTAATCTAAGTGCTTAACACTAAGGAAACCTTTAACACCTTTTATTAAAGAGATTTAAAACGTATTTTCATTCATATAGTATCAGTAGTGCACTTATTACATACTTTGTGAATTACTGAACTATATATATGGCTCATTACATAATATTTTCATATCAGCTATATAAATACAGGTGCTTTGTAAAAAGTACCTATTTATACAGCTTGTTTATGTGTGTGTATTTATATGTGGAGTTGACTCAAGCAGGGAATGGCTTCTAAACCGAGTGTATTCAAAATTGTCCTTGAAAATCTCTTAAACACCTATCACAGCAAGTGTATATGGTTTTATATAGATAGATAGATATAAACACGTGTGTGTGTGTATATATATATATATATATATATGGTATGGTAAAGTTTAAAAATTACTGAACTAGACTCTAGGAAGAAGCAAAAGGAAGCTAAATATGCAGAAGTCTGGGCAAACTCTGCTTACTTGCAGAGTTTATTCCATACTGTTTGACATTTAGCAAAATTTATTGTGAAGATTAAATGAGATAGTGGGCAACCCATCTTATCCCCTGATTTCATTCTAAACATAGCTGAGAGGTTAGGGTGGGACAGGTAAACAATGAAAAAATTAGAACGGACATATATACATTTCCTTTGGGGCTATTTAATCTTGTATATTCAATATGAAAGTAAAATATTTAATTTTGGATTTCAAGAAACATCTTGTTTACTGGAAATATAGATTGAAGAGGTTTTCTTCAAGAAAAAATATTAGGAAATTACTTTGAAAGCTAGTATTATCTGAAGTGAGACATTTCTAATCCTCAGCACAGTGCCAGTTTTCAATAGGCCACAATGCAGAATGTAACTCCCCAGTCATACTAAGTTTTAATTGTCATCTACAATGGAATATTCTCCCAGTCTGCTTTTGAAATTTCAGTGCTCACCTTTAAAGTATTTCACAGTTTTAACTCTTAATTCTAAAGTAGCATCTTCATCACATACAAAAATAGTTCGGGGATGTTGCTGGAAGGCTGAAACAGTCCACATGTGATTGACTCCTTCTTCTATTGCTTTGTAGAGAGCAAATGCCTTGTGTGCACCTGTTATGAGGATCATTACCTGAAAAATCGTGGACATTACCTGTCAATTCTTAAAACATGTTCCAAATGAGTAAGAAGCTCTATTTTTTTTAAACAAAGAATTTAGCACCAGTATTTTTCTGAGGGTTAAAATAAAAATAAACAGCTCCATATTTCTTCATAGTTCAAGGTATTTATTTCTGCTCTTTAAGGTAACAGGCAAGCACAAAGTGTATCTCTACTTCTGGCTGAACAAAGTAAAATAGTGTCTTGTAATGGAGTATTATTGAATATACCATAATGCCTATGATAATTAACACATTAAATACTGATGTGCAAGAAGAGACCTGGGAGAATGAAGAAAAAGAAACAAAAGGGCTGTTTTGCAAAAGCAGAGTTACAGATCAACAAAGAATTTATATAACCAGAAATGATATATCAAATTGCTCTAGCCCAGATAAGCAATAGATATTACTTTGGAAAAGCAAAAGACTCTGAAATAAGATATTTTAAAAGTAATCTAGAGAAATGAGCCTAAAGATTGTTTCACTGAACGGGTTCTATCTAAAGCTGTTTTGGAACAAAACTAGATTTAAAGAAGGGTTCAGAATCTACTTAAATGCAGGAACTGTCCTTTAAACACACATAACTGAGACCATCCTTAGGTACAGAAAATCCAAGGTCTTTGTCCCAGATCCCTGATAGCCTATGAGATAAGTCAAAGAATGTATGCAAATGTGAGTGAGTGTATACAGGTGTCTGAATGAATCTTTTCTTTAACATTTTTAGCAGTAAATCAATCCTGTTTTTACAAGTTAAACAGTTTATGTAATGTAATAAATCTTTAAACATGTTTTTTTCTCATTATTTTTAAAAAAATGAATGTTAAAGTGGTTGTAATTCTAAAATATCTGTAACAATGTAAAAATTCTGTATTTCACATTTTAGAACCAGACCTTCTAAAACAGGGAGGAAATTAAAGATTAATGAACCAGATATTACTGTATTTCTTTTATCAAGATTCATTACTTTTCATTTTGAAGCTATATTTGATTAATATCAAAGCCCATGAATGAAATAAGATACGTATGAATTCTTACTGCTTTTACTGATACTTCTTGTTCTTAAGTATAGAGATCTAGGCTCAGTGAAGAATTAATATGCCATCACCTATAATTAAAAGCATTTTTTAAAAATTAGCAATGCTTGATATAATAAGGTAAGCACAGCACTGATTAATGGGTCTATTAGTTTTCCTTACTGGAAATTAATATTTTTTTCTTAGGACTGATACGTGTTACAGAGGAGTTTGAAAAAAAAAATATTCAAGTTCTTTGCTCCATCCTGTCTTCTAATTCAGAATCTTTGGGATTAGGACCCAAGAATCAGGGTCCCTTAAGTGATTAGTATGCAATCTGGCAGAAGTCCTTATCCTAGCACTTGAAAAGGCTTTTTAAAACTATTTTCACACACACTACATTAAATGAGAATATGTAGTGATTGCTGCATGATGGATATTTTCTGAAGTTTAATTTATTTCAGGAGTTTTAAAATGTGATTTGGTGGTTTCAAAGTTAAACACCGAACTTAAGCACTTTTCGTGAATTATTCTCTCATTTAACTACCCACATCAACAGCGTGAGATAAATACTATTCTTACTCATATTTCACAGATAAGGAATGAGGCACAGATATTCTGTAACTTGCCCAAGGTCTTGGTAAGGCTACTATATAAACAAGAGGTCTGATTCCAGCATCCATATCCTTAACAACTACAATAAGACATATATAACCTTTAATTGAGAATTAAGAAGAAATATCTGGAAAATCAGAAATTGAAGAAAATCCCTCTTGGAATATAATTTGACGTTGATAATACGTGATTATTTCTACTCTATCTGCTCCACTATTCTCAAGGAGAGTATTTCTTGTATTGTGAAAAAGCTTAAGAGTAGCCCTATCTGAAACCAAATCTTAAGGATAAGCAGAAAAGAAAAGGGGGCACTTCAGACAGTTATGGGGTGGTCAATAAAAAGCTAGAAATTTGGTAAGGCTGAGCATAGGGAAATGAGATGGCTGAAAACTGAATTTTGATAATACAGAGCATTTTATGCCAAAGAGGCTAGATATCATCTTGTGGTGAAGCAGCAAGGAATCAGACTCTTCATTATATCCATGAGTAGTAACTATGTTTTGGGGAAAAAAAAAATTCAGGCTGTAATAGAGAACAGGAAAGGGAAAGAATGGAGATAGCCATGATTTAGGATGCGTTTGCAATAATCCTTAAAAAACTGATATAGACCAGAAGTAAGGCAGCTCCGATGGATTTATCTCTGTTCGATGGAGGGCTGGATCCTTATTTATCTCTAAGTTAAGTGGTGGAATGTGGTGACTGATTAGATGTGAAGAAGCTGAGAATGACACACGTTTCAAGTTCAGATAATTTTCATGGAGGGTGTTGCTATTCACCAAGGGAGGGAGACAATTTTGGTAGAAAGATGAATTTAAATTTTGAACAGTTTAAATAAGGAGTCAATTGGAAATATGAAATCTGCAGCTTCAGAAAAAGAACTGGCTAAAGATACGTACTGGTAGTTATCACTGTATTGAGCGTAGTTGACCTTTTTAGAATAGTACTAAATCTACCAAGAACAGGGTTCCAGGGCTTCCCTGGTGGCGCAGTGGTTGAGAGTCCGCCTGCCGATGCAGGGGACACGGGTTCGTGCCCCGGTCGGGGGAGATCCCACGTGCCGCGGAGCGGCTGGGCCCGTGAGCCATGGCCGCTGAGCCTGCGCGTCCGGAGCCTGTGCTTCGCGACGGCAGAGGCCACAACGGTGAGAGGCCCGCGTACCGCAAAAAAAAAATAAAAAAAAAAAAAAAAAAAAAAGAACAGGGTTCCAAAGTGTGACTGCCCAGAAGTATGCATAGTGAATACACAGTGCTAGGAGATGACCCCCTAGGTAAGAACAACATTCAAAAGGCAGATGGAGGAAGAAAGAGCCAGGGAAGCATACTGAGAAAGAATGGTCAGAAAGAAAGAAGAGTAATGGTAGAGGTTTATGACAGAAGAAATAATCCATAGGAATAAATGATGAAAAGAAGCCCAGTAGGATAAGACCTGTAGAAAAGCTGATGGTCTTAACAATTAAGAACTTGTCACTGGTGACTTCTGTGACATTCAGTAAGTCAACAAAATCAAAAGATTTTTAAGTTTTACTGGTTTTTCCTTATGTCATCACAAGAATAAACATTCAAATTATTATAATTATATATAATAAGCAATTCTAAAGATGCTACAGTAATTAAAAACAATTTGTGTCTTTTCTTTTGGAATTACCTTTAAAATATAAAGCATTATCTTGAAATATATCTCAGTAAAAACAAATTTTAATCCTTTGAGGGTAAATGTGGCTTCCGTCAAACAGCCAGAAGTCAATAAAAATCAGATCTGGTTCAGGTAGACAGCCAAGCTGTGGATAGAACCAACTTTGTCCAAAATGAATTATGGGCAAAAGTAATGCATTCAAACTATTCTCAACAGTTACTGAATACCTATTATGTGACAGGCAGTGTACTGTGCTAGATATACATGACTCATAAACACTTGGAGATTATAAACTAATGAGGAAGGGTATTAAACAACGAAACATACAGAAACAATTATAAACTGCAAAAAGTGCTATAAACAAAAACTGTGGTAAAAGAAAATAATTTTGATTATAAGAATTATGGTCAGAAAATGGAACTCTGAAAGCTGAAAACGGGTGCCATTTTAGCTAAGCAAGGGCTAGAGAAGTAGAACATTTCACAATTAATTAACATCAATGTAAGGCCTCAAAGCAAGGAAGGAGTGAAAATTGAGGGCAGTGACTTGTGTGGTTCATTACCTAGTGGACAATTCCCAAGTCTTAAGAAACCTGTAATAACTTCTGGGTTGTCACTTCCAGGGTCTGTACAGAAGGTCCTCATTATCTGAGTTGCCAAAGTGTGAAGATACTTATTGATGCACTGACCACTTAAAGATTTGTCTCCCATTCAAACCTACTTTCCACTCAACAGTGACATCTGTCCCACACATGGATTTAAATTTTAAATATATTTGCAGTTATTGAAAATGACACTGACGAACAGCTCACATCACAGTTAAAACCACTGGCAGATGAAAATGTGTACACATGAAGCCCATTAAAATCGAAGATAAAGAAAGTCATTAAGTATAATCATGTGATACTTGTTTCAAAAGAATGCTATGAAAAATCTAGCAAGACAATAGCCAAGACAGTGGAAACAACCCAAGTGTCCATCAACAGAGGATTGGTTTAAGAAGATGTGGTACACACACACACACACACACACACACACACACACACAATGGAATATTACTCAGCCATAAAAAGACTGACATACTGCCATTTGCAGCAACATGGACGGACCTAAAGAATATCATACGAAGTGAAGTAAGTCATACAGAAAAAAACAATACTATATGCTATCACTTATATGTGGAGTCTAAAACACAATACAAGTTCATCTATATAAAACAAAAAAACTCACAGACATAGAAAAGAAACTAATGGCTACCAACGGGAAAGGGGGTAAGTTAGGAGTATGGGACTAAAAGATACAAATTACTGTATGTAAAACAGATAAGTAACAAGGATTTACTATATAGCACAGGGAACTATTCAATATCTTGTAATAACCTATAATGAAAAACAATCTGAAAAAATATATATATAACTGAATCACTGCTGCACACTGGAAACTAACACAGTATTGTAAATCAACTATAATAAAGCACTAAAGTCCTTGGGGAAACTACTAAATAATAAGAGTTTTGCCATAATTTTCTTTAGAGTCATGCTGGGAATGAATACTGTGAGGTGAATAGCATCATATAATTTTGTTGGAAAAGTCAAACAAAAGAAAAAAAATCAATGTTTGAATAATTCTGTTAATTCTAAGAATTAGCATAAGAGTTGCACCGTAACTTTAATTTTGTTATATGTAAGAAATCGTTTTGCATAACTTTCATATTTTAGAACTAAGATTGCTCTAATTTTTTTCAATTTATTTACTATGAAATTTCAGTCTTTAAAAGGTCTTTCTTCATAAACCAATTATCGTTAGATGTAAAACTCCATTTTGAATGACAGTTCTATTTGTGCATTCAAGTCTAGATATATTTACATTAAGATCAGTTACTCATTCACCACACCTTGTCTGTACTCTTTCCTCTGAACCTGTCCAATCCTGCTGCCAGAAGGGAATGGAGTTTTGGGTTTCCATATAATTTAACCACTTATAATCATGATCTGACTATAATTTGGTCTGTTATTCTCAGGGCAGGAAATGACAGCCCAATTAAAAACTAAAAAATTTGAGTCTACTGTTCAGAACTCTTGCCTTCTTAAACATACCAAATTTAGAACAGATCCAGCCCTAAAGGGGTTCTTTTTCCACTGGAAACCAACTGAGCTATCCTCCTACAGTCAAGAATCACATTACATGAAATTATCCTAAGCCTCCAAAAGCAGTTTAATGTTAATTATGACTGCATCTTTGTTGCAACAGTCCTTTCACAAGACTATATGATCAGTGTGATTTTAGGACCTCAAATTGTGAAACAAGAAGAGGCAAGTAAAGCAGTACCCCAAAAGAGATGGTGCCTAATTTTTAGTTTCCAGCTCCAAAGACTTAATTTACTTGAATTCTAAACATGGCAATGAGCCTGAAAGAAATTACTGAAAGCTAGACAACAATTTATACTGCAAATAGGATTAACCCAAAATAGCACTTATTTGACACCACAATTTCTCCAAAGTCTATAGACATCAAAGGAAAAACATCAAAGAACATTTAATTCTTACTTCTCTAGCATCCATCACTGTCCCCACACCAACTGTTAGAGCCATAGTTGGCACTTTTGATAAATCTCCATCAAAATATTTAGCATTTGCCAAAATGGTGTCCATTGCTAGAGTCTTTACTCTTGTCCTTGATACTAAACTGGATCCTGGCTCATTGAAAGCAATATGACCATCTGGACCAATTCCTTTCAAAAGAAATACATATACACACACATATATACATAAGTAAATAAGGTTTCTCAAAGTTCAACATGATTTAAAGACCAAAGAAATAGTCATAAACACGCTTACCTTGTTTTATTTGATAGCTGAATTTCTAATGCTGCAGTAAAAGATTTGTTCCTGTATTTGATTCAACAAGTATTTCAATGTTTTCCATATGCTTAGCATTGAGCTAGCATGATTCTAACAGCAAAATTAAGTATCACTTTATAATAATACTTTATAAAGCAATTTCACATGCATCCTCTCAACAACACATATATTTAACAATCTTGTGACATAGTCAGGTTAACCATATCTATTTACCTCATCTCCCCCTTTTTTTTAAGCTCAAAAGGAAACTTTGATGCTAAAGGATAATATATGATTTGTTCAAGGTAAATAATTTAGTAAATACTAAGACAAAACTCAAATCTAAATCTTCTGATTCCTAACGCAGTGGTCTTTATATTCACACTTTAACTTGCTTGGTTCTAGTCTAGATGGGGCAGTTAACTACTGGACCTCCCTGTAGTATAGTTTCCTCACTTATAAAAATGTTTAGATTGGACAAGATATTATCTAAGGCAGTAGTTTTCTTCAAACTTTGACTGCAACCTACTGCAAGAAATACATTTGACACTGCAACCTACTACACATATAAATACAATTAAAACAAGAATTGCATGAAATAATACCCTTACGAGGAGCCATTCAAGCTATTTTTGATTACATTTTGTTTCATTAACAAAACGTACAAAGGGAAATGGTGGATGTGACTGACCATATTGATTTCATGCCCTAATAATGTGTGACAACCACAATTTGAAAACTCTGCTTTAAGGAGATCTACTGCCAGCTGAAATATTCTAGGACTGCCTCTAAAATATAGATAAGAATATGACATTTCTTATTTGAAGGAAATTGGAGGTAAATCTTTTCATAAAATCAAGAATCTTTCTATGGCTTAAGTAAATCAAGTTTTATATACATGGACCCTACTTGCTAGTCAGATTTCTGGCAACTTCAATCAAAAAAAAAAAAAACCCCACAAGTTCTCTGGGTCAAAATACCGGTTATACTTATATTCTGCATATTTAATGATATATAGGTGTATCTTATTGGCTCTTAACACACAATTCTAACAACTTTTTCCCAGGCTACAACAAAGTAAAATATGACAAAGAGTAACCTGGTTTTGAATGAAGAAGGAAGAACTGAAAACCTTAGGAAGCAAATATGAACTACCAAAGCACAATAATCTAGGAATTTTTAACAATATAGGATTAATTTTTAATCTAGTACGTAAAGCCAGACCTGTATGTGGTTAATATGTATGGTTTGTTTCCACTATTAAGTATATATATGCTTGTCTATTTTAAATCACAGATATGCATATCTCTCTAGATTTGTAAAACTGTTCTGCTTTTCCTCTTAAGTATACATCTACCTAAATACTTTTAATTATATTTCTCTATGGAGGAAAGGATGGAACCAGGAAAATAAAAGAGTTCCAGAAAAAAATAGGAGGTCCTCAAAGATCAGTATTAGTGGTCTCACCGTTGATTTGGGTCACACAAGTGTACAGCAAAGCTGAAATTATCAGGAATGGTTCATGATGGAGAAGCGTCAATACATTCCCTTACTATCAGTAACTATCAAAAATTGAGCTTTTCCTGATATAAAATTATATTTTTAAAATGTTCAGAATGTTTTACAAAGCCTTATAAAATTTTCTTAAAAATAATCATGAACTCTAAACACCATGGTTAATTCTTATTCAGTCTTTAAGTGTAGACTAAGACATCAACACCTTTTTTTTTTTTTAATTTATTTTATTTTTGGCCGTGTTGGGTCTTCATTGCTGTGCACAGGCTTTCTCTAGTTGCGGCGAGCGGGGGCTCTCTTCATTGCGGTGCGCAGGCTTCTCACTGCGGTGGCTTCTCTTATTGCTGAGCACAGGCTCTAGGTGTGAGGGCTTCAGTAGTTGTGGTGTGCGGGCTCAGTAGTTGTGGCATGCAGGCTCCAGAGCACAGGCTCAGTAGTTGTGGCACACGGGCTTAATTGCTCCACGGCATGTGGGATCTTCCCAGACCAGGGCTCGAACCCGTGTCCCCTGCATTGGCAGGTGGATTCTTAACCACTGCGCCCCAGGGAAGCCCGAGATAATCAACACCTTTATGAAACATCCCTAAAACCTCTGAGTCTGGATTGTGTGTCTTTCCTGTGTCTATAGTTCTGTGGGCTAGAAGGTAAACTTCATGAGAGTAGACTTTCTCTTCTTCATAACTGTATCCTTACTATTTAGAACACATGACACACAGGAGGCCCTCAATAAGTAACGGTTGAATAAATGAATGGATGGTTGGTATTGTTCAGAATGTTCAGTACAGTTTTTGCCCCCTTCTACCCTGCTCTGCTCCCCTCACAACAGGGGCTAGACCAATCATAACACCCTATATCTCATATCGTTTAGGCAGAACTGTTGTGATCTAAGGACAAGTACTTAGGCCACGCTGAAACAATCAGAATTTCTCTCTATAAATCTGAAACTTGACCAGGAACACAGAAAGAAAGAAGGCATCTAGAGCTGAGGCATTTGATGACAGCACTGCAGGAGAGGATCAGGTGAGTCCCTGCTTCAGTTGATCTGGTTCTTGTTCTTTTAAAGACTTGTTTTTTCCAACTCTGATATCAATTCTGTGAGTTACCCCAGAATTATTCCAATAAATTCACTTTTAGTCTCATTGGTAGACTACATTTACTTGCAAATCAAAGAATCTAATCGTGTAACCAAAGTAGAGGGTTAAAAATTTCCCCAGTGTCTTATTTTTACCTTTTAAACACAAATTATCTTAAGATAATTTTAAAGTTAATAATGCTTTTAGAGTCTATATATAGGTTTCCATGTTTGTGTACTTTATTGCTGGGTATGGATCAGGAATTGCATGATACACCTTATTCTTTCTCCCAACAATTCTGTCATCAGATGAAGAACTTCTGAGTATGTATTTCCTCCTTTCTCCTTTCTATAGAGGGAAGGGAACTCTTGCTCCATTTCCCAGGAGTGAGCAATGGTGGATTAATACTCTGGAGCTCTTCTCTGGTCTTACTATTCCCAAATTCAGAGGGGAGGAGTAGGAAACCCCATTCTGGCCTCAAGCCCAACCTGCAATCTCTAATCCAACTTTACCTTTAATAAAGCTGATATTTTGATCCCATTTGGCTCAGTTCTTAGTGTTTTTATTAACCAAACCCTGGAACAAAAGAAGGGTAAGTGGTAAGACCCAGACACCAAGCCTCATCTTGAATATCCAATGATAACAACCTAGATCAACAAAGGTGAAGAATCAAATGAGATTCTTTCATGAGACAGATCCAATAATAGGGTATCCCAAACAGGGAAAAGTTCAAAGAAAATGTAATAAGCCAACCCTCCGTTCCCTATACACAATTATATGTCCCTTCGATAATAAATATAAACTGTCAGACCCTGGATTAGCCCACGACTACAATGAAGGTATTAATGGAAGAGGAAAGGAAATCCTGTTAAATTTTTTTGCAAGGGGAGAACTACAGGAAGTTTAAGACAAAAATTGGTTAAAAAACAAAGTTCTTTTTAGTAGTAAGAGTCAGTGATAAACATAAATAATTATGATTATGCTCCATTAGTTTCAAAGGTAGAACTAAGGTGAGTTATTGTGAGGAAATGCACTGAAAAACTTTAGCTACAAAGAAACAAGAAGTGGCTTAAAGCTATGGGGAAAGAAGAAAGTTTACTATAAATCTCTGAAAAGAGAGATTAAACCTTAAACATTACACTAAGCTAAAATATTTTCTGGAAAGTAGGCAAAAGGGCAAAATGGAGTTAAAGAGCTCTTATCAGTTTTTTTTCCCCCAAGTAAATTCTACTTCCTGGCATTGAGACCCCAAGGGATTTGTCACAAGAATCCTTATGTAAGGTCAATAAATTAACAGGAAAAAATAAGTCCTCAAATAAAGAAGTAAAAAAATACTATTTATGTTATCCATTCAGCCATTTTTAATACTAAAGTTTTAATAATTGCCATATCTTTTTGTATAATGGTAAATGAGTGAAAATATTTCTTGATATAACTAAGATAAACAGTTTAGGTATATTATTTTACAGTAATTCTACTTGATTTTGGTAGAGTTTAGAAAATCTAAAGAATGCATGGGTAGCGCACTCCTTAAACATTTTCAAATATCTACTGCCTTGGCCTTGATATTGGTAGGCGCAAACGGTAATTATCTCAGAATTGAGCAACACAGACAAAACTAGAATGCAAATGTTTTCCAGGAATAGTGAAGTAATATTAGCAAGTTTTATTTAAAAAATAGATACTTTCTATTTTGAAAAGCAAACTAGTCTAACTTGGATTCTTGCTCAGATAAAAAAACCATCCTATGCAGGGGACGCGGGTTCGTGCCCCGTTCTGGGAAGATCCCACATGCTGCGGAGCGGCTGGGCCCGTGAGCCATGGCCGCTGAGCCTGTGCGTCCGGAGTCTGTGCTCCACAACGGGAGAGGCCACAACAGTGAGAGGCCCGCATACAGCAACAAAAAAAAAAAAAAAAAAAAAAAAACCATCCTAGACTGTCTATTTAAGAAAGTAATTGATATTAGTTATGCTAGGTAGAGATAACAATTTCCTCAAAGAGAAAAACTTCAGTCTTGCTGGATACCCTTAGAGGTAAATCAGTAAAAGAGCAGGACATTCAATGAACTAAGGAAAAATTACTTCAGAAACTACACCTCAGAGACAGAGTGGAGTAGCACTTAATGGATTACCAACTACATACCAAGCACTGCACAAGGCATTTTATACATGTTATAATGTGGTTAATTCTCATCAATTCTGAAATGGTTAATATAATCTTGTTTTACAAATAACTTAATTATATTGAATTAGTATACTGAACTAGTTTACTGAAATCAATAAATTTCCTAAGATCTTACAGATAGTAAGTGGCCAAAACAGGATGCTAATTTTTGTCTGACGATAAAACCCAATTTTCTCCAAAGGCAACCAAACACCTCTACAATACCTGGCCACCTCAACCATAAATTAACCTTAGTACAGGTCTATTGAAGATCTAATTCATATAGTTTTGAGCAGTCTTCTAATAAATTAATTGTAAGATACACCTGGATCTAATGGATATATCTATCTCTATATATCTAATGTTAATTTAGAGCTTTAGTATGTTTAGTTGAATACTAAAGAATCTGGCAAAAAACAATTTTGGTTTCAGTTTAGATGATGCACTATTCATATGCTTCATACTGATAGCAGAAAACCGTATTGTCATTACAAAGGAAGAGATTCTTTCACCTCTTCAATGGTAGATCATGAACACACAATATACATACACATATGTATGTTTGTGTGTGCATGTATATATATAAATTTCAAGTGGAATTTAGTTAATTAAACATTTACTTTAGAGTTTATTAAGACAATTATACAGCTTAATTCATATTAACTAAAGGCTGATGATAAAATTTTACATTCTTAACTGATTTCTTAGTGAAATGAAGCAATTTGAATGATCAGTAGAGAAATGTTAAAATCCACCTGTTCCACATGCAGACTTTCAGAGATTTAACGCTGTAATTTGATAAGAAAGCTGGGTTGGGGTTTTAAAGAAACAGTAAAAGAATAAGAGTATCACTGAGGAAAAGAAACATCACTCGTTTTCTAAGATGTGGTAAACTATCAGTTCTAAAGAGGTAATTAGGCAGGGATTAGGACCTATTTCTCAAGCCATAATTTAAACAATCCCCACTTGCAACATTAAGATTATTTTTTGATGAAAATAAAGTAAAATAGAAATCAATAGCTGAATAAATGGGTATTACAGACAGTCACAGATGTTCTTTACATTACACAAAGGTAAGTTTTTTTTTTTTAAAGCACCTAATCCAAATATTAATAAATGATTAATGACAAAATGTTTTACGTACCTCCAACAAAAAGATCAATTCCTCCAGCTTCTTTTATTTTCTTTTCAAATGCATCACATTCTGCTTGTAAATCTGTAGCATTCCCATCAAGGATATGAGCATTATTAGGATCTATATCAATATGCTTAAAAAAGTTATTCCACATATAAGAATGGTAGCTTTCAGGATGATTTCTGGGAAGTCCTAAATACAAAGTTAATAAATAAAAATGTAACTATTTCCAGAAATAAATCTAAAGTTTACTTTTCTGATTAAGCCATAAATGCTATTTAAAATATGTAACATTTCTATACCATATTCAATTTAAAAGCATTTTTATATGGAATATATGCTTATTATGTGCCAGGCATTATTTTAATCACTGTACATGTATGTATTAATTAATGTGTACAATGTCTATGGAAATAACTATTATCAATCTCACTTTATAGATGAACAGAAACACAGAAAAGTAACTTTCCCAGGGTCACAGAGCTCACAAAGGGGCTGGAGCACAGAAGTCTAGTTCATGTACATGTAATCACTATATTCCCCTTCTCAAATACAAAATTTTAACCAAATAAAACTGATTTATGTGTTAAATTCAACATAAATTAAATGGCCACACAACTGAGATCTTGATCTACGTTCTTCCTCTGTTATTCCTATTTACATACAAGGTATACTAAATTACAACAGTTCTTTGACAATGACTCAGGCTACTGTTAAAAATGTGTACCTATAAAATTTAAATTTTAACACAGAGTTTATATGTATCACTGATCTTTCTAGTTAAGCAAGGTCACAATCAATAAATTATAAAAGCTTCAAGGCTACAAATAGCCTTATATTTAAAAAATATTTTACTAATTACTTTTACATACATATTAATTCATTTACCCCCACAACAATACTGGTTTTAACTTTGCCTTAAGAAAAAAAGAAAAAGAGAGAATGAGAAATGTGAATGAATTGGCTCAAAGTCGATGGAGCCAGGACTGTGGCATAGCTGAAGACGAATGCAAATCTTCTCATTTCTAGTCTCACGGTCCTTCTACTATGTCATGCTGTCATTACAAAAATATTTTTTTTATATAAACTCCCAACCCCACTACAAGGTAATACATTATACTCTAGAAATATATTCATATTACATTCAAAACAAATTTAAATAATGTTAATATTCTCAATATATTAATTTTTTAAAAAATATAACATGTCCAAATAATATAGCTTACCTACATATTCATCCATGTTAAAGGTCTTCACATATTTAAAAGAAAGGTCTCCATTCTTGTGATATTCTATTAGTTTTTTATAACATCCTAAAGGTGTACTCCCTAAAACAGATAAACATTCCATTTTCTAACATAACTTGAAAATCTAATTTAAAAAAAAGTTTATATTAACCTTATTCTCTTCTTAATAGTATTTTATATTTCTAATTTATTAGGCAAACAATTATTAATTTAAATACACATTCAGTTAACAAATATATGTTGAATTAGTCTCTCTACAAGGTAACCTAAAATTTTAGTAAACTAGAATTTGCTGAATAAAGCTGGGAATCTGTCAACAGAAATTACAGCTTGGAAAATTATTCTTGTGTCGCTGGATATTTGGAATTAATGGTGTATATTCCAGGATTAGAAACTTCTAGAGAGCACATGTGAATCAGAAGAAAAATAAATGTCCCACCTTTAGAGAAAAAACTATTTAGAGAAGGATTTGTAGCATAAATGATACATAAATAGGTCAAGTATTGACCATTCAATGAAATCAAAAGTGAAACCAGAGCTGAATTTAAACACTGCCTCTACTTTCAAAATAGAAAGTGGCAAGGATTGAGTGAGGAGGCTTATCCTTTAAGTTTTTAACTGGAGCTCCTGTTTCTCATTTTGTGTTATTTTCAGCATATATCAGCTAAAATGTATAAAGTAAAATGATTTCTAGGAAATGGGATCTTGGCTTTGGATACTTCATCTGAGTTCTTAATGTTATTGTTTTATAAGTGTGATTCTTTTATGTTTTATAAAATTAAGATCTGCTTGATAGTGCACCATGAAACGACACAATAAAGATAAATGAATTTAGCCACTTGAGGATGGCCTCCCTTTGTTTTTTAAATTTGCTGTATTTTTTCATTTTAACTACAAATTCAAAGACTAGATTGACTACATTCTTACAACAAGCAACCTGGCCCACACAATCCTGGTCAGAGTATTGGTTTCTAGTCTGCCCACCATCACAAAACAAAAGAAAACACCCAAACACAAAATTTCTACTCAAGAGGCAGGGAGAAGTATGGCAGAACTAAGCAGTCTCTGGCAAAAAAAAAAAAAAAAAACCACCAGAAAAACAAAAAAACAACTAATACAAAAAAAATCTAGAGTAGTAAAAAAACTGACTCTCATTTAAGATGACAGAATAATAGAAGTGGCTAAATATCACACAGACAGGTTCACAGAACAGAAGACTAATAGGTTTTCTTAAAGTTAAGCACACATACTGTTTTAAATTGTCATTAATAATTTAAAATTTATGTGGTCAAACTTTACAATTCCTTCTCAAAGAACTACAGCCCACTAACATGAAACCTGGATAAAAGATGGATAAGTAAGCTCTTCTTTCTCCTTTTCTAGAAGCATAACAAACTTTCTGTGTGTATCTTTCAGTGTCAAGAGAATAGTTATAGGACTCCCTCCGTAATTTAAGGACATATGAACATAAAAAGAAGTCACAATAGTGATAAAAATCACATTCATTTTCTACTTTTTAATCCAAGTGGCTGAATAGAAAAAAATCAATGGAAGATATGGTACACGGTGAACTGGTAAAAGAAACTTCATTTTAATATATTTGCTTTGCAATACTCATTTACTAACATAACTAATTTAGCAAGTGCTTACTATGATTCAGATAAAACAAAGATTATGACTGTTTCTACCCTAAAAGAACTCACAGAATATGGATAGACAAGTACAAAGTAACTATAACACAAGGAAAAATATAAATAACCTATAAGAAGTCTGGGGCAGTATAGTGAATCAAAGAAAAAAACACTATAGTCTTGCTTGTGGGAGAAAGGATGAAAGACGGCATTTCAACTGAGTCTTTGAAGAAGAAGTGAAATTCCCATAATCAAAGAATGGGTTAAGTTGTAATTGAAAATAGAAAAAAGATGGGGGAGGAGGTTCAGAGATGACACTTGTATGCCTACCATGCGCTAGATGCTATGCTGGTGTTTCATACATTAGCTAATGTAAATCTCACAAGTTTGGGAAATTGGCATTCTTTCCCATTTTGAAGGTGGGAGAATTGGGGTAAAAAAATTAAGGAATGTGCCAAATATCACACACACGGCAGTGAAGCCAGATATTCAAGAGATTCTCATAAAGTTCTTATTATACAGTATGCTAGCAGCAACATGAGTGAAAGTAAAGCCAGCAAGTTCAGGCCTGTTCTTTGAACTACAAGCAGTGTAACCTGCCTACCCTGATTCAGTGTAGAGGAATAGTGGGAATAAGTCTGGGAGGCAGGTTGGGCCCACAGCATGCAGGCCCTTAAATGTCAAGCTTGTCAACATCACTTCAATAAATATATTACTGAACAGGGCTTCCCTGGTGGTGCAGTGGTTAAGAATCTGCCTGCCAATGCAGGGGACACAGGTTCAAGCCCTGGTCCGGGAAGATCCCACATGCTGCGGAGCAACTAAGCCTGTGCGCCACAACTACTGAGCCTGCACTCTAGAGCCTGCGAGCCACAACTACTGAAGCCTGCGCGCCTAGGACCCATGCTCCGCAACAACAGAAGCCACCGCAGTGATAAGCCTGCACACCACAACCAAGAGTAGCCCCCACTCACCATGACTAGAGAGAGCCCACACGCAGTAGCAAAGAACCATCACAGCCAAAAATAAACAAATAAATAAATTTTTTTTAAAAAGATATATCCTGAACAGATATTCCCCAGAATTGTGCTTGGTGGGGCGTAATTACAACATAGCATGTTGTTTACAGAAATGTATGTTCAAATTTCAAAAGCATGGGGTGGGGGGAGGTAAGGATGGGGCATGATTAACACTGTCATTGGTCAATGAAGGAGAAAAGTAGAAAATGTTAACAAAGGTTTTCCAGAGATATACCCTTGGCAGATGTATTATTAGGCAGTAATACTATCCAAAATAAAGCAGAAGAATTGCATATCAAAATACACAAAAACATGTTTAGCACTGCTGGCGTTTATGGCTCTGAAGCCTTTCTGCTCCCATACTCAAATTACTGTCTATTTCTTCATAATTAAGACAAAGTGATTAAGGCAGCTAGTCTGAGCATGGCCCAGGTTTACAGAAGGCAAACTGATACAGAGGCCATGTTCAACCACTGGGGCTCACATATCAGAACTGTGGGTGCTGAGGGGGCCCATTTCTGGTGTGCACAATTAAAAAAAAATCCTCTTTGACATTCTTACCAACACCTACTGCCATGGACCGAAAAACAAAAAGCAAAACAACAAACAAACAAACAATCAACTTGGTGAGCTAACAGTATCTTTCATGGAAATTATGCAAGTGAAAAACAATTACGATTGTAGCTTTTCTATAGTTGACATGTATGGGGGGAGGAGCAAGAGGAAAAAGTACTGTTTAAACACACTTAAGAGAACCTTAAATTTACATAGTGTTTACAGTATACAAGGGACTTGCTCTTACTTGAGCTTCAAAACAGCATTGTAAGCTATTAATTTCCTTATCTTCCTTAAAAGTAAGGAAAACAAGATTATGGTGTAGAATAAATGCCCTTCAGTCACCAAGAAAGTAGCAGCTCTGATTCCAGGTCCAATACTCTTTCCTATGTAAGTCAACAATATCAAATAAAGTACCATGTATCAGTGACACTACTTGGTAATTTTTTAAGAAAAACCTTAACCGAGAACTAAATCCAATAAAGTGTATAATTAATGCTTATGTTCATTCTGTCATGAAGACATACCTGTCTTCAATTTTTCACCTGTAATACTTCTAAAATAGAAAATAATCACAGAAATAGCAAAGGGCTAATAAGCTAATATGAGGCATATGAGGTAAAATTAAGAGGCAGTAGTACATATTTTAGGTACCTCTTAATGATCAATGAGAAGGCTAATCTCCCAAGAAATTGCATGAATAGTGAAAGCAACATCCCTAAATACAAACAAAAGACTACTAGAAAAAGGTACAAAAAATATCATGACCATGACCTGAGCTATATTTCCTTTTCAATTCTGGAGTGGTAGGTGAGACAGAATTTTAACAAATAGTAATGAAACTTAGATACCAGATATGTCTGTATCTATATATTTGACTTGATATCCTAATATGTTAAATCAGAGATATGACAAGAAATAAACAGGAAACATATTTTACTAAGAAAAAGCCTTCAATCCCACAACCTTGAGTACCTAATATGGAAAAAAAATGGTGCATTACCTGTTGGCAAACCCAGTGTAAAATATCTGTCCTGTCCAGGTCTGAATTGAATGATGCGATTACAGATGTATTTGGCTGCCCATTCACTAGCCAAGTCATAGTTATCAAGAATTACAAGCCTCATTATGGTGATGCACAGCTTCCAGGACAAGAAGTTCAAACCTGAGAAAATTCCATTGTAGAGCACTTTAAGTAATTCACAGTCAAACAGAAGTAAAATACATTGATGACTTTAGAAAGGACAGTACTTAAGAAAGACATGCTTCTATACAAATACAATCTATACTTTTAAAATAGTAATAATGGCTGTTCTCTTTTGGATGAACTTTGAGTTCTGGGCAGTGGGCTAGGTCATTTAAGTACAAATATCAATTCTTACAACAACCTTCTGAAGTACATACAACATCCAGTTTTAGATGAACAGAGGGACTGACACAATTTGACTGAGTTCACACAGTTACTAAGTGACAAAGCTGAAATTTATATCAAGGCAAATTTACCATAAAGACATCACACTGCACTATCTCTACAGGTATACTATATAAAGCAACATAAATCTAAAGGCAAACAAAGCAGCACTCATTTATTGATTGCAAATTAATGGTAGTAATGATTACTCAGCACCTTTTGGGTTACTTACTAAAATCCAGAACTCTCCCTATGAATGATGTAATAACCAAACCTCCCTTCTGTATAAAAGTGATACCTGCACTTAAAAAAATTTCAGTCAATACAGAAAGATAAAAAGAAGTTAAAAAAAAAAATCGACCCAAATCCTGCCACTCCGAAATAATGCTCATTACTATTTGGTATACATCGTTCCAGCTATCTATCTAATGCACACATATAAATAGGATGTATAGAAATAATTTCTAACAATGGGATCATACTAGACATGCTATTTTTAACAAAAAGCATAACGAATTGAATTCTTTCTGCATTAAACAGAAGCAAAAGAAAATAAAGTGAACTAAAGAAACTGCTGATCTCTGGGGGAAAGAATTATTCACAAAAAAGCAATTTCAGTTCCTAAAAGTATTCTAAGGTTAAGAAAAAATATTATACAAATATTAAGAGATCAGCATCATTTAAAAACTATATGATTCCATTTTACACAACATGTGAAAATTGCATTCTTACACTTCCTCCCACCCCGATTTCTGTAAGATGTATTATTTTATACTGCCAAGATTTATAACATTTACAATGTGTTCTACAACTATAATTCCCAGATTTTAATTCTCAGTTTTATTATACTTAAATGGATTTGTTACCCACACCAATCCTTTCACAAATGGCTTCAGCAGTCCTGAATTCTGTACCCACAAACCATACATACAGAAGTCAAAATCTTTACATTAGAAAACACTGAATCTAAATATGTCCTTAAGAACATGATGATTTAGATTCTGGCATAACAAAAACTTACAATCACCATGATCTAGAGTTATGGCACAATAACAAGAGATAAATATCATTTACAGACAATAATTTACACAGTTAAGTCATGAATTCAGTCCAACAGATGGACTTGGCCTCCATTTAAATTCATTAATAATCTAATGGCAGAAACAATTTCAAAGTTACACCAAAGAATCAGAAACATTTCCTGGCTGTTTTAACCATCAAGAGATATACTTATCTCTAATAAGAATATTCAGCAAAATGACTACTGATAAAAAGAGAAAAAAAAAAAAAAAAAAACCCTGTAAGGTGAGGAGGAGGAATGGCATTAGAGCTTTCCAAGTGTCTTCTGTGTTTTGGGGCATGCTATTTCTTTTCTCAGTTCAACACACTTGTGAGGGAGGGCCTCACAATGCCAAGCACTAAGCTCTGTAGACACAAAAATGACAAAGATAAGGATCCTACTATCAAAGGGCTTAGACTCAATAGTCTCTGGGGAAGAACTTATCCTCATTTTTCAGATAAAGAAAAGTGCAACTCACAAGTTTATTACTGATGTTATAAAGCTATTAAGTGGTGGAGGGCCTATCTGACTGAAAGATACATGCTTCCCAAAAGTGCCTTATAAGGACGAATCACTTAGGATGCCTGTTAAAAAGATTCCCCAGACCTTTCCCTGGACATGGTGTTTCAAAAGATATGAAATGGGGTCCACGGAATCTGCACAAATATCACAGGTGATTCTTACAATCAGGATACATTTGGAAAATAACATCATACAAGATGACTTCATTGCACAGAGGTTCAAGTAAGCCTCTCAGACCAAACACAGGCACGTTTTGCTTTCTTAAACTCTTCCGCGAGTCTACAGTTCAGTTCTAAAAGTCCCAAATGAATCACCTCACCCAGAGAAAAGTAGAATGCCACATGTGTTCAGATTTTTAAATATGTCTTTTTCCAGTTTTTGCCAATCCTCACACATCTGAACTGCTGCTGCGGTCGACCATTCTCTGACATCTTGACCCGACAGCACTCAAAAAATGACACAGCACCACCCCTGCCCTCATCTTCCTCTGGTGCTGATTCATTTTGGTGTGCGTCCCTTGGACAAAGAGCTGCCAAACACAAACCTGAACTTTAAAGCTGGATGGGAACTTCTAGACGACTTGGGTTACACAGCTATTTTAGAATCTGTACTAGAATCTGGAATCTAGGCTTACAGAATCCCCGCTCTGCGCTTTTTCCCTAAAACACACTACACCTGACCTCAAAAGATTCCTGAAGCCCGACCAGGAAGGGGGCTCTCAGAGCAGGGGTCCAGGTCAGGGTCCCGACGAGAGGCGAGAAGCAGCAGAGAAGGCTGTGGTCCCTGCCCGGAAGGCGAGGGCTGCAAACTCACCTCACCTGCCAGGCCGCTAGGCCCGTCTCTCCTTAAACCCTAACGAATGCAAATGAGGATGACTATTACGAATTTGTAACAAGTGTCAGGAGAAGACTGCCAAAGAGCAGGGGCCAGGAAAGCCCCGTCCCGAAGAGGACGACCAGTCAAGTTGGAGGCTCCCGGAACCCCCATCCGCCCCGCGTCCCCGTCTCCGCATAGAGCCCGCCGGTGGGTGCAACAAACAGCCGGGCCCCCGCCCGACTCCCCTTCCAGGCCCTTCCCGTGTACTCACCTGCCGACCTACCGGCTCTTCTGACGCTGGAACAGCGAAAACAACCAGCAGCCAGTCAGCCCGGAGAAACACCAACCAGCGCGAGGAGCGTAAAGCCTAAGGAGCCGGACGTAAATCTAGGCGCCGAGGGGAAGGCGGAGCGGCCTGCGGGTCCTGCGCATGCGCGCTGGTGCTGCGCATGCGCGCGCCTCCGGCTCGCCCAGAGTGAGCTGCAAAGAGGTCTTTGTGAGTTGCGCGAGACCGGAAATCTTTACTTAACGTGAGTCTCAAGTTGTTGGGTCGTCACCTCGACGTTGTTCGTTTTTCATCTCTCATAGGTTGAATGGCGGTAGATTCTTTGGGTTTATGAGATTTAGCATGTAGGACTACAGTGCTCATACATAAGCATTACTTTAGTTCCTGCTTATAATAGCAATATAAATTCATGTCTCTCTACCCCAAGCTATTGAATGTCTACTTTGCAAGCACAATGACAACTAAGCGCTTTTTATCAATAAGCTCATCAAAGTTAAATTTAACATGCTGCAGAAAGGCAAATCTTGGAGTGGCTCAATAAGCGTAAACTCTAGAAGGAAATTCTGATGAGATACGAATTTGTGCTGAGATTCTAGGAAAGGGGTAGAAGAAGCAGAATCTGCTTTGAACTGAGTATCATAGATCTTTGTTCGTGAGGTGGATGGAAGGAAGCAGGGCTGGGGAAGTTATTGTTAAGAAAGCAGCAGTCACTCAAAGGAAGGGTCTTGTGGCCTCACCAGGTCCCATTAGAAACACTCTTTAGAGTTCTGGGGTGACAGGCAGACTCAAGTTTCCTTGGACACTGCAAAGTTAAGATAAATGTGTAATGCTACAATCCCAAATTCCTTATCTGAAGTTCTGCACCTGGGTTGTAAATCCACCCTGCTTCTCTGGATCAAATGAACCCCCCTGGCTCACATTTTTAAGGCAAGAGTAGAATGTTCCATTCTCAGATAAAACTTCAAACAGCAAAATTTCTCACAAACTGGTACTAGGGGACAGAGTTTTTTGGCACTATAGCTTTGAGTTAGTTTACAAAGAGTTTCAAATACCACCCCAGTACTATAATTTATCATCTAACAAAAATCTAGTGTGCATCTACTGTAGTCAAAAAGACCTACAAATAATAAAAAGAGCCTTGCAGGGAATATTATTGGAGCATAGAGTGATATTTGTGAAATGTATTCTTTCTCAATGGTTTTACTTCTTCATGTGTTTCTGACACTAGAAAAATAAGTTCTGTCCCTGCTGTAAGTGCTGACAATGGTTAATTCTGCTTTGATTGCACTGTTTCATGTCCTGTCTTCCTTTTCTCCCAAGTTGGTGTTTCTCACCTCTTGCAGCCCATATGCCATGCTTTGTATAAGATTAAAGCAAGAATTACTGCCATCAAAAGCAAAATATTTAATACTAAACAGAAAAAAGTTGTTTTTGACAAGGACAGGGACAAGTATGCTGAGTCACTCATTTTTCCATTCAATAAATATTTAGTGATTATGTGTCAGACACCAACATGAGGAAAACAGACACACAGTCTTTGCTGTCAGTGAACTAAGAGTCTTGTGGGGATACAGACATTACCCAGCAAATCCTAATAAAGGAAAGTAGTCTCAGTCATGAGACTCTAATTGAGACATTCCTTTATGTTCGGGGATGACCTGGGCATAGAAACAACCTGTGTCTTGTCCTCCAGATAAAGCCCCAAGGAATGATAATATTAACAGAAAGATCCTATGAACCAAGGTTTTAGATGAAGAGTTTGGTAGGAAAATTTTAACAAGCGATCACCCAGGGAAGGTGACAGATTTACAGCAGCATAAGAGCAGTACAGTAGAGGTAGCTAGATAGGTGACAGGAAAATATGCCTGATGACAGCCCTGGTCTACTACAGGTCACAAAGAGAAGCATCAAACAGCAGTCATACCCTGTCATCCTGATAGCTGGCACGGAGCTGAAGTTAGCTGATACAGAGCCTGAAATTGTGCTTCAGTCAACATGTATCATGCAAATGGAGGCCGATGGACAAAAGATGTTTCAGCAGACACCAGTGAGGATATATACTGAAGACCAAAATGCAGAGGAAGAGATACCTATCCATTAAGTGGATGTCAGAGAAGAGAAAATGGCCCCAGAACAGATGCCTCCACCGATGTAGATGCCAGTAGCCTCCCCACCTTAGATGCCATCCTAAGTCAAAGGTGGGGAAGAGGGATAGAAATGACAGAATTTACATTTGAAATGACTAAGGAAACACTAAAACAATTAAATGAACCTGAAAGATAACTTTTGTTTCCTGCTCTCATGAGAATGGGGCTTGAGGGAGAGATTTAAGTAAAAGTTACATTAAAGCTGTATATTATATAGAGATATTACGGAAAAATAAGAAATGGCACATTGGAATTTATGGCCTATGCAATTTCTATATGCTACAAAAGGTTTTAGTAGGGTATACCATGATCAGATGTGTATGTTAAACAAAAATTACCCTGTATGCCTGTAAAGAATAGACTGAAGTTGGGGCAGGAGTAGATCAGGGAAAGCTGGATTTTGCCAGAATGAATACAGAGGGGGATACTGTAAGCCCAGGAAATAGTTTGCACAAAGGTATGCAGGCAGGAAAGTAAAAGGCATATATATGGAATTCTGAATGACTACCAAGTGGCTAAGATAGGATGTATTTCAAAAACTAGAGAAAATGAATCTGGAAGGCTATGCATACAAATTGGACTTTATATTGTAAGCAGTGGGGAACCACTTAAGCTTTATGAGTGTAGTAAGAGACTAGCAGATTGTGTTTTAGGAAGAAGGAAGTAGAATGAGTAGGGATTGTACGATAGCAGCAAAAATCCAGACATAAAAAGACTCTAGGCTCATTTTCTATTTTCCCTGCCCCAGCCATAGTACTAGGCATTTCACTAATTGCTGAGAGTTTTTGGTTTTGCTCTGTTTTATTTTGTTTTTTATCAAGAATGTTAGGTTTTACCAAACGCTTCCTGTATCTATTGAAATGATGGTGTGGTTTTCCATTTTAATCTGTTGGTGAATTATGGTGATTGATTTTTGAATATTAAATATACCTTGCATTGCTGAGATAAAGCTGACTTGGGCATGGCTTTTCTTGTCATGGTCATGGACTTTCAGTCAGAAGCAACTAAACATTTGCCTGGATAGTTTTTGACAAATGACTCTTTCCCCAAGAGTGGCTTGAGTACTAGGCAAGAGTTCTGAATTAGACAAAATAAGAAAAGCCTTTCAGTGGCTTCTTCCAAAGTTCTTCTGTCTTAAAGAGAGAGGTAGGGCTTCCCTGGTGGCGCAGTGGTTAAAAGTCCGCCTGCCGATGCAGGGGACACGGGTTCGTGCCCCAGTCCGGGAAGATCCCACATGCCACAGAGTGGCTGGGCCTGTGAGCCATGGCCACTGAGCCTGCGCGTCTGGAGCCTGTGCTCCACAACGGGAGAGGCCACGACAGTGAGAGGCCCGCGTACCGCAAAAACCAACCAAACAAACAAAAAAAAAAAAGAGAGAGAGAGAGAGGTAAAATAATAATGACTGTTTTGGGGAATGAGGGTTTGAAAGTGCTCCAGCCCAGTTTTTCTCCCTATAGTACTTGGAATGTAAACTTGTTTTTGTTTTTGTTTTTCCCAAGGCTACCATAGTTCTGGGAGCAGGGAATGGGATACGGGTAAGTTAAAACAAACAAAACTGACCATTCTTATTGATAGTCCTTCAACTTTCATGAAAAAGCTTCCCAGGTTGCTGAAAGACTTTCAGTAGTCTTCACAGTTTTCAGAAATGTAGATTTTTATAGTTTGTCAGTTTTCTTTTTGTTTTTATGGGGGGATAAAATTTTGGATATCCTTACGCTGCCATTTTTGCTGAAATCCTCAATTGATTACTTTTTGAGTGAGCGTTGACAGTTTGTCTTTCAAGGATTTTTAAAATTTATGTTGCAAAATTATCGGCATAACACTGTAACATTCGTTGTTATCTGTGCAATCCTTAGTGATTTCACTGCTCTCATTTCTGATATTGGTAAATTGTATCTTCATTTTTTTTCTCCCTAATCACCGTGGTAAGATGTTTATTAATTTAATTGATCTCTTCAAAGAACCAAATTTTGGATTGATTGAGTTTTGCATTGCTTTCTGTTTTCCATTTCATTGATCTCTACTCTGATCTTTACTATTTCCCAAGGTCTGCTTACTTTGGGTTGAATTTTCACTTCTTTTTCTAGTTTCTTAAGTGGAAGCTAAGATTAATGTTTTGCAACCTTTGTTATTTTCTCATATATACTTGTAGTGCTGTATATTTCCCCTCTTAGAACTGCTTTAGTGGCATCCCACAAATTTTTATATCTTGTCTTTTCATTTTCATTCAGCAGAAAATTCTTTCTAATTTCGTTTTTGATTTCTTTTTGACCCACAGGTTATTTAGAAGTGTATTCTTAGTTTCCAAATATTTGGATATTTTCCAGATAGCTTTCTGTTTTTTATTTTACTTCATTTTTCTTCAAAGAACATCCTTTGTATGACTTAATTTTTTAAAAATATATTAAGATTTTTTGTGGCCCAGAATATGGTATATTTTCAAGTTCATTAGAAAAAAAAAAATGTGAATTCTATTTTGGGGTGGATTACCCTGTTAGGTAAATTAGGTGAAGTTGGTTGATAGTGTTCAAATTTCCTATATCTTTACTGATTTTATGTTACTAATTTTATGAATTAATGAGAGAGTAGTTTTGAAATTACAGACATTTGTGTATTTTTTGTTGCCATTTTATCAGTGTTTGGTTCATGTCTTCTGATGCTCTGTTATTAGGTACATAAACATTTAGGTTTATTATGTACTCTTGATGAATTAAATACTTTATCATTATGAAAGGATCTTCTTTATCTTGAGTGATATTCTTTGTTCTGTAATCTTCTTTGTCTGATATTAGTATCATCATTCCAACATTTTTTTGATTAGTGTTTGAATGGAATATATTTTCCATTCTTTTAACTTATTCACATCTTTATGTTTAAAGTTTTAAAAAAACAGATTTATTGAGGTATGATTGATATACAAAAACTGCACATATTTAAAGTGTACGAGTTGATGCATTTGGGCATATGCATACACCCGTGAAATCATCATCATAATCTAGGAAATAAACATACCCATCACCTCCAAAAATGTGCATATGTCTCCCTCTTGCCTTTAGTTAACATGAGATCTACCCTCTTAACTAAAATTTTAAGAGTGCAGTACAGTATTGTTAATGTAATAGGCACTATGTTACACAGCAAATCTCTAGAACTTGTTCATCTTACATAACCGAAACTTTATATACATTGAACAACAAATTCTATTTTCTCCTGCCCCTAGCTTCTGGCAACCAACGATCTATTCTCTGCGTCTATGAGTCTGGCTATTTTAGATACCTCATATACGTAGAATCATGCATTATTTGTCCTTCTATGACTGGCTTAATCAAAGCGTAATGTACTTCTAGTTCATCCATGTTGTCTCATATGGCAGAATTTCCTTCATTTTAAGGCTCAGTGATATTTCATTGTATGTGTATATCACATTTTATTTTTTATCCATTCATCTGTTGATGAATATTTGGATTGTTTCCATAGTTTGAATATTGAGAATAATGCTGTAGTGAACATGGGAGTTAAGGTATCTCTTGGAGATCCTCATTTCAGTTCTTTTGGATATATACCCAGAAGTGAAATTGCTGTATCATATGGTAGTTCTGTTTAGTTTTTTGAGGACTCTGTTTCCCGTAGTGGCTACCAGCAATGTCCAAGGGTTCCAATTTCTCTATATCCTCACCAATATTTGATATCTTCTTTGTGGGGGTCAAGGGGATAATAGCCATCCTAACTGGTGTGGCAGGATAGCCACTGTGGTTTTGATATGCATGTCCCTCATAATTAGTGACATTGAGCACTTTTTCATTTTGGTCATTTTTATGTCTTCTTTGGAGAAACATCTATTCAACTCCTTTGCCAATTATTTGAGTCATTTGTCATTTTGCTATTGAGTTGTAGGAGTTCCTTATATATTTTGGATATTAGCCCCTTACCAGATATGTGGTCTGAAAATATTTTCCCCCATTCCGTAGGTTGTCTTTTCATTCTGTTGATTGTTTCCTTTGCTATACAGAAGGTTTTCGGTTTGATGTAGTGTTGCTTGTTTATTTTTGCTTTGCTGCCTGTGCTTTTGGTGTTATCTTCAAGAAATCATGGCCAAACCAATGTCAAGAGTCTTTTCCCCCATGTTCCTTCTAGGAGTTTTACAATTCAGTCTTACGTTTAAGTCTTCAATCTTTTTTGAATTGATTTTTGTATCCATTTCATGATTTTGCTTGTGGATATCCAGCTTTCTAAGCACCATTTGTTGAAGAGACAGTTCTTTCTCCATTGTGTACTTTTGGCTCCCTTGTCAAAGATCAGTTGATCACTTATACTTGGGTTTACTTTTGGGTTCTCTATTCTGTTCCATTGGCCTATATGTTTATCTTTATGCTAGTTCCATACTGTTTTAATTACTATAGGTTCACATTATATTTTGAAATTGGGAGGTGTGATGCCTCCAGCTTTGTTGTTCTTCCTCAAGATTGCTTTTATTCTTTGGGGTCTTTCTGGCTTAATATTACTTATAGGATTTTTTTTTCTAATTCTGTAAAAAATACCATTGGGATTTTGATGGGGATAACATTGAATCTGTAGATTGCTTTGGGTAGTATGGACATTTTAACAATATTAAGTCTTCCAATCCATTAATGTGGGATGTCTTTCCATTTATTTATGTGTTCTTTAATTTCTTTCATCTGTTTTTTGTAGTTTTCAGTGTTTTGTAGTTTTCAGTCTTTCATCTGCTTGATTAAGTTTATTCCTAATTACTTTATTCTTTTTGGTACTATTGTGAATGGGATTGTTTTCTTAATTTCCCTATATGGATAGTTCTTTGTTAGTGTAGAGAAACAAAACTGATTTTTACCTGTTCATTGTATACCCTGAAACTTTACTGAATTCATTTATTAGTCCTAACAGTTTTTTTGTGGAGTCTTAGTTTTCTGCATATAGGATTAGGTCATCTACAGAGATAATTTACTTCTTTCTTTACATTCTGGATGCCCTTTATTTCTTTTTCTTGCCTAATTGCTCTCACTAGGACTTCTAATATTACATTTAAAAGTGGCAAGAGTAGGCATCCTTGCCTTGTTTCTGATCTTAGAAGAAAAGATTTCAGCTTTTCACCATTTACTATGATGTTAGCTTTGGGCTTACTATATATGGTCTTTGTCATATCGAGTTAAATAACTTCTATACCTTGTTTGTTGAGAATTTTTATCACAGAGGTGTGTTGAATTTTGTTAAATGCTTTTTCTGTATCTATGATGATAATCATGTGATTTTTGGCCTGTATTCTGTTAATGTGGTATATTATGTTAATTGATTGGAATATGTTGCACCATTCTTTTTTTTTTAACATCTTTATTGGAGTATTATTGCTTTACAATGGTGTGTTAGTTTCTGCTTTATAACGAAGTGAATCAGCTCTACATATACATATATCCCCATATTTCCTCCCTCTTGCATCTCCCTCCCACCCTCCCTATCCCACCCCTCTAGGTGGTCACAAAGCACTGAGCTGTGTTGCACCATTCTTGAATCTCAGGGGTAAATCCTACTTTGTCATAATGTACGATTTCTTAATATGCTGTTGGATTCAGCTTGCTAGTATTTTGTTGAGGATTTTTGCATTTAGTTCATCAGGGGTATTGGCCTGTAGTTTTCTATTTTTCTCTTTTGATTATATGTCTCTAATATTTATTATTTCCCTTCTTCTAATAACTTTGGGTTTGGTTTATTTTTCTTTTTCTAGCTCTTTGAGGTGTAAAGTTAGGTTGAGCTCTTTTCTTATTTTCTAATGTGGGCATTTATCACTATAAACTTCCTTCTTAGAACTGCTTTTGTTCCATCCTTGTTTGATTTATTTGTTATTCAAGAGAGTGTCGTTTAATTTCAACATATTTGTGAATTTTCCTTCTTCTGTGATTTCTAGTTTCATTCCTATGTGGTCAGAAAAGATATTTGATGTGATTTCAGTCTTCTTAAATTTGTTAAGACATGTTTTGTGACCTAATAAAATACAGGGTATTTTCCATCTCAAACACTGTAGTTTTCATCTCTAAAAATTTGATGGAAGTTTTTTTTATTGTCCATGTTTCTACTTAATATATTCAATCTTTTCTTTAGCTTCTTGAACATATAGAATATAGTTAAGATAATTTTTTTAAGGTCCTTGTCTACTAAGTTTATTATTTGTGTTATTTCTAGTTCTCTTTCAATTGATGGATTTATATGTTTTATTCTAATTGTGGGAACAGGAACTATGTCTGTCTCTATGAGTGGCTCTGATACTGTTTCCTCTAATCTTTTCAGGTGGTTCTCTCAGCCTCAGATAGTTTCCTTAGCTGTGTTTGCTGATCAGTACTCAACTGAATACTCCAGGGGAACACTCTTCAGAACTTTAGAGTTCTCTCTGTGTGCATCTTGCTTCTCTGTGGTACTCTGCCTTGCAAACTCTAGCTACCATGGCTTCCCTGGATTCTCATCTCTCAACACAGAGACACCATGGGTCTCTGCCTGCATCTCCTTTCCCTATGCTACAGTGTGGAAACTTTCTCTAGACATTAACCTGGGACAATTGTAGGGCTCACTTTTTTTGTTTCTCATCACTCAGGGATACTGGTCCTTCATTGCCTGATGTTTTGTGTCTTGAGAGATGTTGTTTCATTCTTTTTTTTTTTTTTTTTGCGGTACGTGGGCCTCTCACTGTTGCGGCCTCTCCCGTTGCAGAGCACAGGCTCCAGACGCGCAGGCTCAGCGGCCATGGCTCACGGGCCCAGCCGCTCCACGACATGTGGTATCTTCCCGGACCGGGACACGAACCTGTGTCCCCTGCATCGGCAGGCGGACTCTCAACCACTGTGCCACCAGGGAAGCCCTTTCATTCATATTTTGTCCAGCTTTTTAGTTGTTTAAGTCAGAAGGGTGAATCAGATCCCTCTGACTCTATCTCAGCTGGATTTAAAGAATGGCTGGATCCTCAAAACACAATTTAATGAATTCTTATTACCCAAATTCTGTTTAATTCTGAAAAGTAAATTGCTGTGGCCAGTGAAAAAGCAATAAATTTTCTTCCGCTGGTTGTTACAACCTATTTGCTTCCTATAAAAGTGACTATTAAACTTTCAGAGACTTTGTTGAAAAATCATTATCAAGAATTACATATTGCATGTCAAGCATAAAACCTGATAGAAAAAAAAATGTTATGTTCATGGAATCAAGTTCAAATTTCTCAGATAATAAAAATAAAAGGATTTTATTTAGAAGTTTTATACCAATTAAAATTTAATATCTTTCTTAATACTTTATATTTCATTTTTTGTCTGACTTTTGTAATATGAAGAAATTAATAAAATTTTCCACTAGCCTGATATAGATGCCCTCAAAACTCCTTTAGTTTACTTCAGTGTGCTGTACATATTTGATCTTTCTCTGTGTAACCCCTCACATGAAAAGTGAGTCTAAATCCTGAAAGACCCTTTGCTATAAGTAGCAACTGTAGAGGTGGGGATGGGTGTGAGTGAGCTCATGACTTGGTAGGGGGCACCCAGAATGTTTGTGTGTGTGCATAAATGTATGTTTTAGTTTTCCTTGTTCAGAAGGTATAGTAAAAGCAAAAGGAAGGTCAGATTTGATTTAGAAAGGAGATCATTTTATAGTCAACATTGCATTACTAGACATCTTGTAGCATACTGATTGCAAAAATGGCTTCAATCCTCTATCTCTCCTTAGATCCACACTCTATCTATTGTGACTGTGCTTGGCGGTGGCTTATTTTACATGATTGTTATAGCAATTGCTTACTGATACACATCTGTTGTAATGCATTGGAGAAAGAATTCAATAATATGTGGATCCTTCCACACTCAAACGTGTTGGCAAAGCTCTCACAGATGTTGGATATATCTGCTGAGCTGGGCTTCTTGACTCCCAAGCAAAGATGTTGCCTTACCTTTTGCATCATGCAGGGGTGAATGTTTGTCAGATCAGGTACATTGGCTCATGACTCTGGTCTCTATGGGCAAGGCAGGCAGTGAAAGCTGCCTTAAAATTTCATAAGTTATCATTCATAATTTTAGCCAGATACTTGAATATACGATAAAATGAGGCAAAGCATTCCCAGGGCAAAGTGGAAAATGCTCCTATCATCCATTTTTAAAAGAAAATATGATACATAGTCTGAGAAGGCAAATGGGGGATTTAGATTTTTAATGTAAGTGGGGTTTTGAGTCAGTCATTTGGTTGTAAAGAGAGACTGGGAAACTTGACTTGAAGCTACCTTTGCAGAGCAGGCTCTTTGTTTTATTTTTTTATTTATTTATTTTTTTTTAAACATCTTTATTGGGGTATAATTGCTTTACAATGGTGTGTTAGTTTCTGCTTTATAACAAAGTGAATCAGCTATACATATACATATGTTCCCATATGTCTTCCCTCTTGCGTCTCCCTCCCTCCCACTCTCCCCATCCCACACTTCCAGGCTGTCACAAAGCACCGAGCTAATATCCCTGTGCCTTGCGGCTGCTTCCCCCCAGCTATCTACCTTACTACGTTTGTTAGTGTGTATATGTCCATGACTCTCTCTCGCCCTGTCAAAACTCACCCTTCCCCCTCCCCATATCCTCAAGTCCGTTCTCCAGTAGGTCTGCGTCTTTATTCCTATCTTACCCCTAGGTTCTTCATGACATTTTTTTCCCTTAAATTCCATATATATGTGTTAGCATACGGTATTTGTCTTTTTCTTTCTGACTTACTTCACTCTGTATGACAGACTCTAGGTCTATCCATCTCATTACAAATAGCTCAATTTCATTTCTTTTTAAGGCTGAGTAATATTCCATTGTGTATATGTGCCACATCTTCTTTATCCATTCATCCGATGATGGGCGCTTAGGTTGTTTCCATGTCCTGGCTATTGTAAATAGAGCTGCAATGAACATTTTGGTACATGACTCTTTTTGAATTTTGGTTTTCTCAGGGTATATGCCAAGTAGTGGGATTGCTGGGTCATATGGTAATTCTATTTGTAGTTTTTTAAGGAACCTCCATACTGTTCTCCACAGTGGCTGAACCAATTCACATTCCCACCAGCAGTGCAAGAGTGTCCCCTTTTCTCCACACCCTCTCCAGCATTTATTGTTTCTAGATTTTTTGATGATGGCCATTCTGACTGGTGTGAGATGATATCTCATTGTAGTTTTGATTTGCATTTCTCTAATGATTAATGATGTTGAGCATTCTTTCATGTGTTTGTTGGCATTCTTTATATCTTCTTTGGAGAAATGTCTGTTTAGGTCTTCTGCCCATTTTTGGATGGGGTTGTTTGTTTTTTTGTTATTGAGCTGCATGAGCTGCTTGTAAATTTTGGAGATTAATCCTTTGTCAGTTGCTTCATTTGCAAATGTTTTCTCCCATTCTGAGGGTTGTCTTTTGGTCTTGGTTATGGTTTCCTTTGCTGTGCAAAAGCTTTGAAGTTTCATTAGGTCCCATTTGTTTATTGTTGTTTTTATTTCCATTACTCTAGGAGGTGGGTCAGAAAGGATCTTGCTGTGATTTATGTCATAGAGTGTTCTTCCTATGTTTTCTTCTAAGAGTTTGATAGTTTCTGGCCTTACATTTAGGTCTTTAATCCATGTTGAGCTTATTTTTGTGTATGGTGTTAGGGAGTGATCTAATCTCATACTTTTACATGTACCTGTCCAGTTTTCCCAGCACCATTTATTGAAGAGGCTGTCCTTTCTCCACTGTACATTCCTGCCTCCTTTATCAAAGATAAGGTGTCCATATGTGCGTGGGTTTATCTCTGGGCTTTCTATCCTGTTCCACTGATCTATCTTTCTGTTTTTGTGCCAGTACCATACTGTCTTGATTACTGTTGCTTTGTAATATAGTCTAAAGTCAGGGAGCCTTATTCCTCCAGCTCCTTTTTTCGTTCTCAGGATTGCTTTGGCTATTCGGGGTCTTTTGTGTTTCCATACAAATTGCGAAATTTTTTGTTCTAGTTCTGTGAAAAATGCCAGTGGTAGTTTGATAGGGATTGCATTGAATCTGTAGATTGCTTTGGGTAGTAGAGTCATTTTCACAATGTTGATTCTTCCCATCCAAGAACATGGTATATCTCTCCATCTATTTGTATCATCTTTAATTTCTTTCATCAGTGTCTTATAATTTTCTGCATACAGGTCTTTCGTATCCTTAGGTAGGTTTATTCCTAGATATTTTATTCTTTTTGTTGCAATGGTAAATGGGAGTGTTTTCTTGATTTCACTTTCAGATTTTTCATCATTAGTATATAGGAATGCCAGAGATTTCTGTGCATTAATTTTGTATCCTGCTACTTTACCAAATTCATTGATTAGCTCTAGTAGTTTTCTGGTAGCATCTTTAGGATTCTCTATGTATAGTATCATGTCATCTGCAAACAGTGACAGCTTTACTTCTTCTTTTCCGATTTGGATTCCTTTTATTTCCTTTTCTTCTCTGATTGCTGTGGCTAAAACTTCCAAAACTATGTTGAATAAGAGTGGTGAGAGTGGGCAACCTTGTCTTGTTCCTGATCTTAGTGGAAATGCTTTCAGTTTTTCACCATTGAGGATGATGTTTGCTGTGGGCTTGTCATATATGGCTTTTATTATGTTTAGGAAAGTTCCCTCTATGCCTACTTTCTGGAGAGTTTTTATCATAAATGGGTGTTGAATTTTGTCGAAAGCTTTCTCTGCATCTATTGAGATGATCATATGGTTTTTCTCCTTCAATTTGTTAATATGGTTTATCACATTGATAGATTTGCGTATATTGAAGAATCCTTGCATTCCTGGAATAAACCCCACTTGATCATGGTGTATGATCCTTTTAATGTGCTTTTGGATTCTGTTTGCTAGTATTTTGTTGAGGATTTTTGCATCTATGTTCATCAGTGATATTGGCCTGTAGTTTTCTTTCTTTGTGACATCCTTGTCTGGTTTTGGTATCAAGGTGATGGTGGCTTCGTAGAAGGAATTTGGGAGTGTTCCTCCCTCTGCTATATTTTGGAAGAGTTTGAGAAGGATAGGTGTTAGCTCTTCTCTAAACGTTTGATAGAATTCACCTGTGAAGCCATCTGGTCCTGGGCTTTTGTTTGTTGGAAGGTTTTTAATCACAGTTTCAATTTCAGTGCTTGTGATTGGTCTGTTCATATTTTCTATTTCTTCCTGATTCAGTCTTGGCAGGTTGTGCATTTCTAAGAATTTGTCCATTTCTTCCAGATTGTCCATTTTATTGGCATAGAGTTGCTTGTAGTAATCTCTCATGATTTTTTTTATTTCTGCAGTGTCAGTTGTTACTTCTCCTTTTTCATTTCTAATTCTATTGATTTGAGTCTTCTCCCTTTTTTTCTTGATGAGTCTGGCTAGTGGTTTATCTATTTTGTTTATCTTCTCAAAGAACCAGCTTTTAGTTTTATTGATCTTTGCTATTGTTTCCTTCATTTCTTTTTCATTTATTTCTGATCTGATTTTTATGATTTCTTTCCTTCTGCTAGCTTTGGGGTTTTTTTGTTCTTCTTTCTCTAATTGCTTGAGGTGCAAGGTTAGGTTGTTTATTCGAGATGTTTCCTGCTTCTTAAGGTGGGCTTGTATTGCTATAAACTTCCCCCTTAAAACTGCTTTTGCTGCATCCCATAGGTTTTGGGTCGTTGTGTCTCCATTGTCATTTGTTTCTAGGTATTTTTTTATTTCCTCTTTGATTTCTTCAGTGATCACTTCATTATTAAGTAGTGTATTGTTTAGCCTCCATGTGTTTGTATTTTTTACAGATGTTTTCCTGTAATTGATATCTAGTCTCATGGCGTTGTGGTCGGAAAAGATACTTGATACAATTTCAGTTTTCTTAAATTTACCAAGGCTTGATTTGTGACCCAAGATATGATCTATCCTGGAGAATGTTCCATGAGCACTTGAGAAAAATGTGTATTCTGTTGTTTTTGGATGGAGTGTCCTATAAATATCAATTAAGTCCATCTTGTTTAATGTATCATTTAAAGCTTGTGTTTCCTTATTTATTTTCATTTTGGATGATCTGTCCATGGGTGAAAGTGGGGTGTTAAAGTCCCCTACTATGAATGTGTTACTGTTGATCTCCCCTTTTATGGTTGTTAGTATTTGCCTTATGTATTGAGGTGCTCCTATGTTGGGTGCATAAATATTTACAATTGTTATATCTTCTTCTTGGATCGATCCCTTGATCATTATGTAGTGTCCTTCTTTGTCCCTTTTAATAGTCCTTATTTTAAAGTCTATTTTGTCTGATATGAGAATTGCTACTCCAGCTTTCTTTTGGTTTCCATTTGCATGGAATATCTTTTTCCATCCCCTTACTTTCAGTCTGTATGTGTCTCTAGTTCTGAAGTGGGTCTCTTGTAGACAGCATATATAAGGGTCTTGTTTTTGTATCCATTCAGCCAATCTGTGTCTTTTGGTGGGAGCATTTAGTCCATTTACATTTAAGGTAATTATCGATATGTATGTTCCTATTTCCATTTTATATATTGTTTTGGGTTCGCTACTATAGGTCATTTCCTTCTCTTGTGTTTCGTGTCTAGAGAAGTTCCTTTAGCATTTGTTGTAAAGCTGGTTTGGTGGTGCTGAACTCTCTCAGCTTTTGCTTGTCTGTAAAGGTTTTAATTTCTCCATCAAATGTGAATGAGATCCTTGCTGGGTAGAGTAGTCTTGGTTGCAGGCTATTCTCCTTCATCACTTTCAGTATGTCCTGCCACTCCCTTCTGGCTTGTAGGGTTTCTGCTGAGAGATCAGCTGTTAACCTTATGGGGATTCCCTTGTGTGTTATTTGTTGTTTTTCCCTTGCTGCTTTTAATATGCTTTCTTTGTATTTAATTTTTGACAGTTTGATTAATATGTGTCTTGGCGTGTTTCTCCTTGTATTTATCCTGTATGGGACCCTCTGTGCTTCCTGGACTTGATTAACTATTTCCTTTCCCATATTAGGGAAGTTTTCAACTATAATCTCTTCAAATATTTTCTCAGTCCCTTTCTTTCTTTCTTCTTCTTCTGGAACCCCTATAATTCGAATGTTGGTGCGTTTCATGTTGTCCCAGAGGTCTCTGAGACTGTCCTCAGTTCTTTTCATTCTTTTTTCTTTATTCTGCTCTGCAGTAGTTATTTCCACTACTTTATCTTCCAGGTCACTTATCCGTTCTTCTGCCTCAGTTATTCTGCTATTGATCCTATCTAGAGTGATTTTAATTTCATTTATTGCATTGTTCATCGTTGCTTGTTTCATCTTTAGTTCTTGTAGGTCCTTGTTAACTGTTTCTTGCATTTTGTCCATTCTACTTCCAAGATTTCGGATCATCCTTACTATCATTATTCTGAATTCTTTTTCAGGTAGATTGCCTATTTCCTCTTCATTTGTTAGGTCTGGTGTGTTTTTATCTTGCTCCTTCATCTGCTGTGTGTTTTTCTGTCTTCTCATTTTGCTTATCTTACTGTGTTTGGGGTCTCCTTTTTGCAGGCTGCACTTTCGTAGTTCCCGTTGTTTTTGATGTCTGTCTCCAGTGGCTAAGGTTGTTTCAGTGGGTTGTGTAGGCTTCCTGGTGGAGGGGACTAGTGCCTGTGTTGTGCTGGATGAGGCTGGATCTTGTCTCTCTAGTGGGCAGGTTCACGTCTGGTGGTGTGTTTTGGGGTGTCTGTGGCCTTATTATGATTTTAGGCAGCCTCTCTGCTAATGGGTGGGGTTGTGTTCCTGTTTTGCTAGTTGTTTGGCATAGGTTGTCCAGCACTGTGGCTTGCTGGTCGTTGAGTGAAGCTGGGTGCTGGTGTTAAGATGGAGGTCTCTGGGATATTTCCACCGTTTAATATTATGTGGAGCTGGGAGGTCTCTTGTTGACCAGTGTCCTGAAGTTGGCTCTCCTACCTCAGAGGCAGAGCCCTGACTCCTGTCTGGAGCACCAAGAGCCTTTCATCCACACAGCTCAGAATAAAAGGGAGAAAAAGTAGGGAGAATTAGTAGAAGTATGAGTAAAGAAAGAAGGAAAGGAGGAAAGGAAGGAAGGAAGAAAGAAGCAAAGAAGTAAAGAAAGGAGGGAGGGAGGGAGGGAGGAAGGAAGGAAGGAGGGAAAGAAGGAAAAAAGACAGAAAGAAAGATGATACAGTAAAAATAAAATAAAGTATAATATAGTTATTGAATTAAAAAATATTTAGAAAAAAAAAAGGGACGGATAGAACCTTAGGACAAATGTTGGAAGCAAAGCTATACAGAGAAAATCTTACACAGAAGCATACACATTCACCTTCACAAAAAGAGGAAAAGGGAAAAAAATCATAGATCTCGCTCCTAAATTCCACCTCTTCAATTTGGGATCATTCCTTGTCTATTCAGGTATTCCACAGATGCGGGGTATATCAAGTTGATTGTGGAGCTTTAATCCGCTGCTTCTGTGGCTGCTGGGAGAGATTTTCCTTTCTCTTCTTTGTTCTCACAGCTCACAGGAGCTCAGCTTTGGATTTGGCCCTGCTTCTGCGTGTAGGTCGCTGGAGGGCGTCTGTTTTTCGCTCAGACAGGACGGGGTTAAAGGAGCCGCTGATTCGGGGCCTCCGGCTCACTCAGGCCGGGGGTTGGGGGATGGGGGAAGGAGGGGCACTGCGTGCGGGGCCGGCCTGCGGCGGCAGAGGCAGCGTGACGTTGCGGCAGAGGCCGGCGTGACGTTGCACCAGCCTGAGGCCTGCCGTGCGTTGTCCCGGGGAAGTTGTCCCTGGATCCCGGGAACCTGGCAGTGGCGGGCTGCACAGGCTCCGCGGAAGAGGGGTGTGGAGAGTGACCTGTGCTCGCACACAGGCCCCTTGGTGGCGGCAGCAGCAGCCTTAGCGTCTCCCGCCCGGCTCTTGGGTCCGCGGTTTTAGCCGCGGCTCGCGCCCGTCTCTGGGGTTCGCGCTTTTAGCCGCGGCTCGCGCCCGTCTCTGGAGTTCCTTTAAGCAGCGCTCTTAAACCCCTCTCCTCGCGCACCAGGAAACAAAGAGGGAAGAAAAAGTCTCTTGCCTCTTCGGCCGGTGCAGGCTTTTCCCCGAACTCCCTCCCGGCTAGTCGTGGTGCACTAACCCCTTCAGGCTATGTTCAAGCCGCCAACCCCAGTCCTCTCCCTGAGCTCCGTCCAAAACCGAAACCCGAGCCTCAGCTCGCAGCCCCGCCCGCCCCGGCGGGTGAGCAGACAAGCCTCTCGGGTTGGTGAGTGCTGGTCGGCACCGATCGTCTGTGCAGGAATCTCCCCGCTTTGCCCTCCGCACCCGTCGCTGTGCACTACTCCGCGGTCCCGAAACTCCCCCCTCTGCCTCCCGCAGTCTCCGCCCGCGGAGGGGCTTCCTAGTGTGTGGAAACTTTTCCTCCTTCACAGCTCCCTCCCACTGGTGCAGGTGCCGTCCTTATTCTTTTGTCTCTGTTTTTTCTTCTGCCCTACCCAGTTACGTGGGGAGTTTCTTGCCTTTTGGGAGGTCTGAGGTCTTCTGCCAGCCTTCAGTAGGAGTTCTGTAGGAGTTGTTCCACGTGTGGATGTATTTCTGGTGTATCCGTGGGGAGGAAGGCGATCTCCGCGTCTTACTCTTCCGCCATCTTCAAGGTCCCCCCCTCTTTGTTTTAAATTAGATTTTAGGTTTATTTAGGGTTGTTTGGGGTTTGATATACTTGGGGGAGGGTTTAAAGTCACCATGCATAAGACTAACCTTAACTAGGGGTCCCCCAACCTCCAAACACTGAGGTAGAATAAGAGAATACTCTTATAGTTAGAATAAAAGGGGTTGGGTAATTGAGTAAATGAGAAATACACAGTGGTCCTCACACTTAGGAATGAGGGGACAACCTCCTGATAATTGTTAAGGGTGAAACAATAGTCTATGTGTAAAAGGTAGAATGCTAGAATGGATGATTACTGACTTAAATGTTTCATTGAAATCAAATTCTCTTAAGATCTGCCTACTATGGTTTATATCTTATCATATCTGCTTTTATTATAGAAAGTTTCATTATGGGCCATATTGTCATCTATCTGCAAGCCATCACAATTAAGTTTCTGCTCCTTTAAATTAAAACAAGAACTTTTGTCTTCAAAACCCACAAAAAGTAAGTAAAATTTAAGAAATTTATGTCAGCTCTGAGATTTTCAGAAGATTTCTTTAGATAAGAATCATAAAAATGCAGATGGTAAGAATATATAATTGGATTTAGGGAATTTCAATTTTAATAACATAGACTAAAGCACTGTCTCTTGTCTATAATTTAATAAGGAAAATTTTCCTGGGATCATAAACTATGAAATTTTTATTTCATAGTTTATTTCATAGAGGCTTCTCAATGACAACTAACACTAAGATTAAATAAGAGCTTTAGAATTAAACGTCACAGCATCATTTTATTGAAGATTATATCTTTGTAAATAGTAGCTATAAAACTAAATCAATGGATTATGAAATTTTTACCACTAGAAGTTAAGGAGAAGAGTTTATGGCAAGCTAAATCAATAATTTAAGATTGTAGACTAAAGAAATTAGCGGCAATATTTTTTAGCTGATAAAATTATTTGTACCATATAATGAAATGCTAAATCTTCATACAGAAGTTTTCAAATGGAATGTAAACTTATGTAATAATTAAAGTAAGTCCTAAATAATCTCCATGAGGATAGGGACCTTGTAGGTCTTGTCCACAGCTGTGGACTCAGCACCCAGCCTAGCACCTGGCTCATAGCGAGTGTGTGATGTTCACGGTGTTGTACTGAATATTTCAATTTAAAGTTGGAGCTGCTATGCTACACTTAGACACAAGAGGGCATGATGGAACCTGGTATAGGACAGGCTGTGCTGATTTTCTTATAAACTGTGGTTTTTGTTTTTTCCAGTTGTTCTTTGTGAATAGCAGGTCACTCTGGCTGACCTTCTATAGCATAGCAGTAACATATAGTAAGGACTATTAAAAAGCTGAAATTTACTGAAATTTACATTTACTCTATATAAAACTTAATAACTACTTTCATTTATAATATTTAAGAGATTTACCAGAGAACTGAAAAAGAAAAACACAAAATAGAGTGATGTAAAATTTTAGGATATTTTAAAAATAGCAACTCTTCCATGCAAACTGGAGCTCTATCTCAGATCACTGCCATAGAAATCAGGCTTTTATTTGGATAGCATACTCTTTACATTGCATTTTTGCCCATTTTTGTGAGTAGTGAACTGAAGCAATTTAGTAAAAGAAAATTAACCTTGTAAAGAAAATGTATTCTTCAGCATATAAAACAGTGATGATAAGCAAGGGCTGGAACTGGAACAGTAGCCCCCAATATTTTATATGTTGGGGAGATGGAGGGAGGTTTATTGAGCATCCTGGACGCTTGGCAGGTGGCTGTGCTGGTTCTATAAAGATCCAAGGCACAGACACTTCCTGACAGTTGTATATTACAATTGTATAGCCATTATAGATCACTCTTACCCTCCTGTTTTCCAGCTCTCTCCCATGGGCTTGCACTGCCCTCATAAAAAAATGAAGAGCCTAATAGATAGCCAAAAAAAAAAAAAATCACTTGTCTCTAACGAATTCCCTATATATTTATCTTACTTGGCAATGGTCACCATGCCAACATGGCTAAAATTGATAGGCATTCTTCATCTTCTTATTTGATCTCTGGGAAGCATTTAATACCATTGGCCTCTCTTCCATCTTAAAATATTGCTCTCTCCCTTTTCTTTTTACTTTCATGGACTTTCCTTTGCAGTCTGTCAAATGGGCTTCTCTTTCCAAGATTCCCTCTTTGACCCTCTCTGTAATCACACTGTGTCTGGACACTTTTGCTCTGTGACTTCAGTTATATTGTCCCAAACTTATATAACTCTAGCTTAGCTCTCAATCTTGAGCTCTAGACCCCTATGAAACTGAGCTCTGGGCTTTCCAGCTAGAAATTCAAATGTGTTCAAAGATATCGCCTCACTCCCTACCCCAAACCTGTTTCTCTCTCATTGCTTCGTCCATGAATGACAATACCATCCAGACAATGGTCTAAGCCAGGTGTCTAAGCAATCCTTTAGAGTTCTCCTTCTTTCTCAGCTTCCACAGCTAATTAGATCCTCTGGGAGACACTATTGGTTGTCTCTCCAACAGCCAATTCCAACCTTCTCTTCACTGTTGTTAGAATCTACCTCCCACTATAGAGGCTGAAAGAGCCAGATTTTGTTCTCTCAACTTTCCTTGCATTGAAGGCATGGGCATTTGGCCCACTCTGATTAATGGGATTCTAGGAAAGGTTTTCCTCTCTGATTAAAAAACAAAGAGATGTCTGTACAATGGAGGTCTCCCCTTCTTTCCTGTTGTGGGCATTGCTGTTTGAGGATCCAATGCTCAAGGCTGCTGCTTGAGACCATGAAAAAGAGAAAAACTACATGGAGAAGTCAACCTGGAGTTCTGACGGGCATGTGGAAACTGTGCCTGACTCCGTTCTTCTTATGTAAGAAAGTGACTCCCAATTACTTTCGTACTTACACTTGAAATTTTCTGACTTAATGTTGTAAGGATACAGCTTGAAGGCCAATTGATTTTAGCTCCTAAATATCTCTTGAATCTGCTTCCTCCTTTCAGTCCCTTGGTTAACCCCTCTGTTGGGCCTTTTTCATTCGTGCGGGGATTGCTGCAACAACAGCCTGACTGATGTAACTTCTTCCACTCTTGTTTCTTCTTCTCCAGGACCACTTTCCCTCTGATATCAGAGGGATTTTAATTTCAAACTTCAAATCAAATCACACCTCTTCCCTTGTTACAAAATTTTCAGTGGTTCCTCTTCAATAGTAGTTAAGTAATCAGACAGTTGCTAAGCTTCAGCTACTACTTCAGCTGCTAGATCGATTTCCCACATTTCCATAAATGTGGTTGGTAAGGAAACAGTGAGCTTAAGTGGATTGAGATGTTTATCACTCATGAGACATCAGGCAGCAGGAGTTTCCCCTTTGCTCTCCCCTCATGTCACGGGGGCGATGCAGAGTGGATCCTGGTGGACCTTGCAAACATACTGGATGTAGGTCACAGCTGAGCTTAGGAAACCAGTTTTTTTTTTTTAGGATTTATTTATTTATTTAATTTCTTTATTTTTGGCCTCATCATTGCAGCGCATGGGTCTTAGTTGCAGCGTGTGTGCTCTTCATTGTGGTGCATGGGCTTCTCTCTCTAGTTGTGGCACGTGGGCGTCTCTCTCTAGTTGTGGCATGCGGGCTCCAGGGTGCGTGGGCTCTGTAGTTGTGGCATGTGGGCTCCAGGGCGCGTGGGCCCTGTAGTTGTGGCACGTGGGTTCCAGAGTGCGTAGGCTCTGTAGTTTGCAGCACACAGGCTCCCTAGTTGAGGCGTGCAAGCTCAGTAGTTGTGGCACGCCGGCTTAGTTGCCCCGCGGTATGTGAGACCTTGATTCCCTGACCAGGAATCGAACCCACGTCCCCTGCATTATAAGGCAGATTCTTTACCACTAGACCACCAGGGAAGTCCCAGGAAACCAGTTTTATAAGGGGGTTGCAAGCTGCAAGCCAATCTGTCTATTCTTTGCTTCCAAAGGAGACATTACCTTAAGTATCTTGATCAGGAAACAAATCTGTCCTTAAACCTGGAGAGAGACACTCTTTTAGTCTCCGAGGATGTTTATTGTATAAACATCCCTGAAAAGATAACCTGAGACATGCAGAAATGCGATGGAGAATTGCTCCCAACAAATAGGAACTAGGTTTGAGAATCAAACAGATCTGGAATTAAGTTCATATGTTTATATATATTAAATTAGATGGCTTCCAGATTTATTTCTCCAGCCCCAGAGTCTTTTCCCTAGACTCTAGTCCTATATATCCAACTTCCTACTTGACAATTTCTAGTTGATTTGAACGTCTGGTAAGGATATCAATCATACAATATCCAAGTCTAAGCTCCTGGTATTTACCACCAAACCTCTTCTTCCCAAATATTAATGGCAATTTACCTTTCTCCAGCTTCAAACCTTGCTGTCATTCTTGTCTCCTCTCTTTCCCTTACACCCCCATATTCAGTCCATCTGCAAATCCTGTTGGCTCTACTTTCAAATATATTGAGAATCTGACAACTTGCCACTCTTCTACTGTTATCACATTTGTACAAAGCACTACCTCCTGCCGTCTGAATTATTGAAAACATCTTCTAACCAGTCTCCCTGCTTCCTCTCTTCAGATTGTTCTCAGCATAGTAGCCAAAGCAATCCTGTTAAAACATATCCTTCTACGATCAAAACCCCATTTTCCTATCTGGAACAAACACCAAAGACCTGACTATGAACTACAAGGTCCTGTATGATCTGCCCCCTCCACCATTACATCCAGATCTCATCTTCTGCTCTTCCCTTCTCTCCCTCAGCTCCAGCCACATCAACCCCCATCTCAGGACTTTTCTACTTGCTATTTGTTCTTCCTTACATGCCTTCCCCTTAGGTATCTGCTCACCCAACTCCATCACTATTTTTAAGCAATTACTCAAACGTTGCCTTCTCTCGTGTATTCTCAGCCTACTTGACAAATACATCTGGATGCCTAACAAGCATGTCAAACTTACCACGTTCAACAAGAAGGCCTTCCTGAACATCTTACTTAAAATTTCAATCTCCATCACCTTCTGTTTCACTTCCGTGTTTCATTTATCTCTATCTGCTAAACTGTGTGTGTGTGTGTGTGTGTGTGTGTGTATAAAATATACTTAATTTTTATTTTCTTTGTTTTCTGTTTCCCTCCCTAGAGTATAATTTTCTTGACGGTAGGTATTTTTATCTGCTGTCTTCACTACTGTAATCTCAGCATCTGGAACACGCCTCTCACACAGTAGGTGCTCAATAATTATTTGTTAACTGAATGAGTTTTGGCTTTATCCCTTATTTTCCGCAGGCTTTGGAAAAGTTAGTTAAACTGAACCTTATCTTTCTCATCAGTAAAAAGGGAAAAACAATAGCACTACCTTGTTGGATTATTGTGAGGGTTAAATGGTATAATGTGCATAAAAAAATTAACATGCATAGTGCCTGGCACACACTAGGCAGTCTGATTCCCTAGGGCTGGAGGTACCTCACCATCCCCCTTCCAGTTTGTATCAGCCATGAATCCTCATAGCATTCTGCGTCTTACATTGTACATTAATTGTTGAAGTTACTGTCTAATTCTTGTTTGTCTGCCTAGCTTGGTGTTTGACTTATAGTAGGAACTGAGGGAAAAAAAGTAATTTGGTAGGTTACAATTTGCTTTAAATACATTATCTAATTTGATCCTTAGAACTAACCTGCGTGGGGAATAGACTGGTAAAATCATAAGAAAAAGCAGGTTTAGCGGGATTCACAGCATTGCCAGATCTTATCTGGTGATGATTTTGTTGTTGTTGTTTAGATAAAATGAGTCTCACATTTTCTAAATGGTACTGAAATGAAAGCATTTTTTGAAACAGAAGCAATCCATATACCCATGAACATTATGTGAGTTCTTCAGTTCCCAATTGTGTTGGACCTTCCCAGGCTTAATTTAAACATATTTTTACCATTTTGATGAAATTGTGTTAGAAGTGAGATATCACCTTTATTCTCCTCATTCTCTTGTGCTTCACTTATATACCTATTATTGGTAGATCAAACAAAAAAATGCCTAATTTTGTTAAGTAGTTTGTTCTTAAAGAAGAGATCAACTCACAACACAAACAACTCTTGTCTTCTCAAAAATAAAATATAGCTCATTATTATGTGCTATTTGAGGATTTAAAAATATATTTGCCTCTAAATTATGTCTGAATGGCATTAATTAAAATAGTTGTATAATCAGTATTTAAATATTCATTAAGTCTTTGCTAATATCTTTTCTAGTAATTGTTTTGACAAAGTAATTTATAGAAAACATCACTATCTTATCAACTGAAAATTTTCATCTTACAAATAAAGATAGTTTGTGAGTACCAATAGATGATTGAAATAGGAAAGATATTTGACAAGGAGGGAGCAGTTTCTTGGCATCTGGGGAAAGCTGGAACGATTTTTCTTGGTGTATTAGTTTCCTGTTGCTGCTGTAAAAATTACCACGAACTTAATAGCTTCAGGGAGCACACATTTATTATCTTATCGTTCTGGGAGTCAGAAGTTTGCAGTGGGCCTCATTGGGCTAAAATAAACGTGTCAGCAGGGCTGCCTTATTTCCTGGCTGTTCCAAGGGAGAATCCACTTCCTTAACTTTTCCAGCTTCTAGGGGTTTCCTGGATTCCTTGGCTCGTGGCCCCCTTAATCTCCAAAGCCAGCAAAGTCTTTCTCATGATGCCATCTTTCTGGCTCTGACTCTTCTGCTTCCCTCTTCCACATTTAAGGGACTGTCATGATTAATTACATTGAGCCCAGCTGGATAATCCAGGATAATTTCCTTACTTTAACTTCAGCTGATTAACAACCTTAATTCCATCTGCAACTTTAACTCTCTCTTGCCATGTAATGTAATGTTCACAGGTCCTGGAGATTAGGATATGGACATCTTTAGGGGCACATTATTTTGTCTACCATAGTGGGTAACTCAAAGATAGAGGCCTAAAATGGTATAAGATTGTACCATATAATTATGTTTGTTTGTTTAGGTAAGGAGTTAAGGGGTGAATACACACTACAATTTAATACTTGCTCACATCTCAGTTTGCTATTTATTTTAAGAAGTTATCATTTTAGAAAGTTCTGATCATGCTTTGTGATCCAGATTGAACCCATCACTGGCAATTACCTTCTTTAACAGTACTTATTTTTCTGCTGGCTTGCCACTTTTATGTTTTTTAGCAAATGATTTTTCAGTTATCAATAATATATGCCAATTGAATATGAACTGCCCCATACTTGATGTCCCTTTCTTGTTACCTTCTGGCAGGTAGTGAACAATGTTATTCGTTATACTAATTTTAGCTCATATAGATTTCTACCCACCACCAGGGGAAAGGGTTTGCATTAGAAATAGCAAGAGATGCAAAAACAAACAGTAGTTTTCAAACACTTAAAGCATTTACAGAACTTTTTCTTCAAATTATATATTCTGTGGAAGTCTGTAGACCATTATTTGAAGCACATAAAAACCGAACTCTGTTGTTGGCAGAGAGAAAGCTCTAACCTCACTCCTCACTTTCTTGGCAATTCCATCTTGAAAAAGAGTAAATTCATGTGTCCTCAGGAAAGGTACTAGGAAGTTAAGGATGAAACAAATAAAAACTTCTATTTTTTATTAAAAATGTTTTCCCCAGCTTTATGGAGATGTAATTGACATATAGCATTGTGTAGGCTTAGAGTGTACAATGTAATGATTAGATACGTGTATATATTGCAAAATGATGCCACAATAAGGTTTGTTAACACATCTGTCCTCACACACAGATAAAATTTGGGTGTGTGTGGGGAGAACTTAAAATCTACTCTCAGTAGTTTTCAAATATACAATAGAGGATTGTTAACTATAGTCACCATGCTGTACATTGCATCCCCAGAACTTATTCATGTTATAACTGGAAGTTTGTACCCTTTGACCACCTTCACCTTTTCCCCCCATCTCCCACCCCCTGTCCCTGGCAACAAATAAAAATTTTAGTAGAAGGCAGAGTGTCCAGGGTAGACAAAGAGTGAGGTACAATGTGGACTGGAAGTCCAGGAAACAGAAAAATCGTAATAAGCTGCTGGAATCTGTGGTACTGAAGTCATGACTTAAAGTTCAAATAAGATTTTGGACGAGCCGAGACACAAAGGCAGCAGCACAGCAGAGAGTAAAGAGGTGAGTGAAGGTAAAGAAACCAAAGAAGACAGGCCACGTCTGTGGATAGCACATAGTTCATCTGGACACCAGCACTGGCTGAATTTAAGAGAAGACTGAGAATCGGAGTCAAGACATGACATGGGGCAGGCTGGAGAAAAGCCTTAAATAGCAGAGTGAAAAAACTGAGTTTATTTGCTCACGGGAAACTTGCACTAAACACTGGAGTCAGGAATTAGAAGCAGGTTGGATTAAAAAAGTGAAGCTCATTTATAAAAAGCCATTGATAGTATGACAGTCTCCTTTGAATTAAGCAAAGAATGCATGTTGGTGAGCCATGACGACTACTTTGACTTTCTATCATGCTGTGTAGTGTGTCCTAGCTTGTGACAATGAATGTGCTCACTCATATCTACTGATCCCAAAGATTTTCTTTCTTACAACCCACTCTGCTATTTTCTGTAATAGCACACTCGAAATTTTCCTATCCCTAGAAGGGCATTTAACTTAATTGAAACATAGAGTTCAGTGAATATAAAGCCTATTTTTTGATATGTTGCATCCTTTCATTGTGGTGAATTCCCACAGGAAGATCGATTTGGCAGATGTGAGCAGGACTTTATATGACTTTAGACCTCAAAGGAAATCACAGCTTATTTTCATACATTCTGTCAGTGTTGGTTATAAAAGTTCAGTAGATTCCAGTGTCATATCGTACAATGTATAGTTTTTCAGTAACAACTTTTTCTTTTAATTGAGTCTTAAGCTGAGTATTTCTACCATATTCTTTCAGTTGCTATTGCTATGTTATTTGTGTAGATTTCTGGTTCACACCACTGGGAAAAACATGCATGGAAACTTTTATTCACTTTCTGGGGAAAACCCACCAGTGAGGGACCCTTTTGGCCCTATCTCTGTAAATGGCACCATCATCCCCTCAGTTTCTTAGGCAAGAAACCAGGGAGTCATCACTGATGTTTTCTTTTGCTCTCTCCCATTAATTAGGTTTTTTTTTTTTTAGATGGTGACAATTATCTACCCTCTAGGCTCCCCACCATTTACAATGTGACTTTAGCTCCTCCCATCAATAGATAGATCTACTTCTCTCTTTGAATTTGAGTAGGCCTTGTAAATCTTTGGAGAAATGCTTTGTAACTTAATTGATTAATATATGTGCTATTTCCAGGCCTAGGTGTCAAGCAACCTTGCACATTTCTGCTGTTCTCACCTATACCGCCTATACCTCTGTTCTGCCACTATGAGAACAGACCTGGGCTAGCCTGCTGAGGGACAAAAGACCATGCACCGTGAATCAATTGATTCATCCCAGCTGAGGCCCCAGACATGTAGGAGAACCCAGCCAAGATCAGTAGAGGTATCTTACAGCTGATCTGCCATGTGCTATGTGCTGTGAGCTGTCTTGCAGCTCAGTTCACTGAGACACATGTGCAAGGTCCTTCCAAACTTTCCTGGCCCTAGCTAATCCATCAGTTTATGATTTAAGTAAATGCTTGTTATTTTAAGCCACTAAATTTTGTGTGGTTAATTATGCAACGAAAGCTAACTGATATATCCTCCTTCACTTAATTGTTCTCTGAGTATTATAGCTTTTACCGCCTTAATATAATTTCTCTGCATTTCATTTTCTCCTCCTTTACTGCCTTCTATCTCAATTTTAATCCCACCTCATTTCTACTACTAGAATAGTCATGTTATTCTTCTACTTAAACCCCTTTAATGGTCATCATTTTCAATGGAATAAAGCACACAGTGCTGAAGGGAGTCACCCTGATGGCTATGAGCCCAATTTATTATGTCAGACTCCCTGGCTCCCTCACTTTCTGGCTGTGTGACCTTGGGCAAGTTACTAAAGCACTCTGTGCTTCAGTTTCCTCATGCTTAAAATGGAATAAAAATGAGCCATTGCAAGTAGAGTCTAGAATAGAACCTGGCACATCATAATTATGCAAATTATATGTACTACAATTTTTACTCCTTAGTATGAAATATAAGACCTTCTGTGAACTGGCTCTTTTATTCTCTCTCTAAAGTTGTATGTCACTATGACTTCTTCACAACCCAAGTCAAAGCCCTTGGTTCTTCCACTATGTACCATGTTGTTTAAAGCCTCCATATTTTTATTCATGTTGCTTCAATGTTTTGAGTGCCTGGTTCCTGCCTCTCTTTTCTCTGGCCTCTAGTCCCCTTCTCTGACTATATGAACTTCTTCTCTTTCAGTGCTTACCTCAAGCAGTGCCATCTTAATGAAGTCTTTTCTAGACTCCACTGGTATAATTAGTTATGCCCTGATTCATGCCCCCATAGTATCCTGCCCATACTCCTTGCATGGTATGTATTGGCTTATACAGTCCAGACTGTCAGTTCCTTTTAGGAAAAAACAGTGTGCTATTTGTTCTTGTTTCTCGATCATCTAGAACAATGCCTGAAACATAGTCTGAACTTCAGAAATGATGATTACAAATTTAGGACACTATAAAGACACAGAGGAAGTAATTGAGAAGAAATGAATCAGGCTCTAATTTTCTGTTTCCAAAATGCTAAAGCCACAGGTGCTCTTGGAGTGATTGCACATAACTATAGGCAAGGAGGCCATTGGGGTGGGGCTGAATGTAGGCAAGAGTGTGTGGGTAGGGCACTTGTGGGTAATGCTGTATGTCCTTGTGGATCTTGAAGAACTTGGAAGATGATAATATAACTAAAACACTGGGGAAAAGCTGAAGTCCAGGAGCATGGCATTACTAAAGACACGTAGAAACTGCTTACTTTGGTTAGAATAGACAGGTTCCTACCATTTTAGCTACTATGAATGAACGCAAGGACAATTTAAAAGTTGGGATCTTTGACAATAAGATAATCTTCAAGTTATGTATGCTGTGTTCTAACTTCATGCTTGTTATATATATATATATATATATTTTTTTTTTTAATTAATTTATTTTTTTGCGGTACGAAAACCTCTCACTGCTGTGGCCTCTCCCGTTGTGGAGCACAGGCTCCAGACGCGCAGGCTCAGTGGCCATGGCCCACAGGCCCAGCCGCTCCGCGGCATGTGGGATCCTCCTGGACCAGGGCACGAACCTGCGTCCCCTGCATCGGCAGGCGGACTCTCAACCACTGTGCCACCAGGGAAGCCCCTATATTTTTTATTAATATTGTCTCTTCTTATAAACTTAATGTTCTTAAAAAGGAACGATGGAATGCTTATGATCATATATGCTGTAGGACATAGGAAAGTTGGGATGGGAAATATTTCATGAAGTTGATTTTTCATGCATTTAGTGAACCAAGTTTGTGATTTCCAATGATTAAAAAAGCACTCCAGTAGAATCACTGTTTGAAAACCAAACATCATGTAATACCTCAATGGAGAAAGTTGGAACTCTTTATCAGTTATACAATAACTCCCCGTAGCTTCTCCCCCAACAACTGGAAACCATCATTCTACTTTCTGTCTCTACTATAGGAACTTCATATAAGTGGAATCATATAGTATTTGTCTTTTTGTGATTTGCTTATTTGACTTGGCTTAATGTCCTCAGGATTCATCCCTGTTGTAGCATATGTCAGAATTTCCTTCCTTTATAAGGCTGAATCATAAATCATTGTATGTATATAACACATTTTGCTTATCCATTCATCCATCAATAGACACTTGGGTTACTTCTAAGATTCAGCTATTGTAACTAATGTTGCTATGAACATGGGTTCATAAACATCTCTTTGAGACTCTGCTTTTAACTCTTTTGGTTAGATATCTAGAAGTGGAATTACTGGATCATATGGTAATTCTATTTCTAACTTTTTGGGAAACTGCCATACTGTTTTCCACAACAGCTGTACCATTTTACATTCCCACCAACAGTGCAAAAGTATTCCAATTTCTCTACATCCTCACCAATACTGTTGGTTATGTATTTATTTGTTTGTTTATTTATTTATTTGTCATCCTAATGGATGTGAAGTGATGTCTCATTGTGATATATATGGGGTGAAATTTCACTGTAATTTTGATTTGCATTTACCTAATGTCTAGTAATGTGGAACATATTTACATGTGCTTATTAGTCATTTATATATCTTTGGAGAAATATATACAGAAGTCCCTTGCCCATTTTTGAATCATGTTTTCTTTTTTAATTGAGTTTTAGGAGTTCTCTATCTATTCTGGATTTTAACCCCTTATCAGATATATGACTTTCAAATATTTTCTCTCACTCTGTGGGTTGCCTTTTTACTCTGTTCATAGTGTCTTTTGATCCACAAAATTTTAAATTTTTCATCAAGTTCAGTTTGTCTCTTTTTTCTTTGGTTGCCTGTGCCTTTGGTGTCATATCCAAGAAATCATTGCCAAACCCAGTGCTATGAATCTTTTGCCCTATGTTTTCCTCTAAGAGTTTTATAGTTTGAGGTCTTATGTATGGGTACATTTTGAATTATTTTTTGTATATGGTATTAGATAAAGGTCTCACTTCATTCTTTTGCATGTAGATATCTAGTTACCTCAGAACCATTTGTTGAAGGGACAGACTGTCCTTTCCCCATTGAATGGTCTTGGCTCTCCAGTTGAAAATCATTTGACCGTATAGGCAAGGGTTTATTTCTGGGATTTCTATCTTTTCCATTGGTTTACATGTCTGTCTTTATGCCGGTACCACACTGTTTTGATTATGGTACTTTTTCATACGTTTTCAAAACTTTTTCATAAGTTTTCAAAACTTTTTCATAAGTTTTGAAATCAGGAAGTGTGAGTCCTCCAGCTTTATGTTTTACACATTTTTGTGACACCCTGATCCATGGGTGCACTTAATGGATCCTTCAAACACTTGTGGATTTAATGATGGAACTGCAACTATCATCTAATGTGGGACATGCTGGGAAACTTGCTCTTATCTTGCCAAACCTAGAGTAATTTCCACAGAACTATTTTCAACAAGAAAATATCAAACATATTTTTCATAATATAAGATATTCCAAATACTGCTTACTGGTGAAGAATGAATTGATTTATTCTCACAGTGTGTTGCCCTCTTTTATATTCATTAAAATTCAGGTGATTGGTATTACAGAAAGAAAATCTCTTTCAGTTTAGTCATGGATTCTGAGCATGAAGTTTTCCAATGCTAGAAAATTGATCTGGCACCATTTCTTATCCATAGCAAAATAGCATGATCTCTTTATTACAGTTTTAACTTAACATTATGGTATGTATTAAAAGTCTAAGGGAATATGATAGAGGATGTTAATGTTGTATTTAGCAATGCCATGATATAAAGATATGAAGACAAAGTGATTAGAATCTAGGGAAGTAAATATCAGAAGTGATATACATTATAAATCACCTTAGTAAAAGAAACCTAGTGCTAGGCATTCTAGTTTTATTGAACCATAATTTCTGTTTGTTTTTAAATTTATGAGCATAATATTTATAATCTTTTCATTTTTTTTCTGATTAAAACTAGGAGTTTCAGAACTTTAAGGCATCTGAAAATTCATTGTATTATTTAAATTAAGACTTGTGTGCTGTAATAAATAGAACTAACAGTAGTTTAGTGGCTCAGAGAAAGTAAGTTTCCTTTTTCCCTCATGCTGTAGTCTGAGATAAGCATTCTAGGTTAGCCTACAGCTGTGCTCTGGGCAACCTTTGAGTACCAGCTTCCTTCTACTTTGTTTTTGATGATTTCCTCGGGCATTGTCTTTACCTGCTTGAGTGAAACTGGTTTCAGGCACTTCCTTAGTCTAGTTTGTGGAAGAGAACTTGAATGCAGGAGCTCAGTACAAGGTTTTATAGGCCAGGCTGGGAAGGGGTAAATGTCACTTCTGCTGACGTTCCATTGGTGAGAGCTCAGTCACTAAGCCACACCTGGCTACAGGAGGAACTGGGAAATAAGGTCCTGGGTAGGCACTCATGTCAGCTATAGCTCTCTTACTATGTAGAAAAGGAAAAATGAATTTTGAATAACAAGCAGTGTCCTTCTCAATCACCCAGACCGAAGCCCTCAGTTTCCTAGTGAGGGTAGGGAGACTGGAGAGCAATTAATCACTTACCACCTAGGTGACCTTGGACATACAGCCTTTACCACTTAATCAGCCATCTGACCTGGACTACCTAACCTTTACTACTTACCACGGATATGACCTTGAACACATAATTTCTACCACTTACCACCCATCTGACCTTGAATAATTAACCTCTGTCATTTATTTCTTATAGACATTGGACACATAATCTCTACCATTTTTGTGACTTGGTGTCATGACCTTTACCACATAACACCTTTATGACCATCTTGTAATTTCTACCACTTAACACCTATGTGACCATGGCCTATAACCTCGATAAGCATATTCTTCTCATCTTTACCTCATAGGATTGTGTTAGACAAGGTAATTAATCTAAAGACATTAGAAAAATGATGAGCACATAGTGCTCAATAAATATACTCTGCTGTTGCTGCCATTACCACCATTACCACTCATGTTCCTACTATTTGTATTACCTAGCTAACAGAAAACTAATAAACATGATAATTAATGAATGTTTCAGGGTCTCCAGGTTATTAATATAGAGTTTAGTTATTGCTAAGCATAGAAATGCTCCTGAATTGAAAAGTTATAGTCAATATAATGTCACCTTTACAAGCATTTAATATACACACTTTAATAGTATGTAGTAGTTATAGTCTCAGATTAAGTGGGAGAGTAACACATTTGTATATTCTGGTTCTATTTGCCAGTTTTAAGATTCAGTGACTCGTTTATTGGGTATTGGTCCTATAGGAGAAATTAGAACATAAAAAGATAATTTATTCTGAATATAATATTAGAGTTAAATAAACTATCAATATATTTTATTCATCCTTTTGTTATGCTGACATCCCAGGGAAGCTAAGTGACCCTGATGATTATTAGCTCAAAGCATAAACCATTTAGTTGGAAACAGAAGTCAAAGAACTAAGTGGGAGAGAGGGAGATGCAAGAGGGAAGACATATGTATATGTATAACTGATTCACTTTGTTATAAAGCAGAAACTAACACACCATTGTAAAGCAATTATACCCCAATAAAGATGTTTTTAAAAAAAAAAAAAGAAGTCAAAGAACTAAAAACTCCAAGTAGCTGTTTGCCAGATTTTCCAAAATGAAATTCAGTTAATTTGTAAATAGGTCCTTAAATGCAAATGATTTATTCCTTCCTGCATGGAGCAAAATAACTTGGACAGTTGAAAAGTCCTTATGAACTAAAGAGAGTAAACAAATCACTATAAAAGTCAGAATGCATTTTCCTATGTTTTACAGACATCACAGCAAAAATTTTAAACATTCAACTTCAATTGATGCCATAGTTTGCTTTGTCTTTTCCCTAGATCAGTTTATGTATATATTATCTAGAGTTCCCTTACAAAGTGTGTTGATACCTCAGTTACCCTAAATGAGAGTTCATACTTGTTGATTGCATGTACAGTGTGATTTTCAGAGAGACTATCTATCTGTAAAGGTGCAGTTTTTGATGTATATTTTAAAGCCTAGCAATTATTCAAAGAAATTTTCATAGAATGCAGAAGATCTTTAATATTTGTAAATTATGTGTGCGCCCACAGGCATACATACACACACACACACAAATTTAATGAATTTATATTCTGTGGAAAATGAACCTGAGAATGAAATGAAGTGTTATTGCTGGTGATGGAAATAATGAGAAGATACAAAGTGACTTATTAGAAAATAGAAGTTTGGACTAAATTAAGAGCAAGCAGTCAAATCTGTGGTGGCTTGGCTGATGTCATGAACAAGTCCACCATGTGTTTTATGGAGAAATGTGAAAATAAGAACCCTGAAATTATTTCAGTGAGTGCTCCAGGAAGAATTAGGTTTTATAGGGTTATTAGTGGAAACATTGAGAGCTGTTTTGTAAAATCGATAAGGGTATGAAAAGACACCAAATTTTTACATTTCGTTATGATATATTATGAAGTAAATTATGTGCATTATAATATTTAAGGATTTGGGGAGTCTTTATAGCCTCAGCTTATGTTCTCTGCAGTGGCAATATTTATTTAGCAAAGAATAATCATTTCACTCACCACTGATCTCTTACTCACTAAACACATACTATCAATCTGTAAGCCTAGACACTGGATTGTGTTCTGTCTAGATTTTGCTGAAGTAGCACTAACATGAAAATGTAGTTTAAGGCCAACTATTTAAAAAAAAACCCTCTAGTTTATGTTTATAGTTACAGCTTTTAACTCAATTTTCAAATTAATTGATTTTCAGAATATACTGAAAGTGAAAAATGTGTCACTACAATTAGAATTAAACAACAGTGTGTATTTAATTACGCACAGTTAGACAATAACTTTCTAATTTTCATGAGAGATTTCATGGAAATGCAGGTGAGAATCATCCAGTTTCTTTCATTTTATTTTAGTAAAGGTATGTTTACTTGAAACTAATATTCTACTATCAGTCAAAACATTTTCCTGAGTAGTCTCACTTTATTTTAATTCTTCAGTTTGCAGATACTAACAAGTTTTACCCCTGGGGGTCGCTATTTACCTATATTTTGAAAAACCAGTTTCTTGATGAAGTGATGTAACTGGATAACTGTAGTGTGTGGTTTACAGTTTAAAGAAACATTGATTCTGGAAAAGTCTAAATTTAGATGAAAGTTCCTAGGGACTAAAATACTATCCTTTGTAAATTAAGTGATTCCACAGAGCCAATGATTTTTCTAGAGATTTCATTCAGAGATAACTAAATAGTAATTATGTTCAAAATAGCCATGTATGTATTTCAGGAGACTTGAAAATGCTTTACCAATCTGAGGCAGTTACGGGCTAGATGCTTTCCCAGTCCCCAGGGAATGGTGGAGGAGACACGGGGCTTGAAAAAGGACAAAGGACTCAGGCAGGAGAGTTAGGTTCTACTCTGGCTTATTTTTCACTGACCAGGGATCTGATCCAGTCTCTTATGCCCAGATTTTCCCTTTGTAAATTAAGGTAGAAGGCTCTGCATTATTTCAATACTCCCTTCTGGTCCTATCTTTCTAAGAGCCCTTGTCACTATCAGTCAGATTTTAAAGTTTTCAGATGAAAGGGAATGAAACTATTTTTACTATTTCATCTCCATGGTAGACAAATTGCAAAATAGCAAAACAAAAGTATGATTTTTTTGTGTGTGATACAGCAGAATGAAGTGACTATCACTAGAAGATTTTCTTTTTCAGTGATGTGAAGGGGGAACTGATGCCCTGGAAAGTTTATAGCTTTTTAGGTCAGGTTAAGTGCTTTTTATCAGTTTTGCTTAAAGAATTATTATTTTATCAATGCCTATTTTTTTTCAATTATTCACTTGGTGCTGATTGATCCAAAAGAGTAAAAAGTCCTGGCCCAAGAGCTGCTGGATTCTTTTTCTTTCCCAACTTGCAGCCAAGAAAGCTTCACTCTCAATGAACCACATACCCTTCATTTTCAGACTTGGTGCTGTTTCAGTCTCCAGGACTAGTTCTGTGCCAGGCGTCCCCTGATCCTGTGCCTCTGATCAATGATAACAAAAATACCTAGTGTTTGTAGCACGCTCTAAAAAGAATTTTACACGTTAAATGTTTTTCATAACAACCCTGCGAAATCAAGCAAGTAGTATTACCTACCTAATTTTGGACTTCTGGAAATCAAGATCCAGAAGGAGTAAGTGATTTATCCAAGTGATTTGTGCAGTTTATAAGCTAACTATGAATTGAATCCAGATTTTCAGTCTCCAAATGTTTACTTTCTGAAGATCCAGATTCTCTTTTATACTAAGTTCAGTTCACAGAATTCTGTTCTGACATTTTTCTCGTGTTTGAGGCTCTGGGCTAGTAGATTGTCTTACAATGCCATCTATTATGGGCTGAATTGTGTCCCCACAAGATTCTTATGTTGAAACCTTAACCCCCAGTAACTCAGAATGTAACTGTATTTAGATAGGGCCTTTAAAGTGATGATTAATTTCAATGAGGCCATTAGTGTAGGCTCTAACCCAACTTGACTGGTGTCTTTCTAGGAAGAGAAGTTTGGACACACGTAGAGACACCAGGGATGTTCATGCACAGAGGACAGACCATGTGAGGACAAAGCAAGAAAGTTGACCATTTTCAAACCAAGGAGAGAGGCCTGGGAAGAAAACAAACCTACTGACACCTTGATCTTGGATGTCCAGCCTCCAGAACCGTGAGAAAATTAAGTTCTGTTCTTTAAGCCACTCAGTCTTCTGTGGTGTTTTGTTATGGGAGCCTTAGCTGACTAAGGCACCATCCATCTGAAAATAATGACGTAGTATCTAACATGCCAAGCACTGTGTTGCTCTTTGGGATTGAGAGATAAATGATATAGGCCATCTCCTCAAGGCCCTCATAATCTAGTGTAATGTGTGCTTATAGTGGTGATCTGTGGGGAGGGGGAAACAAACAGCTAATACTATAAGGTGTGCTGAGTTACGACAGGGAATCCATAGAGAATCATGGAAGTACAGAGAAGGAGGCTTTGTCTCAGCCTGAGTTAAAGTGGGGTAGAAGTAGAGGTGGGGAGCCCAGAGAAGGTAACTTGAAGAGCAGTGAAAGTTAAACATCCCCTCACCCCACAAATTATTTCATAGGATCTAGTCATGGTCCTGAACTCCATCTGGGTGAAGGCCAGTTATCTGCTTAGATATTCTTGATTTCAAATATGTACGTAGATTTTCAGGATTGTTAGCCTCTGGATTTTCTTTTCCCTTACTCTGTCAACAAACCTAACACAGCTCTGATACCTACTGTTTGCCTGAAGTACCTACACCTTCCTATCTGTGAAAATCCCTTTGGAAGCCATGTCTTAGCACATCCAACTGGTTCTTGCCATAGCTTGTGAAAACTTGCAATTCTGCGTTCTACACATGTGATAATTTCTCCTGTCCAGCAGAAGTTAACCAGGCCATTGTAGACTTTGTTCTAAGATCTAACAGTATCTGTGTAGAATAATCAAGCCAGACTATAGGCTTCCTACCAAATAGCCCTTATCTATGGGAGCATCATGGGTTTTTGCAGCTCATCTTTATCTAACTGTCCATAGAAAATTAGAGATAAACATGATGTCATTAGTTTGGCTACACTGCTGAATACAGAGAAAATATTGTCTACTGTGAAATAGGTTTACAATGTCCATAAGTAATGTAGGACTCGAGAGAAGATGGCATCATGGAACTTGTGGTTATCCATATGGAAAATTTTTGTATATCCATATGGAAAAAATTGAATTTAACTCCTTCTTTACACCACACGCAAAAATTAATTCTAGGCATCTTTTAGATTTAAGTTTGAATGGCAAAATAGCAAAACTTTTAGTATAAATAAAGCTCACCTGGAAGAGTTCTGAGTATCTTTGAGACTAAACTTCACAACATCGTCCAATTTGTCTGCTTGTGTGACTGTGCATTGAGTGATGGTAACAAGGCATCCTGCACAGATATCGGAGCACATTAAGAGGAGCGAAGGCTCTCTTCAGAAAGAGAGGGAGGAAGCTGGAGCTTCAGACTTTAGCATGAGCTGCTGCTGAGTTGAAGCTCAATCTGCAAAGGCTTGTTCCATCTTGTTCTTGGTCTGCAGCCATAGGCTTGGCTTAATTAGAATGGTTAGGGGACAATATTTTGAATGTGGCCACTCAAAAAGTGGTGCTTGTAGCCTTTCTTTTGAAAAATTATTTCTTACTTTGAAGACAAGCTAAAGATTCTTTACACTATTGTAGAACACACCAGTGACTTATGTTTCACAGTCTTTTATAGTAGAGTTGTGAACTTCTACTGTTAACACTGATGACTCTCACCTAGCACATTTTCCTCACATGGAGCTTAGCATCATTGTGGTGGAAATGGGGTAGGGGAGGGCTCTCTTATGTATCCAGAACTAAGGCTTATGCCTTAACTTGTGCCTGGTAAATTGTATCCACTATGAATATTTAAATCAGAATTCTAGGGTACCATCTATTTCTGGAGAGGCCCTCCAATTAGGAGTTCATAGTTATACTCTAAGGGAGGCTTTGAAAAAAATCCTTCAATACTGCCACTCTCATGATGAGGTTGGGTGAAGGTAGCAGGACTCTTGAAAATACTTCCGGCCACCTGATGTGCCTCTCCTGTTGCTTTCTATTGTTTTACTTCCCCCATGCTGCTAATTTGTCTTCCATTGCGTGGTCTTTCCTGCTCATTCAAATAATCTTTCAAACTCAGTTTTGCTGGAAAATATTAAAGGTTATAAATATTAAGGTTATAAATCTAAATAAATGACAGCAGTCTGGATTCAAATATCTAATCCTTCAGTAAAATCTGTTAGCACCACTGATTGCCAGATTTAAGGATACCATATGTGGCTTTCTCTAGATATCAATGAAATAATTTTTATCCACCCTCCATTCCTACTTCCTTCTTTCTGTCCTTCCTCCAAAAACAAATATTTTTTGAGAGTCAGTTATTTCTAAGTAATGAGAATACATAAGTGAACAAAATTAAGTCTCTCGTTCAAATGGAATGACATGAATAATAAACATTAAAACATTAAAATATAATATATCAAATAATTATATGTATTGTTAACGAGGTCATCGAGAGGATGTGACTGATGGTTAACCTGTGAGCTGGATCCAGGCAATTGGAGGCTTAACCCCTCCCCTGTCCTTGGAATGTATGCTCAGCTCACCCATACTAGGAGCCGCTTTAGGGGTGCAACCCTGAGAGAGTAATGTGTTATTGAGACCATCTGGACTGAATACATGACTGGACCCCATTAAGGCCTCTATATAAATGCTTAAGATGCTTGTGGGCATGTGCTGAGCTCTACTCATCTTGAGGTTGCCCAGGACAAGCCTTGTATGTAAATTCTCTTGCCACCTGCCAATCTGGAGTGATCTGCCCCTTTCTTGGGTCTTTCTTTACCTCCCCTGTACAGTGGCCAGTTTCAGACTTCACCATGGGAACTCCTGAGGTTGCAAACCAACAATTGGTGAGCCAGCCAGGGAACTGAAGAAATGAGTCTTGGGAAAGAGGCATCCATAGTAGACATCTGGGGATGGCCATTGACCTCTAAGTGGGGGAGGGCTGACCTGTACGCTAGATGCTTGTGGACTGCAGAGTGAGTACTAGGATGCCCCGAAAACCCAGGCTGGTTTGATGCATCTCTTTGAGGAAGGGAGACAAATGGCTGTGCAGTGGGCTGGCCTCTACTGTGGGCAGGTCAGCGGGACACTGATGCTCAATTAGAGGCTGAAGCATGAGTTAGAAAGTCAAAAAAAATAGCTGAGGTTAGAGAAGGTTGTCCACTGCTCTGCTAGCTTCAGGGCTGGCAGACAAGGTGGGAAAGCAGGTTAATAAATTGGAGACCTTAGTGAGATGTTTTGCAAAGCTAAGGAGGGCACAAGGTGCCACAGATTAAGGTCCAAGCACTTGGAACAAAGCCTGGTTGAGACACTAAGAGTTGGAATCCCTGGGAAAGTGATGAGAGTGAAAAGGAGGATGTTATGGAGATTAACAGTGCAATGGAAGAAGCACCCCATGTTGTCTGACCCCTAATGTAGAGGAAAGCAAAAACACTGCATTAGCAACTCAGCCAGCAGGGCAGCCCCCAGTTCAGGAAATGTTCACAATGAAAGAGTATGCATCCACTGAGCTTATTGATATGGCAGCTAAGTTCCAACAAAAGGCCAGGGACAGTATCTAGGCATAGCTAGTATGGCTATGAGAATTGGGGGCCATGGTATTTCTCTAACCAGGCACGAGGCAGAGAAAATGAGCAACGTCACCACACATGATGCCCACCAGCAGCACCTGCATGGTAGTCAGGAGGTTCAAGAGACTCACTTCCTTATAGATTGGATTATTTTATCCTGTAGGGAGGCGTGGCCCAATGAGGGCCTGGAAATCTATGGAGGAGGAGCAGAATTTTAGGGAGGTAGGAATGAGACAGGCCATCTACACTCCTGTCTTTGAAGACCCTGATTGGGCCACATTCACTGCAGGAATGAAAGCCAAGATACTCCAGTTCTCCTCAGCACCTGGTATGGGACCTGATATTCATGCTGGCCTAGCCATAGGACAAGACGTTTATGATGTTGGACAGTCCATTGCTGATCTGGGGGAAACTGACAAATCCTGGGAACAGGTATGGACTGTGGGAAAGACCCAAAACAGAGAGGGAGCTTGAGAAGCCAAAAGCCTATCCCAGTTGGCTGTAAAGTGTCTGGTAAAGGTAACTGGGAGCAAATGTGGTTTGACCTCATTGCTGCAGGGCCCCCACCTGAAAAGACAGACCAGCAACCCAACACTGTGTTTTTGGCCTGTAGAATGCCTTAAAACCTGAACAACAGTTCAGACCTGCCCCAACTACCCCAAGTGCTCCACAGGCTCCAGCAGAGGCATCATGGGATGCGTGCTTCCTATGCCCTGGGTATAGGATGCAGGCCAAGGTCGCCTACAGGTGAGGGCCATTGGGAATGATTGGGGCCCCATGTTGAGCTCACTATTCACTGTCCCCCAGCAATAAACAAAAGGCTCTGGTTGATACTGGAGCCAAATGTACTCTAATCCGTGTAACCCTCAGAATTTTCCTGGCCCCCTCAGTGCCATCGATGGTTATGGAGGACAAACAGTTATGGTCAGTAAGGTTCCTTTGATGTTGCAAATTGGGTGTTTTCCCCCATGGGAATACAAGGTTTTTCTCTCTCCAATGCCAGAGAGCATAGTGGGCATTGACATCCTACAAGGTCAAACTCTGCCAACCTCTACTGGAGAATTCCACCTCCAGTTTAAAGTAATCAAACCAGTGCTGAGGGGAAATGCCAACTGGGAACTGGTAAGTCTACCACCCCAAGAAAGAGTGGTAACTGTCAAACAATATAAATCACCTGGGGTTAAGGGAAATAAGGTAATAGGAGAAATTATCCAAAAACTGCCCTGAACAGGTATCGTACACCCTGCCCATAGTGCTTCCAGCAGCCGGGTATGGCTGTTGAACAGCAGTTTTAAAGATGAATAAACAATTGTAGTAGATGAATAAAGGAAGGTAAAGATAGGGTGACTGGTGGAGATGGGGGGTTAGGTGGTGCTGTTTTATAGGTGGTTGTCAAGAAGGCGACATTTGATCAATACCAGAAAGTAACTAAGGAATGAGCCATGTAGATACCAGGAAAAAGAGGATTCTGAGCAGAAATTAGCAAGTGCAGGTGTCCTGAGGTGAAGTTTGCTTGGTGTGTTAAAGCAACAACGGAGTCCAGTAAAACTGGAGGAGAGTGAGTGAGCCAGTAGTGGTGGCCATAAGGCCCAAGAGATGTCATGGATTTGGGAATTTACTCCAAATAAAATGTGAAGCCAAAGGAAGGTTTCATTATATGCAGAAAATTTTTTAAGATAGATTTTTGCTAAACTTTCCAAAATTCCTAAAATTGATTAGTGCTTCTAGTTCCAATTCTTCTGGGTTTTATAGTCATAAGTGGAAAGAATTAAACTTTCATGTAGTAAACAAATATAGGTAAACAATATTCTGGGGAGATATGTGATTTCCCAGAAGTAAATGATAACAACATTCTAAATTGATAAATAATAGCACTATAACTCTATTCCAGCTGTTCTGAACTATGTGTGGAAGCATTTGGGCACCGTCAATTACTGCCAGGAGTTAGGGTGAAACTTGAAAATTATTTAATATTTCCTCTCATAATAAGCATTATGTATTTAAGCATTACCAAACACTGTCAAAATGAATGTGGTATTTTCCACAGTGAACTTGTAAGACCAATCTTTGCTCTGCCACATACTTACTCTTTTACCTTGAGCAAATTCCCACAACATCTTTGAGGCTCAGTTTCTTTATTCCCAGCATGGGCATCATAGGATCTAATTTACAGATAATGTCTGTTAAGGACTTACCCCAGTTTTTACCACATAGTAAACATTTAAAAATAGTTGTAGCTACAACAACTATATTGTTTTTGCTCTCTCTCAGTATTGTTGCATATTGTAACTAAAATAGGTTACCATGTTTGCATTCTGTTCACTAAAGCATACTTATTAACATTTATTGATATACTCTTAATTTTTTATAAATTCTGAGGATACAAAAATAATATGTACAAGAATAAAACAAAGAAACCCCATAAATGCAAATAATTTAGACAGATAAGCAATACATTCTTTTATACAAATCAATTAACATGAAATTTTAATTTCAGAATAGCCAGCCTTTGCTTAGTATTATTAGGACTTATTTTTTTGTTGTTGTTCAAAGAATGTTTGACAATGCCTATTTTTTCTTGACTCACCTGGCATTTTGCTGATAATATATGTTCAAAAAATGCTTGGCAAAGAAAGTGTGTGTGTGTGTGTGTGTGTGTGTGTGTGTGTGTGTGTGAGAGAGAGAGAGAGAGAGAGAGAGAGAGAGAAAGAAAGAAAGAGAGATTTAAAAAGTAAACCACAATTGGGACTCTTGTACATTGCTGATAAGAATGTAAAGTGGTACAGCCACTATGGAAAACAAAATGGCTGTTCCTCAGAAAGAATTATTATGTGATCCAGCAACTCCACTTCTATGTACATACCCAAAAGAATTGCAAGCAGGAACCAAAACCAAAACAGATACATGTCCACCAATGTTCATAGCAAACATTATTCACAGTAACCAAAAAGTGAGAACAACCCAAATATCCATCATCAAATGATTAGATAAACAAAATGTGATATATACATACAATGGAATATGATTCAATCTAGAAAAGAATGGAATTCTGATAAAGGAATGGAATGGACAAACCTGGAAAACATCATACAATTTGAAATAAGCTAGATTTTTAAAAATATTGTATTATTCCACTTATATGAGTCATATAGAATAGGCAAATTCACAGAGGCAGAAAGTCTAATAGAGGTTACCAGAGGCTGGCGGAAGGGGAAAATGGGGAGTTTCTGTGAAATGGGTACAAAGTACAAAGTTCTGTAAATGAATAGTGTGATGGTTATACAGCATTGTGAATGTACTTAATCCCATGGAATTTTATGCCTGAAATGGTTAAAATAGTAAATTTTATGTTTGTGTATTTTACCTCAATTAAAAAAGAAAAAATAGTCTGTTTAGAATTTTCAAAACCAAAATATCTTCAAAAATAAATTGGCTAAATATTGCCCAGATAAATATAATTATTTATTTAGTGATACATGTTGTTTTATACATTCAATTATTGAAAATTTATTACATATTATGGTTGTTTTCCCAGCTCATTTCCTAGAACATTATGTACCAGCCATGCAGTTCGGGGAGAGAGGTATGGGGTATTCATATTTTTACACCCTCCAGAATTGTTTTAACCTATCATGGTAATTTGGTGCTTCTTGTCACAGAGATTGCTTCAGAGATGGGTAGTTGCCCAGGCATAAGACAACATATTAAGGGCTACAATATTAATGTCTATGAAAGGAGCATAGCTGTAGACTAACCACCTCAACTACTGAATGCTTCCATTCTCCAAGAAATGGAGATTTGACTGTGTCATGGACATTTTTAAAAAAATTGAAGTGTAGTTGTCTTACAATATTTCAGGTATGCAGCAAAGTGATTCAGTTATACATACATACATATGTGTATATGTATATATATGTATATGTGTATTCTTTTTCAGATTCTTTTATAGGTTATTGCAAGATATAGGTTGTCCTTTTTTTTAGCATCTTTATTGGGGTATAACTGCTTTACAATGTTGTGTTAGTTTCTTCTGTATAACAAAGTGAATCAGCTGTACGTAAACATATATCCCTATATTCCCTCCCTCTTGCATCTCCCTCCCACCCTCCCTGTCCCACCCCTCTAGGTGTTCACAAAGCACTGAGCTGATCTCCTTGTGCTATGCAGCTGCTTCCCACTAGCTATCTATTTTATGTCAATGCTAATCTCTCACCTCGTCCCAGCTTACCCTTAGGTTATTGCAAGATATCATAGCTGTTGAATATAGTTCCATACTGTACAATAGGTCCCTGTTGTTTATCTATTTTGTATATCCATTAATCCCAAATTCCTAATTTATCCCTCCCTCTCTCCCCCCTTTGGTAACTATAAATTTGTTTTCTATGTCTGTGAGCCTATCTTTGTTTTGTAAATAAGTTCACTTTTATCATTCTTTCAGTTTCCACATGTAAGTAATATCATATGAAATTTGTCTTTCTCTGTGTAACTTACTTCACTTAGTATGATAATCTCTAGGCCCATCCATGTTGCTGTAAATGACATTATTTCATTCTTTTTATGGTTGAGTAATATTCCATTATATATATATAATCTTTTTTTCTCAAAATATATCACAACTTTATAATAACTGCAATTCCATAACTTTCTCTGGCTATTAAATGTTACCATGTCTTAAAAATTCTTACAGGAGTACTGTTTCAAAATCAAGTTATAATTTTCCAGATATAAATAAACAAGTTACATAAAAACTGCCATTTAATTTTATTGGTACACTTACTAAGTTGTCCAAGTTTGTCCAATAAAGGTCTTTTTATTAATGATTCATAAATTCGTTTGAACTTTAAATTTTCTCTTTTAATAGATAGATATGTACTCATCTGTTAACATTTCTTTTGGTTTTAATTTTATGTACTGTATTTATAGCTACTTTTGTAGGTTTTTCTTTTTTGTGTATTTGGTTTTTTATTGAAGTGCAGTTGATTTACAATGTTGTGTTAGTTTCATGTGTACAGCAAAGTGATTCAGAGATATATATATATATTCTTTTTCAGATTCTTTACCCTTATAGGTTATTACAAAATACTGAGTATAGTTCCCTGTGCTATACAGCCTTGTTGATTATCTATTTTATATATAGTAGTGTGTATATGTTAATCCCAAATTCTGAATTTATCCCTAACCCCCCTTTCCTATTTGGTAACCATAAGTTTGCTTTCTATGTCTGTGGGTCTATTTCCATTTTGTATATAAGTTCATTTTTTTTTAAGATTCCACATAGAAGCAATATATATATATATTTGTCTTTCTCTGGCTTACTTCACTTAGTACGATAATCTTCATAGTACAATGGACTTCATAGTCCATCCATGTTGCTGCAAATGGGATTATTTCATTATTTTTTATGGCTGAGTAATATTCCTGTGTGTGTGTGTGTGTGTGTGTGTGTGTGTGTGTGTGTATACCACATCTTCTTTATCTGCTCATCTGTCAGTGGACATTTAGGTTGCTTCCATGTCTTGGCTGTTTTAAATTGTGCTGCAATGAACACTGGGGTGCATGTATCTTTTCGAATTATGGTTTTCTCAGATATATGCCCAGGAGTGGGATTGCAGGATTATATGGTAGCTCTATGTTTAGTTTTTTAAGGAACCTCCATACTGTTCTCCATAGTGGCTGTACCAATTTACATTCCCACCAACAGTGTAGGAGGGTTTCTTTTTCTCACACCCTCTCCAGCATTTATTTTTATAGACTTCTTGATGATGGCCATTCTGACCAGTGTGAGGTGATACCTTATTATAGTCTTGATTTGCACTTCTGTACCACATCTTCTTTATCCATTCGTTTGATAGACATTTAGGTTGCTTCCATGTCTTGGCTATTGTAAATAGGGCTGCAGTGAACATTGGGGTGAATGTATGTTTTCAAATCAGTTTTTATACGGATACTTTCATGGCCTAGCATCACAAAACACAACCAGTCTACACTAAAAACTATGTTCCAGGGAATTCCCTGGTGGTCCAGTGGTTATGATTCTGTGCTTCCACTGCAGGGCATGTGGGTTCGATCCCTGGTCAGGGAAATAAGATCCCGCAAGCTGCATGGCCAAAAAAAACAAAACCAACCAAACAAACAAAAAACCAAATAAAACCCCCAAAACGAAACAAACAAAAATCTATGTTCCCAGTAAATTCACTGGCATGTTATGAAACATTAGAGCCTCACCTGTCCTCAGGAAAGGTGTCAGTATTTTGGTATTTTTTTAAGAGTTTAAAAATAACTTGAGAGCAACTAGAAAAACCACTGGCAAACAGAGGGAGAAGCATGTGAAGCTATAATAAAATTACCTGTGTTTCCTTTCTCTTTGTTTAATATGCTAAATGCAGAACAGTGCTGGGTGTATCCCTAGGTTCATTTAACCGAAACTCTGTAATTTTGCCCAAGAACATTCAGAACAGACAGTGTCCACCTTCCCCCGCAGCCCCTCTTACTTAAAGCAAGAGAATCTTCTAAAGCAAACAGAGACAAATTGTTCTCAGTCTGAAACTAAATCACCTTTGGTGGAGGTGGAAAAGGCCTTTGACTACAAAGAATACAATAGCCAGTTATTTTGGTATTGTTTCTCTGTTAGGTAAGTGCAGGCTTGTGTCCTTTCTCCTCCCTTCCTCCCTTTTTCCATTATCTGTCAAAAGAGGAACAGCAAAAATCAAGCGAGCTAAAATAAAATAAAGTAAAATAAAATCATGGGGACAAATGATTGAATCAGATATAATCTTAAGGAGACAGAGTTTAAATTCTGTTTTTGATGTTTTAGTTATACAATTGTACACAAGGTTCATTTTGGTTTAGCTTTTGTAAAGGTATATACTTTTGTATTCAAGGAGAAGTATTAAACTGGAGTTTAGGAGGTGAAATTACTTTCTATAAATGCATGGAAAGGAGGTTTTCATGGAAGCATTACCAAACAGGAATCTTAATTCAAGGCATTTGACCACTATCATTCTGTGTCTAATTGGGGGGAATAAATTACTGAAAAATGTTATACATTTTTCCAAATAGCGCTTTGGTAAGTCGCAAAAAGGCATTCAAAGGGACACAAATTGTTGAAGGTTTTAAAAGAATAAATAGAAGTAACTGGAAACTAAACCCAGCAAAACTGTTGAGCAGATGTGGGGACCACCATTTGATAGGGATTTGGGAGAAATGTGGTTTCTCACTACTCCTCACTTGAACTTTGAGCAATTATTTTGTGCTTTTTAGCCTACATAATGTACATGACTTGAAATTCCTGTAGACAAGGGAACATTTCTAAATGTTTAGAAACCTAACAGCATGTCTAGAGGAATTATTTCTCTAAGATTAGAAAGAAAAGGGAGAATGTGCTGGCAGTGATTAGAAGAGTTTCTGTTCCTTTAGAAGATGATCAAAGTTTGTAATGAAAACCTCCCTTGCAGCTGTCCAGCAAACGTGCTGGGTGTGTGGTAGGAGGGGCCAGTGTCAGACACCTGAGGCTCCATTGAAGATCTCCCAATCTAAGCGACCCAAGGTGGCTCAAGGCTCTGGGTAAATGACTTACTCTGCCTTGTTTGTAACTCCTTTTCCACGATTTTTTTCATTTAACTGTATTTATTATGCAAAGAAAATGATGATAAGAGCAACAATTCTGAAAGAAATGTATTCACTCAAAAGTCCATCTCTTAAAACATTTTTCTTTTTTTTTTGTTTCTTTCCTTGTTCCTTTACAATATTTATTGTTCATGTGAACCTATGTCATTTATAAGTAGTTGTAATCACTTCAAAGATACGGTTTTGAATTCACCCCAGTATTTCACCCCAGCATCTGTTTATGAGAATTATTCCATGTTCCCGTTAGTTTTAAAATCATCTCATTAATGGCCATGACTGCCTGTTTCTGTAGTATTTGACAATTAAGTTTTATCAGTCTTTTGTAGCCACAAATAATATTAAGAAAGGTACTATAAATCCCTTTTTAGAGAGTAAATGTTTTTGTAAAAATATATGTCAGGAGCCTGAGGTACAGGGTGAGACATTAAAGCTTCAGCTAAGACCAAGACTTCTGAGAAAGGACAGAAGTATGTGAAAGAGACATACAGGAGAAATTATTTAGCCTTCTTGTGAGACAATGGAAAGTTAGTGGGGAAAAGAGCCAATAATACTGATATGTTCACCATTGTTTAGCTTTTTTCCCCATTTATTATTATTTTATTTCTTATTTTAAAATTTTTCTATTTTTTCTCATTTTAATTTTCTTATTCTTTTATCTTTCTTATTTTTTTCTTCATAAAGATTTAAAGAGGAAACATATATGATAACAATTGTTCTTGATAAATATTGCCAAATTATTTCTAAAATAGTTTCTCATTGACTTTGCCATTAACATAAAACAAGAGCAATCAATTCCTCCAAATATTATTAGCAGCCTCCATATATTACACAGCATTTAAATGAACTCAAGAGAGTTTATCATGGTGAGTATAGGGTGAGGAAAAGTATTGCCTGAATTGCTTTGGAGATAAAGACAACCGAGTGGGTATATCTGACTATAATTATATTTGCTAGTTGTATTGTATCCTTCATTACCTAGCTATTGTGTTATTAGTTAAAAATCTCTCTTCTAGGAACCTCTTCCCATCCATTCAAATGGTTGCAGTGAGAGTTGCCATATTATTGTTACACAATTTTATTTTCCATCGTCACCATTGGCTGGACCAGAGATGAGACTTTGACCCATTTGGGCTATTGAGTTCCTTCGCTGGGAATATAGGTGAACACTGGAATCAATTTATCCTTGTTTCCAAGATTGTAATATGGGAGACTCATGGGTTATTGGTTGTTTGTTTTATCACATGGATTGTGAAGGAGGTGAAGCTTGTCTGCAGGAATATCATACAAGAGGAATATCTAGAGAGAGAAGCAGACACCAAGTGGTGAAAGAAGCTGATGGCATTGGAGCTCATGTTCCAATTCTTTCATGATGTTTAAATCTTGAATTCTCTCTTCTTTTCTTATTTACTCTTGAGGCCTCTTGGATAGATGCACAGTACCGCTGTGCACTTTTCTGCCTGTATGGTGATCTGCTGGGGAATCTTACCTTGGAATCTCATGCTTCTCTGAGATGAACTTTGCTCTTGGTTAAGCCTGCATTAACTATCAGTTAATTCTATTTGCCTCTTGTTATTGGAAAAATAATTATCCTCTGAACTAATTCACAATAATTTGTAAATACAGGTTAATAGTTTGATGTACATTCCCAAACCTGGTAAATCAGAATTTTCCAGAAAGATACTACAATTTTCTATTTCTTTGTTATGCCAGTTATTACAGAGAACTTAAGGAGAATCACTCAGCAAAATGTGAGGTACTGAAATAGTCTGGACTGGCCTCTCTCTATTTTCTGCCTTTCCTTTCTGCCTGCCTCTCTCTCTCTCTGGACCGACCACCTCTCTTTTCTGTGCTGCATATTTCTTCTTTTCTTCAGCTGCCTGTATGTGGCCCAGGCAGGTGCGTGTTGGGGGGGACCTATATACAAAGCTGACAAGTAACTTCCATATTTGGTCAGAACTGAACAATACAACTCCACTTGGACTTCATGATCACTCGGTAAAAAGTAAAGTCCCAGGAGCCCCTGCTAACACCAGTCTTCACTCTTCATCTATTTACAGCTTGCTACATCCTGACACAGTCACATGATAAGTATGTTTCACTTTTAGATCCACTGTTAACCAACGTAAGTCTCTCAATATTCCCTGTTTCACTGGCTGAGGGAGACGAGTCTGATTAGCAAAATTGATCATTTCCCCTGACCATGAGTCATGTACGAACTGATGGATTGGCTACCTTGGTGTCAGGTGCTCAGTCCTGGTCCTATTCCAATGACAGGAAGTGTGGATTTACAGAGAGTGAACTCTTGTCACCTAGGCATAACAGAAATCCTTTTAGCAGAGGGATTGGGCAAACATGATATTAAATGATTCCGTTTTTTAAGTGAAATCTCGATTGATCTTAACCACAAAATAAGGTAAGAAGAGATATAATTTTTTTAAATTTAAAAGATGACTTAATAAATTTTTCTCCCTTCTTTCCTTCCTTCCTTCCTCCCTCCCTCCCTCCCTCCCTCCCTCCCTCCCTCCCTCCCTCCCTTCCTTCCTTCCTTCCTTCCTTCCTTCCTTCCTTCCTTCTTTTGTACAAATGCTCACACACATACACACACACACGCGGTCTAGATAGCTGCAGTTAATGATCCTAATTTTTCAGAATTAACCATGTAATAACCCACAATTGTTTACTCAGCTCTTTGGAGGCATGCTTAGTCTTAATTTTCTGTCTTTTTTTTTTTTGTCTTCCCCTTCTCCATCAGGAAATAATATAGGATAACACAGTAGAAAGAGCACTTAGAGACCAGCAACTTAGATCCCCTGACAATCACCAACTAACTGATTGTTTTTGAGAAGTCATCTAGGTTTATCTAACACTCTCTCTCTCTCTCTCTGTATATATATATATATATATACACACTATATAGTATATATATAAAAAACATATATATATACATATATAATATATATGTATGCATATATTTATATTTATAAATATGTCATAATATAATAATGTTTATAAATATTTTTATATTTACCACAGACAAAAGGAAAATGTGATGACTCTAATACTCAACACATGTATTTATAAAACTGTCAATTTCTCAAATATAAATTACAATGGGTTCAAACTTTTAAGCAGCAATACAAAAATGAATAAATTATCATTTATAAAATGTACAATGTCTACAAAATTAGGAAGACTGTATGGCCCCAAAGGAGAATAACATTTCTATTTACTGAGATGAAGGAGCTATTCCTTCCATGGGTCCTCATAGAGAGGGCACCATATAAATGTAATAAAAAATATTTCTAACTATCTCCTGAAAGTAATTACAGAAGTAAGTAATTCCTGTCATGATTAAGGGAATGGGCTCTGAAAATTGCACTCAAGTTTTCATATCACCATTTTCAAGCTGAGTGACCTTGAGCAAATTACTCAATCTCTTTGTGGCTCTGCTTCCTCATTGTTAAAATAGGGAAAACAATCGTTGTTCACTCAAATGTGTTGTGAGGATTAAATTAAATCTCGTGCTCATGATTCTTAGAATAGTGACTGGCACATAATCAACACTTAATAAGCTATTATTATTTCTGAAATACAGTTTATTATTTTTTTTAAAATTATTTTAAAATAAAATAATAGCCTAACACCAAATTGCATTTCTGTCACAATACGGTTTTGAGCAAGCCAAATGTTTCAGAGTTCTGTGACAATCAGACCCAATCCAGGGAGATACTTTAAAGTAGACAAATAAATGGACCACCTATTCTTCAGACAATCATCCGTAAATAGTTTTGTTCAACTCAGTTTGTGGTAGCTATTGATCAGCAGTGATTTTGTGGTTATACTCTTTGACAAGTACTGGGAGTGCAGTTTTTCTGAGTTAAGTGCTAAACTCATGTTTTGAAAGGGCTAAAAGGCAAAGTTGAGAAGCTCGATAAAAGCACGTGTCTTAATAGAAACCCTCTATCTCTGCATGGAGATGGCCAGAGGCTACCTGTGGGAAATAACAACACTCTAGTTAAAATATAATCTGGCGTTTGACCCAGCATCTAGATGGATGTGCGATTGAGGCTCACTCATTTTAATCAGAAAGCAGAGGTACACTACAAAATGTAAGGTAGATAGCTAGTGGGAAGCAGCCGCACAGCACAGAGATATCAGCTCAGTGCTTTGTGACCGCCTGGAGGGGTGGGATAGGGAGGGTAGGAGGGAGGAAGATGCAAGAGGGAAGAGATATGGGAACATATGTATATGTATAACTGATTCACTTTGTTATAAAGCAGAAATTAACACACCATTGTAAAGCAATTATACCCCAATAAAGATGTTAAAAAAAAAAAAAGAAAGCAGAGGTACAATGGTTTCACCTTGGAATGTTTTGGAAGCAGGTATAAACAAATGCTCACCTCAACCGTAAATAAAGACTCTATGAGTGAAATCCTCACAGAATATTTAACCTTGAGCAATATCCCTTACTTGTATGTGCACCAAATATATGCCAAAGTAACTGAATGGATTTAACATACTGTATAGGTTTATTGATTAAGAGCCATTTAAGAGTTATAGAACATGTACTCAAAATAATCATTTTGTTTATAGAATGTTTCATGGTACAGTTTATGTTTAAAATTGCATAAACTGTATAGTCTACTGGCTGTAGACTAGATTGCTGGAAGGCAATGGTGAAATCAGGAAGATAAATTAGGATGCTCACAGTGAATCAGTTCAAGGATTTGTAAAAGCCCCTGGCAGGGAGCCCACAAATTTCATTCCCAATCCTGATGTTCATATCCCCAGTTTCAGCTGACTCCTTCAAGGAATATGAGAAACCGTAGTTAAAAATATCACCAAATGGGGCTTCCCTGGTGGTGTAGTGGTTGAGAGTCCGCCTGCCGATGCAGGGGACACAGGTTCGTGCCCCGGTCCGGGAAGATCCCACATGCCGCGGAGCGGCTGGGCTCGTGAGCCATGGCCACTGAGCCTGCGCGTCTGGAGCCTGTGCTCCGCCACGGGAGAGGCCACAGCAGTGAGAGGCCCGCGTACCGCAAAATAATAATAATAATAATATCACCAAATGATCTTTTAAACCTTAGCAGTGCATGTGTGCCTTGACTGGGGCAATGTACTTTTTAAAACAAACCCTACACAGCTTGCCAGGGATCTGAACTGGGATCAGAAACAAGAGCTGTCAGTAGGAGGAGTAAGGTGACAGTCCCTTTGCAGTCGACACTGATACCGATGGCCAAACGACACTTCTTTTTGCTAATTTTTTTTCTGTGAATTCTGGAGATTTAAAAGTTCACAAAACTGTCAAAGTGAACATATAATTACTCGGAACTCCAAGTCTCTTACTGGAAAGTGATAGAGAAAAATTCCATCAGGATTCTTATTTTTGGCTGTCCAACTAGCCATGTTTCAGAAAAGAAACCATAATCGTTGAAGCTTACTTTCCAGGGAAACTACTACACTAAAGTTAGAAAACTTGTGAATCAATACATTTACATTGCCCATCTGGCAATATTAGGAAGTATTACCAATACAGAGCACTCTTTAAAGGCAGATGAAGTTATATTGCCAAAATATTAATTTTAAATTCAGATCTGTATTAAGAACTTGGAAGGGTCTGAAATTTTATCCTATTTGCACACTAACATGTTAGCCTGCTACAGTTTCATGGATACTGGTAGGAGACATGAAACTCTTGGGTCAGAGACAAAGAATTTTATTACTCTAGGTGTGGCAAACAGCATGAGTCTTAATTTGCATTGACCCCTTGCCCGACCTCCCACCAAGCCCCACAGGAGCCATGCAGAGGTGGGCCCAGGTGGATGCTGTGCAGGTAGTGCATTTGCATCACAGCTGAGGGACCTCAAGCTTAGTAAACCTCAATCTTTTGTAAAATGGATGCAAGCAAACCTGTCCAATCTTTGCTCTAGAGGGAGATATTATCTTTATTATACTGGACAGTAAGCAAATCTGCCCTCTGCTTCAGAGGCAGTTTATCTATCTTCCATGGCTCTTTGCTATCCAAACATCCTTCCAAAGAGAGCCCAGTAAAAGATCTATCAGTAACTCTTCTCATAAGACATACGGAAATGTGAGAGACATATGGAGAATTTTGTCCGAACAATGTTTATGAAAAAAGCCACACAAATAGCACCAAAACACAATTTTAACTATGATAAATTTATCTTCATTGTAAAAATTTTTGGTATAAAAATTTTATAGCCATCAATGTCTGGTGTTACACTTATATCTCATTTGAGCACCTGGGTTGAGAAGCTATTTGGTATAAGATGTAGTCAGCTTAACTTGGGCTCTTCCACCTTGATCAATCAAGAACAGACAAGTGTTCTTTTTGGGGTCTTCAAAGCAGTAGAAGAAGTTCAGCCAACCTTCTTTGTGACAATTCCATTCTGTCCCTTCCATCTGCTTCTGTCCTCTTCTTGGCTTTTCACTACATTGATATATAGCTAGATTAAAGGTCCGGTAGCCTGTGGGGAACAGTAAGGGGGCTACAAATAGATGGCACATGGTGTTTTTTTAATTCCCACTATGTATGCTATTGAGAAAATTTATGACCATATTGGAAATTATATGCAGAAAACCAAAACAGCATGTTCTAAAAAGAAGCAATTTTCCTGAATTATATCCCATATTCTTTTCTCTGAACTTGGAAGAGATACTTCAACTGTTGATAAGTTAATGATAAATACTGTTAGCAAAGGATATCTGTATCTGTAGGTTTCTTACTGTGAATCTTGGTATTGTAGCTAATAATCCGTATATTTCAGAGTTAATCATGTGTTAAGCTTCAGCTCCACAGTGGCTTTTGGTGTTTATTTGGCTATTTGGAGATATGTTTAGTCTTGCTTTTCTTTCTCCCAACTATTTAGCACTGTATTAAATGAATTGTAATTATTCCTTCCTCTTATTTCACCTTCCTATCCATCGACCTGACCACTAAGCTCATGCCACACATTTTAGATTTTTTGGTATACAGTGAGTCAGATTAAAATTAAATTTCTGTAAAGTAAATGGAACATAAATAGATAAAAAGTGAGTTACTGTATTTTTTTTAGAGATAAATCTAATTTTTTTTTTTTACATTTTTTTGATGTGGACCATTTTTAAAGTCTTTATTGAATTTGTTACAATATTGCTTCTGTTTTATGTTTTTTTGGCCACGAGGCATGTGGGATCTTAGTTCCCCAACCAGTGGTCAAACCTGCACCCCCTGCATTGGAAGGCGAAGCCTTAACCACTGGACACCAAGGAAGTCTCATTACTGTATTTTTTTTTTTTTTTTTGCAGTACGCGGGCCTCTCACTGTTGTGGCCTCTCCCGTTGCGGAGCACAGGTTCCGGACGCACAGGCTCAGCGGCCATGGCTCACGGGCCCAGCCACTCCGCAGCATGTGGGATCTTCCCGGACCGGTGTCCCCTGCATCGGCAGGCAGACTCTCAACCACTGCGCCACCAGGGAAGCCCATCATTACTGTACTTTTTAAGACTTAAAATATATGATATATGATAATGGAAGTCACTAAAAAGAAATTGCTGTCAAATTAGGATTGGGTGAGTCAAATGTAAATTATTAGAAAACAAAGGGATGAGAAGCACTTAAAAAGATGTTGTACTTATACAACTTACAACCGACTCTAAGTTGTATTCTAGTTTTAAAGAAACCTATAACTGGAAACCACGGAGCTTTTATTTAGTATGTTGTTCATTCATAAAGAAGGCACCGAATTACCGTTAACAGGGCTCTATATAAGGACTAAGTTTTGGTAATATATCAAAAGGTTGGTGAAAGAGTATCTGTCTGTCTGTCAGTCTGTCCATCTATCCATCTATTTTTGAATCCTCCATTTTAACCAACATATTCAACTAAATGACACATCTTTCTGATAGAAGGTAGGGGGGCTTCCTTCTTCCCAGGTAGCAGTTGGTGGCATGGGCTCGCTTCTGCCCCTTCAGAGGCTTTTGCATATGTATATTCTGATCCAGTTTGTGCTAATTTAAAAATATAATCTTTAAACAAATTTTTTTTTGGCCGTGCCACGTGGCATGCGGGATCCTAGTTCCCCAACCGTGGATCGAACCCACGCCCCTGCATTGGAAGCACAGAGTCTTAGTTGCTGGACCACCAGGGGAGTCCTAAAATATAATTTTTAAGGACAATTTATTTCTACCCAAATTACTCGGGAAAGGGAGAGAATTCTTATACAAAGCTGGTCAAACTATGTACGTAGCTTTGTTTTTGTTTTGTTCTTTGCTTTTTTCACTTAAAATTGAAGTGTGAGCATTTACTCATATCATTTAGTCTTGGAAAATGTGATTTTTGGATAGCATGGTATTTCATCAAATACAGTCCCCTTTAAATTTACTTTAGTACCCAAATTTTGGACATTTAGGTTACCACAAATTTTAAATTTTAACAATTTAAATTATCAGATACCTGCTATGATTATCCCTTGTGCTTATGGTCCAATTATTCCTTTGGATAAATTACTAGAGGTTGAATTGCTGTATCAAAGGGTATGAAAAATTTTAAGGCTCTTGATAATATATGTAGCCAAAGTACTCTATAAAGCTTAGTCCAATTTAAATTCCTTCCAGCCAGTTTATTGCATCCTATTGAACAATAAATATTAACAACTTTATAATCTTTGTCAAATTGTTAGGCCAAAATGGTGTTATTCTACCTTACTGTACATTTGGTTCTAAGGGGAACATTTCCTCACATGTTTACATTTGTCATTCTTCTCTTGTATGAACGCTACTTTCTTCAGGAAGATATGATTGTTGTTTATCATGTTTACTGCAAATATCTTCCCAACTTATGCTTTGTAATTTTATGGTGTTTGAAAACGCAAAACACTCCAACAAAGCTAGAAGTACAGACATTTCAATGTTACTATTTAAATGCCAGATTTTTTTTTAAATCAGGAAACATTTAAATTATTAAAGGGCTTGCTTGTAATTAACAGTAAGTAAATCAAGCCATCCCCAAATTACTTGATTAGAGTTTATGAGTTTTAAAGACCATGATAAAAAGGTGAAGAAAATGATGACTGATTATGGCTTTGCTGTAGCAAGATACTGCTTTTGTAGTGTGAAATATGATTATCCTCTTGAAAATCAGAGTAGTAAATTTATTTTTCTTTGTCATTTAGCCATCCAAGAAAACCTCAAACACCCACAATGCAGTTATATTATTGACATTGGGTTGTTATGTCTTTTAGTTGTCTGTGTGATTTTCTGAAAGATAAGGTCTCTCTAGGGCAGGGCATACTACAAACATTTTTCAAAAAAAAAAGTAAAAGAAAAAAAAAGCCTGCTGCATTTCATAAAACAAGTATGATATATATTTGCTAATTAGATTTAAAAGTAAATCTCAGCAGAAATGTAATCACTTTCATTATATGAAAAAGAAGTGAGACATAAATAGATATATAGCATGTGTTATACAGAGTAATTCATACATATTACATTAGGCAATCAAGTCCATAGAGTAAAATGACTGTCAGATAAGCTTATATAACCCTGCATTTGACTGGTGTTTCCCTTAGTGGTATCATTATGGTAGCAAATATATATTGAGTGTATTCTATGTCAAGTGCTTTACAGGCATTATTTTATTAATGACACATTCACAAACTCTCTGAGGTAGATTCAATTAGTGTCTCCACTTTATCTATGAGGGAATAGAGACTTAAATTTACTTAGGTATTCTTTTATTTCTTTCAACAATGTTTTGCATGTATCAATGTACAAGTTTTGCACTTCTTTAGTGAAATTTACTTCTAAGTGTTTAATTCTTTTTGGTGCTATTGTAAATAGCATTATTTTCTTAATTTCATTTCAGGTTGTTTATTGCTAGTATATATGAATATTGTACAGTTGATTTTAGTGTATTGGTCTTGTGTCCTGCAACCTTGCTGAACTTTATTAGTTTTAATAGTTTTTTGGTTGAGTCCTTAGGATTTTCTATGTATAAGAGAGTGTTATCTATGAAACAAGATGATTTTTTTCCTTCTTTTCAAATCTGGATGAATTTTATTTCTTTTTCTTGCCTAATATACCTGGAATGAACCTTGGGTACACAATGTTCAATAGAGTGTTGAGAGTGGACATACTTGTCTTGTTCCCGATCTTATGTGGACTGTTGTCAGACTTTTGCCAATAAATGTGATGTTAGTGGTGCATTTTTCATAGATGCCCTTTATCAGGTTGAAGAAAGTCCCTTCTCTTCCTAGTTTTTTTAAAACTTATTTTTATTGAAGTATAGTTGATTTACAATGTTGTGTTAGTTTCAGATGTACAGCAGCACAGGGATTCAGTATATATATATTCTTTTCCCTTATAGATTATTACGAAATATTAACTATAGTTCCCTGTGCTCCTTAATCCATTATTGTGCTCTTAACATTAGGGACTCATTTACTCGCACATCTGAAATTTAATCTATTATTGTAGACAAGGAGGTCTATGCCACCCTAATCCCAGTTCAAGGCAGGACTTGTTGCCCAGTTGTGGGCAGTACAGTCAGCCAAGCACTTTCATATAGGGTTGGGTTCAGTTGCAGGAAGGAAACTTACTAAGGTCATGCACTACTTAGGTATCTGCATTTGATGGCTGAGAAAGGCAGGTATACACAGGTCCTTTCTGGCCCAATGTGAGAAACCACAGCAGACAAACTTTGCCCCAGAGCTCTTCATTGTGTTCACTCTTCATTGTGTTCATTGTGTTCGCCATGATATATCTTTATCAGATATATCATATTTTACTCTGTTTTCTGTCTGGTCCCTTTTTTTCCCCATTCTCTTCACAAGTGTTGATCCCTAATTACTATCTTGAACCTCCAGACTACATTCCAAAGTCTACTTGGAAGGAATTAATCTACTAACAGTTGGGATCAGGAGTGTCTAAGAAAGCAGGTGATAAGATGGGGTTTTGGGGCTTGATCACTCACAGCCTGATTGGCAATGAGGTCCTCATCACTGGTTATACATGGAAGTATAATTGTTTAACTGGTAATGAATTGAGAAGGTGTGCCAATGGAAGGTAATGTATGAGAAGTCTGAAATGTATAGAGAAAATAGTAGATATAAAGGTAATGGGATTGGATGGGTATTGCTGAATTCCACTGGTGTTCCTCAGAAAGACAATAAAGATATGAGAGAAAATAAAAGGCAATAGAAAGCTAGATGTGAATCCAAAGGGCCTCTTCTTTTGCATACAAAGAAGTCCTCAACTCTTCTTGTCAGAGAGTAAAGAAAGTAGAGGACCAAGGACTAACCTTCAAAGATGACTAAAACCCAAGTAAGTCAAGTCTGTTATGGCAACATTAGGACCCTGATTAGGAAAACCTGGGGCCCTGACAAAAAAGGATGGAAAGATCTGGGTGAATTCTCTGCAAGGTTTTATTTCTCCAGACTCATCCAAGATGGTGTAAACATCTTCCTTTAGGACTCTGCCTGCTATAAGACAGAGCACAAGGCAACATCTACCTCCTCCCCCCACCCTCCCCACCATGATCTTTTATTATCTCTCTTCCTGGCCATTCCTTTCAGGACTGTAACTAGAGTTAAGTGATAGCATACCTCTAGCACATATACTCTGGGTCTGATAAGGGAAGAAGGGACTATACCAAAAAGGAACAGTTAAATTTAGGGGCATGTATTGGCAGGAGTGGGGAGAGTCTGCATGGGAGAAGATTCTGAGGTTGTTTGATCAACATGGTCCTTAACATAAAATTGGATAAAGAAGAATTTATGGATCTGAGTGGGGATGGTGAGAACTTGCTATTAGCATGGCTCCTAGAAGTATGAAAAAATTGACGGCCTGTGCTGAGTGAAGTTGAAATGCCAGAAATGCCATGCAGATGTTGGGGAAGAGGTTAAGGCTCTGAAAAGTAGGAATCGTGGAATGGATATATCAATACTATATGTGGCCCAAATTCCCTTCAGGTGATTATATTCCGCAGGAAGGCTCAAAAGACACACCATTTACTAAGGCCATAAGGAATGTGCTGGTGAGTGCATTAGCTTCCCTTAAAAAGTTCACTGGTGACTCCCCTGTAGCCAGGACTTAACGTAGGGTAAGACATTAACAACTAGGCCCTTTCATGACCATGGTGATGAGAGGATTCTGAAACAATGGAAGGTAGATGGTGGTGCTTAACCATTAGAAGTCAGAGTCTCAATTATTGTAGTCACTGGAGTGGCAGCTTGGAGAGCTTGACCCGAAGAGTTGGGATGACAGTTACTTGAACACAGCATCACAAAGGGAAAAACATATGGGCATCCAGTAAGAGTACTGTTAAAATATATAACAAAAAGAAAATGAGAATGGACAAGCAGGAGGCTGAGACAGTCACTGAACAAAAATTCTCATTTTCAGACCAGGAATCCACTGACTGAAGAAGTTATCAGACCTCCAGGGGGACGTATGCTGCACCACAATTCAAATACCTGCTATACTTATTCCTCCAGTTCTTCAGTATTACCTACGGTCATGGACTCACACAGTGACATACAAGGTAAAGGGGCATACCCAGGCATTTGAGAGCTCCTTGATATAGGGTCTGAGTTGACCTTGATACTCTGTCACCATGGCCCCCTGTTAGAGTGGGGAAATATGGGACCTGGTAAAAAATGGAATGCGAATCAAGGTCTGGCTTATGAGGGGTCCAAACTCACCTCATGGTCACTCATCCATTCCCTGACTATATAATTGGAATTGACATGCTTGGCAGTTGACACTGTCATATATTGGGTCTATGGTATATGGGTTAATGGCCAAATGAAATGCCCCCTCCCCAGCCAAGATAGTAAATCAAAAACAATAGTACATCACAGGAGATGGAGCATGGATGGAGGAGGTTAGAGATTTAGGATCTAAAAGATGAAGGGGTGGTGGTACTCCTATTAATTCATCAGTTTAGCCACTGCAGAAACTACATGGATACTGTAGGGTGACTGTGCATTAGTTCAAGCTCAAGTAAATAGTAGCTCTTATCACAGCCACCCTGCCAGCAGTAGTGATTTTCTAGAGCTGATTACTCTAACCTTTATCTGCATAGTTATGCTCCACGTATATGTTAACTCTCTTGTTCTCTGTTATAATGTAGTTGTTCCCCTCTAGGTCACACACTTTGCAGGGAAGCTCACAACTAGTGACTGAATAAGTGAGCTATCTAAGGCCTGGGCGTTTTGGCCTGACATAGAACCCTGTGGGAGCCAATACTCCCTCTCGAGCTCCCCACCAAGTTGGACAAGACTTTCTCAGGCCTGCGTTGTAGTTAAAATTCTTCTTGTATCCAGTCCTGCTTCCTGTCTTTCAGAGATCCATGAATTTTTGTAATGTATTTTTAATCAAATTGTTTATATTGAAAGGGGGTGCTGCAAAAACCTGTTTTTTTTTTTTTTTTGTTTGTTTGTTTGTTTGCTCGGGGCCCTGCATACTGTAGAGTCAGCCATTGAGTAACACCAGGTGACCCAAGATGACCCAATCCAGTCAATTTCTTGGCTAGTCTTCTTAGTCTACATTTACAATTCTGCCAGAGAATTCTGGCATCTTTTTTCTTCTCCCATATTTATGACCCACTACTGCCCACTTGGTGTTGCAGTAACATTCATTCTTAATTTCTAGAAATGAGAAGTCTTATTTAATTTAAAAAAAGTTTAACAAATAAAGGGGTGGTCCTGATTGTAACTAGTTTTGACGGTTGATATATTCCTTTTGTGTGTTCAGAAAGGTGCCATTCACCTCTTTTCTGCTTCCTAAAGCACCTTAATGCTACTTTCTTGGCAGGCGTTTAGAACACATGCACATAAACCATAGGTGAAAAACGGAATAGAGACCTCTGTATTAATTTCTAGGCAGCAATTTGTTGGGGTTGTATTTGTTCTCATAAAACTATTGAACTACTGCTCAGGGTTGCCTCCATTTTGATGGAAGTGATTGATTCCTTGGCAAGGTTTTCCCTTCTTCTACCCCATGCTGATAGCAGCTGGGTCAGAAACACACTCAGCATTGCTTTCGTGCTTGACAGTTATAGTTTTGACCATGTTAATTACCATCCTGTCGGATTGTACAATGGGGACACTCTATAGCACTGAGAGTGATTATAGCCTTGTCTTCTTCAGGAAGACCTTATTGGAAACAGTGTGCAATTTGTAATGAAAGTTCTAGTCATCCTTGGTAAATGTATCTTTTTTCTAGTATAAAATTCTATTTTACTTTCATCTTAACTAAATATTTTACAAGTTAGGTATATCTAGGGGTGGGATCCTAAGGGTCTCATGTTCTATGGTCTGTGACAGTTAGGAATGAAAAAATAACAACATTGTAAGGATGACTTATTCTTTTTCTTTTTTTTTTTTGGCTTCTCTTGTTGTGGAGCACAAGCTCTAGGCACTCAGCTTCAGTAATTGTAGCACACAGGCTCAGTAGTTGTGGCTCGCGGGCTCCAGAGCGCAAGCTCAGTAGTTGTGGTGCATGGGCTTATTTGCTCCACGGCACGTGGGATCTTCCTGTACCAGGGCTCGACCCCATGTCCCCTGCATTGGCAGGCAGATTCTTAACCCCTGCACTACCAGGGAAGTTCCAAGGATGACTTATTCTTATAAAACTTTTAAATACATGAAATAAAATATATTTAAATGAAAAAATAATTTGCATCTTTATATTTAAAATATATTTTGTTCAAGACTACAAAAATATACAGCTCAGTGAATTATTCTAAAACGCAAAATGAACAATCGAAATCATATCCACCACCAATTACCAAACTCTGGATCACCAGAGTTTATATATGATGTGAGGTAGAGGTACATTTTGTTTTTTTCCCATGTTTTATCCAATTGTTTCAGGGTCATTTATTGCAAAGTCTACATTTCCCACATTGTTCTACAATGCTACCATTATTTTGAATTAAATGTCCATATGTTCATGGACCCCTTACTGGGCTATTTTTAAATCACTCCAGTTGTCTGTTGGTATATCCTGGCATTAATATCACACTGTTTTAATTAAATGTTGCTTTAAAAATAAATCTTAACATCATGTGTTAAAGTAAATCTTTCCCCTTCTATCTTGAATAGTATCTTGACTATTCTAAGACCATTGCATTAAATTTAAATTTTAGAGTAATTTATAAAGTTACACTCACAAATGTCCACTCCATTGTAATTGTGTTGATTCTTTGGCAGTTTGAGGAGAATTGAAATCCTCATAATATCAAGTCTTCCCATGAGTAAACATGTTAATCTCTACATTTATCTAGGTCTTCTTTAATTTCTCTCAATAGTGTTTTATTGTTTTGTGTGTATAGGTCTTATACATCTGCTATTAGATTTGCTATCAATATATTTCATAATTTTGATGTTCTGTAAATAGTATGTTCATTAGCATTTTTATTTTCTAATAATTTATTGTGGGAATTTATGGAAATACAATAGATTATTCCATGTTGAATTTATAATAATTAACTTTTCTAAAATAATATATCAATTCTAAAAACGTATGTATAGATTATTTTATATTTTCTTTATATACTGTCATATTATAGAATAGTATGGAATAGCGGTTAAGATGATAAGTTCTAGAAGTTGGCTGTCTGATTTCCAATTCCAGCTCTGCCAGTTTTTGGGCAGGTCTTTCATAAGCTAGTTAAACTTTTCCGGTTTTGTTATTTTATCTGTAAAAATGCTATAATAATAAAATCTATCTCATAAGGATTTTGTGAGGTTTAATTAGGTGCTGAGCCAGAGCTTTCTGAGGAAGCTAGCTAGCAATAACTAGGAAACCAGGAATGGAAACCAAGAATATATCTATATATATTTAAATAAAAAAATTTTAGAGTAGTTTTAGATTTACAAAACAATTTCAAAGATTATACATAAATTTCCCATATACCTCGCATGTGGTTTCCTTTGTTATTTATATCTTACATTAATATTTATTTCTGTGCCAGGATTCTGTCCAATACCACATGATAGCATTTAGTTGTCATGTCTCTTTAGGCTTCACTAGACTGTGACAGTTTCTTAGACTCTTCTTGCTTTCAACGACCTTGACAGTTTTGAAAGTACTGGTCAGATATTTTGTAGGATATCCCTCAATTTGTGTTAGGCTTATCTTTTTCCTATGCTTAGACTGAGATTATGCATTTTGGGGAGGAAGACCACAGAGGTAAAATGCCATTCTCATCACATCATATCTAAGGTACATGCTATCAGAACGTTTGCTGTGGTTAATGTTAACCTTGGCTAGATACTGTTTGTCAGGTTTCTCTGCTGCTAAGTTACTTTTTTCCCTCTTTCCATACTGTCTTCATTGAAAGGAAGTCACTATTGCAGCCCACACTTCGGGAGTGGGGAGTTATACTCTACCTCCTTGAGGACACAGTATCTACCTAAATTATTTGAAATTCTTCTGCATGGGAGATTTGTCTCTTCTTCCCCATTTATATCAGTATGAACTCAGAAGTATTTATTTTATATGTTGGGTTATAATCCAATATTACTTTATTTCATTCAAATTGTTCCAGCTTTGGCCTTTGGGAGCTCCTTTAATCAACTCTTGTGTCTCTTTGATAGATATGTCACTATCAGTGTAGGTTTCCTTTGTCTTTTTTCTTTTTAAATAAATTTATTTATTTATTTAAATATTTTTGGCTGCGTTGGGTCTGTTGCTGCATGTGGGCTTTCTCTAGTTGCAGCGGGTGGGGGCTACTCTTCGTTGCAGTTTGTGGTCTTCTCATTGCGGTGGCTTCTCTCGTTGCCGAGCACGGGCTCTAGGTGTGAGGGCTTCATTAGTTGTGGAGCACGGGCTTAACTGCTCCTCGGCATGTGGGATCTTCCTAGACCAGGGCTCGAACCGTGTCCCCTGCATTGGCAGGCAGAATCTTAACCACTGTGCCACCAGGGAAGTCCCCTCTTTTTTCCTTTTGAGCCCTCATATAAAATGTGAAAAATGTAAAGTGCTTCTAGTGGAGAAAACAAAAAACAATAAGCCCTGAAGAAATTCTAAAGGGGTGAGGCTTTATTTTCTTCAGAAAGGTAAAGTGAGGGAACAGCTAATTGCCTTAAAGTATATGATGTGCTATATCTTACTTGTTAGAATTAGTACCACTAATCACAGTTCAAAGGGAAATGGACAAGAACTTAGGATTTTTTTTTTTAATATGTAGTTGTGAGACTTTAGAATTGCCAAGGCAATCTTTCTCTGATTGTTACACTAGAAAAGAAAAAAGGGAATTCCCTGGCAGTCCATTGTTTAGGGCTCCGCTCTTTCACTGCTGAGTGCCCAGGTTCAATCTCTGGTCCCTGGTTGGTGAACTAAGATCCCATAAGCCACACAGCAGCAAAAAAAAAGAAAAGAAAAGAAAAGAAATTATAAAGAAGAAGGGGTTTTAGGGTAACTGTAGGAGGAACTAATTTTTAGCATGTACTTATACTATATTCCCAGCACTTTTCATCTATTATATCATTTGCATAATAGCCATCTTCCTCAGATTTTCTCTGCTTAAATTCTGGGGAATAAATTCAAAAGTCTGTTGTTCTCATGCTACACTGAGATTCTGTGAATCATCAAAAGCCAACTGAAGAATTTCAGGAAGCAAGAAACATTAGTTATTTTTATAAAAAGAAGTCAAGTTATATCCAAATTCCATAGGAATGACTTTCTTGCTACTTTGCTACTCCTCTTTGTAAATTTCTAATAATAAGCAGTGAGGTACAAAGAATGAGATATAGGACACAGCTTGTTCCAAGTATATCAATTGTGAAGTGTCCTTTTCTCTTTAGTTAACAAAAGCACACTTCTAACTTCTGTAGTCTAACCTGCCGTTGCTGATAAACACGATTCACCGGTGAAAAGAGTGGTTCTGTGGACCTTTGACTCATGTGATGCATGATGCTTGGAGACTCCAGCTGGGGCCAATCTATTCTCTCTGCTGTGTTTCTGACCTTAGATTATCACCTGTATTTGGTTCAAGTAATGAGATTCTCAGGTGGAATCATACAGTTATTTTCCCCCAGAATTTAAGAAATCTCAGGGACTACTTATGTTATTACCAGTCAAGGCAGGGATCCTTGGTTTCCAGGTCTCCTTGCTCTCCTGACAACTTAATAATTCCAATCTCTTGCTTCTGACTTGGAGCCCATAACAAACTGAGGTTCTGCAGCTCCTGAAATATTTTCAAAGCCCCGAGACACACAAGTTTTCCCTAGGAAGGGTTTTTTAACCCACATCGAGAGATGTAAGTACCTGCCTACATTTTAATGAGCCTTTTTAACACAATTTCTATGATGTTGGTATATTCGTTTCCTAGGAAAGCATTAATAAATTACCACTTAATTTGGTGACTTAAAATAACAGAAATTTATCCTCTCAGTCTGGAGACTAGAAGTCTGAAATCATGGTGTTGGTGGTGCCATGCTCCCTGTGAAGGTTCCAGTGAAAAATCCTTTCTTGTTTCTTCCTAGTGTCTGGTGGCTCCCAGCAATCTCTGGCATTCCTTGGTTTATAGCTGCACTGCTCCAATCTTTGCCTCTGTCTTTACATGTTCTTCCGTGTGCCTCTATGTATCTCTGGTTTTCTCCTCTTCTTATAAGGTCACCAGTCATTGGATTTAGGGACTGCCCTAATCCAGTGTGACCTCATTTTACCTTAACTGCAAAGATCTTATTACCAAATAAGGTTACATTCTGAGGTTCCGGGAAGACAGGAATTTCTGAGTACACTCTTCAACCTGTTATGCTTGGTTATTTCTTTTCTCAATGGAAAGCAAATTATGAGAACAATCAGGGGCAGGTTAAGGAGACTTCTGAGACTGTACAGGGAAAACAATGAGAAATGCTGCTAACAACCTGACAGTGAGGGAAAGGTTGAAACTCCAAAACACGCTTAGGATGCTTCGTGCACACTACGTCAGAGTCCCCAAATGTATGTACATTATTATCCCATCAAGAACATGTTTATGTGGAGCATTGTCCCATTACTAGTTTTTGGAGATCACTTTATAAATATTAACTTAATTCCCTTTTTATTTGAATTTTTTAAATAAAAAGTTTAATTAATCTTCTTTTTAAAAAATATATCTTTATTGGAGTATAATTGCTTCACAATACTGTGTTAGTTTCTGTTGTACAACAAAGTGAATGAGCCATATGCATACATATATCCCCATATCCCCTCCCTCTTGATCCTCCCTCCCACCCTCCCTATCCCACCCCTCTAGGTGGTCACAAAGCACCGAGCTGATCTCCCTGTGCTATGCGGCTGCTTCCCACTAGCTAACTATTCTACATTCAGTAGTGTATATATGTCGATGCTACTCTCATTCTCCTTAATGAAACATTACTTTTCCATTAAGCAAAATACTCCTAACAAATTTTTGATTTTCTGTTAATCTCATTTTCTCATCTAAAATGTAAACTTCTTAAAAAAAAAGATGATGGATGTATTATTTCCAATATCAACTAGCATGATTTATCAATATTATCAAGCATTTACTGAGCATATCCTAATTAATTAGAGGATTCGATATCATAATAGTTAAGAGGGCAAACTGCTAATAAACTGTCTGGATTTGAAGCACGGCTTTACACTTTACTAGCTGTGTTTTAGTTTCCTCATCTGTAAAATGGCAAATATAATAGTACCTATTTCATAAGGTTGTTATCAGGATTAAATGAGTATATAGATGTATGTCAAGGCCTGTATAGATATATGTGTGTGTGTGTGTATTTTTATGATATATACATATTACATATTACATATTACACAAGTATTATATGCTTGCTACCCAAAGTTCTAAGTGTTTTATTGAATCATGTCATATAATTTTCACATGTAACCTTTGAGTTAAGTATCGTTTTTCTCAGCCCTATTCTGTAAATGAGAGAAAATGCTATTATCTCCCAGAGGTAAGTAATTTGCTGAAACTCCCACAGTAGAGTAATTAGAATACTAGTCTAGGCAGTCTCGTTTCAAAGCCCATACTATTAATTATTACAAAATATTGCCTCACCTTTTATAGGTAATTATTTTTTATTTTATAGGTAATTAATAACAACTTGTGATTAAGTAAGTCTGTGCTCTGTTTCCTGCTGGTTTAACTTATTCATAAACCTCTCAAACTTATGTTGTTCCTTAGTGGCTATAGGTCACTCTGTTAGTTGTCTAATTGCTGCCTAACAAATTATCCCAATCCTAGTGGCTTAAAAGAACAATAATTGTTTATTATCTCTCACCATTTCTGTGGGTCAGGAATTTGGAACTGTTTGGCTGCGCAGGCTCTGGTTCAGACCCTTTTATAAGGTTGTAGTCAGATGTTGGCTGGGGTAGAGGTCATCTGAAGCCTGGACAGGACCTGGAGGATCCATTTCCACAGTGGTTCCTTCCCATGGCTCCCGAGACTGTTAAAGGGAGGAGGGTTTAGTCCCTCTTCACATGGGGCTCTCCACAGGGCCACTTGGGTGTCCTCATGGCATGGAGCTGGATTTGTCCAGAGTAAAAAATCTAGGAGACTAGTGAAGAAGTTCCAATGACTTCTATGGCCTTGGCTTGAAAGTCAAAAATCTTCTTTACTTTCATTGCAAAGACTTCTGGTCTCAGAGATCAGCCCTGATCAAAATGCAATAAACTGTATAAGGTATGAGGTTTATTAGGGGACATTTTGGAGGTTGGATACCACAGTCACGTGGGCACAGCTTGTTTCCTTCTCCAGCCTGTTTTGGTAAGTCTCCTCCCTTTTTCTGGGGAGATGGCTCTTCTGGATTCCACAGTAACCTACCCCTTGAACTCACCTCTGCTTAGGTTTCCAAAAGTGGAAAGGTGACATACCCAAGGACAACCAGGTATCAGTTCCAACAATTTTATTCCTGCATGGAAATACACAGATTCAAAAGATCATCTGTCTAAATCATCCAGTGAATACATGGGAAGATTGTCTAGAAATTTCTGTTGCTTCCCTGGTTCCTGCTCTTTTCACATTCTGGGTGTTCAGTTCTTTCAGAACTTTATTCTTAGGTAAATCAGAGTTGGTGTTTTTCTTCACCATCAGAAAGTTCTAATTGACATAGCTACTTTCAATAAGTACTCCACCCCCAAGGATAAAGTACATAGAGTGTGTTATGCGGGTAAAACAATCAGGAAGCCTTTCTGTTGTTGTAGTTTCTTGGTTTCCCAGGCAAGGGGATCTTGTTGCTCTGGGAGATGTGTGGTCCCTGAGATGAACTTTGGCGACCTGCACTAGAAGCACCTTGTACCTCTTCTTTTGTCAGGTCCTGCCATCACAGACTCAGTACTGAAAGACTTCATTCCGTCCAAACCTGGGCTCACTGTTTATAGGAGTCCTGTTCATAGAGAATTTGTTTAGTTAACATTTTAAACTCGTGATTTAGTCTTGTGTGTATAAAAATCAAAATGTCTCAATTTTATATACTATTAATATTTCATTAAATATCCTGAAAAAGTCAAAGTCTTTGGTAAATGTATGACTGCTTCATTTGCTGAAAGATTCCTACATACTACTGTGTACAAGAATTTTCCTTTGTTAAAAAGAATTTCTTTAAGGAAATCCGTTTCAAGTGATCCAGTCTTCTTGATTTCATTATTATGAACAATGAACACCAACTTCTAAAATATACTTTCTCAGCTGGAAGTATATCTTATTAGCTTAGTCTTCAAAGGTAATAGAAATAGACATTATGTTCCAACCTTTTTACACCCTGAAAAACAAGCTTAGGGGAAGAAGGAATACAATTATGTGTGGGAAGATAAAAACAAGGATAATAGTTTCTGGCACACTGTTAACTAAAAGTGTGTGTGTGGGTGTTCAAGACACCATCAGCTGAGAAGCAAGTGTAAGAATATTCACGTAAGGTGCTTCCTAAATATTTTCCCACCAAATTAATGTGTTGAGGTCTTTTCCTGAAATGATTAAACGGTATCTAAGTGTGATATTCCATGTAAATGAATCACATGTAACATGATGAATCAGGGACTAACAAGACAAAAGCTATTTCATTTGTATTTTATTTGAAGATGGGATTTCAGTACATTCTAAGTAGAAAAAACATCCCGGCTGCCTCCTGTCATTTGCACATGTTCTGAGTTTTGCTGTGGGTATTGATAGTCACCTGAAACACCCTTGCACACAGATATACGCAGGAACGTTTGTAGGGAATACCAGCTTACTTTTGCACCCAGCTAGGTGCCTGGCTGTTTCATGTGTGTAATGGCTGTATTCTGACTGCTGGTAGGGCTACTGTATGTGCAGGTTTGTGTAAATATCTGTGGCCATGCATACAGGTGCATACTTGTTGGCACGTTTTATTGTCTGTATGAGCCTTGTATGTGCCTTTGTGTATCTTCTTACATGTCTTTGTTTAACTTAGTTATCTATTTCATTCCATGCTCACTAGTTATTACATCTTCACACTCCTAGTATTTTGTTTCTTTCTTTCACCTCATCTCCCCATTGCAGAGATCATGGAACACTTTTCAATCACGTAAACCCTTAGATTAAATGAGTATTTGAGAATTGAGTCCCTTTCTTCTCCCTTCCTTCTTTCTGAATCGTTCCTCTGTACTTTCAGAAATCTCTTCACTACTGTTGGCAATATCCAAGACACATCTTCCCTAGTTGGGAGAGGAGAGGAGCAAAGAGAAATAACTGATAGTCTACAGAAGGGAAATATAAGTCAAAGAGATACATGGGTGGCATCTTTTCACATAGTGATTTTAAAAGTTACATAGAAGCAATATGTTCCTTTATTCACCCAACATTCATTCATTTCTTCTGTTTTCAAGGTAGCATTCTGGGTAGTATTTAACAATGATAATGGTATTCAACTCTTCAAAATTTTCTGAAAGTTGTGCTAAAAGAAAAATATTTCAGTAAGTGATTTACTTGTTCAGTAGAAAGATACCTCTTCAAAGTTAGTTCTACTGGAAAGAGCAGTGGGTTTGGAGACAATATCTGCACAGAAACCCCAGCCCTCCAAATTCTGGCTTCTCCACACTGTAGCCAGAATCTTTATTTTAGGATGCAAATCTGATCCTATTATATCTCCTTGTCCTTTAATCACTTCTTATTGTCCTTAGGATAAAAATGGCAGTCTTTAACATGGCCTACAGATCCTGCAGTCTGGCTCAGCCTACTTCTCTAATCATTTCTGCCAGTACTGCCCCCGGGTGCTGTTTGCTCCAGCCACTGCAGCTGTAGTTTATTTAATAGACAATGCTTGTCTCTCAGGACCATTGCCCAAGCTATTTTTCTCTCTAAAACACCTCTCCTTTCTTTGCCTTTTAAACTTCCTCTTATCCCATTTAAAGCAGATTAAGTGGATTCGTGAAACCGATTCATGAAACCATGTTGCTTTCCTCTGGATCACTTATCTCCATTCTTAATTGTATATTTATTTGTGTGATTAATGTTGGTCACTCCCACTTGACTGTGTCCATGGCCATTGGCTCCCCTGTTCCTATCACTGTTTCTGACACACACATTTTTTGAAAAGTTGAATGATTGGAGGAAATTATTTAACTGATCTGAAACAAAGTTTCACCAAATATAGAATGAGGATAATAGCTGAGAATAGAATGGTAGATTAATGGAAAGAATGTGCATAAAAGGTTTTCAGAATGCTATTAAATAAAGGATAGGATAATAATTATAATAACTAAGAGGAGTTGCTATTCTAATTAATTTGATCAATAGAGAAGAAGTGGTGTTGTGGGTGTGAAGATAACTTTAAGAGAAATCATTGTCTTCTTGCAAAAAGAAAACAGTAAGAGGAACTTCTATACTGTATTTCTCCATCTCTCTATCTCTATCTCTAAAGATAATTGAGAAGGAAATTTTAAAAATGAAACTTCCTTCCTCTGTCCTCACTTCTAGCTACAATCTGCAGTTGTAACCACTTTAAAGAATTTTTTTAAAATTTATTTATTTTTGGCTATATTGGGTCTTCATTGCTGTGCACAGGCTTCTCACTGTGGTGGCTTCTCCTGTTGCAGATCACGGGTTCTAGGGCGTGGGGGCTTCAGTAGTTGTGGCACATGGGCTCAATAGTTGTGGCTCGCAGGCTCTAGAGCACAGGTTCAGTAGTTGTGGTGCACGGGCTCAGTTGCTCCACAGCATGTGGGATCTTTCTGGACCAGGGCTCAAACCCGTGTCCTCTGCATTGGCAGGCGGATTCTTAACCACTTTGCCGCCAGGGAAGTCCCTAAAGAATTTTTGTTTTCAGCTCATCTGTGGTTATCACTGGCTCCATAATTATATGTTATTTCTATTTCTTCATTTATCAACTTTAGACAGTATATATTGAGTTTAGATCACCACACTAGCTCCCACTTTTCACCTTTCTAGTGCCCAATTATTATTTATATTATTTATGATTATTCTAGTATTAGATTTATGACTTGAAATAATATTCTTCCACAAATGTTTCTTCGTTCATGTAATTTCTGAGTACTTATTGACCTCACTTTACACAAGATAAAGAAAGTGGTGTACTTAACGTTTTTCTTTAATTCTCCTTGCCCTTTCCATTTCCTAAATTCTGTCAGACATACCATTGTTTGATTTTTGCCAACTTATATTCTGTTTCATTTTTTCAAGTTTTATGTTATTGTCTGTGTTTTCACTAATGGTTCATTTAAAAACTGAACACAAATCAACCTCATAAAACAGTAACATTATATAAATGAGATGAGTATTATGCATAAACAATATTAAAAACAAATAAATATTATTTCAATCAAAGTACTGTAAGGGGACCCATTGTAAAGCAGATGTAATCCTATGTAATTGAAACTGCCAAACAAAGGAGAACATTCCAAGTTCTTAATGCTCAAAATCATGTTATATTTTAGTGTTCAATACGTAGTCTATGAGTTTCTTATTCAGCTTTTTGTTCTCCAAAGAGTTCCTAATTGTATTTCTTATTACTTGCAACAAAACATTCCCATAAGTTTAGTCATATTGGTAAAAACATTCAAGATCTTAATAATACAGATGTTGAATGGAATCCATCTTCTTAAGGAAATTTTTAATAGAATTCTCTGACTTCCTGTTCTCATTTGAACAGATTACACAGAGATTACATTGCATAATTTCAGTGAATCCAAATGTGCTACACTTTCTTGATTTTTTTTTTTTACTTTTCCGTAATACAAACTCAAGTTTTTTATAAGATGCCTGCAAGCAGGTAATCATTCTTAATCCTGAAGGTCTGAAAATGCTTTTAATTTCTCTTTAAGTTTGATTGTTATTTTGACTGGATATGGAATTCCAACTTCAAACTAATTTCCCTCAGAAATTCTAAAGGCATTGTTCTATTGTCTCTTTGCCTTCTATATGGTTAATGAGAAGCTTGATACCATATTCTTTTTCCTTTGTAGGTAGCCTAAACTTATTTTCTAAATATTTTAAGTATATTCTTTTCATTTTTACGTTGAAATTGTACTAGGATTTGCAACCATATGGATTAACTTTTCATTCATGTTTTTGCATAAAGTAGACGCTTTCATTCTGGAGATTATACTTTTCTTCAGCTCAGGAAATACATAGTTTTAAAAAATTTTCTCTTCCTCCCATTTTATGTCCTCTTTTCTAGAGTTCTTCTCAGATATTTTCCTTCCTGTATTGATTCTCCCTGTCTCCTTACCTTACTAATTTACATCATTTTTGCCTTTTTGCTTTATAATTATTCATTAATTGATTAATATATCAATAAATACTTATTGAAGACATCCTAAGTGAATATTGAGCTCTAGCCTCTGTGAATACAATAGGAAACAGGCAAAATTCAATGCCCTTACATTATAGGGTCTTACACACCCTAGTTTAGGTATTCTGAGAGATCTCCTCTGCTTTGTCTTAGAGAACAGTAATTTTGTCTTCACCTATGTTTATCTTATTTTTTCCTTCTGCTGAAATTTTAAATATCAGTTATCATATTTTCAATATATAAATTTTTTTCTTCTATTTTTTTCTTTATTATGGTCACCTCTAGTTTTATGGTTTCAGTGTCTACTTGAATAGACCCCAAATTGCTTATTATCTATCTGTCTGTCTATCTATCTACCTACCCATTTCTAATAGAAGGGCACAATCTTAGTGCAGGGTGGTATGCATAGTGAGGATGGAGTTACAGGAACTCAGAATTTGGTTACAGCTATAGGGTCTAAGAAAATGGAGAATGTGAACTTGTACTTCTTGTCTCATTTAACAGACTTTCCCTAAGTAGGAGGTAAACCCAGAATCTGTTTCTCCAACAAAGGAGTGGAAAACCAAGGTTTTTTTTTTAAAAGAACTCTGAAGTTATTGGCCAACTTGCGAATTCTGTCCAAAATTAAGTCAATGATTTCCCTGTCAATGGTACAATGCCCTTGGGCATAGTTATTGGCAGAATTTTCTTTGCCAGTGATGTGCCACACAGGGTGGAAGAACCATTGGTACAAACTTCATTAAAAATATGGGTTTCAGGTCACAAACACTATAGTAGGCCCTCCTCAACTGCGGTTTTGCTTTTTGTGGTTTCAGTTACCCGTGGTCAACTGTGTTCTGAAAATATTAAATGGAAAATTCCAGAAATAACAACTCATAAGTTTTAAATTGTATGCCATTCTGGGTAGTGTAATGAAATCTCAAGCCATCCTGCACTGCCCAACCTGGGATGTGAGTTATCCCTTTTTCCCATGTATCTTGCCTGTTAGTGACAGTCACTTAGTAGCCATCTTGGTTATAGATCGACTGTCATGGTATTGCAGTGCTTGTGTACAAGTAACCCTTACTTTGCTTAATAATGGCCCAAAGCAGGAGAATACTGATGCAGGCAATCCAGACATGCCAAAGAGAAGCTGTCGTACTCATACTGGCAATTTGGATGTGCCAAAGAGAAGCTGTAAGGTGCTTCCTTGAAGTGAAAAGGTAAAACCTCTTGACTTAATAATAAAGAAAGAAAAAAACTCCTATGTTGAGGTCGCTAAGATCTACAGTAAGAACAAATCTTCTACCTGTGAAATTGTGAAGAAAGAAAAAGAAATTTGTAATAGTTTTCCTTTTTGCACCTCAAACCCTCAAACTACAAAAGTTATAGCCACAGTGCGTATTTGAGAGAGAGAGGGAGATTCACATAAGTTTTATTAAAGTGGAGTTGGTCCTTGAACAACACCAGGGTTAGGGATGCCGACCTCATTGCAGTCAAAATTCTGCATATAGGGCTACCCTGGTGGCGCAGTGGTTGAGAGTCCGCCTGCCGATGCAGGGGACGCGGGTTCGTGACCCGGTCCGGGAGGATCCCACATGCCGCGGAGCGGCTGGGCCCGTGAGCCATGACCGCTGAGCCTGCGCGTCCGGAGCCTGTGCTGTACAATGGGAGAGGCCACAACAGTGAGAGGCCCGCGTACCGAAAAAAAAATTCTGCATATAATTTTACAGTCAGCCCTCCATATCTGTGGTTCTGCATCCAAGGATTCCACCAACCTCGGATTATATAGTACTGTAGTGCATATTTAGTGGAAAATCGCCACGTATAAGTGGACCCGTGCAGTTCGAACTGTTGTTCAAGGTTCAGCTGCATATTGTTGTAATTATTCTATTTTATTATGTTATTGTTAATCTCTTACTGTGCCTAATTTATAAATTAAACTTTATCATAGGTATGTATGTACAGGGAAAAACATAGTATATATAGGGTTTGGTATTGTTTGCCATTTCAGGCATCCACTGGGGGTCTTGGAACGTATCACATGCAGATAAGAAGGGCTACTGTACTTTGGAGATGTGCTGTCTATCACCCATCTCACTGAAGGTGGTAAAGGAGTCACCACCCCTAAACCACAAGAGTCTTGTTGCTTGGCTCGATGACGTGTTCCAGGCAGTAGAGTGCCCAGCAGTCAATTGCCTGTCTGGGGCACATGCTAGCTAATGTTGTGGAGATGAATGTATGCATGTAGGAGATGAAGCTAGCTGGAACAGACACAGTATCCTGGTTACCATGCCAACCAGCTAAGGTTTAAGGTAAGTAATTTACTCAGAATTTTTTTGGAAGTTTGATTTTATCCTCCACATGATTTATTTTAATTTAGAGCGTGTTACTGTGTTTGCTCACATTGGGATTTCTTTTTCCACGTAAGGAGGTCCCCAGATCATCTCTGGTGATACTTAGTTCTTTGCTCATGTTTATTGAATGGTGATTAGATTGGTCAGCATAGGTAGCTATAATGCAGGATTCTCTTAATTTAGTTTAAATAGGTTCAGAAATAGAATGGGGAAGACAATAGACCAATTGATGTAGAATATTTTAAATATATAGCCTTAATTAGGAAAATAGCTAAACATAAATAAAGGTGCTGTACTGTTTCTGAATAATGACACTGTGGTCACCATCATTATGACTGACCAATATTTCCTTCTCTGTAAACATCTGAGTTCACTATATGTTGATAAACTCTAATAGAGAGAAGGATATATTGGTTTAAATATTGGTTTAGATTAGATAGAATCTCTGCCATAAGAAGATTTACAGCTTAGTGGATCTAATTATCTTTCAGTAACTTTGGAAAATGCATCAACTTGTCAAACCTGGCATCAGTTTAGCACCAAGAGCAAATATTAAATAATGAAGATGGTTTATTACAAAATTCCTATGAGTAACTATTTTAATTTCATTTACAAAAATTTTCAAACATACTTAAGACAGAAAAGGAGCAAAATAAATGCAAACAGTTTTATGGCAATTCTTCCCCTTTTGCCACAAGAGATGTGCTCCATTTATAGCCCTTTAAGTGCTGGCTTTAAAATAATGTGTTGCCATATTTTATTTGCTCCTTCGTATGCTCAGTTATAAAATACCAGCATTAAAGCAGTAAATACTACACAGAAGATATTGATGGAAACAGTAGCATAATACAAAAATATAACTCACTTTTCCTCTTTATATGGGAATATTGGAAAACAAATCAAGCAAAAGGGGGAGTTCTGTGAGAAGGGATACATTTTAAAAATGTGCCAATTAAATTTTCTCTTTTAGCTCTTCTTTTTAAAGGCTGTATTTTTTTTAAATTTCTTCACTTATCTCTGTGGCATGACACTTGCAGAAAGTAATATTAAAACTCTGACTCACAAGATGAGTCCTGTGGATGCTGGAACTAGTCCTTAGAGGTCACAAAGGGTGATTCTCCCATCACTGTTCCTCACTTCATTTAATATGCATATAGCTCCCATGGTTTTGCTCTCTCATAACTTCTCTTCAGTGCTTTCCAGAATTATTTTGAGGCACACATCATTATCAAAGAACAGTAAAAAAAGGTTTCAGTTGTTCATGACAGAAGATTAAACTACATATCTATCTTATACTGTAGCCTCTTATGTCTTTTTTCTCAATTGTTATTATACATTGATATTTTTCTCTTCCAACCTGATTTAAAGTAAAAGAATATACTTTGTGTAGTTTATCTTAAACATTTTCTTTCTATTCAGTAGTGATAGGTGTATATAATTGAGTTTGATAGGTTATCTATTTTGTTATTGCAGAATTCTGGGCTTTCCTTAAATTGTCAGAAGTTCAAATCATCTTTGCCTAGATGCACAGTCATTGCTTAGATTGCCCCAAGTAATTGGATATGGAGAAATTTCTATGAATCTTGGTACGACTCCTGGTATATATGATAAAAATGTTTATTTTTCTTTATGTTTGTTCATGGTTCTAAACTATGGACTGACTCAGTAATAAGCCACCAACACTGGCATGTCTTCTTACATGTACACTTCATGATAGCAAATGACTGTCAGGATTCTTATGCCAAGGACCCCACAGTCCTGTTCCAGAGAACAACTTACTTACTTGTGATGAGGGCTCTGGTACTGAAGAGACAGGGCCTCATTCTAGAAAGCTAGAACTATCCTTTTTCTAGAGTTCAGTCCAATGAAGTCTCTGAGATACTCATGGAAGAAATCCAGAATGGACAGTGTGGATTTCTCTATAGACATGTGTGCCAGATACTCCAGGGTGAAATGAGAGTATTTCTATGCCCTAGGAAGTGAATGTTTTACTGAAACTAGTTATAGTTAATTGAAAACAACATGGTTCCACTATGGGTGCATTAAATACCCAGTATAAAGAGTCTGTCCATTTGTCTGTCTCTCTCTTTTTCTATTTGTTCTTGAGAGAGTGAATTGATATCTTTATGAAAGCAGTAACTTTTTTGACACTCTCCTTAGTACTAAAACAGTACTCCTTTCCTGAAACCTTGCAACATTTGAATGTTCAGCTCCATAGCTTGTCTAACTTTGTTGCTGTCACCAGAATCAATGTAGTTGCTTCATGTTTGACTAATAACTCCAAAGTCTGCTTAGTGTTGTCCTATTATGTGAATCTGTGTAACTGTGTTCTAATAACCATTATTGTTTTAGGTCAGCCAACTGGATTCTACTGAAATTTTTATTGCTCTCATGACTGGCTATGGTATATTGGTATATCTGCTCACTGCGGGCCACACTTAGTTCTATCCTTGTCAGAGTTTGCTATAGGTAACAATAAATCAGAGATTGTGTATATAAAACCCTTTGTAAGAAATTCATTAATTAAAGCCTATTGAGGGAAAAATGATGCTCAGGGGCAACAAGTGTTTCATAATACTACATTCCATCAGTTTTTCATGTATTAATATCTCTGAAATTGGTTTTCATGTTACAGTCAATGGCATCTTAGATTTGACTAAAAATGGTTTCATCTACCAGTCTTCTTATGTCCTCAAGCATTCTATATCAAAGATGCAAAGACTAAATTGGGCCAGAAAGTTTAGAAAATGAATTATATGAAGAGTCTTCATTTCTGAAATGAAGCATCACATCATTTGGGGGATACTATAGATGTTGGGATAATCCCAAGAATCATCATACTCTAATCAGTAGGATATAAATCAGACCCTGGGTTATAACAATGTCTGTTTTTTAAGATCCAGCCAAGCAGGGATGATTGGAATGGAATTGCCAAAATTAAAACACACACACACACAAAATCACAACTGGCGCAGTGTTGCAGTGCACTGACAGATGTTTAGAAAAGTTGGAAATAACTCTCATTCAAATAGGAAAATTTCAAAGTAGAGTGTCCTGAACAAAAAATAAATAAGTAATAAATAAAGGGAGGAAATGACCAAAACAATCTAATTTTTTGACCAATATAAAAACTTAATAAGGGAGGAAATCTAGCCATCTTGTTAAATTCACACATAAACCCATCTTATGTTGAAACTGCTCAATCAAAATAAATTCGAATAAAAAAGGCCATTAAAAAGATGCTATTCAAGCCCTCTAGCTCTTTTCAGTGGGTGACCTTCCAGTCCACTGTTGGTTGCACAATTACTGAGAGCCAGTGAGCACAGATTCTTTGTGTTCTGCCAGCTTTTGAAGTGGATAAGCTAAATCCGCCGAACCCTCAGTACTCAGCATTCTGCAGAGTTAGCATCAACAATGGCCGCAGCTGATGACATTACCCCGTAAATTGTGCTCTACACATCATTCAAGATAGAACCGTTTTTAAAAAGAGAGGCATATCTTTGACTTGACAGGCCTGATAAATCAAATCTAAGTTTCAAAGCCAGGAGTAGATTCAGTGAAACCATATGAAGCCAAGAGCTGGTTCAGAGAAGCTATCTAGTAAAATTAAACTTATTTTTAAATGTCATAGATATGCTTAAAAGTCCTATTTGGTGGGACTGTAATAATGTTTTAATTAATTTGTGTACCTAAATTATAACAGGAATAACACAGAAAATTTAAACAGTTCATAATCTCTGAGAGTAGATGTCCTTATTTATTACTTGGGATCAAATTAGATAAATGATTCTGAACTTGAAGGTAAAAAATAGCTAGAAGTGTCTCTCTAATTTCTGTGGAACAACATCTGTGATTAATACATGCAGGGGACTGTGGTGAGATGGAAATGCACTGGCTGGATCTCCCTCACGGGGGGACTTGTTCCAGCTATCATCAGACAGTGTCCAGCTGTTCGCCCCTTCAGTGTGTCTGCCTCAGCTAGGGAGTGCTGCCTCCCTCAAGGCACAGGCTTCCTGAAGCAGTCCACATCAGTGACTACTCACGGTGGGGTCTAAAGGCCTGGCCATCTTGGTTCACCAAGGAGTGGGCCATCTGTTCTCCAGAGCCCTGCACGGGGTTAGTCGAGGCTTTGTGGGGACTGCGTTGCTATTCAACTGCTCTCTCTGCTCCATCCTGCATCCTTCCCCTCCACATACATTCACAGTCATCCTGCATGCCAAATTCTTCCTCTGTGCCTGCTTCTAGAAAGCCAGCCTGCAACAGAGGAGCATACAGAAATGATCTGCAAGCAAAGTGTCAAACCCTAGCTCTTCTCTGAATATGTCACAAAAAATAGTTCAACCTGCAGAGGGCTTTGGTGGGGTAAAAAATGGCAACCCATGGTGTCTACCCCTGTTTGCTCCAGGGACCAACTTTCTCACTACCCTGCCAGAAAGAATTGTGTGGTATTTCCTTCTTTACCAGACACTTACCTATGAAATGATAATTGTTGGGAAATTTCCTTATTTTGTGTACTAATTAAAAAATCTGGATGAAAAATAATTTACCTTTAGGGGAGACAACTCCAGAGGAGAGAAATGTACATGTAAGCTGTTACAGAATGACTCCTGGGCTGGTTTACTGTTAACAGCTATTTCAGTACTCTCTACTCCACCTGCTTATTTCCACTGAATTAAGCAATCTTAAAATTACACACGAGAAAAGTAAAGAGGCCTATTTATTTAAACAAAAATGGAAAAGTAAGGATACTATTAATCCAACCCTGAACCTCCTGCTCTTGGCTTTAAGGGAGGTGATTCTCCCTATGGGAAGCTTCTGTGTCAGGGCACAAGCGGGTGGCAGTGAATGGGATGCGACTTGCCCCAGTTTGCTGTGCTTTATTCTCATTCTTATGAGGAAAGTTAAGAGGCTGAAGGTGGGTCTCAAGGCATTACCCAAATGTACACCGTAGCAACCTATTCTCTGATGGGGATTCTTTCAGCTAAAAGCATTTTCTCTTTCCCTCATGTTTCTAGTCCCCAACACCTGTATCTATGAGATACAAAACTTCTTGTAAATAGCTCCTCTCCTCCAAGGCTAATTATCAGAAATGGGAATCGAGATTCATCTCTGATAGCTTCAATTACTTTTAAGTCCTGATCAGAGGACTGAAAATCTAAGTTATTCAATGCCTTCATTTTTTTAGTTATATAAAATAGTAAATAACTAGGAATATGATACATTCCTCTTGCCAGATATATTTGAAGAGGAAAATATATTTATTACTGAACCCTGAATATATCAATATAATTTCTCTATTTTCCTTGAAGAAAAAAATCAAACAAACCACAAAGAAATTGCTATACTTGCTCTGCCATTTTCTCCTAAACCCAAAGAATATCTATATAGTCACAAAAGGGAATTTAACTAAGTAGCCAGTGAGGTACCTCTTCCTACCCCACATCACACATGGCTCTCAACTACTCACCTGTACTTTCCAAAGAATGTGAGAAAGAGACCACTGCGATGAACAACCATGAAATTCTAAGGAGAAAGGTGACATTGATTTTGATGGAAGCAAATGACCCATACTTGAGCCTTAGAGCAAGACTCCTAGAGAACAAAATTCTCTTGGCCAGTTATTGTTTTCCTTAGTCTTTTTGATCTCTCTCTGTGTTCCAGTTTTGCCTGGGAATTAATGATTTTTGCATTCTGCTCATTCTTAATCTTTGATGGTCAATCCACTTTTAGGGAGAGGGTGGCAGTTAACTGCTATGCCTTCTTTGCTTCACTATTCCACTGAAACAGTCCCTTTTCACTCCTACATTGCTATGAGACAGAGGTATACTGTTTTAGTATTTTGTGTAGTATTAGTAATTCTGTTTTATAGAATAAGCAAGTGTTTGGTTAGCTGTGTGATCGTAGGAAAGACACCTCAACCCTTTCAAAATTTTGGTCAGGAAAACCAAGTATTTGCAGAAGGAAGGTTTTAATGCTGGGAAGAAACTGCTTTAAACATTATTGGAAAAGCTGGAGGAGTAAAGGTCAGGGAAAGCCATCACTCTAATGTTCTCTGATAGTTTTCTGTGAATCAGCGTGTTACTCTTGTTATCTGGCTCAGGAAATTCAGAAAACACATCCGCGATGGGCACAGCTATATTTAACACCAAGGCGGGTGACCCATGGAAGGACACCTGGGGGCTTTAGCAAAACTTCCCATCGGCAAAGCCCACACACCTGACCATATAGAAGGAGAATAATGGCCTGTGTCTTTCTAATAAGTGTCTCTCATTGGTGAAATCTATATAGGAACCGCGATAAAAAGGTTTCTAGTACACGTAGCTCGCAGGATTCTTGGTTCCTTAAGCTTTTGTTTTCCTTTTAATAAATGCAGTGACTTGTGTATTCCTGCCCAGTGTTAGCTAAGAAAAATAAAGTAAACTCACCTCATGTTACTAATATGATGGCCAGATGACAGCCAGAGGGAGTAGCCTCAACTAACTTCATTTTGAATAAAAACGACAGTCGCTCATAATGAAATCTTCAAATACTATGCATACAAGTGCCTTTGTTCAAAGACATGCTTGGATCAACAGCGGGGATGATTTCCATGAAACTGCTCATGGTTTGACTATTGTAATTTGAGAGGGAATAGTTTTTCTCTAGTTCCTCAAAATAATAGTTTTTGCAAGGATTTTATGCTCTTTTTAGAATAAGTTAAATTTAGTGTCATTCAGTGTCTTTAACTCTGTTTTTTCTTAAATCTTCTATGATTTATAAGCTATTTCAAGAATACAAATATGATCTGGAGTTAGACATTTCCAGATTCTGAATAATTGCTCCAGGCTCTATCTGCCTCTTCTTTCCTCTTCCTACTACTTTTCTCTTCTTCACTATTAAGTCCTATCTAAATGACCAGCAAGACCTCCTGCTCTAGGATGCTCCTGACCACAAGAGGGTCATATTTAAGCAGCCAAACCTCGATATTTAGTGGCTTAATATTAAGTTGTCTTTTCTGCTTGACCATCCATGACACTGCTCACAGTTTTAGTAAATGGGCTTCAGGGCGGTTCCCTGTGCATGACTTTGTTTGTTGGTTTGAGTTTTATTCTAGGGAGAGGGAGGCAGGCCAAAGGCTATCTGCCTCTTCCTTTAATCTACTCAGGCCTCCAGCCCAGTGACTCCTGATGTACTTGCCTCTTTACTTCAAGAGTTACTAATCCCCTTGAACGTGTGATTTTTACCAGATATGTTCAACCCCCAGAGTAACAATAAAAAAGGAAGAATATTATTGGTATGATGAAGTTTAGAGAAATTTCTAGATAGGCACAATCAGAAGGACTAGAAGGTTAGATAGTTAAGGATGCTGGTGAGACAGAGATTGAAATATGAATTCTCAAATTGGATTTGGAAGGAAGTACAGCCAACAGGATTTATAAATTTGGAGAAAATGGATGTATCAGTCAGATTCTAGTAGAAAATAGAATATAATATTCTTAAAAGAGGTAAGAGTTTATATACTAATATTTGGGCAATTAATAAAACATGGTAGAGCTCCCAAGGTCTATCAACAGAGGGGAGTTGTTACGTTCCCTAGGCCTAAAAGGTTACAGAAGAAGGGAGTGGAGAGAGAGAGAGAGAGAGAGAGAGAGAGAGGGAGAGAGAGAAAGGATGAAAAAGACAAAGAGCAGGAGGGAGAGGCAGAGAGAAAGAGAGGATGAGAGAGTTTAACTATTGGAGAAGGTGGCTGAAAATAGAATATGGCCTTTGGTAGTGGAAAGAGACAGAATAAATTCCTCATCTCATTCTCCTGCCACCCTCTGATTTCATGCCTAAGAGTCATTGACTGAATCCATCCAAAATCAGAGTTGCAAGGGATACTGACTGGTTGTGACAGTATATCAGTGAAGCTCCTGGTACAGAGTCCAGGTGGAAGAAAAGCAGAATATAAATTTGTGTGGAGTACAAAAAATACCTGGTACAAGGAAGGAGTCAGTTGATATGAGATTTTTTTTTTTAGTGTAAAGAAGTGTGAAAGGTATGGTATTTTTTAAAATGGTGGCCGAGACAGTAGGTTTTAAACATTCAGTGGTGAAGCAATTTTGGAGAGTGACAAGTTCTAGTGTACATTCAAGTGAGTGGGCTGATAAAGCAGAGAAAGAATGAAGGTCATTAGGCTTGGTCCTGAAGGTAGAGCGAACTATCCTGGTTTGCCTGGGATGAAAAGTGTTCCAGGGATCTTGGACTTTCAGTGCTAAAACCAGGAGAATCCTGGACAGACTGGGACAGTTGCAGGCAAGTTGTGACAGTTGGTCAAACTTCTGGAAGGTTAAGTGGACATTGACAGGAATTCCATGCAGAGGGAAAATGTTAGCCAAGGTACAGAAACAGTCGTAGGAAATATTTGCAGGAACAATGATATGCATTTTGTCTGGAATCTAGGGTAGACTTAATAGGAAGGGTAAACAAAGTGAAAAGTAGTATCACTAGTTTATGCAAGAACAAGGAACTTGAACTTTATGCTATATAATCAGAATTTGAGTTTTCTAGTATTGATGTTGAGTCTAGCTGACCAATTTACAGGTGACACAGATGGTACACAGGGATAGATCCTGTGTATACCTTCATATAGCAGTATACATTTTTTTTTTCTCTCCTTTTGATTGTCTGTGATTTTTGTCATTCTTATCAATCATTCAAACTATCTGAAGTCTTCAGATAAAATCTGTTAGTGCATGTTTTTATGTTTGTATGGTTATAATTATCTGAGAACCTCAAACTTTCAAATCTAGCCTTTTTTCAATCATCAGAGGATCCAGTAATCAGTAGGATTGAAAGAATTAAAATTCAATTTCTCCCCTAATAGTCAAGTTTTTAAATCCCAGGTAGGAAATTAGTGCCAGATAATGCCAGATGTTGTCTTAAATTGGGGAGAACAGAAAAACTGAAAAAAAATCTGTCATTTGAAGCAATCAAGTCAAATTAAAAATCGATGTTATAGTTAAAATAAGTTTCTTTTCCCATTTTAAATATGATTTAAAATTATGAACTGCTATTTCACATGATCTAAAATGCTTCATTATGAATCACTTTTTTAAAAGCCTATATCATATTAATATTGATATTGAATAATAGTTTTGTTTGTGGGATCAGTTGGCTAAAGTGTTCTTTAAATACTTCCCTGTCACACCAGAAATCACTACTCTTGTAAAAGCAGTGTAGCAAGAAGAGATCATTTGGGGAAGTAGATGAGGGTGTTCTGGGATTATGATGGGATTTCCATATGACTTTAAAGTCCTCATAGATAGGCAAGCATAGCTCTGTTAAAGTGGCTGCTTATGCCTAGGAATCTAACCAAAGTTACAATGCTGGAAGCAAGTCTGAGGCTACTTCTCAGGCTTATTTGCCTTTGAAACTCAAAGAGAGTGTGTCATGTCAGATTAAGTAAAATATCATCATGTCCACAAAGTAGAATAGGAACATTACTATATGAAATTGATATAATTTGGTTTGTTGGAAAGGTGTATGTTAAATAAATTCTATCTAGAATTTTTTCTAAGATGTAGTCTGGGGGAAAATGCTTGTTAATCATATAATACCTGGTACATCTTGAGCTCTTGATCAATGTATTTTAAAAATGCTAATTTTGAATGTCTATTTGCTGTCTTTGTGCTTCACACTTTAACCAATTCCTCACTGTGGCATAATTGCCTGAGAAACATAATGCAATATTAATTAGTCCTAGATTTAAATAACACAGGGTCATTCCTGTTTTCAGAGGTGAATTTTTAAAAACTTTTTTGAATAAAATAAAATAACAGGTCATTAAGGAACCACCTATGTTTTAAAATACTGAAAAGTCTAAGAGTTCGAAAAAAATGGTGCCAAAGTGCCGATTACCCAATTTATCAATTATTTCTTAGGTTAATATTTTCTTCAGGTGTTAATAGGCACATTAAACTTTACAGAACAGAAGAACTGGAGAATAATTCTATACTTATTGTTGTATTTTCCTAGGTTACCGCATCTACTCTACAATAAAGAACTCTGAGCACCAAGTAAGAACCAATGAGTAGGAGTTACAGGGAGTTCTCATCATCCTGGTGGAACACCCATAAAACCATTATGTCATGTATATTCTTGTTGAAGTATTTAAACCACTTCTGAGTTTTTATTTATCGGTTTATTTATTTATGATTTTTTTTGGTTGAGTGAAAGGTTCTTTAAATTCTACAGTGCTTTATAATTTTCAAAAGTTTCACGCACATGATTTCATATGATCCCATAATAACTATTTTTTCCCCTTCCCCTGTACTGCTCAAGAATGCATTGACAAGAGCACAGCCAGGCCAACCTGGACTAAGAGAGATTGTGACTGAGATTCTAGGCTGCAGGAGACAGCTGGGAAAGCTGCTCAGCAAGCAAGGAGAGTATATTCTCCAATGCCCTCCTCAAATGTGGCTAAGATAATGATATATAAAAAAAAGAATAACCCAGAGGGTATCTGAGACCTTTTGGCAAATAGATTTCATCCCCCTGTTCCACCCCATCTCTGCACTTGAAGGGATTATTCAAGGTCAGCATTTGCTAAGCCGTAGGAGAAAAGTTGGCTTTTGGCTGCCTACTTTGATTATATTGACATTTTCATAACTAAAAGAGATTAAAATTCTTTTTCTCCCATAGTAACAAAAATCTGCCCAGAAAAGATTTGCCTTTTTACCGATGATGATAGAGGTACTTCAATTGGCAACTCTCGTATAAGTTGTAAAGTTCCCTGTGACAAGATCAATGTAGAAATCAACTTGCTTCTTTTTTGGTGTGTATTGGAAAGTAAAAATCTTTTCCCTTCTTTTTCGGTTATAATTTCTTCAACACTAGCAGTTTCACATTGCATCTAATATTACACAAGACATATCTGTGATTAAAAGGTGTGAACTAATGTTTACACAGAATTTTCCAACTCCTTGATCCTTTTTCTCTCTCACAAGATGCAGCAAATTCTTAAAGTTACAGCATTGAACAAGTTGGAGAGTTGAATCTCAATCCCTAAAATCAAGTCTTTCTACATTGTTTTAAACATTATACTACAGTTTTCAGAAATATTCTTTGTTGATTTCTTTCACTAGGAAATTTAAAGGATTTGTCAAGACTGCCTTCAGAGAAAGGAGTTTTTGTTGTTTTGCTCTAAAATAAATATTCTGAAGCTTATATATCCAGATGTATAGGGGAGTTAACTGCAAAAAGCTTAGTGGTGGAAGGAAAATGAACTTTAGCTTGGTAAAAGGAAAATTATTGAATATGATTTCCTTGAGTCATTTGAAATGGTGATATGTGGAGGAGGAAATAGGTTTATTCTTTTAGCTTCAAATGTTGTCAGAACTAAGGAAAGTTAGTGGGTGTCTTAGAGAAGGAAATCCAATAGAATCAACCATGGGCTTAAGTAGACCCTAAATGATCATAAATTGCAGATATTATAGATTTTTATATTGAATGAAATGTTGGACAATATGCATATTAAATTATTCTCCAACTCTAAAACTCTAAGATTTCATAAATTTCATAATTTGGGGAAGATATAAACTTAATCTAGAAAGGTGAATATTACTCAGATCTTTTTTGAAACTCTTTTTATTGGAGCAGACTTCAGAGCCCATGTCTTTCCACTGTGAGAAAAATATTATTTATAGTTACAAAAATTTCTTTCTTGATTTTCATCGTTGTCTTCCTCTATGCACATCTTCAGACTTCTTTTCATCTTACTTCTTCCCTTTCCACCTGTGATGCACATGGGTTCATAGTACTCAGCAGGTCTTTGAGCCAACAATCTGGATGATCAGACAGTCTCTGTGCTGGTATTGACTTTTTAAAAAAAATCTTTGGGGAACAGAGGCTGTGATATAGACCCAGACTCAAGATGTACATTCAAATAAATATGGGTCTTGCTAATGTATGTTTTGTAACAATAAGACTTAGCCTTATAAAGCCAGTCATGGGAGTTTCATACTTTTTAAATCTTAGGATTCTTATGATCTCTATTATCATGGATAAATAAACAAAAAAATGATATTCCTAATAATTCTAAAGTTCATCTAGACGTAGGAAGCACTGTTATAACCAAAAAACTTAACACAATTTAAAAAGTCCCTATCATTGAATTGCTTCTTTATGTTCTTTTTGTTCACAGAAAGCTCTTAAAATGCCAGTGTGAACTCCAGAATGAATAATACATAAGGCCACATAGCCTTATAACTCATGAATACTTTCTTATATCAACTTTCTTTTACATAGCAGAGAGCAGTGCCCTCATGAGTTAGGGCATAAGAAAGCCATGCTATATGGAGCAAGAGTAGAGGAGAGCCTGGAGGGCAGGACTGCATACACACAGAGGGCCAAGGAGGTCTTTGGCAGCTTAGGGAATAGCATAAAGTCTCTGCATTGCTGGTGGGAAGAAGAGTCCAATGGGGATGGATATGAGTTTGTCCCTTACAGAAGACAAACTCAGTTGGTCAAAAGTACTTAAAATTAATACTAAAAGGTCTTTTAGATCTTGTCATCTCTAACAAGTTACTTAGTCTATATAAGCCTATATAAGCTTCTTTAGCCTCATCTGTAAATTAGAAATAATTCTACTTAACAGTGGTTAGTATTTAGATGAAATGACGTTAATGAAAGCGTGTTAAATTCTTCTGAGTTATGTATGAATTAATAAATAATGTTCGTAGAGGAAAATATAGGAAGAACACTCTTTGACATAAATCACAGCAAGATCTTTTTTGATCCACCTCCTAGAGTAATGGAAATAAAAACCAAAATAAACAAATGGGACCTAATGGAACTTAAAAGCTTTTGCAAAGCAAAGGAAACTACAAACAAGACGAAAAGACAACCCTCAGAATGGGAGAAAATATTTGCAAATGAATCAACAGACAAAGGATTAATCTCCAAAATATATAAACAGCTCATGCAGCTCAATATTAAAAAATCAAACAACCCAATCCAAAAATGGGCAGAAGACCTAAATAGACATTTCTCCAAAAAAGACATACAGATGGCCAAGAGGCACATGAAAAGCTGCTCAACATCACTAATTATTAGAGAAATGCAAATCAAAGCTAGAGTGAGGTATCACCTCACACCAGTTAGAATGGGCATCATCAGAAAATCTACAAACAACAAATGCTGAAGAGGGTGTGGAGAAAAGGGAACCCTCTTGCAGTGTTGGTGGGAATGTAAATTGATACATGCACTATGGAGAACAGTATGGAGGTTCCTTAAAAAACTGAAAATAGAATTACCATATAATCCAGCAATCCCACTACTGGGCATATACCCAGTGAAAACCACAACTCAAAAAGATACATGCACCCCAATGTTCACTGCAGCACTATTTACAATAGCCAAATCATGGAAGCAACCTAAATGCCCATCGACAGATGAATGGATAAAGAAGATGTGGTACATATATACAATGGAATATTACTCAGCCATAAAATGGAATGAAATTGGATCATTTATAGAGATGTGGATGGATCTAGAGACTGTCATACAGAGTGAATTAAGTCAGAAAGAGAAAAACAAATATCGTATAATAATGCATATATGTGGAACCTAGAAAAATGGTACAGATGAACTGGTTTGCAGGGCAGAAATAGAGACACAGATGCAGAGAACAAACGTATGGACACAAGGTGGGAAAGTGGCAGGGGAGTAGTGGCGGTGTGATGAATTGGGCGATTGGGATTGACATATATACACTAGTATGTATAAAATGGATAACTAATAAGAACCTGCTGTATAAAAAAGTAAATAAAATTCAAAATACCCAAAAAATAAAAAAGAAAAGAATGTTAATAATGATTATTATTATCTTAAAATTGTATCTGAGGTCTGAATGATATGTGAAACAATTAACTAAGAATTATAGTTAAGAATTAAACCTAATTACACTACTGAATATTTGAGGGAAATAGCAGTTTCTCCTAAGAAAAAGCTGTAATCCTATCTACTACTTTTGGAAATCTTAGTTCTACGTGAGCAATTTTATTTTTTGTGACCTGGAATTTGGACAGAAGTTCTGGCTGGGAGGTTGAGACAGGGAAAACAAAGGGTAAGCAATTTTTTTTTTTTGGCACAGCTGACTATCAGACTGTCTCCACATCACAGTGTTTTCCTGATTCTCCAGGCTTGCCATCCCTACTCCCTATTTCTATTTTATTTTATTATGTATTTTTAAATTTTATTTTAATTTAATTTAGTTTTATTTCTATTGTAGTAAGAACACTTAACATGAGATCTACCTTCTTAACAGATCTTTAAGTATACAATACAGTATTGATAACTATAGGCACAATTTTGTGTAGCAGACCTCTAGAACTTACTCATCTTGCATAACTGAAACTTTATGCTTATTGATTAGCAACTCTCTATTTCCCTCTCCCTCCTAGCCCCCGTAACCACTATTCTATTCTCTGCTTCTGCAATTTGACTATTTTAGATACTGCATATAAGTGGAAGCATGCAGTATTTGTCCTTTTGTGACTGGCTTTTCCACCTAGCATAATGTCCTCAATGTTCATCCATGTTGTTGCATATTGCAGGAATTCCTTCTTTTTTAAGTCTGAATAATACTCCACTGTTATATATACTACATTTTAAAATACATTCATCTACTGATGGACCTTTAGGTTGTTTCCACATCTTGGCTATTGTGAATAGTGCTGCAATGATGTGGAAGTGCTAGCATCTCTTCAAGATCCTGATTTCGGTTCTTTTGGATAAATACCCAGAAGTAGAATTGCTAGATCATATGGTAGCTCTAGTTTTAATTTTTTGAAGAACCTCCATACTGTTTTCTATAGTGATTGCACCACTTTGTATTCTCATCAATGGTGTCCAAGTGTTCTAATTTCTACACATCCTTGCTAACATTTGTAATATCTTTATTTATTTATTTTATTTATATAGCCATTCCAGCTCATGTGAGGTAATCTCATTGTGGTTTTGATTTGCATTTCCCTTATAATTAGTAACATTGAACATCTTTTTTATATGCCTGTTGGCCATTTGTTTACTTTGGTTAAATAAATGTTGGCTGACACTGGGGAACTGGTGACCTCAAAGATGATGTGGTAACTGGCAATTGACTAGTATCTGGGGCCTTGTGCATTGCTCCCAAGATACAATAGTTTTTCATCAGTGCTATCAGCTCTTAATATCACTTTCTAACTTGCCCCTACCCAGTCTCAGAAGTTTAAGAAATAAGATCCTTACTTAGGCATATGTGTTAGTCTTATTTAACATTGGTTCAACTTGAGCATATATTCAATTGATATGTATATGGGTGCAGTACCTATACATTAGGTATCCTATTTTAAATGCCTTAATTTCTAGAAAAACCATAGCATATGTCCAAAGTAATAGTCTCTAATCCTACACTTGACTCTTCTATAACTTCTAAATGCACTTCTGAGTGTTGTAGAACTACAAATACTAGTAGCACAAAAAGTGGCAATAGTATTCTTTTACTTATATATTTTATCTGTGTATCCATTTCTACTGACTAAAAAGCTAAAAAACAAAAAGTCAGAAACTCCATGTTTCAGAAAGCTCTTTTGTTGTCTTATGTGTTGATGCTAATAATATTAAATTACAAGGTGCATTTTTTCATTTTCAGTTAGAGAGTTTTCCTCTGGTATTTCTGTAAAAATTATAAGAAATTCTTAAAAAACAGATTTATTTGTGGGTTGCAAATATTTTAGTTGCTTAGAAGTGCATGCTATTTTCAATACATGAATAGTAGTTTTGATAAAAATCGTTAAGAATTAATCTCCTCTCCTGTGTCCTCACTATGTGATGCTTTGAAATATCTACCTAATTAGAGAAATTCTTATCCCCAAGTGGCAAACTGGTCTGCCCCATTATCTACAGGATAATTTTCCCTTTCACTGATGTTTTCCTTTACAGTAGCATGGTTAAGAGCTGGGGCTCTGAATCTATACTTCATGGGTTTGAATCCAACTCTGCCATTTATTAAGTCAGGACTCAGATTTGATTAATACACGTCAGGATGGTTCTCTCTCTGTTCTGATTGTTAATACCCATGTTACCATTATATATGTATATATATATATTTATATGTGATTAATTTTTATTGAAATATAGTTGATTTACAATGTTGTATTAGTTTGTACTGTACAGCAAAGTGAATCAGCTATACATATACAAATGTCCCTTCTTTTTTGGATTTCCTTCCCATTTAGGTGACCACAGAGCATTGAGTAGAGTTCCCTGTGCTATACAGTAGGTTCTCATTAGTTATCTATTTTATACATAGTATCAATAGTGTATATATGTCAATCTCAATCTCCCAATTCATCGCACCTCCCTTTCTCCCTTTGTATCCATACGTTTGTTCTCCACATCTGTGGCTTTATTTCTGCTTTGCAGATAAGATCATCTATACCCTTTTTCTAGATTCCACATATATGCATTAATATATGTATTTGTTCTTCTCTTTCTGACTTACTTCACTCTGTATGACAGTCTCTAGGTCCATCCACATCTCTACACATGACCCAATTTCGTTCCTTTCTATGGAGGAGTAATATTCCACTGTATATATGTACCACATATTCTTTATCTATTCCTCTGTTGATGGACAGTTAGGTTGTTTCCATGTCCTGGCTACTGTAAATAGTGCTGCAATGAACATTGGGGTGCATGTGTTGTTTTGAATTATGGTTTTCTCTGGAAATATACCCAGTAGTGGGATTGCTGGGTCATATATTAGTTCTATTTTTAGTTTTCTAAGGAACCCCCATAGTGTTCTCCATAGTGGCTGTATCAGTTTACATTCCCACCAACAATGCATGAGGGTTCCCTTTTCTCCATGCCCTCTCCAGCGTTTATTGTTTGTAGATATTTTGATGATAGCCATTCTGATGGCTGTGAAGTGATACATCATTGTGGTTTTGATTTGCATTTCTCTAATAATTAGTGATGTAGAGCATCTATTTTCGTGTACATCTTAGCCATCTGCATGTCTTCTTTGGAGAAATGTCTATTTAGGTCTTCTGCCCATTTTTTGATTGGGTTCTTTGTTGTTTTGATATTCAGCTGCATGAGCTGTTTGTATATTTTGAAGGTTAATCCTTTGTCAGCTGCTTCGTTTGCATATTTTCTCCCATTCTGAGCATTGTCTTTGTCTTGTTCATGGTTTCCTTTGCTGCACAAAAGCTTATGTTTAATTAGGTCCTATTTGTTTTTAATTTCATTACTCTAGGAGGCTAGGAGGTGGTCCAAAAAGATCTTGCTGCAATTTATGTCAAAGAGTGTTCTGCCTATGTTTTCCTTTAAGAATTTTACAGTGTCTGGCCTTACATTTAGGTCTTTAATCCATTTTGAGTTTATTTTTGTATATGGTGTTAGGGAGTGTTCTAATTTAATTCTTTCACATATAGCTGTCCAGTTTTCCTGCACCACATATTGAAGTGACTGTCTTTTTTCCATTGAATATTTTTGCCTCCTTTGTCATAGATCAATTGACTCTAGGTGTGTGTGTTTATCTCTGGGATTTCTATCCTGTTCCATTTATCTATATTTTTGTTTTTCTGCCAGTACCATACTGTTTTGATGTATGTAGCTTTGTAGTAGAGTCTGAAGTCAGGGAACCTGATTCCTCCAGCTCTGCTTTTCTTTCTCAAGATTACTTTGGGTCTTTTATGTCTCCATAAAGATTTTAAGATTTTTTTTGTTCTAGTTCTGTGAAAAATGCCATTGGTAATTTGATAGGGATTGCATTCAATCTGTAGATTGCTTTGGGTAGTTTAGTCATTTTCACAATGTTGATTCTTCCAATCCAAGAACATGGTATGTCTATCCATCTGTTTGTGTCATCTTTGATTTCTTTCATCAATATCTTATAGTTTTCTGAGTACAGGTCTTTTGCCTCCTTAGGTAGGTTTATTCCTAGGTAGTTTATTGTTTTTATTGCAATGCTACATGGAATTATTTCCTTATTTTCTCTTTCTGGTCTTTCTTTGTTAGTGTATAGGAATGCAAGAGATTTCTGTACATTAATTTTGTATCCAGCAACATTACCAAATTCATTGATTAGCTCTAGTAGTTTTCTGGTGATATATTTAGGATTCTCTATGTACAGTATCATGTCATCTGCAAACAGTGACAGTTTTACTTCTTCTTTTCCTATTTGGAGTCCTTTTATTTCTTTTTTATTTCTCTGATTGCCATGGCTAGGACTTCCAAAACTATGTTGAATACTAGTGGCGAGGTTAGACACCCTTGTCTTGTGCCTGATCTTAGAGGAAATGCATTCAGTTTTTCACCATTGAGAATAAAGTTTGTTGTGTGTTTGTCATATACGGCCTTAATTATGTTGAGGTAGGTTCCTTCAGTGCCCACTTTCTGGAGAGTTTTTATCATAAATGGGTATTGAATTTTGTCAAAAGCTTTCTTGGAATCTGTTGAAATGATCATATGGTTTTTATTCTTCAATTTATTAATATGATGTAGCACACTGATTAATTTGCATATATTGAAGAATCCTTGCACCCCTGGGATAAATCCCACAAGATCATGGTGTATGATCCTTCTAATGTGTTGTTGGATTCAGTTTGCGAGTATTTTGTTGAGGATTTTTGCATCTATGCTCATCAGTGATATTGGCCTATAACTTTCTTTTTTTGTGATATCTTTGTCTGGTTTTGGTATCAGGGTGATGGTGATCTCGTAGAGTGAGTTTGGGAGTGTTCCTCCCTCTGCAATTCTTCAGATGAGTTTGAGAAGGATAAGTGTTACCTCTTCTCTAAATGTTTGATAGAATTCTCCTATGAAGCCATCTGGTCCTAGACTTTTGTTTGTTGGAAGATTTTTAATCACAGTTTCACTTTCATTACTTATGATAGGTCTGTTCATATTTTCTGTTTCTTCCTGGTTCAGTCTTGGAGGTTGTACTTTTCTAAGAATTTGTCCATTTTATTGGCATATAGTTGCTTGTAGTAATCTCTTATGATCCTTTGTATTTCTGCACTGTCACTTGTTACTTCTCCTTTTTCATTTCTAATTTTATTGATTTGAGTCTTCTCTCTTTTTTTCTTGATTAGTTTGGCAAAGGTTTATCAATTTTGTTTATCTTATTAAAGAACCAGCTTTTAGTTTTATTGATTTTTGCTATTGTTTTCTTTGTTTCTATTTTGTTTACTTCTGATCTGATCTTTTTGATTTCTTTCCTTCTGCTAAGTTTGGGTTTTGTTGTTGTTGTTTTTCTTTTTTCTTCTTTCTCTAGTTACTTTAGGTGTAAAGTTAGGTTGTTTATTTGAGATTTTTCTTGTTTCTTGAGGTAGGATTGTATTGCTATAAACATCCCTCTTAGAACTGCTTTTGCTGCATCCAGTAGGTTTTGGGTCATCGTGTTTTCATTGTCATTTGTTTCTAGGTGTTTTTTTGATTTGTCTTTGATTTCTTCAGTGATCTCTTGGTTATTTAACAGCATATTGTTTAGCCTCCATGTGTTTGTGTTTTTTACAGGTTTTTTTTCCTGTAATTGATTTCTAATCTCATAGCATTTTGGTTGGATATGTTTGATATGATTTCAGTTTTCTTAAATTTACCAAGGCTTGATTTGCAACCCAAGATGTGATCTATCCTAGAGAATGTTCCATGTGCACCTGAGAAGAAAGTGTATTCTTCTGCTTTCAGATGGAATGTCCTATAAATATCAATTAAGTCTATCTGGTCTAATGTGTCATTTAAGGCTTGTGTTTCCTTATTAATTTTCTGTCTGGATGATCTATCCATTGGTGTACGTGAAATGTTAAAGTCCTCCACGATTACTGTGTTACTGTCGATTTCCCCTTTTATGGCTGTTAGCATTTGCCTTATGTATTGAGGTTCACCTATGTTGGGTGCATAAATATTTACAATTGTTATATCTTCTTCTTGGATTGATCCCTTGATCATTATGTAGTGTCCTTCTTTGTCTCTTGTAATAATCTTTATTTTAAAGTCTATTTTGTCTGATATGAGTATTGCTATTCCAGGTTTCTTTTGGTTACCATTTGCATGGAATGTCTTTTTCCATACCCTCACTTTCAGTCTGTATGTGTCCCTATGTCTGAAGTGAGTCTCTTGTAGATAGCATATATATGGATCTTCTTTTTGTATCCATTCAGCTAGTTTGTGTCTTTTGGTTGGAGCATTTAATCCTTTTACATTCAAGGTAATTATCGATATGTGTGTTCCTATTACCATTTTCTTAATTGTTTTGGGTTTGTTATTGTAGGTCTTTTTCTTCTCTTGTGTTTCCCACCTAGAGAACTTCCTTTAGCATTTGTTGTAAAGCTGGTTTGGTGGTGCTGAATTCTCTTACCTTTTGCTTGTCTGTAAAACTTTTGATTTCTCCGTTGAATCTGAATGAGATCCTTGCTGGGTAGAGTAATCTTCATTGTAGATTTTTTCCCTTTTATCACTTTAAATATGTCCTCCCACTCCCTTCAGGCCTGCAGAACTTCTACTGAAAAATCAGCTGTTAACCTTATAGGGATTCCCTTGTAGTTGATTTGTTGCTTTTCCCTTACTGCTTTTAATATTTTTTTGTATTTAATTTTTGTTAGTTTGATTAATATGTGTCTCATTGTGTTCCTCCTTGGGTTTATTCTGTATGGGACTCTCTGTGCTTCCTGGACATGGGTGACTATTTCATTTCCCATGTTAGGGAAATTTTTGAATATAATCTTTTCATATATATTCTCAGGTCCTTTCCCTTTTTCTTCTTCTTTTGGGCCCCCTATAATTCAAATGTTGGTGTATTTAATGTTGTCCCAGAGGTCTCTGAGACTGTCCTCATTTATTTTCATTCTTTTATCTTTATTCTGCTCTGTGGCAGTTATTTCCACCATTCTATCTTCCAGCTCACTTGTCCATTCTTCTGCCTCAGTTATTCTGCTATTTATTCCTTCTAGTGTATTTTTCATTTCAGTTATTGTGTTGTTCATCACTGATTGTTTTTTCTTTAGTTCTTCTAGGTTCTTGTTAAACATTTCTTGTTTCTTCTCGATCCATGCCTCCATTCTATTTCTGAGATCTTGGATCATCTTTACTATCATTACTCTGAATTCTTTTTCAGGTAGATTGCTTATTTCTTCTTCATCTATTTGATCTTGTGAGTTTTTACCTTGCTTCTTCACCTGCAACATATTTTTCTGCTGTCTCATTTTGTGTAACTTACTGCGTTTATGGTCTCCTTTCCACAGGCTGCAGCATCATAGTTCCTCTTGCTTCTGTTATCTGCCCCCTGGTGGATGAGTTTGGTCCGGGGGCTTGTGTAGGCTTCCTGATGGGAGGGACTTGTACCTGTGCTCTGGTGGGTGGAGCTGAGTCTTTTCCCTCTGATGGGCAGGGCTGCATCAGGTGGTGTGTTTTTGGGTGGCTGTGAGCTTAGTACTCCTTTATGCATCCTGTCTGCTGATAGGTGGTGCTGTGTTCCTGTCTTGCTGGTTGTTTGATGTGAGGTGTTCAGCACTGGAGCCTGCAAGCAGTTGGTTGGAGCTGGGTCTTGGTGTTGAGATGGATACCTCCAGGACAGTGCATGCTGATTAATATTCCCTGGGCCCGGGGATTCTCTGGCAGTTCAGTGTCCTGGACTTAGCACTCCCACTGCAGAGGCCCAGGCCTGATGTCTGGCTCGGGAACCAAGAGCCCACAAGACATGCTGTGCAGCCAGAGAAGAAAGAAAACAAACAAACAAACAAAACCCAAGAGAAACAGAAAAAACAAACGCACAGCAACAACAACACAGCACACACACACACACACACACACACACACACACACACACACACAAGAAGAAAGAAAACAGACACACCAAATCCATGACAAATGATAACAACAAATCCAAAGTAACAGAAACAAAGAAGCAGACAGAAAAGAAAAAAAAACAAACAATAAAAAAAACAGGAGAGCAAACAAACAAAAGAATTCAAAAGTGAGAACAATCAATAAGGACTAAACTAACAACAAAAAAAGAAAACTAAAAGAAAAACAGAAAGCAAACAAAAAGCAAAGAAAACATAAACACATAAAAGCAATCAAAAAAAAGAAAAAAATTAAAATAAAATAAAAAACGAAGAACAAAAACTAGGAAAAAAAACCAAAAAACAAAAAAGTAAAGTAAAATAGAAACATTTAAAAAATATATTAAAAAAATAAAAAAATAATAATAACAACAACCATAACTGAAGAAAACAAAACAAACAAAAAAAGAATAATAGTAATAAGAATATTTTCCTGGGGCCTCCTCTGTCAGTGTCTTTGCTCCCACAGTGAGCTAGAGCTAATCCCTGCCTCCCCAGGAGGTCTTCCGATACCTCAAGGCAGGTCTCTGGACATTCTGTGGGCACAGTGGGACCAGCTCAGACTCTGATCTGGCCCAACTGCCATGTGTACTTGCCCCCAAATTCCACTGGTGCTAAGGCTAGACTGGTGTCAGTTGTGGTAACGCTCATTGTCTATTTAGGTATTCCACAGATGCAGGATTTACCAAACCAATCATGGGGATTTAATCCATGGCTTGTGCAGCTACAGAGAAAGATTTCCCTTCCTCTTCCTTAGTCACACCGCCCCTGGAGCTCAACTTTGGTTTTGGCCCCACCTCTGTGTGGTCACTACCCTCAGGCATCTGTTCCCTGCCCAGGTGAGAGGGAGCGAATGCAGTAGCTGATTGGGGCATACTTACTCCCTCAGACCCGGGAGGGGTATGGCAGCCACAGTTGGGGTGTGTGCAAATTGCCTGCAGCTGCAGGGACCAGCAGGCAGTTGCAACAGACTGGAGTGTGCTCACTCTGGTGGGAGTGCCATTATATATTATGAAGATTACCTTTGACCAGCTGTATGACCTTGGATAATTCACTTAATTCATCTGTGCCTCAATTTCCTCAACTGAGGGATAAAATTTATATCTATCTCATTGAACTGTCATGAGAATTAAATATATAAATATCTGTACAGTGTTTAAAAAGTTCCTGTCACAGAGTAAGTGCTTAATATATGCTTTTATCATCTTTTATTTCCCTCTGGCTCCTTCTGATCTATGTCTCTATCTGTCACTTTCTCTGTCTTCTTCCTAAACTTATGCTCTTACAGAATGTAAATGTGAAGAAAAAAAGGGAGGGAGGAGAAAAAGTTAAGGTAGGGATACTAGCTCTGTGGTTATTTCAATTGTCTGTTCATGGGGAAACAGACATGAGACAGAAGAGCCTTATCAAAGGGAGTAGCTGTGGGAACAGAAAGCAAGAACTGATGATAATAGCTGACATTTATTGAGCATTTACAGTGTGCTGGGCACTATGATTTCTTAAATTTATTCTGCCACAGATTTTGTTCTAGGTATACCAGTCAACAATTTAAGGACTCTAGAGTTTACTGAGGTTAAATAATTTGACATCCAATCAGTGACAGACTTGAAATTTTAATCCAACTGTTTGAGAGTCCCAAGCATATGCCCTTAACCACTATATATTACTTCACTCCAGGCATTGGACCTGAAGGACTCAAGGGAGTCTAATTGATATGGTTTGAGTCATCTGAAAAAGCCATCAGAGGATAGTATTTTAAGTTTTTGGCTTATTGTTTCAATAGCCAAAATCAAGGGTTTCATCTGAAGCAGCTTCCTTTTTGATCTCAAAAAGCTGTAGGAGTCTTATCAACAACAAAACACCTGTCAGTAAAGGAGGACTCATTAGCCTTATCTCTGTAGACCCACTCAACCACTAGCTACCTGGAGTTGTCCCATACTATTTTATCTCGGCACAAGATGGTAAATGGCAAAACTGCCCTTTAAAAATAACTCTTTTCCCATAACTCTTTCTCATCCTTGCTATTTCCTGGTCACTAGTATCTGAGGAAGTTAAATAAAGCTTGCCTGCTTTTCCTCTGAAGGAGAAGCAATGACAGATCCCTTTATAAATAATCCCCTTCTTTGCACAAAAGAAATGTCATTTCTTAATATAATTTGTAGCAACTCTTACTATTTATTTCCCTGAATTCACACATTAGTTAAATCAATCATGGGATCCACACATAAGGGAGAGATGATAAACTTGAATTTCAGTTGATCTAATTTTTCTTGATTACAAATATTGGAAAGGGAATGAGTTTGGGAAATAAGTACCTCTAAATAGATTTCTTTTTTATATGCACCATATAACATACTATACTCAAAGGTTTAAGATGAAAACCAAAAACATAGGTATACCTGCATCACAGACCTTATATTGATACATATGTAAGAAAACAGATGTTCATGTATACAGTTTTGTTAAATTGTATTTATGAGTTTTGGATAAATTCAAGAAATTATATAAAATGTCAAGGTCTTATAAGAGAATTTTCTTTTTGATTATCAACTCCTGTCAATGCAATGAATGTTTCTCTTTTCCTTAATTTGGTAAATTTCCCCCCTAAGCTAAATATAAAAGGCTCACTTTTAAGAGTATCCATAGTTCAGTCATATCTGTTAAATAAGTAATATTTTTATAACTTTTATTTCCTAAATATGTATCAAGGGCCAACTATGTGCACTCTCCTAGTCATGGTAAAGAAAGCAATGAGAAAAACAGTCTCTTTGCCTACGGATGTTACATTTGAGTGAAGAAAGACAATAAAGAAGCAAACAAGTCATATGTCACAGTGATAAGGGCTATGACAGACAGTGGGGTTGGGCAAGGGTGATAGCTATCAGGGTGTTATTGTATATCAGGGGTCTGTGGTCAAGAAAGTCTTCCCTGAGGAAGTTCTTCACCTACCTGTGTATGAACAAACCTTTTTGTCTAAGACATCACTCTTCTCAAAAGAAGACATTTCAGAAAGGAGGCAACAGAAAGGAAACCAACACCTAAGCATTAATGGAACTTGAACACAAACCCCATGTTTACCTAGATCATGTAGATGTATATATATATTCCTCATGTAGAAGTGTATACATATATGGATATACACACACATATGTGTGTATATATATATATATATATATATATATATATATATATATATCCTATTAGTTCTGTTTCCCTGGAGAACTAATATATTCATAATGGACTTGCTATATCTGAGGTGGGAATGTGGCTTGTAAAACAATGCAACAAAGTAAGTAAACATAATCATGACAAAACGTTTTCAGGAACATTCAAATATAAGTTTTTATTTTCTTATTAAAATACAGAAGTATTTATATTTTTCCTGCCAATGCACTATAGTATAAGAGATAAGAGGATCTCATATGACTACATCAGGCAATTTTGAAAAGTTCACAGTGCAGTAGAATAAATGTCCTTAACTCACATGGATCTGGGTATTAGCAAACAGAAACAAATAGCCAAAGTAATAGGTGAGAAAGTATGTGTATTAGATATGAACTAAAATTGTCCTGTAATCATTTTGCCAACACTAACACAATAAATAACTAGTCTAGCAGGGTGATCAACATGGTCCATAGAGCACTTTGGGGCACAGAAAGATATAAATGAATCATTAGGACAATGAGGCCAGAAGATCAATTAAGACAAAGTAATTATATTGATATATTTATGCTTCAGTTTATTCTAAATTAATACCCCTGGTTGCCTTTACAAGTCCAGATGAGTTTAATATTGATAAATGTTGTAAATATCTTTTTTTCAGTAATAGCTTTATTGATTTATAATTCACATACCATAAAATTCACTTTTTTATACTGTGCGATTTATTGTTTTTTAGTATATTCACAGAGTTGTGAAACATTGCCATTCTCTACTTATAGGACGTTTAAATCACCAACTAAAATCACACACCCAAATGAAAACTCATGCCCATTATCAGTCACTCCCTATCCTAACTCACCCTACCCCTACTCTCCCAGCCTTAGACTACCATTAATTAATCTATTCTCTCTCTACAGATTTGCCTGTGCTGGACATTTTATACAATATGTTTTTTTGATTGCTTCTTTCACTTAGCATAATGTTTTCAAGGTTAATCCAGGTTGAACATATATCAATTTACCATTATATACATATACATATATATATATATATATATATATATATATAGAGAGAGAGAGAGAGAGAGAGAGAGAGAGAGAGAGAGAGAGATTGAGAGAGAGACGTTTGTTAGAGGGATTTGGCTCACTTGGTCATGAAAGCTAAGGAGTCCCATAGTCTGCCTTCTGCAAGCTGGAGAACCAGGAAACCCAGTGGTATAATTCAGTCTGAGTCTGAAGGGCCACTTGTGTAAGTCCTAGAGTCCAAAGGCCAGAGAACCAGGAGCTCTGATATCTGAGGGCAGGAGAAGATGAACGTCCCAGCTCAAAAAGATAAGAAAAGAGAGAATTTGCCTTTCATCTGTCTTTTTGTTCAATTCAGGCCCTCTACAGATTGGATACTTACCCACTTTGGTGAGGCTGGATCTTTTTTACTCAGTCTACTGATTCAAATACTAATCTCTTCCAGAAACACTTTCCTGGATGTACCCAGAAATAATGTTTTACCATTATCCTGACATCCTTTAGCCTAGTCAAGTTGACATGTAATAGTAACCATCACAATAGGTGATTGTTCCACAAAATGGACAAAATATCCCTAATGTAGGACTGAAACAGAGATACTGCTCCTGGGAGTGCCCTAGAGCCATATTATATGTACAGGTGGCTAGGTTGGTAAGCACGTGTATGTTCTCTACTTTATATCTCATAGTATGTTATTTTTTATGTAGAATCTTTTAACCTTCTTTGTGTTAACTAGGGGGCACGGGCAAAGACTACGACTGACACAAGGTTAGGCTCAATGAAACTTACAGGTGCAGGGCTGGTAATGCATGTTTCTCTCTTGGGCAAAGTGGGGCTATATGCTCCATAGGTTTTGCTCTAGAAGCAAACCTATTTTCCCTGCTGCTTCTCATACTGGAAATTCAAATGAGGGCAGGATCATCCTAACTGGGACACTTTGCGTTAATAATCTGGGTTTCAGTTTTGCTGGCATGAAAATTTAGTTCTCTGGTGCCTCTCTGTATATCAGCATTAGGTTTAACTGGAGGCCTTATTGCTCACCACCTCCCAGGTCAGAGACGTGATTCCTAGGCTACCTGAGGTATTGCTGTAGGTGTTATCCAAGGAACCAACTGGTTTTATGGGGGTTTTTTTTCACCATTTTCCATACTACCTTGAAAGTTATCTAAAGTCCTCTCCCTAAATTTGTCAATATTTTGTATAAACTTAATCTCCAAATTGTTTCCCAAATGTTTTATCCCAATGTGAAGTTACTAATGAAATGAGTATTGGGAAACATGAGTTATATAAATCTGGCTCTGCCTGAATTTCAGAGCTCGAGAGTCAAGTAAGTTCTATTAGATTCATTTCATCACTAGTAAGATGAGGGAGCAAGACAGGGTGATCTCTCATCTCTTACAAATCTGTGATTCTCTAATGATGTGCAGTATGGATAAATTTGCTGAAGGAAACAACTCAATTTCTATGTGTCTCAACAGATCACTTTACAACTTTTTCATTGAGAATGTCTCTTTTTTTCCCAGATTTCTCTTTACCTTATTATTCCCATCTCTTAGGAACTGTAAGGTAACAAAGCGAGAGATTGGTGTAGCTTGCTTTGGAAGATAATGCGTTAAATTTATCTTGCTGTATTTTAAATTCACTAAATCCAGATGACTTTACCGTAATTGCATCTCAAAAGATCACAACACTGCTGTCATATAGACTTTCTGTCTTAATGGGTATAAAATTGGCTACAAGAAAATGAACATTATAACACCTTATATATACAAAGGCCAAATCAGATGTCATTTGTGTAGCTATCTCTAGTGAAATAATCATGTAGTGTAAGTAGCATTGTATTGTGTTAATTCTGCCTGCTCTTAAGGAACACAGACTTCTTAACATTGCGAATAAACATCTAGAAATGAACTCATTTTTGATAACAACGGTTTTGATAACAACGGTAAAATGATAACAACGTTTGATAACAACGTTTTGATAACAACGGTAAAATGGCCATGTCTACTTTTTTTCCATTGCTGTCTGTTTATGGGCTTGAGTGAATCATTGAGTAGCATAATAAGATTATTTATCAATAATCAAATAAGATTATTTATCAATAAACTTATAAGGTGAACTAGGCAATAGGAGTGTCTCTTAAATACAAATTAGTTTACACCACAGAAACAACTCTTTTCAGAATGAGTATGAAGTGCTGATAGTATTTCAATAAGAAAATTCTCAAGATATTTTTTCAGTCATAATGCACTTTTGCAAGTACCCAAAATGAACTGTACTGATTTCAAAGGCTTTACCATTATTTTAACTTAAGGAAAATGCAAATCAATGTAAAACAGATTTCTGAATCTGAGTTTAACTGTGTGTGAAATTCTACTTAGAAATAGGTGGTGTTTGGCAGCTCCTTAGTAAAGTAGCCTCACAGTGGGACCTTGAGAACTGAAGTTTTCCTTTTTCCTGACAAGTGACAGTGGGAATGTCCTTATATTGGGTCTCTCCTGGGAAATATCTGCAAAATGTCACAAAGGCACTGCATGAAAAAAATTGAATGAGTAAACTGTAATTCTAAATGGATAACTATAGATTTTTCTGGGCCAGTTTTCTCAATTTTGACACTATTGACATTTGCACCCTATAATTCTTTGTTGTAGGGGGCTGTCATGTGCATTGTAGAATGTTCAGAAGCATCTTTGCCCTCTACCCATTAGATGGCTGCCCTCTTCTAGTTGTGACAATCAAAAATGTCTCCAGACAAGATCAACTGTGTCCTGAGGAGCCAAAATCACCCCTCCCTCCCCGACACCATTTAATACCACTGTTTGATGCAAAGCAATGATATAACATGTCTTCTCTGATTTGGAAACTGCTGTACTGTTCTGTTAGGGGATCCATTGTGGTAGGAAATACTTGAGATGAGTTCTTTATGTATTTCGATATTAAGTGCTTTTCAGATCTATGATCTGCAGATATTTCCTCCCAGGGATGACCAACAGTCTTATGTGTATAGAAGAATGATTAGGTTCGTTTGTATTTCTGTACAGGTGCCAGGGAGCTGGGACTGGTCCTTGATTGCTGCTTGGCATTCTGCAGGCTCTTTATCCAGGTTGTCTGAAGAGTATAGTGTCATCTGTAGAAAGTGGGATTATAGTCCTGCCATTGGCAGTTTCTGAAAAGACTACTAGGGAAAAGACCATTAGGTTTATACTACCTATCTCTTCAAAGCTCTGTAGACATCACTAACACTCTCCCCAAAGTCCTTTCAGTTTCTTCGCATTTCCTGGGCACTCTTCTCTTTCCAAAGCCGCTTCTCTATTTTTTTCATGTTTATCATGGAGGGACTCTGCTACAAGAAACCAAAATCTGTTTGGTTATTCATTGCTATATAAGAAGTTCCTCCAAAACTTAGTGACTTAAAACAATAATGAATTTTTAATATCACACACAGTAGTAGTGGTCAGGAATTCAGGAACTGCTTAGTTGAAGGGTTCTAACTTGATACCTGTTGTGAGTTTGCAGTCAAGATATCAGCCAGGTCTGAAGTCACCTGAAGCTTTGACTGGAACTGGAGGATCCATTTCTAAGATGGCTCTCTCACTCGGTGCTTAGTAGGACCCTTTAGTCTCTTTCTAGCTGTGGGGAAGAGGCTTTATGTGGCCTCCCATAGGGCTGCTTGGGAATCCTCATGACATAGCCTCTGGCTTCCCATAGAGCAAATGATCCAAGAGGCAGTAAGGCAGAAGGTAGAAAAGTCTTTTATGACTTAATCTTGGAAGTCACACGTTATTTCTGCCATATTCTTTTGATCACGAAGTCAGCCCTATTCAGTGTGTGAGGGAACTACACAAGGGTGAAATACCAGGAGGCAGACATCACAGGGTACCATCTTGGTGGCTGGCTGCCACAACCTCTTGAGTTTGTTTCTGTTGTTGGTTTTCTCTTGACTCTCAGTCACATTTTCTGCCTCTCTGCATGTCAAGATTCACTTGCGTGGTGGGCTTTGTGTTGAAGCTCCAAATGACACTATCTTTTTTTTACCTGAAGTTTTGCCTTTCCTCTATTGAGCAGGTAGAGTAAGGGGCTCATTACCTCAATCTGGTTTGAGACTGGGTTAGATCAGGGCTGGACTGCAGGTTTGCTGAGATTCTGTCTATCTTTGATTTTCTTTCCTCTGATGTGTCCTGTCTAGGCTTCTTACCAAGAGCCTGGTGAGTCACTGTCTCCTTTTGGAAAGATAATACATGTATCATGGGGAAAATCTAATTGCATGTTTAGGATTCGTGGCATTTCCAATTTATTACGCCAGTGCTTCATGACTTTCAAAAGCTTTTCTGATTTCTCTTTACCCCGGTAGCGTACCTCTTTGTGCTCCAAGCCATCCTCAGCCAGAATGAGGATGAGCCAATTCTCATCCAGAATAGGCGAATATCCCCACGGGAATAAGAAAATGTCCAGTAACAGATTGCTGCCTCACAGCAGCTCTCCCCTTTTTGATATTCTGAAGTTTCAGTTCATCGTTCCTCTTTCCTACAGCTCTCTGTAACGCTTTGGCATATATATTGAACAGCTTTTCCAGTGTGGGGCTCCTGTAAGCTATGCAACATCACAGACAAGACACTTTATTGTTGTATTGTCTGCATATGCTTTTTAGGACAGATTTATAAAACTTTGATTGTCTTCTTACTAAATTTAGTCTTGAAAACTAAAGTTACTTGCTGTGGCTCAAATGATGAAATCAGACTTGGAAATTAATGGCATATACTTGTCATAATTTCCAACAATTCCTAGCAGTTATGCTAATTAGAAGTTTCCTGAGGCACTTGGTATGAGGACTGAGGTTAAGTAACTGTGTTTAATTACAGAAACCAGAAACTTACAAATCCGAATGGGTCACTCAGGCCACACCTTAAGAGTAGAGTATTTCTCATTAATTACACACATTGAAACATAAGATGTCCATTCTAAGATGTACAATTGCTATTCTTCTTTTGAGGGAATCACAGAATCAAAGACCTGGAACAGATTTCAGGGGTTACCTAGGAGCATTCTATTCACTTGCAGACACCCACTTGTCTGCCATCGCAAGCCCAGTTAGAACCTAATTGTTTTTGTCCCCCTTTTCATTCCTGCCCTCACACCTTCCTCCCCACCACTTGTCATTATCTTTTACTGTACCCCATTCTGTTAAACTAAAATTAGTCCCCTTTCCCCTTCCCTTCCTTTTCTTTCCTTCTACCATGTTTTGTGGGAACTTATATCTAACATCACCAAATTCCTTGCTTTTCCTGATACACTTCTTTCACCTCTTGAGGTTAACTGAACCCCAGCATTTTTCTCACGACAATTTATACTCACAGCATGCTTTCAGACTTTGTGTTATCTTTTTGTTTCCATTAATGCTAGACCCCTCAGGTGCCCCACATTTGTTATTCTCTCTATGGAGGACCCTCGTCTAGATACTAAAATCTAGGAGGACAGGGATCAGATGGCTGTCTACCTCTAAGGAGCACACTCAGGTAGGCATCTGCCACAGTGCTGGGAATATTGTGTATAGTAGGCCCTCACATTTGTTGAATTAACTAGTGAGTGAGTCAATAAATTAATTAATTAAAAATGGGGCCCATATTTACTGTTCATTTTTCTCACCTTCTTTCTCTCTACAACTTTTTTTTATAATTTATCTGTCCTTTCCACGGGAATGAATTTCTCAAAAGGTTAAAAATGACCTTTAGACTATCAGATTGCTAAATCCAAGGATCCCTTTTCATAGCGCGTCCTACAAATTTCTTTGGCCTTTCTCTTCACCTTCTTTGGCAATCATCACACGCTTCAAAGGAAAAGAATGCTTCCACTAATTCCCACTTTTTTTTTTCTTTGCTGTTAGAAAGAAGTGATTCCTAAAACTCTTATGATAGATTTTTATGCTTTACTTTGGTAACTTAACATTGTGTAGCTTGCGGTAATTATAGTTTTATATTATTTCTTATTTTCCCTCTTAGATTGTGGAATCTTTGTGGTTAATAATAATGACTAATATTTAGAGACCAGTAACAGGCATTATTCTAAGTACTATATACATAATAACTTAGTCTTCATAACTCTATAATTAAGGTATATTGTTGTCATTATTTCCACTTTATGGAGGAGGAAACGGAGGCCAAGAGAGATTAAATAAGTGTTCAAGGTCATGTCTCTAGTAAATGACAGAGCCAGGAGTAGAACACACACAGTTGGGCTCAATAGTCCATGTGATTACTTCCCACTATGCATCAGCCTCTCGCAGCATGACCTGCATTTTATTACTCTTTGTATCCTCAGCTGCTAACTCGGTGCATGAGACATAATGATTACATAATACATTTTTTGAGGGGGGGGCATTAGATTGAATTATTCATGTCAATCCCTTTACTTCACTTCTTTGAGAATCACATAGGCCTACACTGAAGAGTCAGGACTAAAAGTAAGATCTCTAGACAGTTTCTTCAGAATTCTTTCTACTGCTTGTAGAGCATCAGAGAAGTAAAAGATATTAGTTTTATTATCAATAAACTTTACTTGATGTGAGTCTACTGACAAATCCTTGATATGTTAGAGTTCAATACACATTTTTTTCAGTTTCAACTTTAATTCTAATCACATATGTCTCTCAGTTAAATTGGGAGTTAAGGTTTGATTTCTGGTTGCAAATCTGTCACTAATCAGTTGAGTGACCCTGAATAAGTCTCTTTACCTTTCTAAGTCTAATAAGTTAAGTGTACAAATTAGGTTAAAATGATCTTCAAATTTCCTCCTGCTGAAATTCTTTTTATTTTTTTAATTCTGTATTCATAGCAACCAAGTACTGATTCCTTGATGGAATCATTCATTTAGCAAACATATAATGCCTACTATGTGCAAGAGATTGTAGACCATCTCCAACAATAGGAAGACAGAGCAGAAAATTAACATATTCTTTTGTATTATCAGGCTGCATGTTTTTCTTGGAAAATTCCTTGATATTCATTTGAAAAAACAATAAAGCCCAATTTACTTTTCTGCAGCCTCCTGGGCTTTAGATATTTATGACTTTAATTATTTTTCCAAATAGATTCATCCCTTTGTACAATTCAACTTGTTTTCTCTGATAAGAATCATTTCAGTAAGTGTTCTGTACACAATTGTCTTAATAGTGTATCTCATTTGGTGGGTAATCTAGGTAATTGTATAACGTTACACTTGAAAATGAGCTTCAGGTATTATAGCGAAAAAAGCCCAGTTGTGAGGAATGGGCCCAAAGGCCATGTCTGCAGAGCTGGGGCATCCGGAGCGCCATGAGCTCTAGTAATTGCCCTTACAGTGATGGCTCTGCTATCTGTTCTGTTTCCATAGATGGGGATGCTAGGTGACTCTGCCGCATTTCAGAGCAACAACTTTATGATGTGCATGCTTTTGAAATCTTCTGATTGCAACACGTCGCATTCTTAATTTAGGCGTTAATATTACTACTAGGTAGTAATATTAACTGCTACTTATTAAATATATAACTATATGCCAGATGGTATTCTGAGTATTACTGCATTTAATTCTGACAGACTGTAAGGTGGATTTTATTATCATTCTGATTTTACTTATGAAGAGCATTAAGCAGCTTGCCTAAGGTCATATAGTTTGTAGCGAGAAATAGAGCAGGAATTTGTATCCCAGTCTGACTAACTTCAATCTATTAGGCTTTATTCTAACTACCGAGTACCATTTTAACTCTTAATTACGTATTATTCCCTAATTCTCTCCATATAAATATTGTTTTCTATCACTGACTAAAGCAGAGCCTCTATTTAGACCAGCTTTGTGAATCTACATTCCACTTATTTTTTAAGATATGTATAATTTTATACATGAAATCTAAAAGTCTTCAAAGAAAGATATGAAAATATAGATGTCAAAAATCAATGTTATTTCATTCCAAATTTAACTTGGATGTCTAAGTACTTATATATGGGAAATGCTGCCATTTCACAAAATGGTTTTGGAACGAATTTTCCTGTGGGAACACTTTCTTAGTATTCATTTTCCTGTTTAGGCATAGAAAGAGAAAATGCTCTCATTTATGCACAGATAATTACAGTATTCACATAACCTTTAGAAGTCTTTATTATTATTTTCTTTCCCTTCAAAGTTTCTGTATTCACTGAATTTATATCAGCCTAAGCACAGGGAATTCTTCCAGCTTGCACTTAAACTAATTTCTGAGAGAAAGCAGCATAATTTATACCTTATATTGCATAGTATTTATGAAACTGCATTTATTAAAGCTTTATAGACAAATGTGTTTGGGCTTGTTGTCATTTTTTCCTGGTTTGGATTGATTATTCAGTGCTGATTTATGGCAGTCGTCCCTCTGCACTAGTAACACTAGTAACAGGGAAAATCCTGTAACTACAACATTTGCTATAGAAATGTGATTTCTCAGCATCTCTTTGATATAACAAGTTTAGGGGTCTCTTACTTTCTTTTAACATAGTATCTATTAGAATAATTTGTAGCTTCTTATTTATCTTCTGTCTGTGTAGTGTCAATAAACATGCAAAACAGGACAATTTTTCCTCATTACCTAGTCCAGGGCATTCAAAGGGAAACAGTATGAAGCAGGGCAAAGATACGGGCTATGGAGTCAAAATACCTGGGTTCAAATCCTACTTCTCACACTGCATGACCTTGGGGCATGTTAATTAACTTCCTAAACCTCAGTTTTCTCACCTTTAAAATGGGATTAATACAAATCAGCTAACATTAATTGAACACTTAGCATATGTGAAGCATTACTTTTAAAGCTTTTTCTTTAGGAACACATTAACTCCTCACAGTAACCCTGTGTGGAGGTGCAATTATCACCTCCATTTTACAGGTAAATAAACTAAGGCACAGAACAGTTAAGTAGCTTGCTCAAGCTCTTATGGGATTGTTGAGAGGATTAGAAGCACGTCAGGTAACCAACAGAGTGCTCAGCAAGTAGAAAACACTGAAGAAAGGTGTTTTCCAAGCAGCCAGAAAGAGCTCTTGGTCACATACTTGTGTACCTTTAATAACAGATAAAAGGAGTAGAGGCTGTTCTTTACTCTCTACAGAAGTACTTGATTGACTAGGTTAAAGTTTCTGGAAACTTGACAGAGACCAGTCACCTCGTTTTATATATAAAAAAGTGTATACCTTGCCAGGTTACATGACTTGGCTAAGATTTGGGTAGTTCAAAGACTAGAACCCAGATTTTCTATCTTAACCCTGGGCTTTTTCTCTCCCATAAGCCCAATGTCATAGCTCCTCTCATTGCTATCAACTTGGTTTGGGCAATTCATTTTTTAGTTAGAAATATCCAAGGCTTGTTTTGTCTTTCTACTTAGTGAAGACAAATTACATTGGTACCAGAGTTACGAACTTTTGGCAAGATAAAAATAAAGTGATGTATATTTTTACTTTGTCACACATAATCACAGTTTATATTTGGTTATGATAATGTAGGTAGCTCCTTTATCGTTGCCTTTCTTTATTGGGAGAGTGTGGAAAATCTATTTCATTAATCATTTACATTATCTAATCAAATTATATAAATTAACTTTCTTATTTAGTACTTTCTCTCTTTAGGACACCATGTAGGAAACCTAAATGTCAGATAATGACTCTCAAGTAAAGGGTCAGACAAAGCAGAAAGCAATTAACATATCCAGGGTAAGCAATTTTTTCTAAAGATATGAGAAACATCTGAGATTCATTTTCAATGGTTGTGATTTGCTTTGTGGTTTTGAAATGAAGATAGCAATAGTACTTCAGAACTAAAACCAAACACAGACAAAAATAAGCATAGAAATTTAGGCTTGTGAGGAGCATTCCTATACACCCAAGTTCAAAGTTACCAGTTAGCCTTTATTTTTTTTTTTTTGGCCAACTGCAATGTTGGCAATGTTCAGCCCCTTTTATTGTGATTTTTTTTTTTAACATCTTTATTGGGGTATAATTGCTTTACAATAGTGTGTTAGCTGCTGATTTATAACAAAGTGAATCAGCTATACATATACATGTGCTCCCATGTGTCTTCCCTCTTGCGTCTCCCTCCCTCCCACTCTCCCCCTCCCACCCCTCCAGGCTGTCCCAAAGCCCCGAGCTAATATCCCTGTGCCTTGCGGCTGCTTCCCCCTAGCTATCTACCTTACTACGTTTGTTAGTGTGTATATATCCATGACTCTCTCTCGCCCTGTCAAAACTCATCCTTCCCCCTCCCCATATCCTCAAGTCCGTTCTCCAGTAGGTCTGCGCCTCTATTCCTGTCTTATCCCTAGGTTCTTCATGACATTTTTTTCCCTTAAATTCCATATATATGTGTTAGCATACGGTATTTGTCTTTGTCTTTCTGACTTACTTCACTCTGTATGACAGACTCTAGGTCTATCCATCTCATTACAAATAACTCAATTTCATTTCTTTTTAAGGCTGAGTAATATTCCATTGTGTATATGTGCCACATCTTCTTTATCCATTCGTCCGATGATGGGCGCTTAGGTTCTTTCCATCTCCGGGCTATTGTAAATAGAGCTGCAATGAACATTTTGGTACATGACTCTTTTTGAATTTTGGTTTTCTCAGGGTATATGCCCAGTAGTGGGATTGCTGGGTCATATGGTAATTCTATTTGTAGTTTTTTAAGGAACCTCCATACTGTTCTCCATAGTGGCTGAACCAATTCACATTCCCACCAGCAGTGCAAGAGTGTCCCCTTTTCTCCACACCCTCTCCAGCATTTATTGTTTCTAGATTTTTTGATGATGGCCATTCTGACTGGTGTGAGATGATATCTCATTGTAGTTTTGATTTGCATACCAGTTAGCCTTTAAATGTCACCAAACTGTTTCAGAAATGGTGAATGTCATGGCTAATGTGACAACTGGTCTTTATGTGTGTCATGTACATTCAAGAATTCTCCAGGTCCCAGGGGCAATTGAATTGATAGATTTATCTTAACCTTTCACATAAACTCGAGTTTACATTGAATTAGAACATTTTTTTCCCTTGATGTTCCTTTCTATTCTTTGGTTGAGAGTGATCTTTTCTGTCTACTGTTACTTTCTCGGGATGCATGGATGTAGATATTCACAGTATAAATCAGATTGTTGGAGGTGCTATAATGATAGTGATACTAAATGAGATTAAGTGAATTCAATCAAAATTGATCCCTATTCCACCACAAAATATAAAAATCAAGTTTCTTGGAGTTTGAGGGTTTTTATATTAGTTTTATCTGACTCTTTCCCCTGGTTTGTTTAATGTCTAACAATTTTATCTAATATAAAAACATGAATTTAGTTTTTTCTGGTTATCATAACTGAATAGATATCAAATATGTGGCAAATGGCATAATCTTGGGGGTTAAATGTTTGGAATCTTGCTCTGGAGCAAAGACTGCCTGGGTTTGCATGCCAGCTTTGTCCCTTACCACAAGATGTTGGGCAAATTACTTGTCTTTTCTGCACCACAGTTCCCTTATCCATAAAAGGATAGTGTATGTACACTGCAAAAAGTCATTATGAGGATTAGATGAGTCCATCTATGTTAAGTGCTTAGTATTAGTACCTGGCACAGACTAGGGGGAGGTTTCTATTATTATTGCTTTAACTGGCATGAATTACCATGGAGGTTGAAAATATTTTTGTTTCTTAACCACTTATATTTCTTCTATAATTTCTTGTTCATATCCCTTGCCCATTTTTATCGCCATATTCTTTTTCTGTCTTATTGATTTTCAAAATGTGTACCATTTATTGACATACTGCTTTGAATATCATTAAATGTCATAGGTATACAAAATAATAAAGAAAAATTAACCAAGCACGTACAATGTCTGAGACACTGTGCTAGGTGCTGTGCAGAATAGAAAAATGGATTACATGATCCCTTTCCTCTAAGTGATTTTTAGCATAGTAGGGGGAAAAGGAAACCTCCAAAATAATGCAATGTGTTATAATAGAGCTTTCCATGTCTGTGCTTTTGGTACATTGATAAGGATGACATTAATTCAGATCGGAATCATCCCAGAAGGTTTTTGGAGGAGGTGGCATTTAAGATTGGATTGAATAGTGGGCAAAATTTTGAGACGCATAGGTGGCTGGACAAGGGCATTCTAGTGGGTTAAAATAATGAGAGAGAAGACAGAGTCGGAGAATAAAATACTCATTTAAAGAACTTTTAGATTTTTTAATCTTTACATGACACTTGTTTTCAACAAAGCAAAGTAAACATTGTGATCACTGACCCCTTAGAGCTTTGAATCATAAGGAAAGATAGGAATTGTACTTAACCTAAGACTAATTCAGGAACTCAAACTAGTGGTGTATATGATCCATTCAAAGCTGCAGTTTACATTAAAAGGCTAAACTAGATGCGTAGGAGTGACAACATACACAAAATGACCATTTCTTTTTGTCAGTATTGAATAGAAAAGGTAGATTATGGCAGTTCCAAGGCTGTAAAAATCTAGAGGGATAACAGCCAAGGCTTTGTTGTCAATTCACAAGGACAGATTTGGAAGAAACCAGTCAGCAATCCTTGATGTATTTTAATAAGCAGGGTGGGGCTGTCCTGTGCATTCTAGGATGTTTAGCAGCATCCTTGGTCTCTATCCCCTAAATGCCAGTGGCACCTCTCCCAACCCCAGGGTTATGACAAATAAAAACGTCTCTAGAAATTGTTGAATGTCCCCTTGGGGGCAAAATCTCCCCTGGTTGAGAACCACTGGAATACAATATACAATTATTCCTTTATTTCAAATTTCTTTTAACTGTTTACCATATTCTTGGGCAATATGTTCAATTTTTTATAGTTATAATACCAAAGACCTACCATTTATTGAACGTATGCATAAAAGAGTTTTTAAAAATATGTGTATGTTCCATACAAAATGCATTCCAAATGTTAAAGCTTGGACACGTACTTTGGAGTGTCAATACCTTGGTACAAACCAAGCTGAGCTCGTTTTCTGAATTTAGCCAAATAGCAAATGCCTTACTTGCAGCAACTTAATATTCCTGTTGTGAAAAATCAAGCAGATTACTCTAACTTGGGAAACTTATGGAATCACCTTTTCACAAGCCTTATATTTTGAAATAATTTCAGAATTAAAGAAAAGTTGAAAAGATATGTACAAAGTGTTTCACACACCTTCATCCAGATTTCTCAAATGTTAACATTTCACTACTTTGAGCTCTCTCTCTCTCTCTCTCTCTCTCTCTCTCTGTAAGTAGATAGATAGATAGATAGATAGATATTTATAAAGATATAGATATAATTTTTTAAGACACATTTGAGGATAAGTTATACATATGATGCCCCTTTACAACTAAATACTTCCATGTTTATTTCCAAAAACATTCTCTTTTGTAACCACAATGCATTTGTCAAAACCAGTACTAATATCTAATCTTTAGGCCTTATTTAAATAATGCCAATACCTCCAATAATATCCCATCTAAGATCACACGTTACATTTAGTTGTCATGTCTCTTTAGACTCTTTTAATATGGAACGGTTCTTCGGGGTTTTTTTGTTTTGGACTGAATGTTTGTTTCCCCCCAAAATTCATATGTTGAAGCCCTAACTCCCAGTGTAGCTGTATTTGGAGACTGGTCCTCTAAGGAAGTACTGTAATTAAAGTTAAATGAAGTCATAGGGTGGGACCCTGTTACAACAGAATTAGAGTCCTTACAAGAAGAGCCATCAGAGAGCTTGACTCTCTCTCTCTCTCTCTGTCTCTCGTTCTGCACACGTACGAGGAAAGACCTTGTAAAGACATAGGGAGATGGTGACAATCTATAAGACAGGAAACCAGACTCACTAGAAACCAACCCTGCCAGACCTTCATCATAGACTTCAGCCTCCAGAACTGTGAGAAAATAAATTTCCATTATTTAAGCTACCCATTCTATGGTAATTTGTTTTGGCAACCTGAAGCTGACATATAATGACTGACATTTTTGAAGTATACAGACCATTTACAGTGCTTAACACTTAGCTCTAATATCCATAAAATCTATATCAGCTAAAGGGCTATTACAATGGTACAGGCAATACATGATTGTGGATTGGTCTAAGATGACAGAAATGGCATGGTGAGATGGTTCATATTCAGAGTTTATTTGATATTAAAGCAAACAGGCTTCCTAATGCATTGGCTATGAGGCAAGAGGGAAAAGGAAGAGACCCAGTTTCAGCAAACATAGCAGAAATCATACCTCCAAATGGGTGCAAAATCAATGACAGCTTAAATACATTACCAATTTCTATTTTGAAATAATTTTCAGTTCTAGTGCTATGTTTTTATATATTTCCAATATAAGTTTATTGAATGAAAGATGGTTGGTAGAGTGAATAAATAGCTTCATTCATAGCAAATTTTTATTTCAGGGTAAATTTAACTTTAGGAGTAATCCAAAAGCCATAGGGTAAATAAGTTAGATAACCATTTTAAGCAATAACATTTTCAGTCAAAAATTTAAGTAATGACTCTGGTTTCTTTGCATTATTCTTAACCTGATTCTGAAAGCAATTCCAAGGGCGAGTTTTCAAAAAAGCTTTTAAGCAATAATAGCATCATTAGCAAAAGTGGCTATATCTTAAAGATTATTTTTCTTTGAAAGAAACAAAACTCAATAATATCTATAGATAATGTAATAGCTATTTATATCTGCTGATATAAATATCTATGTTACACAATTTTTCATTATTTTCATGTCTCCTCTCCCCTTGTAGAAGGCTAAACTCTTTTCCTTCATTTTTTCATTTTCTAGATGTGGCTATCTCTAGGGTACCCTGGTGTGGTACTTAGAGAAGTGTCTATACCTATACCTATATCTATATCATCAATCTCTCTCTCTGTATATATTTGTATCTATATTTATATATAATATATATTTGTATACATATACATAGATATATATGACAATTATAAAGAGGGCTTTCTTTTTCATCTGATAATTGCTATTGCATTGCTTACTAATTTCTGTTTGATTCATGAATCTGGAAAGAACTTAGAAGTCATCTACTCAAACTCCCTAATTTAGTACATGAGGAAACTGATTTTCTTCCCCCAAAGACCTTTAACCAGCACTACATTTAGGATAAGAACCCAGGTTTTCTGTCTCCTGGTAGAGTGCTCTTTCTAATCTATTAGAATGAAGGTTACAATAGTATTCAGAGGAGGAAAATTATTATTAGCATTGTAACTTAGTTTGGGAGTTTGAGTTATGCTAATTTTTGCTATAGATATTTTGGAAAAAAACCAAAATACGGGTCAGTATCTTAACTTCAGAGGATCCACAAAAGGGTCAGAGTTACAAGCCAATCCATTGCTCTAAAGCCTGCAAACTCAGAATCAACAAGTCACAGTAGATAGTGTTAAGACAGGTGAATTGCAATAAATTATGAGCTAACAATAGGGCCTTTCTCACTGAAAATGATTACCTCTGTAATTAAGGGACCCTAGTGTTCTGTAAAGTACCCATTGGACGTTCTTAATCTGTAGATGGGTAGAGAGAATGTGGAGAAAAAAGCATTTCTTGAACATCTGTTGTTTGGCAGTCACTTTTCATGCATTAGTATTGAACAAAATTTTAAATTTATTGAAATTCTGGTTCCAAGAGAAATTTTAAATAAAAGTTCTGAGTTGAATATTTATTATTTTAAAGTCATTAATTCATACTTCTACATCAAATAATGGAGTAATGCTAAATGACCGGTAAATTCCTGAAAATATAAGCTAAACATTGTTATACTGAAATTTCCCTATTAGAAATAAATCATGGTGAGTTAAAGTATTATGTCTTTTGTTTTTTTTCATGAAAAAATTAATCAACACAGTTGATTATTATTCAACAAATATTTATTAAGTATTTACTCTGAGCCCATCGGTGGCACATGAACTGTTTAGAGCAGGATCCATTTGTCTTAGTCAGCTTCGGCTGCTATTGATTGAGTATTTTAAGCAACACATTTTTTTTTCTTATTTTTTCAGTTCTGGAGGCTAGGAAGTCCAAAGCCAAGTTGCTGGCCTATTTGGTTCTTGGTGAGAGCTCACTTTCTGGCTTGCAGATGGCCATCTTCTTGCCATGTCCTCACATGGCTGAGAGGAGCAAGCTCTGTTGATTCCTTCTCTTTTTATAGAGACTAATCCCATCGAGGACCTCACCGTCATGAACTCATCTAAACCTAATTACCTTCTGTAAGCCCCACCTCCAGTTACTATCACATTGGAGATTAGAGCTTCAACAGATGAATTTGAGGGGGATATAAACATTCAGTCCATAACACATATCAATGTGTTTTCTTCCTTGATGGAGCTTACAGTCTTACAGAGAAAAGCATAAATAAAAACTTCTTGTGACCACTGTTATAAAAGTGGTAGGATAAGGTCCATAAGAGAGAAGAATGGGGAATCAACTTTAGGTACAATTTTCAGGAAAGCCCACCCTAAGGAAATGTTTGAGATCTGATGGGTCCTGGAGAGCCAGCTTTGCAGAGGGAGCTGGGCAGAGTTGTTCAGACAGAGGGAATGGAACTTCACTTGCTAAGGCACTGAAGAGGGAGAGATTGCAGTGTGTTTGGGGAATGAAAAGAAAGATTTCTGTCTAGGGCACAGAGAGATGGGCTTGCAAGAAACTGGAGCCCCAGCCCAGATTGTGTAGGATGTCTCAGACTGTGCCAAATGCAAATAGATACTACCAAGTTTGAATTTTCAAACTTCACTCTGTTTGCTTTGATAGACACTAGAAAACTTAACAAACAAGATCAGAATGTTGGATGAGGAAAAAAAAGAAATACAGTTTGCTAATTTATCTCTTGTTTTATATAAAAATAGGCTGTTCTTGTTTTATTGGAGAAACATAGAAAATATTTTAATGATAGGCAAATATTTTGGGAACAAGTGTTTGTCAAGAAGCCACCTAAAAGATAACATAACTCATTAATAGTAGACCCTACTACTTAAGCTTAAGCCCCCAACTTCTAATCTGCTTTCCTTTTTACTACATTTTTATCTTCAGAGTCAAGAGGGGAAAACAAAAAAAAACCTCTACTGAAAACTGGGCCCCTAAAAACATGGACCCTCTGAGCACAGTTTCCTATTCTTCTCTGTGAAAAAATTTCCATTCTAAAATGGAAACTGGAGGATGTAAAATGAAAAATCTCACATCTGTGCCCTCAGGAAAACAAAACTTAAAGACTGAGAGACTGATTTCCCATAAAAGCCTGATTTACAGAAAACTGGTAACATTTGAATTTTCTTAAATAATAGGGAGTTGGTCAGGGGTTGCCTCATATCAGCCTTGGGAAATTTTCCTAATGGTCTCCAAAAGCATGAGCGAGAAATGATCCAAGTTGGGTTGATCTCGCAAAATAAGCAGAATTGAACTTTTGTTTGTATGACTGGACTGGTTTTGTCTGCTTGGGGGACTCTTCAGGGCTGGTCTCCAGTTGTTTTTGATTTTTAACAGATTCTCACTGAATCCCTCTTTACATTCTCTGCCCAAAAATATGATCCCCCTGAAAGTTTCATGGACTCGCCTGCAGCTTGCTACAGTTTGTGTGTCCCGAATTGCAGTTCTTCTGCTATTCCCGGATAAAGTCATCTTTCTGAAAATTTCGAGCTTGCCTCATTTTACCTTTTTATTTAGGTCAACGCTCTCTTATAGACCCTGTTCGTGGTGTTCTCTCTGAACCCTGGCAAGCTACTCCAGACCAGCAGGAGGAAGCACTGGTTTTCTCACATAGCTAAGTGCTGGTTTAAATCTCTGGTAAATGGCAAGCTGGGCTCTGCTCTAAGGCACTATCTATTCTTCTGATTTTGGAAATGATCTAAGGGATTTGAAATATTCCATTTCATCATATGTAAAAAACCAAGTTTGTTACCGAACACAGGTGCTTGTGCCCAACGCACAGTGAGGCCAAACAAATCAAAACATTAGAGTTTGGAGCAGAGAAAGGTTTATTGCAGGACCATGAAAGAATGGGTGGCTCATGCCCCTAGAAACCCCCAAACTCCCCAAAGGGATTCAGCAAAGCATTTTTAAAGGCAAGATGAGAGAGGGGGTCACAGGGTTTGTGATCAACTGGTATAGGATTCTCTGGTTGATGTTGAGGTAATAGGGTGGTTAACATGGGGCTATGTGCTCATGATCATCAAGTAGTTAATTTCTTCCATTTGGTGGTGACTTTTAGCATCTGAAACACTCAGGAAATATGCATGAGATACCATTCTCTGGGTACTTCAGAAAGGAGCTACAGCAGAGGATATGGGGGAGGGGTCTGTCCTGGGAAGCCCCATGGGGTCCTGCTGGGTTACAAGTTGATAATTCTTTTTTAACTAGTGACCAATATATTCTTTTTTTTTTTTTTTTTTTTTTTTTTTTTTTGCGGCACGCGGGCGTCTCACTGTTGTGGCCTCTCCCGTTGCGGAGCACAGGCTCCAGACGCGCAGGCTCAGCGGCCATGGCTCATGGGCCTAGCCGCTTCGCGGCATGTGGGATCTTCCCGTACCGGGATACGAACCTGTGTCCCCTGCATCGGCAGGTGGACTCTCAACCACTGCGCCACCAGGGAAGCCCTGACCAATATATTCTTTGAAGACGCACAGTTTCAGCTTAAAGTCAAAACAGAGAAACAGCTCAATAAGGTTAATTCTGGCAGGAGAGAGAATTTTATTTCATAATGAAAACACACTTGCAAAAATGTTATATTTTCTATCTCTTTTGTTAAATACATTTGCCTAATTGAAGGAACAGACTTTTTTCTTTTTCCTGAAAGTTTAAATGTCCATCATATCTAAATAGAAGATAAGACTGCTTCAAATGCAGTATTCTGTTTGCGCACAAATCATTTCTTCTGAAAGGTTAATAAAGGCATGTTTTGGATCCATAAGCATGGTGGATGTATATGCTTTCTAAAATGAAAACATTCTATGAAGAATTATATATATATTAAGTCAGTTCTAGTATAAATTGGAGTATGGGAAATTTGCAATGAATTTGAAAAATGCAAGCCTAACTGTTTTATCTTTTCCTTAACTTATATGGCAAATTGAAGCAATATAAAAGAAATATACTTACATTTAAAAATAACTATCTAAATTGAATTGATATAATTTGAGATTTAAAATGTTTAAAGGGCTTGGCTCCAATAAGTTAATTCTTAATAATTTTTAATCACTTTCTTTTTTCTGCAAAATGGGAAAATAATTTGCATTTTAATGCACATCATATTCCTTAAACACAAAATTCTTTAAACCAATAATGCTCAGAGGGACAGATGTTGTTTATTTCTTCTAAGGGCCCAGAAATGAGACAGCTTGAAGGCAGTGTTTAGATAGTCACCAGCTAGTCAGTTTTAGATGTGCTTCCTTTCCACAGTGTTCTTTCTGCTGTAAATGAAATGGTAAACGTATTCAGTCTATGAGTATTTATTAAGCAACTACTGCATATCACGCATGGTGATCGATACTACATATATGACTATGACATAGCACTTGCTTCATGGAGTTTTTAATAAATTCCATTTGGAGTAAAAATTCTTAAAATTTCAAGTGAGTACAGTAATTATCCCTAATTTTTTAAAAATCAGGTTTCTTATGAATTATCCTGTTGTATACTATATTTCTTCCTTTTTTATAGCTTTATTGACATAAAATTGAAACATAATAAGCTATATATAAAGTATAAAGATTCTATACATATAAAGTATACAAATAAGTTTTGATAAATGTATATACTTTGAAACTACCACCATAATCAAGGTAATGAGCATATCTTCTGTCCCCAGAAGTCTCCTCTTGTCCCTTTGTGATCACTTCCTCTTGCTAATTTCATCCCACCCCCCCCCCCCGACCCCCACCCATCCCCAGGCAACTACTGATATTTCTGTTACTATATTCTAGTTTATACTCCCAGAATATTATACAGTTCTAGTATGAGTTTTTCTTTGCTGTGGTTTCTTTTACTGAACATAATTATTTTGAGACTCATTCATTTTGTTTCATATATCAATGGTTCATTTGATTTTATTGCTGTGTAGTATTCCAGTGTATGGATATACTACAATTTGTTCATCCATTCACCTGTGGATGAACATTTGTGCCGTTTCCAGCTTTTGATGATGATTAGCAAGAAAACTGCTATGAACACCAGGGTACGATATTTATGTTTATGTGCACAGATCTTTTTGTGAACATATGATCTGATTTTCTTGGAAGTAGCTGTTTGATATGGCAGCCGTACATACAAGTTTTTAAAAAATTGCCGTACTTTTCTAGATTTGTTGACTATTTCCTATTTCCACGAGCAGTATAGGAGAGCTTTAGTTACTCTACATTCTCACCAATACTTGGCATAGCCAGTCTTTTTAAATAGTGAACATCTGGGGTTTGAGTGGTATCTCATTGAGGTTTTTAATTTGCATATCCTTAATGACTAATGATGGGCATTTTCCATGTGTTTATTTCCATGTTGCCATCCATATATCTTCTTAAGTGTCTAATTCAAACCTTTTACTTAATTTAAAATTTTTGTTGTTTTCTTATTATTGGGTTTTGAAAATTCTTTACGTATTATGGATATAAATTCTTTATCAAATATGTGACTTGCAAATAATTTCTTTTAATCTTTGGCCTTTGTATTTATTCTTTTACTGTCTTTCAAAACCCAGAAATTATTAATTCTGATTATGACCAATTTATCAATTTTTCACTGTATGGAAAATCTTTGCCTAATCCAATGTCAAAAATATTTTCTCCTATGTTTTCTTTTGGAAGATTTATAGTTCTAGTTTTTATTGTTAGGCCTGTGACCTATTTGAGTTAATGTTTATATATGGTGTAAGCTATAGATTGAAATAATTCTAATTCTTCTTCTTTTTTTAATATAGATATGTGCCATTTGTTTAGAGGACTGTCTTTTCTCCACAAAATTGCCTTTGCATCTCTTTCAAAAATAAATCCATTCTGGACCCTATATTCTTTGTCTATATTGACACCAATGCTATACTGATTTGATTACTGTAGATTTCTTTTAATACTTGCTATCACCTACTATAATCCTTCGAATTTTTAAAGTATTTCTTCACTAAAATGTTATTTTCTTAGACCAGTTTTAGGTTCACAAAACAACTGCGGGGAAGGTACAGAGTTTCCATATACCCTCCCGCCCCCAAACATGCACAGCTTCCCCCATTATCAACAGCCCCACCAACTGATGAAGCTACATTGACACATCATAATTACCCAAAGTTATAGTTTTACATTAGGGTTCACTTCTGGTGTTGTACATTCTATGGGTTTGAACTAATGTATAATGACATGTATCCACCATTATGGTATCATACAGAGTATTTTCACTGCCCTAAAAATCCTCTTTGCTCAACCTATTCATCTCTCCTCCAACCTAACCCCTGGCAGCCATTGATCATTTTACTGTCTCCATAGTTTTGCCTTTTCCAGAATGTCATATTGTTGGAATCATACACTATGTATCCTTTTCAGGTTGGCTTCTTTCACTTAGCAATATGCACTTAAGTTTCCTCCATGTCTTTTTATGGTTTAATAGCTCATTTCCTTTTAGTGCTGAATGACATTCCATATTTCTTTATCCATTAAGCTACTGAACGACATCCTGGTTGTCTTCAAGTTTGCCAATTGCAAATAAAGCTGCTATAAACATCTGTGTGGATGTAAGTTTTCAACTCCTTTCAGTAAATACCAAGGAGTGCTATGGCTAGATTATGTGTTTAGTTTTGTAAGAAACCCCCAAACTGTCTTCCAAAGTGGCTGTAGCATTTTGCATTCTCATCAGTAATGAATGAGTGTTCCTGTTGTGCCACATCCCTGTCAGCATTTGGTATTGCGAGTGTTCCAGATTTTGGCCATTCTAATAAGAGTGTAGTGGCATCTCATTTTTGTTTTAATTTGCATTTCCCAGATGACATATGATGTGGAGCATCTTTTTTATGATTACTTGTCATCCGTCTATCTTTTTTGGTGAATTGTCTGTTAAGGTCTTTGGCCCGTGTTTAAATCGAGTTGCTTGTTTTCTTAATGTTGAGTTTTAAGAATTCTTTGTTTAGTTTGAATAACAGTCCTTTATCAGATGTGTCTTTTGCAAATATTTTCTCCAAGTATGTGACTTGTCTTTCCATTTTCTTGACGTGATCTTTTGCAGAGCAGAAGTTTTTAATTTTAATAAAATTTATCTTATTAATGATTTATTTTATGAATTGTACCTTTAGTGTTGTATCTAAAAAGTCATCACTATACTCAAGGTCATCGAGGTTTTCTCTTATTTTATCTTCTAGGAGTTTTATAGCTTCGTATTTTACATGTAGGTCTGTGATCCATTTTGAGTTAAATTTTGTGGAGGATTTAAGGTCTGTATTTAGATGATGATGACTCTTCATTTTTTTTCTTTTTCTTTTTTTTTTTTTTGCATGTATATGTCTAGTTGTTCCAGAATCATTTGTTGAAAAGATTATCTTTGCTCTCTCAAATTGCCTTTGTTCCTTGGTCAAAGATCAGTTGACCATACTGATGTGGGTCAATTTGTGGGCTCTCTATTCTGTTTCATTGATCTATTTGTCTATTCTTTTGTTGATACTACACACTACCTTAATTTCTGTAGCTTTATAGTAAGTTTTGAAGTCAGTGAGTGTCAGTCCTCCAAATTTGTTTTTAGGTTTTTCGTAGATACTCTTTTTCAGGGTGAGAATCACTCTTTTTATTCATAGTATTCTAAGAGATTTTGTTTGTTTATTTTTTGTCTGTTTTTAGGAAGGAATAGATGTTGCATTTTGTCAAATGTTTTTCATCCATCTATCGAGAAAATCATATGGTTTTTCTTTTTTATTCTGTTAATATGGTGAATTACACTGATTGATTTTCATTGCTAAACCAGTCTTACATTCCTAGAATAAACCCTATTTGGTCATGATATAGTATACTTTTTATATTTTTTGGATTTAATTTGAAAATTTTTTCTAATAATTTTTGTATCAATTTTTATAAGAGTTATTGGACTATAGTTTTCTTTTCCTGCAACATCTTTGTCTAGTTTTAGTATTATAGTAATTCTGGCTTCATAGAATTATTTAGTGTTTTCTATTTTCTGAAAGAGATTTTACAGAATTGGAATTACTTCTTCCTTAGATATTTGGTAAAATGGTGAAGCCATGTGGACACTGAATTTTCTTTGTGAGAAGTTTTATAATTATAAATTTAATTTAAAAATAAATATAGGGCTTTCAGTATTTACTCATGCAGTGTCAACTCCCAGTGTTTTCATTCCTCTGTGTTGATCCAGATTTTTATCTTATCCCATTGTCCTTCAGAACTCCTTTAATATTTCTTGTTATACAGGCTTGCTGGTGATGAACTTATGAGCTTTAATGTCTGAGAAAGCCTTTATTTTATCTTTGTTTTAAAATAATATAGAATTTTAGTTGATAAGTTTTCATTCAATACTTTAAAGGTGTTGTGCAAGCAAAGGGGAAAAGTACTTATAAAGAGATTGGGACTATGTAGAGTTAAAAAAAAACTTTTTTTAAATAAAATATCTTGAGTAAAAATAAATAAATTTAAAAAACATAAAAGATCTGGGCTTCCTTGGTGGAGCAGTGGTTGAGAGTCCACCTGCCAATGCAGGGGACACGAGTTCGTGCCCCGGTCCGGGAGGATCCCACATGCCGTGGAGTGGCTGGGCCTGTGAGCCATGACCACTGAGCCTGCGCATCCAGAGCCTGTGCTCCGCAGTGGGAGAGGCCACAACAGTGAGAGGCCCGCGTACCAAATAAAATAAAATAAAATAATAAAAGATCTTATAAGATTGGTTCAAGATGGGGTAGTAGAAGGATGTGTGCTTACTCCCTCTGGTGAGAGCACCGACTCTCTGCTGAACAATCATCAACAGGAAGACACTGGAACTCACCATAAAAGATACCCCACATACAAAGACAAAGGAGAAGCCACAATGAAACAGTAGGAGGGGTGCAGTCACAGTAAAATCAAATCCCATAACTGCTGGGTGGGTGACTCACAAACTGGAGAACACTTATACCACAGAAGTACACCCACTGGAGTGAAGGTTCTGAGCCCCACGTCAGGCTTCCCAACCTGGGGGTCCGGCAAAGGAGGAGGAATTCCTAGAGAATCAGACTTTGCGGGATTTGATTGCAGGACTCTGATAGAACTGGGGGAAACAGAGACTCCACTCTTGGAGGGCACACACAAAGTAGTGTGCACATCGGGACCCAGGGGAAGGAGCAGTTAACCCATAGGAGACTGAACCAGACCTACCTGCTAGTGTTGGAGGGTCTCCTGCAGAGGCAGGGGGTGGCTGTGGCTCACTGTAGGGACAAGGACACTGGAAGCAGAAGTTCTGGGAAGTACTCCTTGGTGTGAGCCCTCCCAGAGTCCGCTATTAGCCCTGCCAAAGAGCCAGGTAGGCTCCAGTGTTGGGTTACTTCAGGCCAAAAAACCAACAGGGAGGGAACGCAGCCCCACCCACCAGCAGACAAGCAGATTAAAGTTTTACTGAGATGTGCCCACCAGAGCAACACCCAGCTCTACCCACCACCAGTCTTGCCCATCAGGAAAGTTACACAAGCCTCTTAGATAGCCTCATCCACCAGAGGGCAGACAGAAGAAGCAAGAAGAACTACAATCCTGCAGCCTGTGGAACAAAAACCACATTCACAGAAAGATAGACAAGATGAAAAGGCAGAGGGCTATGTACCAGATGAAGGAACAAGATAAAACCCCAGGAAAACAACTAAATGAAGTGGAGATAGGAAACCTTCCAGAAAAAGAATTCAGAATAATGATAGTGAAGATGATCCAGGACATTGGAAAGAGAATGGAGGCAAAGATCAAGAAGATGCAAGAAATGTATAACAAGGACCTAGAAGAATTAAAGAACAAACACCTAGAAGATTTAAAAAACAAACAAACAGAGATGAACAATACAATAACTGAAATGAAAAATACACTAGAAGGAATCAATAGCAAAATAACTGAGGCAGAAGAATGGATAAGTGACCTGGAAGACAGAATGGTGGAATTCACTGCCGTGGAGCAGAATAAAGAAAAAGAATGAAAAGAAATGAAGACAGCCTAAGAGACCTCTGGGACAACATTAATCACAACAACATTCGCATTATAGGGGTCCCAGAAGGAGAAGAGAGAGAGAAAGGACCCTAGAAAATATTTGAAGAGATTATAGTTGCAAACTTCCCTAACATGGGAAAGGAAATAGCCACCCAAGTTCAGGAAGTGCAGAGAGTCCCAGGCAGGATAAACCCAAGGAGAAACTTGCCGAGACACATAATAATCAAATTGACAAAAATTAAAGGCAAAGAAAAATTACTGAAAGCAACAAGGGAAAAACGACAAATAACATACAAGGGAACACCCCTAAGATTAACAGCTGATTTCTCAGCAGAAACTCTACAAGCCAGAAGGGAGTGGCATGATATATTTAAAGTGATGAAAGAGAAGAACCTACAACCAAGATTACTCTACCCAGCAAGGATCTCATTCAGATTCGATGGAGAAATCAAAAGCTTTACAGACAAGCAAAAGCTAAGAGAATTCAGCACCACCAAACCAGCTCTACAACAAATGCTAAAGGAACTTCTCTAAATGAGAAATACAAGAGAAGAAAAGGATCTAAAAAACAAACCCAAAACAATTCACAAAATGGTAATAGGAAGATACATATTGATAATTACCTTAAACATGAATGGATTAAATGCTCCAACCAAAAGACACAGGCTCGCTGAAGGGATAAAAAAACAAGACCCATATATATATGCTATCTACAAGAGACCCACTTCAGACCTAGCGACACACACAGACTGAAAGTGAGCGGATGGAAAAAGATATTCCATGCAAATGGAAATCAAAAGAAAGCTGGAGTAGCAATACTCATATCAGATAAAATAGACTTTAAAATAAAGAATGTCACAAGAGACAAGGAAGGACACTACATAATGATCAAGGGATCAATCCAAGAAGAAGATATAACAATTATAAATATATATGCACTCTACATAGGAACACCTCAATACATAAGGCAACTGCTAACAGCTATAAAAGAGGAAATTGACAGTAACACAATAATAGTGGGGAACTTTAGCACCTCACATACACTAATGGACAGATCATCCCAACAGAAAATTAATAAGGAAACACAATCTTTAAATGACACAATAGACCAGATACATTTAATTGATATTTATAGGGCATTCCATCCAAAAACAGCAGATTACACTTTCTTCTCAAGTGCACATGGAACATTCTCCTGGATAGATCACATATTGGGTCACAAATCAAGCCTCAGTAAATTTAAGAAAATTGAAATCATATCAAGCATCCTTTCTGACCACAAAGCTATGAGATTAGAAATCAATTACAGGGGAAAAAAAACGTAAAAACACAAACACATGGAGGTTAAACAATACGTTACTAAATAACCAAGAGATCATGAAGAAATCAAAGTAAGTCAGAAAATACCTAGAGACAAATTACAGTGAAAACGCAACAATCCAAAACCTATGGGATGCAGAAAAGCAGTTCTAAGAGGGTAGTTTATAGCAATACAAGCCTACCTCAAGAAACAACAAAAACGTCAAATAAACAATCTAACCTTACACCTAAAGAAACTAGAGAAAGAAGAACAAACAAAACCCAAAGTTAGTAGAAGGAAAGAAATCATAAAGGTCAGAGCAGAAATAAATGAAATAGAAACAAAGAAAACAATAGCAAAGATCAATAAAACTAAAAGCTGGTTCTTTGAGAAGATAAACAAAATTGATAAACCATTAGCCAGAATCATTAAGACAAAAAGGGAGAAGACTCAAATCAACAGAATTAGAAATGAAAAAAGAGAAGTAACAACTGACACTGCAGAAATACAAAGGATAATGAGAGATTACTACAAGAAACTACAGGCCAAAAAAATGGACAGCCTGGAAGAAATGAACAAATTCTTAGAAAGGTATAACCTTCCAAGACTGAACCAGAAAGAAATAGAAAATATGAACCAAAAAATTACAAGTAATGAAATTGAAACTGTGATAAAAATCTTCCAACAAACAAAAGTCCAGGACCATATGACTTCAGAGGTGAATTCTGTCAAACATTTAGAGAAGAGCTAACACCTATCCTTCTCAAACTCTTCCAAAAAATTGCAGAGGAAGGAACACTCCCAAACTCGTTCTGTGAGGCCATCATCACCCTGATACCAAAACCAAAGAAAGATACTACAAAAAAAGAAAGTTACAGACCAACATCACTGATGAATATAGATGCAGAAATCCTCAACAAAATACTCGCAAACTGAATCCAACAACACATTAAAAGGATCATACACCATGATCAAGTGGGATTTATCCCAGGGATGCAAGGATTCTTCAATATATGCAACTCAATAAATGTGATACACTATATTAACAAATTGAAGAATAAAACCATATGATCATTTCAATAGATGCAGAAAAAGCTTTTGAGAAATTCAATACCGATTTATGATAAAAACTCTCCAGAAAGTGGGCATAGAGGGAACCTACCTCAACATAATAAAGGCCATATAGGAAAAACCCACAACAATCATCATTCTCAATGGTGAAAAACTGAAAGCATTTCCTCTAAGATCAGGAACGAGACAAGGATGTCCACTCTCACCACTATTATTCAACATAGTTTTGGAAGTCTTAGCCATGGCAATCAGAGAAGAAAAAGAAATAAAAGGAATACAAATTGGAAAAGAAGAAGTAAAACTGTCGCTGTTTGCAGATAACATGATACTATACATGAAGAATCCTAAAGATGCCACCAGAAAACTACTAGAGCTGATCAATGAATATGGTAAAGTTGCAGGATACAAAATTAATGCACGGAAATCTCTTGCATTCCTATACACTAATGATGAAACATCTGACATAGAAATTAAGGAAACACTCCCATTTACCATTGAAACAAAAAGAATAAAATACCTAGGAATAAACCTATCTAGGGAGACAGAAGACCTGTATACAGAAAACTCTAAGACACTGATGAAAGAAATTAAAGATGATACAAGCAGATGGAGAGATATACCATGTTCTTAGATTGGAAGAATCAATATTGTGAAAATGATTATACTACCCAAAGCAATCTACAGATTCAATGCAATCCCTATCAAATTACCAATGGCATTTTTTATAGAACTAGAACAAATATCTTAAAATTTGTATGGAGACACAAAAGACCCCGAATAGCCAAAGCAGTCTTGAGGGAAAAAAACAGAGCTGGAGGAATCGGACTCCCTGACTTCAGACTATACTACAGAGCTACAGTAATCAAGATAATATGGTACTGGCACAAAAATAGGAACACAGATCAATGGAATAGGATAGAAAGCCCAGAGATAAACCCACGCATCTGTGGTCAACTAATCTGTGACAAAGGAGGCAAGGATATACAATGGAAAAAAGACAGTCTCTTCAATAAGTGGTGCTGGAAAAACTGGGCAGCTACATGTAAAAGAATGAAATGAGAACACTCCCTAACACCATATATAAAAATAAACTCAGAATGGATTAGAGACCTAAATATAAGACCAGACACTATAAAACTCTTAGAGGAAAACATAGGAAGAACCCTCTTTGACATAAATCACAAGATCTTTTTTGATCCACCTCCTAGAGTAATGGAAATAAAAACAAAAATAAACAAATGGGACCTAATGAAACTTAATAGCTTTTGCACAGCAAAGGAAACTACAAACAGGACGAAAAGACAACCCTCAGAATGGGAGAAAATATTTGCAAATGAATCAATGGACAAAGGATTAACCTCAAAAATATATAAACAGCTCATGCAGCTCAATAGTAAAAAAAACAAACAACCCAATCCAAAAATGGGCAGAAGACCTAAATAGACATTTCTCCAAAGAAGACATACAGATGGCCAAGAAGCACATGAAAAGCTGCTCAACATCACTAATTATTTAGAGAAATGCAAATCAAAACTACAATGAGTTATCACCTCACACCAGTTAGCATGGGAACCATCATAAAATCTACAAACAGTAAATGCTGGAGAGGGTGTGGAGAAAAGGGAACCCTCTTGCACTGTTGCTGGGATAAATTGATACAGGCACTATGGAGAACAGTATGAAAGTTCCTTAAAAGCTAAAAATAGATTTACCATATGACCCAGCAATCCTACTACTGGGCATATACCCAGAGAGATAACCACAATTCAAAAAGGCACATGCACCCCAATATTCATTGCCACACTATTTATAATAGCCAGGTCATGGAAGCAACCTAACTGCCCATCGACAGATGAATGGATAAAGAAGATGTGGTACATATGTACAGTGGAATATTATTCAGCCATAAAAAGGAATGAAGTTGGGTCATTTGTAGAGACGTGGATGGACCTAGAGACTGTCATACAGAGTGAAGTAAGTCAGAAAGAGAAAAACAAATATCGTATAATAACGCATATATGTGGAACCTAGAAAAATGGTACTGATGAACCGGTTTGCAGGGTAGAAATAGAGACACAGATGTAGAGAACAAATGTATGGACACCAAGAGGGGAAAGTTGGGGGGGGGGGATAAACTGGGCGACTGGGATTGACATGTATACACTCATGTGTATAAAATTGATGAATAATAAGAATCTGTTTTATAAAAAAATAAAATTCTAAAATTAAAATAAATAAAGTAAACCATATGTATATGTGAATTTTGAGGCAAAACTTAGCCAAACAACTGAAATTACCTGGAGCCACATGTAAAAATGTTGTCAGGGTGGTGTTGATATAGATTTCTTAAATAGAATCTGGTCAGTCTTCAGCAATACTTATTAAGCTACCCTGTCTATATGACTTTGGGGTATCTGCTATAGACACAAAGGGGACGTACACCTTACCCCATAAAGCTTAACTTATATATGAAGATAAAAAATAAAATGGAAACTATTTATTGAAAAAACTAATCATAAAAAAATAAAAGATCTTGAGTAAAAATAAATAAATAAAAAAGTAAAGGTGTTGCTCCTGTTTTCTGGCTTACTTGAATTTCAACAAGAAATCTGTTGTTTATCTAATTTTCTTCCTTTGTTTTCCCCCTCTTCTTTTAAGATGTTATCTTTATCACCAGGTTCAAACAATTTGATTATAAAATGCCTTGGTGTAGTTTTTCTCACATCTCTTGGGGTTTGTGAAACATATTGGAGTTATGGTTCTATAGTTTTCTTCAAGCTTGGAGAAGTTTTGTTATTAGTTTCTTTAAATAATATTTGTCCACCCCACCTCCTTTCTTTCCAGGACTCTTATAACACAGGTATTTGGCCACTTGAAGTGGTCCCACAGCTCTTTTAATTTTTAGTGAGCTTATGCCTCTGGACTGGGATTTTCCTAAGTGTTTCTCAGCCTTTACCTCCCACCTCAGGTAGGACAAATGGCTACAGCTGTGGGTATTTCTCTTCCCTCGGTTCAATTAAGCTCTAATGATATCCATCTGGTTAGGCTCTGTTAACTAGCTTCTCCCGAGGGTGGGCCTTGTTAAGAAGAGTGCTGCGGTGTGTTTCAAGATGGTTCCTTTGCTTCTCGCCCTGCGGGGAGAACAAGCGGGTTTTTCCTCAGATATTTGCTGCGAGAACGTGGTTGAGCTCTTGGAAAACTCAACAAAAAGTGAGTGAATGTTTTGCATTATTGAAAGTACTGGATATTTTTGTATTGTATGTATATTCTTGAGCTTTGTTCTGGGATAGTTAATTTACTTGGAAATAATTTGATTCCTACTGATTCTTGCTTTAGAACGTAGTTAGGTAGGATGTGTATCGTTACTCTAGGGCCAATTTTGCCAAACTAGTAAGAGAACTTTTCTGAGTGGTCTACATGATGTCACTTAAATTCTGAGATTTTTCCATTCAGCTGGTGACTACTGTAGATTATTCCTTCTAACCCCTTTTCTGGGCCCCAGGTAATTTCTTCACATGCATGAGCTCATGGTTACCTGGCTGAAGTCTCTAGGGGAAACCGCCATAAATCTCTGGAGCTCTCTGTGGTTTTCTAACCATCTAGTGGCCTTTCTGGTCTTCCAGCTTTACCTGCTCAACTCAGGGAGTCTGTAGAGTCCTCCGCGGTTTCCCTTTTCCTTGCCATACCATGTAAACTTTGTCCTTAATTACCTGATGTAATAATATCTTAGAGCTGTGAAGTTAAAAATGTCTAGTAACTTCAAACTGTTGTTTTATATATTCCCTGTCCCACCCAGTGTTTTTTTTTTTTCTTCTTAGTTGTTTAAGTAAGAGGGTACATCTGATCCCTGTTACTCAATCTTGGTAAGAAGAAAAATACCACTCTTTTGAATTTTGTTTTTAAGAGTTATTTTGATAGGGTGGTTATGAGTTACGTGTATGCTGATTTCTGTAACTCAGTGGCATTAAACATATGGATTATGCAAATGTAAGGTAGGATAATTTAAGAATTCTCATTAACTCTCTCCATGTTTAAATTTTACATAATGCAAATTAACTCTCCTGAAAAGAACCAAGAAACTTTGGGAACTGTGTATTTTCAAAACTTGACAGGCCAAATGGATTGTAAGTTATGTTCATGCTGTTGACACATTTTGGCACCATCTTTTGTTTGACTTAGTTGAAGTATGTTGGGTTTGAATTTTGCAAAATATTCAGTAATGAGTCCCTTATAAAATGTTATCTTCTTGTTTATATAAGTTTATCTCTTGAAAGGGTGGCATTATCTCTATCACATAAGTGTAAAAGCTGAGGTTCGCAGAGCTTTTTTTTTCCTTTTTTTTTTTTACATCTTTATTGGAGTATAATTGCTTTACAGTGGTGTGCTAATTTCTGCTTTATAACAAAGTGAATCAGTTATACATATGTTCCCATATCTCTTCCCTCTTGCGTCTCCCTCCCACCCTCCCTATCCCACCCCTCTAGGTGGTCACAAAGCACGGAGCTGATCTCCCTGTGCTATGCGGCTGCTTCCCACTAGCTATCTACCTTATGTTTGGTAGTGTATATATGTCCATGCCTCTCTCTCGCTTTGTCACAGCTTACCCTTCCCCCTCCCCCATATCCTCAAGTCCATTCTCTAGTAGGTCTGTGTCTTTATTCCTGTCTTTCCCATAGGTTCTTCATGACATTTTTTTTTCTTAAATTCCATATATATGTGTTAGCATACGGTATTTGTCTTTCTCTTTCTGACTTACTTCACTCTGTATGACAGACTTTAGGTCCATCCACCTCATTACAAATAGCTCAATTTCACTTCTTTTTATGGCTGAGAGCTTTTGATGTTTGCTTAACTTTGTGTAGCTGAATCAGAGTAAGTGATAAGACTGAAGTATTGCAGAGTTCAGAGTAAATACTTTCTGCTCTTCCACGTGGATTCAATGGTTGCTTTAAATTCTCAGGTAAATTAGTGAATTAACAATGCAAATATAATGAGCTTAATATGTTTGCAAAAGAGCTGAGGCCACATTATTTTTGCTAGCTCCATCTTTTGTTAGTGAGGCTCTAAATTATGTGTATTAACCCCATCTAAAGGGAAGGGACCTCCCACTTGATCCAAAGGGATCAGTGTCTTTCTCTCTCTCTCTTTAATCTTATTTGTTGCTCTTCTCAATAGTAGGAGTGACCTATCTGACTAATGTTATTTGGGAAAGAGAGTCTAAGCCTGGGCTACTTCACTCTTCCTTGTTTCCTCCTCTCCACCTCTCACTCTTGCTCTGGTTTGCTGCTTCTTCCTACTTGCTGTGGGAAATCTGGGTTAGAACACTATTCAGAACCTTTCAGGTCTATCAGACTCTCACTTGTCCTTTTTCTTCTGCCTTAGTTTCTTGGGTTCTTTGCATTTGGTGTGTTGAGGGAAAGGCTAGGATCCTCTGGTGACCGACTGGTAAGGCTTCAATTGGAATTATTAGGGAATTATTTTTGGCTTCAGTTCCTAGTCACATATTGCATCCAGCTTTACCAGCAATAAATCTCATATTTTAAAGTTTAAGTCTTAAAGGGGAAAGAGATATGATAGATCATCAACCTCACAAACCCCACAGGTGTCTTCAAATCAAATACTTATTTCCTAAGGGTAAGAAGGAAACTTTTTAAAGTAACCAGGGCCACCCCCAATATAACAACTAAAGGGTAAACAGCTGGCATAGCAGAATACTGCCAATACTTAATTCAAACACCACAGGTGGCATCCACTGATTGTCAGACCCATGGCAAATTGGCGGTTGAAAAATACTGACTATTGCCCTTGCCTAATGCATTAAAAAGAAGGCAAACTTTAAAAAGAAAACATAATAGGGAAGATAAAAACCATTTTTGTTTAGTAAAATTGATATATTACAACTTTTAAAAGTTTTTATGTGAAAACTACATTAAGTGAATCATTTTTCTCCATTGGTTCCTATAAAAATAATATGAGATTTAATCTAAAAGAGGGGAAAAAAGTTATTTACTCATAACCTGCCTTTTTGACAAAAGATTTGAAGTAGCTTACAGGAAATACATATAATAGAAATATAAAATGAAATATAAATTTGAATGGCCACCAAAGTGGGATGAAACGCTAAATGTAGATTTATAGGCTTACTGGACTATGCACTTGCTTAAAGAGGGCAATACATTTGTTCTGAGACTCACAGGAGTCAAAGTTTAAAGAAATCCAACAGCAGAAGAAGTACAAAAAAGTTCAGTATTTTGATTTCTCTGGGTGAATGATGCCTTTTTTTAGCTTAAATAAAATCAATAAATGAAATCATGATGGGAAAATGGCAGTTTTACTACATATAATTTAAAATTTTTATTTTATCAAAGATAATAAAAATATCTGCCATTAAAGAAACATAATGTGCTCAGAGAAAATATTTCTAGAAAATATGACAATTTGTGGGGTTTTTTTGGATTTGCAAAAGCCACTTAAGAACTCAGAAGGATTGTCCTTAGTAGGTTTGCAAGTCTTTCAAATATTTCAAATGTCTGACAGAACAGACTTACAAACCTACTAAGTGACCCAATTATTTTTTGCCAGGTCCCATCACCATTCTGGAACTTTGTCCTAAGATGCATTCTTTTGGTAAAGTTCTACTTTGTACAGAAATGTAGAAGTCACGGATGGTTTGACTTCTCATTGCTCAGATATCCCTGTTACCCCACTTTCAGCCACAAATAGTTGATCAGCTGATTTAAGCCAATGACCCTTTTCCATGAGGACTTTGAAACTGAATCCAGGTGATTGCAATCAGGCATCACTCTGGAAAGGAGAAAATGAGCTGGAGGCTATTAGTGATGATCACTTTCTATCATGAATGCTATAGAGCAGATAAAAGTCATTTTCAGAGTGAGAGGAGAGAGGGAGGTGATTTTGTGGTTTTCCTGTAGCTTTTCAACTATTGGTTCCATGCCCTTCTATGGCCTCAGCTGAAATGCTGTCCTTTGCTTCCCTGAGAAACATTTATATCTTTATACTGTCTACTTTTCTGGTCACCTTAGCTGCCAAACAGTTTCCATGAAAACTTGGGTCCATAGGAACTGTACATCCTCACCTAAATCATGCCTGAGAGATTGCAACAACTTCCCAGATTCTGTGCCTTTACTTCTGGTTGCTCATCAAGAGTTTGCCTCTGAGACTGTCATCTGCCTCGGCACGTCACTCAGGTGTGCAAATGTCATTTAGCCCAAATACCCCTCCTTCTTCTGACATCTCCATGTTAACTTTTAGGTCCCCTGACTTCCATAATTACCCATACTCCCATCTGGCCACTACACAATGAAGTGAATTAATTTTGAGGTTTCTGGTAGACAGCTCTAGAAACTTTTCCTGAGTAGTTTTACGTGACAATATGACTTAAAATTCTAAAATTCTTAAAATCCGTTATTTTATTGCATCTGTATGCCATGTTGCTGTATTTGAATTCGGAAAACACTAGACTATTCTAGTTCACTAATTTAAAATTATGAAAATGTGCATTACTTGAAAGTCCCTTTATGTAGTAAGAATTACAATTTATTCTTGTGGGGTTCCAGCATCTGCTGGGCTTATTAGAACCTAAAGTGAAAAAATCAGAACATTTTGAAGAATGACGACTAATTTGTAATTCCTTAAAAAGATCATGCATAGAAATAATGCATTGCTTTTATAATATAAATTCGTATTTATATATAGTACAGTAAGGATTATAAGGAAAAATACTTCCATTCTGCATAGTACAGTAATGTGTTACCTTGTAGGAAGAGTTCTACACACATTGTTCTGGAGATTTAATGGTCAGGAGGAATTTTTATTCAGGCTTCCATCACTGTTGGAATAAAAATGCAGTTTGTCTTTAATCTTGAGTCCTTCAAGAGTACCTTGTTCAACAATTTGATTTTGATTACTGTAGTTAAGATGACTAAGAATCTTTCAAATGTTACATATAATTGAAAAAATTTTGGTGTCTTAATTTCTTAGGCAAACAAAACAGTGCAACAATGCAACATCATTGCTACTTGTTATAATTGATGCAAAACCTTGTGTTCAAAAGGGACCAATGAAAAATAAGTACATTTGTCATTGGCATGCACTCAAGATAAATCTAAGACTACCCCTTCCCACTTACTGCTCCTTAGAAATGCTAGTGCAGTAAGCTGATGAGACCACTCCCCTACTCTGCAGGCATCTGTACTGTAGGGCATTTAGGCACTTAGAAAAACCAAGCAATATCCAGTCATTTAAACCAACACTTTAGCCTTATTACAAGCCAAAGCTACCTAGGCGAAATGATACCACATTAAGAAAAAAACTTCTTGTGGTGCTGGAATGATGTTTGATTGCTTTCAGCTGTTTGTTCTCTAAGCCAAAGCCAGAGAGCTGCTTACTCCCTCAGGGAAAACAACTCCACAGCAGCTATTTTACACCAAAACGATTAACTGAACTTAATTGGGCATAACATTTAATTAAAAAGAGCTTCCTTTGGGAGAAACAATTTTTTATACTTCTGCAACTGCACAGCATAAAATTGCTATGATTTTGTATATGTGTGTGTTTTAGAAACAACTTTATAAAAGAGTCTAGAAACCAACAACTTCTACACGGTGTTTGTCAAATTGTTGACTATTAGAAAAGTGGTGTCAATTTCTTCTTCTACACTTTTATGTGAGACTTCGTCTTCTCCTGACCAATGATTTATCAGATTCCACAGGAATGCAATAAAGGTGAATTTTGTTTGAAAAGTCTTCCTCTTTGAAGTATCACATATTAACTTCTCTAAGGAGACATGTATTTCAAGATATATTTTCTGTGGCGTAAGGGCAATTCCTTTCTTAAATCTGAAAAATGATTAAAAAATAAATTGAAGTTAGGTACCATTATAGATTGTGATACAATTTACTGTTTCTCTTTCCAAGTATTATCTTGTCCATTAAAATTTAAAATATAACATTCTATACCAGGGTTATGATACCTTTTTTGACATAGATCAACATGTTTACCTCTATGTTATACAGAAATTTCAACTTATGCATCATTTGCACAGTATTACACATTAGTTTAATAATACAATTGAAATGCCTTTGAATTTTAAAAATGCCCTAAAGAAACCATAAGTTCTGATGAAAAAATGAAACTTAAAAAAGATAAAATTAGTCTTTTTTAGTGTCAGTGAGGGATAATGTGCATACATGAGAAGATATGAAAAATGTGCTTATTTGTCATTATTTATTCGTTTTAAAGCTCAGTTTGAGTATACTGGAGAAGAGAAGGTCTTATTCTGATTCCCTTGTGATAAATTTAATAGCTCATAAAATTTTAGAGATGCTATTTCAGGACACATTGGCATAAACATTTGTAAGATTCTTGCCTTAAAGTAAGAACTAAAACATTTCTCAGAGGAAATGTATTTCTGTCACAGATAAGAGCATTCTAAAATAATCTGTTTTAAAGTAAATATAAAATATAGAATGTTTCGTGCTCTACTGCTTTGTATTCAAATATAAATCTGAGTTCCCTGAAATTATTGAGACCTTCCAACTTTAGCAGTCAAAAATCTCCCACTTGGGCATGTATTCCTTCAACCACAGTAAAGACTAAAGCATGAGCTCTGAAAGAAAGCATATATATAATAAAAGATTCACCCTACTTTATCTTTAAATATGTCTAGGTCTAGTGAGGTCAAATAACATGCCCATGATCAAATTCATAAAAGCCAGGAAATATTTGTAAACAGTTAAAAAAATAATTACTTCTCAGTTGGTCCCACTGCTTCTGATTTTGTGTTGAACTGTTACTATGATAGTTATCTGTGGGGTGACTGCCTGGGTTCAAATTCTAACTTGACTACTTACAAATTATGTGACCTTGAGAAAATTAACCATTCCCTGTCTCAATTTTTTCACCCATAAGATGGGCATCTAACAGTATTTACTTCTAGGATTGTTGTGAAGGTTAAATGATTTAAAATCTTTTTGAACAGTGCCTAGAATGAAAGTAGAACATTCAGCTGGGTAAGCCCTGTACATACGTATAATAGTCCTCTACCTTCCCTATGATGGCAAACTTCCATTAAAGGCTTTATTTGTGCTTCTGTTCTTTGGATTTTTGTGTAAAAAATAACTTTTATTTTTAATAGCCAGAATGTGTAATCAACCCAGATGTTCTTCAGTGAAAGAATGGGCATAATCCATGGCACATACATACCATGGAATATTACTCAACAATAAAAAGGAGCAAAGTGTTGATACACACAGCAACTTTGACTCTCTAGAGAATATTCTGAGTGAAATACATCAACCACAAAGGTTAAATACTGTATCGTTCCAGTTATATAACATTTTGAAATGAAAACGTTGCTATGAATTAGGGATCAGGGCTGAGCGATTGGGGGCTGGTGCAGTTATAAAAAATCAACACAAAGGATTCTTGCAGTGATGAACTGATTTGGTTCTTGACTGGTTGTGGATGCATGAAAATATCATTGTGATAGTAGTATTGTACAGAACCAAACACCACTCCGCATCCCACGCACATACACATAAATATGCACAAATGAGTACAGGTAAAACTAGGGAAATCAGAATAAGTTGTGTGGATTGTATGCATTCAATATCTTCATATTTTGCAAAATGTTATTGTTTGGGGAAATACATGGGGAAAGTGAACACAGGATTTGTATATTACTTCTTACAACTAAACGTGAACTATATTACAACTGCATTTGAATATACAACTATCTCCATAAGAATTTTAATTAAAAAATAAGGGAGAAGGGAGCCTGTTTGGTATTTGAAAATACCAATAATCCATGTGTAGGAGATAGACAATGGGAAATTTAAAATGGACTACTCTTTTAAATATATAACATGAATAAAATCATAGAATCCAAAAGACACCTGAGAGATCATCTCATTTAGTAACCAGTCCAGGGTAAAGGTTTTGTTACTCAGTGGCAAAAGGAGAAATATAAGGAAAATGATGATGGTGTGTGTGTGATGTTGGCATAAGTTTCCTAACTGTCGTAACTTGAAGAAACTGTTCTTTATTCTATTATACCCTTCCTACCTTTTGATGCTATAATTGACTTTCTTGTACAGAATAATAGTTAGTGGGTTTTTTTGTAATGTCTTTCCTTAACAAAATAAAAAGTTGATACATTTAAGGGAAAAAAAAGCAACTGAGCAGGTACGAAGACAACCCTCACCTCCCCCCCAAAAAAAGGGACAGGAAACACAAATGAAAGTAACGCCAGAAAAACAAGAAATCAATGTGTACCATTGATCACTTGCACAGAATTTCACTCTAGAAGGACTCATGTTTTGAGGCTGACTCGAGGTCTGGGAGGTTATACTGCATGTATATTGATTCTTTTCAACAGGACCTTTCTGAGGTTCATTAAGACTTATTCCATGATTTAAAAGTGTCCTGTATTCTTTGTACTCAAGTGTTTTCTTCCTTTGTAAATTTCCACAGTCTATTTAGGACTGGACTCTAACTAAGAGATTAAACTGTGTTCACAAGTTGATAGGATTATCTTAATGATCGAGCCCTTTTGAATAAGGAGAACCTTCTGGGAAGTTTTCCACATTTGTTATTTTTACATTGTTTCTCACCATTACTAATTTTTCAGATGATTGTTTAAACCTAAATTATTATGGACAACTTTAATGTACGAGGCATGCTTATGAAATCATCTTGGAAGAAAGCTGACTGAAATATTCAACGCTGTTTTCCATAGACTCATTCTTCACCCAAACTCTCTCATGAGTAAGAGCTTTCCCTTTGGGTGAATGCCATTCACTATGAATGTCTCCCTTTGTTTCCTGGTGCTTCTTCATCTGATCCTTAACCCCAAACCAATCCACAGTAGCATGACCGGGACTTTTCCCTTGTTTCCTTTATCTTTTCAAACCATGTAATGGGTCATTATAAAAATTGCCCTATTTGAGGGCTTTCCCTGGCAGTCCAGTGGTTAAGACTCCATGCTTCCAACGCAGGGGTGTGGGTTCGATGCCTGGTCAGGGAACTAAAATCCCACATGCTGCTTGGGGTGACCAAGAAGTTAAAAAAATAAAATACAACTGCCCTATTTGAGGTTGATTCTTTTATTCTGAGTACATCTGCAAAATCAGTACACTGCCTATCAGACTACAGTTCCTCATCCAGTGCCTTCATATTTCCCAGGGTAGAGCCTGAGGACTCAAGGCTGCTAGGTGATCTCAAACAAGAAAACGCTGCAGAGATCTTAGACACACACATGCACACGCACATGCGCACTGGTTTGTTTCTAACCTCCATTCATACATGACAGCCTACATGTTGTACAGAGGTAGCTCAAGTATTATAAAAATTGATAGAGTTCAGTTTTTCCTCTTGGTAGAGTGTCATGGATTTGGTACCAAGTATGCATTCTGATCACAGTAGATGTTTTAAAAGTAAGCGATACACTCAAAATATAGATATTATCAGTGATAATGGATAGCCAGGAAGAAATATTTAGATGGTTGCTTATAATATCAAAATTTCCAAATTGGATATCTTCATTGAAGAAAAGTATGATTTCCAAATGAGTACATTGAGAGAGTTTAGACTCAGAATATCTGCTTGTCATGAAATTACCAATCAGTCAACCTTTATGCCAAAGTGATACTTGGTTTGTCTCCCTGTATAGTATAAACTTTCTCATGAGTTAATCTCAAGATTAATTCTTTGCCATTTTGCAGTTAAAGAAGTAGCCAGTTTTACACTTAAGTATACCTTAAATGTTTTTGTAAAGATTCTGTATATTGTGTATTATTGTAGTCATTCAGTTGACACCTGATTTGGTAAAATAATTATCATGGTTATTCTTTTTATCTACTAGAGACCGTATTTTTTTTTTTTTTTGCGATACGCGGGCCTTTCACTGTTGTGGCCTCTCCCGTTGTGGAGCACGGGCTCTGAACACACAGGATCAGCGGCCATGGCTCACGGGCCCAGCTGCTCTGCGGCATAAGGGATCTTCCCGGACCGGGGCACGAACCCGTGTCCCCTGCATCAGGAGGCAGACTCTCAACCACTGCGCCACCAGGGAAGCCCAAGACCATATTTTTGATCTATGTAATACTTAGCCTCTTTCTTACTTGTTCACATTTGTCCATGCCCTCTGCTAAAGATCACCAGGAATGCATGTGTAGTCAAACAATTAGGGTTTATTGCTCTTGTAAGGAGAGATACCATACCATGGGGTACTAGGTAGCACCTCAGTATCAGGGTGTTAAAGACAATTTATTGTAGAATTTGGCCTCGTGGGTAGTTTGGGGAAGAGTTTAAAGAAGCTAGATTTTGCTCTGAGTTGGATGCTATCAGATAGTTTAGGTAGTTCCATGATTCAGTATTTTAAGAGGTCCTGTCTAGAAGGAGGGAATAACAGAGCGAGACAAAAGCTGCAGTTCATAAAGAAGCAGCAGTTACTCATGAGCCAGGGTAGGGGGATGTTGGGCTATTTTTGTGGTTTAGACAATGTTCACGTTCAGACATGTATAGGACTTGGTCTTTTTGTCTTGATCCATCACAACCACGGGTGGCCTTGTCTGATGTTGATGTTCTGTAAAATTATTGTTCATAGGGGAACACGAAGACCTAGCTGTGAATACCTGGTAACCTCCTAGCAACACCAAGGTCCAGCTAATAATATTAGGCCAGCATCTAATGTTGAAGATGGCTTTTCTTTTTCTTGACTTTACTTCCTGTATCTTCCTTCCATTTCTGAAAGATAAGGATGCCTACACTTAGGACTATGTCCCTCTCCTTTGCTCAGTTATCATCTTGGCCATGGCATGAGGAAGATTTCAATAGAAATAAGCTATTTTGCCCTCCCTGCTTAAGTGGCAGAGTCCTCTGCTCAATGGTTCTCTAGTTAATAATTCTTTCTCATAGTGACACAAGATTCATCACTTGCCAGGCCTTCTTTTGTCATCCTGCAGGATGAGAGGATTTGTATATGATTAAAATTCATTGAAGAGCTGCAATATCAAATGCTATATCTCTGAATAATTACTTTGAGTGTGTATTGTCTTGAACTGCCATGACAGTTACGGCTAAGTTACGGTCAACTTAGTGAGGCTATGGTGCCCAGTTCTTTGGTCTAACTAAACACTAGTCTAGATGTTGCTGTGAGGCTATCTTGTAGATGTGATTAACGCATAATTAGAAACTTTTAAGTGAATTAGAATGCCCTTGATAATGTGTGTGGGCCTCATCCAATCACTTGAAGGTCTTAAGAGCAAAAATAGTTTTCACAGAGAAAAATTAGTTCAACCTCAAGACTGTAATATAGAAATCCTACCTGAGATTCCAGCCTGCTGGCCTCCCCTACAAATTTCAGACTTGCAGCCTTCCTACAATTAAAACAAATCTCTTAATATACGTTTACACATATCCTATTGGTTCTGTTTCTCTGAAGAAGCCTGCCTAAAACAACTGCTATTTAGCATTTTATAATTGTAATTTTTTATGTAGTTAAGTACATGATAGGGACATTGAGTGCAGGGAATTTTATATTCTTCATGCCCTATGAATACTTATTGAATGAATCAATGAAAATTTGGTGACACTTTCCCCATAACTTATAATGCTCTTTATTTCCTTAGCTTTCACTGATGGTTAAAGGACCTGAGGGTCAGCTTAGTTTTTCTAAATCAACATAAAGTCATTTATATGTTAATTTAAAATTCAGACTTTATCTGTATTTTGAGTAAGACGATACAGGAACTAGGTTAAAAATGACTGGGTTTGCTCTGAAAACTGAAATTGAAATATTTGAAAATGCAAGCAGGCTTCTCATTCTATGCCCTCATCTACTCCATTTATTAACACATGCTGTTGAGAAGTAGACTAGTCCTACTTTATATGTATGACCAAGGCCAGAAACTTAGAGTGGTATTTAGATGTTGCACAGTAGATATTTTGAACTGGCCACTACCTCGGTTATCACTGTATTGACTAGATATTTATTTACTTTCTATTTATATGCATCATCCCAACTTCAATTTTTTTGGCTATTTCATGCCTTCAGTCTTTTTTTTTAATATTATTTTTATTTATTTATTTTTGGCTGCGTTGGGTCTTCATTGCTGTGCATGAGCTTTCTCTAGTTGCGGCGAGCGGGGGCTACTCTTCGTTGTGGTGTGCGGGCTTCTCACTGCGGTGGCTTCTCTTTGTTGGGGAGCACGGGCTCTAGGTGCGTGGGCTTCAGTAGTTGTTGCTTGCGGGCTCTAGAGCGCAGGCTCAGTAGTTGTGGCGTGTGGGCTTAGTTGCTCCATGGCATGTGGGATCTTCCCCGACCAGGGCTCGAACCCGTGTCCCTTGTATTGGCAGGCGGATTCTTAGCCACTGTGCCACCAGGGCAGTCCCGTGCCTTCAATCTTAATATGAATCTTAAAAGTGGTAGTTGTTTGAGGACAAATAGTCTAAAATTTTAAGAAGCTCAAGATATGAGTTGGCAGAAATTTGATTCTATGTTTAATTTTATTAGCATACATATAATTGAGATAAGACAAATCACGACACACACTTTCTTTACACCTTTTTTTTTGAACTCATACTTCCAACATTTACGGTAGAGCATTCACTGTATCTTTTGCCCTTATATCTTAATGTCTTAGTAGAATTCCCTGATGTCAGAAGAACAACTATTCAGAATTTTAAAACAGAGTTAAATATAATCATTGAAAGCTGAGTTTTTAGGATCCTAGCCATCAAGGATAAATGGAATTCTAACAGCTTCTATAACAGTGACTCCTGAGTTTTCCAGATTCTGTCACTTCTGAACACCCCCCTCCCCCGCTTTACTTCCTTCACCTACTCCTTCAGTTTTAGCAAGGTAAGAGCTGGACCTGTGTGTGATCAAAATGGATTCTCTCTCTCTAGATAGTATTTTGCCCAATCTATGCTCTCTGCCTAAGTCACCTTTCCTCTGGCTTCTTTTCTCTTAATTTCTTCAGAATAAGACATTGATTTTATACACACACACACACACACACACACACACACACACACACACATATTCCTACGCTGGCCTCAATGTTCTCGCTCTGTGGTTCTGTGGCACTTGGGACTTCCATTATCTTAGCTATTAGCATACTGCACAGCTGCTGTACACACTCGTCTCCTCCCATTCTTGTAAGCTCCATGTCACTGTGTTCAGTAAGTCACCAGTGACTAGCAAAGAGCCTGATGCATTGTAGACAATAATAGTAAATTAACAATCAGATTTGACAAGCATTTTTCATTCAGGGTGGAGAAAAAGAAGGCCAGAGTGTTTAGCAACCAAAAGTTAGTGAAGTGATATTTGCAGTTTTGCAAAGCTTCATGAGATATTTGACCAATTCTAATTCCTCCTATGTTTTTTTCAAGCCTCACTTCTAGTTCAATAATCCAATGTATTGTTTTTCTATGTTGAAAAATATAACTAATCTATACAGTATATGCTTATTAAGAAAACTGAAAAAGTAAAATGAAGAACCTATGTCTTTTTCTTTTTTTTCTTTTTGCGGTACACGGGCCTCTCACTGTTGTGGCCTCTCCCGTTGCAGAGCACAGGCTCCGGACGCACAGGCTCAGCGGCCATGGCTCACGGGCCTAGCCGCTCCACGCCATGTGGGATCTTCCCGGACCGGGGCACGAACTTGTGTCCCCTGTATCGGCAGGCGGACTCTCAACCACTGCGCCACCAGGGAAGCCCTGTCATTTTTATACTATGAATTATGGCATTGAGGTTTATGTATATGTTTTCATTTGCAAAACATCATCTGTTGTAGTATTTGAGTGATGAAAATAAAATATTTAAAGATATAAACCAAATATAAAATTACATATATCAACAATAGATGTATATTTTGCAATCATGTATGTATGTTTGTGTATATATTTATATGTGTATACAAAATGGTACATATTTCACAGGGTCATTATGAGGATTGAATATAAAGAGCTTTGAATAGTTCCTGGAACATAAAAAACATAAATTTTGTTAATATTATGTTTATAGACGATTTATAAATATTTTTGGATTGAGGAAGATTTTTTCTTTTCATTCCTAGAGAAAATGAGATAAAATATTATTTTTTAGTCATCAAAGCTATTAGGGTGTAGTAACAACTTGGGTTTTGGGCATCAGTAGACCAGAAGTGGCAGCCATGTCAGGTCAAGCTGAAAAGATCATGCATCAGTGTTGGCAGTCAGAAACCTATCCCACTTCCATCCTTTCTTTGTCTGGACAGAGGCAAGTGCTCTCTCTGGGGTCACACTTGAACAGGGGCTTTACCTCTAGTGGCAATCTTTTGTCCTTTAAGTTTCAGAATTGCTGCCGTGCAGCCTCTGGAATTTAAAAGCTTTTTGAGATTTTCATCTAAAATAAGTTTTCTAGAAAACTCACTCCAGTTTCATTTCTCTTGATGTGTTTCTTTGCTTTCTCTCTCAAGCAATTGGGACAAACTTTTGGAACTGCAAAAATATTAGTACTTCCACAGGTACTTCTACCCACACTCTACACCTTCATTTCTACATACTCATCAGCATGCTTTTGCTACTATATTTCACTTAATGGGGTGTTTACTCAAAAAACTAAAGACAATAAATTGTCACTATAATGAAAATATAATGTAAGTAGAATAAATGTATTTGAATTCTTGACATTTTTCTTTTATGAACTTAAAAGTATATTTTGCCAACTCTGAGCTTCTTCTCTCTTACTCTTTCTTCTTTGGAAAAAAAATTGTATTCAGTCTCTCCTTTCTATTTTTTATTATTTTTTCCATTCTCAATTTTTATATTTCTAAGACACAGCTGGACTTAACCCACTATTAATTATAAGTTGTACAATGATTTACAATTTTTTAAGCTCTTTTGTGCTTTTCATCCTTACAAAGACCATATGAAGTCATCATGTCGGAATAATGCCCCCCCCCGGCCTTCTTCTAAAATAGAGTAAAAATAGTAAAGCAACTTGACAATGTTAAACTTCCTAGTAAATATTATGCAGTAATTTGGTCTTACATCATCACTCTCCTAAATATATTTATTGCACCATTGTAACCTCCGATGCTGAAAAGGGCTTAATTTAGAGATAAGATTTTGATCTAAAAGTAAAAATGTACAAAAAGGAATTAAAATCCTAAATTTTTTTTTTTATTTAAAGATGATGTTGGGGGTAGGAGTTTATTAATTAATTCATTTATTTTTGCTGTGTTGTGTCTTCGTTTCTGTGCGAGGGCTTTCTCTAGTTGTGGCAAGTGGGGCCACTCTTCATCGCGGTGCACAGGCCTCTCACTATCGTGACCTCTCTTGTTGCGGAGCACAGGCTCCAGACGCGCAGGCTCAGTAGTTGTGGCTCACGGGCCTAGTTGCTCCGTGGCACGTGGGATCCTCCTAGACCAGGGCTCGAACCCGTGTCCCCTGCATTAGCAGGCAAATTCTCAACCACTGCGCCACCAGGGAAGCCCCTAAATTTTAATAATTACCCTTGTCCTAGGTTACTACTTGGTGTTAAAAAGAGGAAACAAGGTTAAGAAGACCCAGCTTCTCCCAACTTACCCTCATGAATTCTTGAAATTCATCAATACTAGTCAAAATAGGAAAAGAGGCCTATTTATCTGGTGAAGGAAAAGGAAAAAGAGGAAACTTGAGGTTGCCTATTCACCCAGTTTTCTCATTATGGAATCTCGGCCGGAAACTGTCCAGAAAGTATACTCCTTCAGGGTGAGTGTGGTTTAGAGGGAATTGTGGTCCTTTTGCCCACTGACTTATTTCAATTTGCTCTTTCTTCTGCCCCCACCCCCTCTTCTGCACAGAAGAATCAGTTGATCCTCACTGGTCCCTCAGAATTAGCGCCCTACGTAATGCCTTTTCTTATTTTCTTCCTGGATCTACTCAGAAACAGAATTCTGTTACTAGATCAGCTGCTTTAGATTGCTCCAGAAAACAAATTTTAGAAAAAAATGGGGCTTCACTGGTGGTGCAGTGGTTAAGAATCCGCCTGCCAATGCAGGGGACACGGGTTCAAGCCCTGGCCTGGGAAGAACCCACATGCTGAGAAGCAACTAAGCCCGTGTGCCACAACTACTGAGCCTGAGCTCTAGAGCTCGTGAGCCACAACTGCTGAGCCCACATGCCACAACTACTGAAGCCTGCGCGCCTAGAGCCTATTCTCTGCAACAAGAGGAGCCACAATGAGACAATGAAAAGCCCACACACTGCAATGAAGAGTAGCCCCCGCTCACCACAATTAGAGAAAGCCCATGCAACAAAGACCCAATACAGCCAAAAATAAAAGCAAATAAATAAATATTTTTAAAAAAGTGAACTGGGTCATTTTTGTGATCAGTTATCGATGACCACCTCAAAATTTTCTCTGAGGCATTTATTCAAAGTGATATATTCAAAGTCAAATTATATTAGAATAATTCTGTTCTATTAATTTAAATTATATAAACAACACATTAATTGCATTGCCTTTGTTAGTCATTAAAACATGCCAGATAAATCCAAGTCCCCTTCATCCTTACTACAGAACTAACAAGTAACTTATGTGTATCCTCCAGTGTCTTCCTTATATTTGAATTGCATAAATATACAAAACTGTAGAAAATAAAAGGTTTTGTTTTTGACATCAAATACACTGTTCTGTAATTTGCTTGCCTTCCTTACACTTAACAATATAGCTTCAAGATTTCTTTATGCTAGAACATAAAGATCTACCTCATTCTTTTTATCTATTATACTATATTCCATAATACAGTATCCTCTTCCCTACTAATAAACATTCAGGTTATTTCCAGTTTTTACTGTTACAAATAAAACCACAATAAGCATCCTTGAGTATGACTTCTTAAGTTGAAATGCCAGTATTTTTCAAGAATGTATATGGATAATTAAAAATGGAAGATTATAGGGTACACATAGTCTCACTCATAATAGATCTTGCTAAATTCCCCATAAACTTACTATCACAAATACTATTCAATTAACAATGCCCATTTTCCACAGTCTCAATAACATATGGTATAAAAGTTCAAATTTTTGCCAGTTTGATAAGGGAAAATGGTTTCAGATGAACTTTTACTGCTTTTCCCAGCGTGGGAAAGTCATCATAAGAATCCTCTTTAAAATAATTTTATGTGATGCATTAAGTAAAACTCAAGTTGATATATTAATTTTTTCTGTATTTCTATTTTATTATACCATACGATCAGATGTCCTTATTCAGGGACTATTTAAGACTCTGTCTTTAGGGCAAAACTCCCTTCTCTCACTGAAGTAAGACTGTTAATTGGTTTTTGAATCTGATTACTAATACAAATGGGATCAACAGTAAAAGCACTAAGAAATTTATTTTATTTTCGTAGTCCATTGCCAAGTAAAACAGCTGATAAGTTTCCATGAAACCAAGAGATTGTCCATCCTCCTAAAAGGCAAGCCAATAAAAAAAGAAAAATTCCTAAGCAGACATAACTGACACCTTGTTAAAGAAGCCTTTCCTTAGAGTCAGTTCTTCAGGCTTGGGATTATGGGAAGAGTCTGAGCATATTCAGGCTCTCACTGCACTTTATATTGTACATACCATCTGCTTTTACTCAGGATAAAAGCTAGAGGTGAGCTTTACGGTCTCTCAATGCATGGGCTTGAACAATCAAATCAAGTTATTTTTAGAACTAGGGATACATGCACAGTTTCACTGGCTGTGCTGTGATACTGATAAGGAGGCCCAGTGGCCCAGAGAGTCTGACTTTTGAGTAGGAATAAAAGGAGAAGCCCCTATCTCAATAAAGAGTGTCAGGGAAAAATGTGCCGAACTCTTCATTCTCCATAGCAGTGCCAATGCAGAGGAGAAGTAGTGGCCTCTGAAGTGCATTCAATGGACAGACATTCTCCATGTGTGTTGTATTTATCCCAGGTAAAAGAAAGACACATTTTATAAAGATAAGTGCTTTTCATTCAATGAATGAATGATGTGGTAATATAGTTTGAAGATTAAACCTTACTGAAATTGACACCAAAGTAATATATAAGCATTTTTAGGTCATATACCCTATCTATATGGCTGTAGGTGAGAATTTAATCTCTTTAATTTTTTAACTGACTCATATATAAAATGGAGCTACTAATATGTCACTGACAACTTCATCGGGCTGTGAGAGTCAGAAGAGAGCATTGTCATGTTGGGAAACCTCCAAACTACAGTTATGCATTCATTCATTTTTTAATCTATTCAACAAATTGTTATCGAGTATATAGTAAGTTCCAGAAATGCACACACACGCATGTATACTTTAATATATATGATCAATTTGGATAAATGCTGGGAAGGAATGTGGGCTCTTAGCTATTATGTCGACCTTAAGCAAGGATTCTTGCTCTAGAGGATAAATGCAGGCTAACGGAAGAGAATAATATTTAAAACAAGCATAGGAAGGTGAGTTTAAGTTATTCGAGCCAAGGGTCTGGGAGTTTAAGGGGGCAGAGGCAGAGCAGCGCTTCCTGTAGGGAAAAGAGCATGTAAAATGCCTTAGGCATAAAATGATTAACTAGGAAACTTCTTGAGCTTTTCTTTAGTTATTTTTACAGTAAATTCCAACTCTTGTAAAGTAAAATGTATATATAATATAATTTAGGATATTTGCTCTAAAAGCTTTCATTTTAGAAAAAAATTAAAATGGGCTAATTACTTGAATTACTGTGTTCGGTGGCAGATGGAAGGCTTTTAATATCCCTAATTCACATCCTATTGTACTTAGCACTTTTATGCATATATGTGCATTTGTTCTCTTTCTTTAAAACTAAAAACAAAATGTCCTTTAGCACTTCTAGCCTATCTTCAGTAATGGCTGAACCTATAGCAGCCTTAATTGGTCCCTTTCCCAAATGAAAATTTACATGAGGTATAATTTTATAGGCATATTGAGTTAGTAATTCTATCTGTATTCGTTTACTATGTTACATGACCCATTTTGTTTGTAGATATACCCACTTAAAATATTTTTTTCTGAGTATAAAAATAACATAGATATTATAGAACACTGATATCAGGCAAAAAAGTATAACATTAAGTAACAATCACATGATACTACCAACTAGATTTAGATGTTACTAACGTTTTAGAGCATACATACGTTTACAGTCTTTTTGTTCTAAACATATATGTGTACTTAAACAAAATGGATATTATCTGGAATGTGCATGACTGTATTCAGCTATTTCTAATATCTATAATATTTCTCCTGTTAATAAATATTCCTTAGAATTATTTTAATATCTGCAAAATGTTCAACAAAGTTTATCTAAACACAAAGCTCACTTAAAAATTTACCTAGTCCTAAATATTTAAGTAGTTTCAACTTCTTACTAATCTAAATCATGCTGTCATAAATCTTAATGTACACGAATGTTTGGTTATATATTCAATTTGTTACTGGCAATTAATTCCTAGAAATTTAATTGCTAGATTAAAAATAACACACATTCTTGATACATATTGCCAAATTGCCCTCCAGAAATAATGTACAAATTTATATTTCTACCAATAATGTTTTCATGTATTTTCACATATTCAGCCAGTAGGTAGTTGGCTATTTTAAAATTCTCTGTCATTATGGTAGTCTTCAAAATATACCCTTAAATTTCAATTTCTTGAATTAAAAGACTGAATTTTAATTAACGTTTGACCTATAAAATTTGTACATAATTAATGTATAAAACTTTGAGTTTGGAACTAAGTCTACACTAGTGAAACCGTCACCACAGTCTATGCCATAAACATATCCACACCTGTAGAAGTTTCTTCCCACCTTATTATATTTATGGTTAAAGATGAGAAGCATTAACAAAAGATTTACACTCTTAGCCAAGTGTTAAGTATACAGTACATTAACTATAGGCTCTATGCTGTACAGTAAATTTCTAGGACTTTCTCATCTTGTTTAAACAGAACTTTGTACTCCTTGTCTAATATCTCCCCATATATCCCCACCCCGGCCGTTGGAAACCCCCATTCTACTCTCTGCTTTTATGAGTTTCATTATTTTAGATTCCTCATAAAAGTGATATTTGTCCTCCTGTGTCTGGCTTATTTCACTTAGCATAGTGTCCTCCAGGTTCATCCATGTTGAAACAAATGGCAGAATTTCCTTATTTTTATATAAGAATATTCCATTATCTTCATCCATTCATCCATTGGACATTTAGATTGTTTCAACATCATTACTGTTGTGAATAGTGCTGCAGTGAACATGGAGGTCTTAATATCTTTTTGAGACTCTGATTTCATTTCTTTTGGATAAATACTTAGAAGTAGGATTGTGGGATATGGTGATTAAATTTTTAGTTTTTTGAGGAACCTCCATACTGTTTTCCATAGTGGTGGTACCAGTTTACAGTCCCACCAACAGTGACCAAGTGTTCCAGTTCTCCACATTCTTTCCAAAATTTGTTATTGTTATTTTAATAGCCATCCTAACAGATGTAGGGTAATAAATAGCTCATTGTTGTTCTGATTTGAATTTCCTGATGATTTTGTGACGTTGAATACCTTTTCATATGTTTGACATCTGTATGTCATCTTTGAGGAAATGTCTATTCTGTTCCTTTGCTCATTTTTGAATTGGGTTATTTATTAATATTTGCTATTGAGTTGTAGGTGTTCCTTATGTATTTTGGATATTACCCCTTTATCAGATACATGGTTTATAAATATTTTCTCATATTCTATAGGTTGTCTTTTCATTTTGTTGTTTCTTTTGCTGTGCGGAAGCTTTTTATTTTGACATAATCTCACTTTTGTATTTTTGATTTTGTTGTCTGTGTTTTGATGTCATATCCCAGATATTCATTGCCAATGTCAATGGCGAGAAGCTTTCTCTTCTAGGAATTTTAGGGCTTACATTTAAGGCCTAATTTCAAGTCTTACATTTAAGTCTTTAAATCATTTGAGCTGATTTTTTGGGTATGGTGTGAGATATCCACTTTTCCCAGCACCATTTATTAAAGAGACTCTCCTTTCCCCATTGTGTATTCTTACCACTATTGTGAAAAATCAGTTTGCTGAATATGCCTAGGTTTATTTCTGGGCTCTCTGTTAAGTTCCATTGTCCATATTTCTGTTTTTACACCAGCACTATACTATTTTGATTACTGTAACTTTATGATACATTATAAAGTTAGGAAGTGTGATGCCTCTAGCTTTGTTCTTCTTACTCAAGGTTTTTACTTGGGCCATTCAGGGTCTTTTGTGATTCCATATGAATTTTAGGATTGTTTTTTCTATTTCTGTAAAGAATACCATTGGAATTTTGATGCGGATAGCGTAGAATCTGAAGATCACTTTGGTTAATAGGGACATTTTAAAAATATTAATTCTTCCAATTGATGAACATTTATTTGTGAAGAAAGACTGATTTTTCCCTCATATTTATTTTTGCTTGTATATGTTCTTTTGTGATCTGTTACTTTTCCACTTTTCTTTCTGCTATTCATAATGTTATTATTGACTTATGAGTCCTGTACAGATGGAAGCTTTTTAACATTTTTGTGTGCTGTATTTGAAAAGAGTATTCCTATTTATTGATTTGTGGTATTACAAATTGGGAAAGAAAGGAATATTTGATAAATGGTGATGATAAATATTTTGGTAAGAATACAGGGAAAAGAGGCTTAGAATGGGTGTTAAACCTTTACTCTGTACATTCATAAAAGTTCACTTCAGGTAGGTTGAAGAGGCAAATGTAAAAAAATATTAAACTAAGAAATCATAGGATAATATCTCTGATTTAGAACTGGTGACATCCTTTTTAAGCATAAAGGCAATAAAAGAAATTTGTGAAGGAAAAAGTTAAGATTTGGCCATAGTGAAAAAAAATAAATAAAACCTACAGTATAGGTTTAATATCCTTTTTTTAAAAATAAATTTATTTATTTATTTTTGGGGGGCTGCATTGGGTCTTCATTGCTGTGCGCAGGCTTTCTCCAGTTGCAGTGAGCGGGGGCTACTCTTTGTTGCGGTGTGTGGGCTTCTCATTGCGGTGCTTCTCTTGTTGCAGAGCACAGGCTCTAGGCACGTGGGCTGCAGTAGTTTTGGCACTCGGGCTCAGTAGTTGTGGCTCACGGGCTCTAGAGCACAGGATCAGTAGTTGTGGCGCATGGGCTTAGTTGCTCCACGGTATGTGGGAATCTTCCCAGGCCAGGGCTCGAACCCGTGTCCCCTGCATTGGCAGGCAGATTCTTAGCCACTGTGCCACCAGGGAAGTCCCTAATATCCTTTTAAAAAACGATTTCCAAGGGGAAATGACTGACTTTAAATGTAAAATCATCCTAATAATGGGTGAAACCAAGCAACATAAAAATACTGTTTAACTCTTTTCTGGAGTCAATATTTTAACTCATATTCTAAAATGCAGAACCATTTTTATAGTAAGATATGATTCAAGTAAACTGGAATTTCATATATAAGAATGACAATCATTTTGAAGTAAAAGTGTTTGTATTTTGGTGGTGTTTTATTAAAGAACAATATTGCCTTTCTAATTGGCATGCATTTAATTCCAGAGAGTCCTTCTTCTGTTCGGCCTCTCTTGAGCTGAAGCCCAGGTGGCAGTACCTACTATGGAGACCACACTAATGTCACCCATGTTGTCTGATGACTCATGACCAGAGCCCCAATCTCTTTCTTAGGTTCAGAGCTGATGTTCCTAACTGCATATTAGAGCACCACACCTGGATGTCAGGCTGTAAATTAATCTGTCCCAAGCAGAAGTGATCATTCTCTCTCTCCAATCTCCTCCTCCTTAGTTATCTCCTCTGTCAGTTAATGATATCATTGATCACCTAGATGCCTGTTCTTGGTGTCATTCTGTACTCCCCCTTGTTTGCTGTTGCACAGATCTAATTCTCAATAATCATTTGTGATTCCACTTTAGAAACCCTCCTAATTTTCTTCTTTTCTTTGGTTCTTAATGGTATTTGTCTAGTTTAGGCTCTTCTCATTGATCACCTCACTCTTTCAAGAGCTTGCTAATTTGTCTTTTTATCTCTTTTCTTTTCTTCATTCCAAAACCTAGTTAGATGCTAAAAAAAATATCTGTAAAGAAACGCTCCTTGTATATTCTGGAATATTCACAACTATGAAGACAACTTTAAGAAAGTGTGCTCTTCATACATCTCTTTCAAACCTCCATATGCCGTCACACTTTTTTTTTTTAATCTTAAAAATTGCAAGTGTTTCCTAAGCAGAAGTAGTTCTGCCAAGTAACATATAGAGCTCTGTTAAAGCAATGACTGGGTGCTTGCCAATGATTATGGGTGAAGGACAAGAAGAGGAAAACATGAGAGGAGAGTTAATAGTATTCACTCCTTTCCTCTACCTCCTGCTCAGTTTGCTCTCATCTCCTCCCTCTTCTTCTCTCAACTCTTAACTTTTTAGATCAAGGAGTATGGTGGCCTCTACTCAGTACACTGGCAAGGGATACAGAAATAAATAAGCTGAAATTTAATCAAATATGGGTCAAACACTGAAATGAACCACTAAAACAAAGAAAACCTTTCACTTATAAATTGTCTATCTTTAGATTTGCCATAGTCAAGTACTACACAGATATAACTTCCCTTAAATAAGGTTTTTTTTTTTTCTCCCCAAAGTGAGGAACCCTTGTATTATTCAAGAAACTGAGATTACAGTGATTTTTTATGTTAATTGTTGAGTAATTATGGCTTCATCATTGTAGTAAAATGTTGGGACAGATGTCTAATTAAAGCTGATGAAATTATTGAAGTTATCCACTGAAGGGAACAAAATGCTTAGCAATTCTTCTTTGACGTCAGTGTACCCACCGTGATTCTGCAGTGAAATTATCAGCAGAACAAAGATGGGAATATATACTTAAATATAGTAATTCTATCAAATAATATATTTTCTTAATTGTAAAGGGCTTTGATTTATAAATATATCAAATTCTTCAAAAACTAAATAACCAGCTTGATAGTTGGTCATATAGATGTAATTAAAATGAAATGATCTCTAATTCTCATTCATTACACTGAAGACTTTTCTCTATAAAATGGAAGGTAATGCTCAGTTTGATAAAAAATTTATGTTGGTAATAATAAAATTATTAACTCTCCTGTATGAGTTTCTGTGGAATTTTTTATGAGAGCTAAAGTCTACACTTTCGTAAGCACATATTTATTTGATTGGAAAAAAAGAAAGTGAAAATTTCCTTCAGAATAAAGCTTGGAAATAATAGTGATATTATTGAAGTATTTTTGTGTAGCATGTTTCAAAAGTATATTTCTTTGGGACAGCCACCCTGTTAACATTGAAGAACTTATGGCACTCTCTCGATAAAGTATTTAAAGGAAGGAGGTTATTCTTGCCTTTCCCTAATAAATGACCTTTGGTATGGTCTTAGAAGAATGGGGCTAAGCTGTCCTTTACTTTTGTTCTTTGAGTCCCATGTGCTTATCATGATTGTGACAGAGTTTAATTTCCTCTAAGTCCTATAATAAAACAAAACTGTAAATAGAAACCAAAAACCATACAAAAAGAAAAAACAATCTTTCGTATCCTTCTTAATACACACAGAATTATGAGGATTCATTTAGAAGCCTGGTGGGAAATTCAGTATGAGAAGGTATTTAAATAGAAAAAATTAAAATGCTAAGAATAACTGTTTATTGAGAACCTGCCATGTGCTTAGCACCATGCTAAATGCTTTACAGACAATATCTCAATCCTCACCACAACTCTTTTTTAACGCATTATGAAAGAAAAGTGATAATCTGGCACCTACTAAAACGAACCAAACATTCAAATGATTTCTTTAACTACACTTAAGGCAGTTATTGAATACCTCTATGTGTTGGATGCCAAGGCTAGAAAAATAGTCTGCTATTGTCCTCTAGTTCATGAGGAAAATGTTATCACAAAGAAAAAGTTGTCAGTTGAATTTAGGCAAATCTGTTTCAGCATAGGCAAGGAACAAAAGAAGAACTCCTCTCAGATAACTCCATCCTGTAGCTCCCCTCTTCACAGTATCTTCATCAAGCATGTCTGGTCTCTGTCCTATTCTATTAGAGCACTTTTATCTACCATCAACTGTGACAGTGAACTAATTGGATAAACGAATCCTTACTTTTGTGTTAATAAGAAACAATAGCTTATAAGATATTCTTCCCAGGTAACAGGTAATTTTCTCGCTGAACTCCTCTTGCAGTAAAGTGTCAAAGTATTTCTAGGAACTGAGAAAAGGTGATAGGAGAGAAATTTGGGGGCAGAGTAGAAAGGGCATTTCGTTTCCTTCAGTGTACTCACTCGTAAATTTTTCACTTGATAAATTGTCTTAATTCAACAAGTGTAGCATCTTTCATATGTAAGACTAGTTTTAGGTGCTGGGGGTACAATGGTGAATGAGACAGCATAGCCCTCACCAGGCCCCACCTACGGCTGTTACATATTTCTAGGATCGGTAAAGTGCTCAGAGGAGAATAACATACAGACTCTATGCTCAAGAAGTTTATGAGCTCAGAGCCATAATTTAAATACTTTGATGATGCTTTTTCTTTACTTATAGAATTGGTCATATATAGGTCAAACACTGACCTCTACTTGCTCTTTAACAAAGCGTGCTAAAGGCTGTTGAATGAGATCACCCAAGTGTGCTTTAGGAAACTGTCTTCTCTGATCACTCTGTTAGGAGTATAAATGCAAAGCAGGGTTCACAAACTCAAATATGTACACAGGCCCAATATGTTAAAAAAAAAAAAAAATCAGTGATGTCAATTGAGTGTAAGACAAGATAGGTTGATTGGGACTGTGTTCATTTGAGAAATATGTGTATTACTTAATGACATTCAAATACAAAACTTAGAAACATAGTGCCAGCCAACTAAAGCACAGCCAAAGACCCCAGAATTCGATCTCCATGTCACTACATTTTTATCTCTGATTGGTAGGATTGACTGTGATATTCAAAAGATGAAAAACCTTAACAAATCAGTGAATTAAAGTTCTATTTATGCTTCCATGGGCTAACTAAAATTAGCTTAAGAAATGTTATATTATTCTCTTCAAAACTAGTTATTTCATGCCTACAATGTCTTGGACTCTGTTCTGGGTGCTTGGGATACATTTGTGGCAAGCTAGATGAAAATATCTGTCTTTGTGGGGTTTACATTCTAGCAAGGTAAAGAAGTAAATAACAAATGATTTTTAAAAGTACTCTGGCAAAAGAGAAAATGGGGACAGGTTAATGGTAAATAGAAGATAGTTGTAGTGGTTGCAATTTTTCATAGGCGATCAAGGAGAACATATTTAAAAGGGGGATTTGAGCCATTTCTTCAGAGTCATGGTTGAGTTGCCATGTGAACGGTCAGTAAATACTTTTCAAGCTGAGGGAAGAGCCACCTGGGAAGATAATTTGCGATTTTTGTGAGGCCTGTTCAAGTGACATTTAAGGGGGCCAGCGGTTGGAGTGAAGTGAATGAGGGGTACAGTAGAATGCTAAGGGACTTATAAACCATTTTAAAGACTTGCTTTTCTCTGAATAAAATGGGGATTGTTACATGTTTCCCCCCACCCCAGAGGAAATTATCTAAATTATGTTTTGAGGATTATTCCAGCTATACTGTTGAGGATAAACTCTCTGAGAACAAAGGTAGAAACATGGAGACGAGTTTGGCGGCTATTTAATAATCCAGGCAAAAGATAATAGCTTATAAAATATTCCTTCTTAGTAACATGTAACGTTCTCATTGACCTCCTTTGGTGATAAAGTGTCAAGGTATTTCTGGAAACTGAAATGGCTCAGATGGCGGTGGTAGCTGGGATTTATAATTGTTAAGAAACTTGACAAATCTACTCGGGTGGTAATGACAGCAATGGTGAGTTATCCCCCTGATGATGTATGATTAAAAGCTATTGTTAGGGAAGAGGGAGCAGGAATGTTCTGAAAGCAGAAATGAGGACTAAGGAAAATAAGAACATTATCTTCAGACCCACTTGTACAAAGGCTGTGTTTGTAGGTTTTGGCAATGGTCGCTCCATAAGAGAGCCCATAGGGAAGCACAGTCCTCAGGAAAGAGCTAGATTTCAGCTTCAGAAAGAAAGTAAAGGGAATATTAAGAGAAGAGGCTGAGAATGAATATAGAGCATTTTGGCTGGTGGTGAACCATATATCTCAGAAGGTACAATGGAAGTTTGAAGAATTGATTAGGGATAGAGGAAAGATACAGAAGGGGCGGGGTGAATAATTTATCTTCCAAATGGGGCATTTCTTAAAGTGTGTGGGACACCACTGATACATATTCCAGGATAACAGACATATATCAGAAACACTGCAGGCCCACCTGGACTCACGGTAGAGGTGGTAACCCTGACTGCCTTATGAAGATTAGAATGTGAGAGGTGAAGGGTACTCTGGCATCTGGGGCTTCCTTAAATGACAGTCATAAATAGGGTTAAAGAGCCTAATGCGGTTTGCTGAATTCAAGGCAGATAATAGCAGCGGAGTTGGAGTGTAGAGAGGAAAGTCACACATTTGAGCTGAGATCTGAATTGTTACTGAACACAAGTTCATGCGCCAAGGCACAGTGAGGACAAACAATACCAAAATATCTCACTTTGGAGCAGAGAAAGGTTTATTGCAGAGCCATGCAAGGAGAACTGGGTGGGGGGCCTCATGCCCCACCCCAAACCCTGAACACCCCAGAGGGTTTCAGCAAAGCATTTTTAAAGGCAGAGTGACGGAGGGGGTGGTTCACAGGGTATGTGATCAATTTGTGCACAATTACTCTTTTTTTCCTTTTTTTGAATTTTTTTTTTATACAGCAGGTTCTAATTAGTCATCAGTTTTATACACATCAGTGTATACATGTCAATCCCAATCTCCCAATTTGCCACACCACCATCCCCACCCCCCCAGCGGTTTTCCCCTCTTGGTGTCCTTACGTTTGTTCTCTACATCTGTGTCTCTATTTTTGCCCTGCAAACCAGTTCATCTGTACCATTTTTCTAGCTTCCACATACATATGTTTATATACAATATTTGTTTTTCTCTTTCTGACTTACTTCACTCTGTATGACAGTCTCTAGATCCATCCACGTCTCAACAAATGACCCAATTTTGTTCCTTTTTATGGCTGAGTAATATTCCATTGTATATATCTACCACAACTTCTTTATCCATTCGTCTGTCAGTGGGCATTTAGGTTGCTTCCATCACCTGGCTATTGTAAATAGTGCTGCAGTGAACATTGGGGTGCATGTGTCTTTTTGAATTATGGTTTTCTCTGGGTATATGCCCAGTAGTGGGATTGCTGGGTCATATGGTAATTCTACTTTTAGGTCTTTAAGGAACCTCCATACTGTTCTCCATAGTGGCTATATCAATTTACATTCCCACCAACCGTACAAGAGGGTTCCCTTTTATCGACACCCTCTCCAGCATTTGTTGTTTGTAGATTTTCTGATGATGCCCATTCTAACTGATGTGAGGTGATACCTCGTTGTAGTTTTGATTTGCATTTCTCTAATAATTAGTGATGTTGAGCAGCTTTTCACGTGCTTCTTGGCCATCTGTATGTCTTCTTTGGAGAAATGTCTATTTAGGTCTTCTGCCCATTTTTGGATTGGGTTGTTTCTTTAATATTCAGCTGCATGAGCTACTTACCTAATTAGAGATTAATCCTTTGTCCATTGATTCGTTTGCAAATATTCTCTCCCATTTTGAGGGTTGTCTTTTCATCTTGTTTATGGTTTCTGTGCAAAAGCTTTTAAGTTTCATTAGGTCCCATTTGTTTATTTTTGTTTTTATTTCCATTACTCTAGGAGGTGGATCAAAAAAGATCTTGCTGTGATTTATGTCAAAGAGTGTTCTTCATATGTTTTTCTCTAAGAGTTTTATAGTGTCTGGTCTTACATGTAGGTCTCTAATCCGTTTTGAGTTTATTTCTGTGTATGGTGTTAGGGAGTGTTCTAATTTCATTCTTTTACATGTAGCTGTCCAGTTTACCCAGCACCACTTATTGAAGAGACTGTCTTTTCTCCATTGTATATCCTTGCCTCCTTTGTCATAGATTAATTGACCATAGGTGCGTGGGTTTATCTCTGGGCTTTCTATCTTGTTACACTGATCTATATTTCTGTTTTTGTGCCAGTACCATATTGTCTTGATTACTGTAGCTTTGTAGTATAGTCTGAAGTCAGGGAGTCTGATTGCTCCAGCTCTGCTTTTTTGCCTCAAGACTACTCTGGCTATTCGGGGTCTTTTGTGTCTCCATACAAATTTTAAGATTTTTTCTTCTAGTTCTGTAAAAAAAAATGCCATTAGTAATTTGATAGGGATTGCATTGAATCTGTAGATTGCTTTGGGTAGTATAGTCATTTTCACAATATTGATTCTTCCAATCTAAGAACATGGTATATCTCTCCATCTGCTTGTATCATCTTTAATTTCTTTCATCAATGTCTTATAGTTTTCTGCATACGGGTCTTTTGTCTCCTGAGGTAGGTTCATTCCTAGGTGGTTTATTCTTGTTGTTGCAGTGGTAAATGGGAGTGTTTCCTTAATTTCTATTTCAGATTTTTCATCATTAGTGTATAGGAATGCAAGAGATTTCTGTGCAAGAGGTTTCTTTAATTTTGTATCCTGCAGCTTTAACAAATTCATTGATTAGCTCTAGTAGTTTTCTGGTGGCATCTTTAGGATTCTTCATGTATAGTATCATGTCATCTGCAAACAGTGACAGTTTTACTTCTTCTTTTCCAATTTGTATTCCTTTTATTTCTTTTTTTTTAACTGATTGCTGTGGCTAGGACTTCCGAAACTATGTTGAATAATAGTGGTGAGAGTGGACATCCTTGTCTCGTTTCTGATCTTAGAGGAAATGCTTTCAGTTTTTCACCATTGAGAATGATGTTTGCTGTGGGTTTGTCCTATATGGCCTTTATTATGTTGAGGTAGGTTCCCTCTATGCCCACTTTCTGGAGAGTTTTTATCATAAATCGGTGTTGAATTTTGTCAAAAGCTTTTTCTGCATCTATTGAGATGATCATATGGTTTTTCTCCTTCAGTTTGTTAATATGGTGTATCACATTGATTGATTTGTGTATATTGAAGAATCCGTGCATCCCTGGGATAAATCCCACTTGATCATGGTGTGTGATCCCTGTAATGTGTTGTTGGATTCTGTTTGTTCATACTTTGTTGAGGATTTCTGCATCTATTTCATCAGTGATGTTCTGTAATTTTCTTTTTTTGTAGTATCTTTCTCTGGTTTTGGTATCAGGGTAATGGTGGCCTCATAGAATGAGTTTGGGAGTATTCCTTCCTCTGCAGATTTTTGAAAGAGTTTGAGAAGGATGGGTGTTAGCGGTTCTCTAAATGTTTGATAGAATTCACCTGTGAAGCCATCGGGTCCTGGACTTTTGTTTGTTGGAAGATTTTTAATCACAGTTTCAATTTCATTACTTGTGATTTGTCTGTTCATATTTTCTATTTCTTCCTGGTTCAGTCTTGGAAGGTTATACCTTTCTAAGAACTTGTCCATTTCTTCACAGTTGTCCATTTTATTGGCATACAGTTGCTTGTAGTAGTCTCTTAGGATGCTTTGTATTTCTGCAGTGTGTGTTGTAACTTCTCCTTTTTCATTTCTAATTTTATTGATTTGAGTCCTCTCCCTGTTTTTCTTGATGAGTCTGGCTAATGGTTTATCAATTTTATCTTATCAAAGAACCAGCTTTTAGTTTTATTGATCTTTGCTATTGTTTTCTTTGTTTCTATTTCATTTATTTCTGCTCTGATCTTCATGATTTCTTTCCTTCTGCTAACTTTGGGTTTTCATTTGTGATCCAAGATGTGATCTAACCTGGAGAATGATCTGTGTGCACTTGAGAAGAAAGTGTAATCTACTGTTTGGGGATGGAATGTCCTATAAATATCAATTAAATCTATCTGGTCTGTTGTTTCATTTAAAGCTTGTGTTTCCTTATTAATTTTCTGTTTGGATGATCTGTCCATTGGTGTAAGTGAGGTGTTAAAGTCCCCCACTATTATTGTGTTACTGTCATTTTCCTCTTTTATGGCTGTTAGCAGTTGCCTTATGTATTGTGGTGCTCCTATGTAGGGTGCATATATATTTATATTTGTAATAACTTCTTCTTGGATTGATCCCTTGATCATTATGTAGTGTCCTTCCTTGTCTCTTGTGACATTCTTTATTTTAAAGACTATTTTATCTGATATGAGTATTGCTACTCCAGCTTTCTTTTGATTTCCATTTGCATGGAATATCTTTTTCCATCCCCTCACTTTCAGTCTGTATGTGTCCCTAGGTCTGAAGTGGGTCCCTTGTAGACAGCATATATATGGGTCTTGTTTTTGTATCCATTCAGCAACCCTGTGTCTTTTGGTTGGAGCATTTAATCCATTCATGTTTAAGGTAATTATCGATATGTATGTTCCTTTGACCATTTATTGTTTTGGGTTTGTTTTTATAGGTCCTTTTCTTCTCTTGTGTTTCCCACTTAGAGAAGTTCCTTTAGCATTTGTTGTAGAGCTGGTTTGGTGGTGCTGAATTCTCATAGCTTTTGCTTGTCTGTAAAGCTTTTGATTTCTCCACTGAATCTGAATGAGATCCTTGCTGGGTAGAGTAATCTTGGTTGTAGGTTCTTCCGTTTCATCATTTTAAGTATATCATGACACTCCCTTCTGGCTTGTAGAATTTCTGCTGAGAAATCAGTTGTTAACCTAATGGGAGCTCCCTTGTATGTTGTTTGTCATCTTTCCCTTGTTGCTTTCAATAATTTTTCTTGGTCTTTAATTTTTGCCCCCTTGATTACTATGTGTCTAGGCATGTTTCTCCTTGTGTTTATCCTGTATGGGAGTCGCTGTGCTTCCTGGACTTGGGTGGCTATTTCCTTTCTCATGTTAGGAAAGTTTTCAACTATAATCTCTTCAAATATTTTCTCGGGCCCTCTCTCTCTCTCTTCTCCTTCTGGGACCCCTGTAATGCGAATTTGTTGTGTTTAATGTTGTCCCAGAGGTCTCTTAGGCTGTCTTCGTTTCTTTTCATTCTTTTTTCTTTATTTTGTTCCACAGCAGTGAATTCCACCACCATTCTGTCTTCCAGGTCACCTGTCCATTCTTCTGCCTCAGTTATGCTGCTATTGATTCCTTCTAGTGTAGTTTTCATTTCAGTTATTGTATTGTTCATCTCTGTTTGTTTGTTCTTTCATCTCGGTCTTTGTTAACCATTTCTTGCATCTTCTCGATCTTTGCCTCCATTCTTTTTCCGAGGTCCTGGATGATATTCACTATCATTTCTGAATTCTTTTTCTGGAAGGTTGCCTATCTCCACTTCATTTAGTTGTTTTTCTGGGGTTTTATCTTGTTCCTTCATCTGGTACATAGCCCTCTGCCTTTTCATCTTGTCTATTTTGTGTGAATGTGGTTTTTGTTCCACAGGCTGCAGGATTGTTTACTTGTGCACAATTCTGTTAGGTTGATGTTTAGGTAACAGGGTGGTTAACTTTATCAGTCCTTAGGCACCAGGATGTCCAGGGTCTGTGTGCTCATGATCATCAAGTAGTAAAATGTCTTCCATTTGGTGATGGTTTTTAGCATCTGAAAAACTCAGGAAATATGTATGGGTCCTTCAGAGAGGAGCTACAGCAGAGGATATGGGAGAGGGGTCTGTCCCGGGAAGGCCCCCTGGGGTCCTGCTCTGTTAGAATGACAAACAGAAGCAACCTATTTCAAAACATGGGAGACACAGGAGGGAGGGGATAATTAGATATATGTATACATATAGCTGATTCACTTTGTTATACAGCAGAAATTAACACAATATTGTAAAGCAATTATACTCCAATAAACATGTTAAAAAAAAGCATAAAAAAAAAAAAAGCATGGCATCAAAGCCAGTGTGCCCTAGAGTGTAATAAGCAAGGGAGGCTAGGTGAGTAAAGTAGGCAATGGCTGGATGAAGTGTCTTTTAGGCTAAGCCTCTGTTTATTAATGTTATGAATTGTCATCTAAGCTAGGAATATTTTGAGAATAAAAGGTGTTTCTAATATTGAATATAATGACAAGAATGTAAACCTGTCCTTTCTTGGGCACACTGGGTCATCTAACTTTTGAAGGAGGTAAATGACTCTAAATTGCTGTAGTGAGACAGTCTTATTTATATTATCCTCCTGATGGCAGTATAGGACAAGGTAGGATATTTTCCTGCCCCTCTAACCTGATAGATATTTTCAGGAAGCCTGTGTGTGTGTGTGTGTGTGTGTGTGTGTGTGTGTGTGTGTTTCCAAAACTCTCTGCAATTTGTTAATTGTATTCATGGAATACATCCATGCATTTTTATTTTGTGGGAACATTTATAGAGACTGTAAAAAAATAGAACATCCACCCTAATATAAAACAGCCTTTTATTCAAAATAGATATAAACATTTCTTAAAATGCTAGTCATACTTCCTTAAAAGGAAAGCCTTGTTGCTTTATAACGAGATTATGAACAAGGTGTATACATTTAAAAGTCTATTATGGGGCTTCCCTGGTGGCGCAGTGGTTGAGAGTCCGCCTGCCGATTCAGGGGACACGGGTTCGTGCCCCGATCTGGGAAGATCCCACATGCCGTGGAGCGGCTGGGCCCATGAGCCATGGCCGCTGAGCCTGCGCGTCTGGAGCCTGTGCTCTGCAAAAGGGAGAGGCCACAACAGTGAGAGGCCCATGTACCACAAAAATAAAAAAAAATTTTAAAAGTCAATTATGAACTATGAGCTGACTCTTCTTTGGGTTGTTGCTGAGTCAGCCTGGCATAGCAAATTTAGACTTGTTGGAGAGTCAAGACTTCTAAATCAACATGCCTTTAAGCTCTACCTTAGAAATTTAATGCCAGACTTTCCTTAAATGGTAGTGTCTAGACTGTGCTACTGGTTGTGAGATGAGCCACCTTGGGAATCAGAGCCACCAAGAGCCTCTTGATGGGAAGTGCAGACAGGTCAATTGTCATCACCAAGGAAGTCCAGGGACAACCAGGCAGGCAGGTGGCTTTCTTGGCAGGTTAGTGAAACATGGGAGGAGAGGCCTTTGGCAGAAAGTTATAGAGAAAGCTCCAGGAAATTTATTTATGTCTGGGAACCTTGGTGGTAAAGAAGGGTCTTAATCACATGAACAGGGATTTAGTCCTTAGATAAGGAAAAAGAACAGCTATTTTTAATCACATCTCTCCAACTACTATGCTCAAGGGTGAGAGTTATTGAAATACTGACCGATTCCTTCTAGTTATCTCTGGGAGAGGCTCAGGATGACCTCTATAGAGCTGGATGTGGATTCTGAACAGATGGATGGAGGCTAGGACCAGACAAACACTGATAGACCATTACACTACAGAACTAATAACTTCTGCTTAAATAGCTGTGGGCTTTGCTCTGGCACCTTAACCTCTGAAACCACTAGGACTCCCTTTTTAGTGCAACAATAATCAGGACTCATTCTCTTGTCAGTACCATGCATTGTAAGGACCCAAACACTAGATGGAATCTTCAGGAGTTCAACTAAGACACTTAACTGACACCAGGAAATTGACTAAGGGGCTCAGAAAATAGGATTTCTAAAGCTCTAGAGCTGAGCTGACCTAGAGTCACCAAACCTACTTTTTACTTCTTTAAACTTATCTCCATATAATTCAGCTAAGAGAAAAATAAAATGTTTTTTTCTGTAATATATTCGGTATTATTACATACACAGAAATCTGCGAAAACCTGGCAAAATGTTGAACAAACATAAAAGCAACTTTAATGAAATTTAGCCTTATTACTGGATTCACCTTCAGCTTGCCTTTTCTTCCTGGCGTTGGGCAGGTAGGCATGAAAATGCTCATAGTTGTGTTAAACGTTGTTATTAATAGCAAATCTTTCCTTAGTTCTTAGCTAGAAACAACCCATTCCCTTTGCAGAAGCTCAGTAGTTAATTTTATCTTTCATTTACTGCCTAAGACTTTTGTCATTATGATGATTGTGCTTATTATTAGCTATAAAAACAATCAGTGTGCTTATAAGTGCAAAAGATATTTTGGGGAGGAAGACAGGGTAAAAGTAGTATGTCTCAGGAATTGTAGGATACAAAGTTCATTTTTTTCTCTTGCAGACTCATATGTATTTTTGAAGTTTCTTCCATTTTCAGTTTCAGGTAAAAGAGTAATGCTGGTTGTACAAATTCATTGTTCGTGTGATTTAAAACAAATAGATATCAAGAGTTTTCAGTGTTGGCTTAGGCTTGACCTGTGATGGGAGCCTGTTATAAATTACAGAAGTTTTAGAAAATGTTCATTCCGGTTACATAATATGCCCATTTTTGAAAGTCATACAAGGCTTTCTTCTAGGAAGATCAAAATAGTGTTCAGAGAACTATCATAAAATGAATGCTACCTCCTTTCATGCCATAAAGAGTCTGATGACTAAATAGGGGAAAAGACACAAGACATAGTGAGTGCTGAAAGGGAAGAGGAATGTAGAAAAGCACAGAATAAGAGAAGGAAGGAAAGAAGTCTTTTAAAAGGCACTATAGAACATCTTTTAGTTTTCTTTGTATATTTGAAAAGCTGTACTTCTGTGTGATAGTGAAAGAGGTAATTGAAAAAGGTAATATTAGGTTATTGAATCATGACATTACAGTTAAAAGCTGTTCACTTTTTAGGCAGCAATTCTGACAGGGACAAAAATCACAAGATAGGTGCACAGCAATGACTTTTAATACTGAGAAAAATAACAACAAAAAAAGTCGAGAAGGAGTGGTCAATTCGCCTTATTGCTTTACCTCAAGGCTAATGCATCTTTATGGTAACAATGCTAATGATTAATCTGTCCCTCCAAAGAAAACTGGAAGCTACATTCCTATAAAATAAGCTGAATTGAATGAAGCAAAATTGGGAATTCTATGGCCATTTTCATATTGGCTTCTTTTTGGGTAGGCTTTGAAACTGATAAATTACTAGCTGTTTTCTATGAACTGCTTTCTCTGGAATTTTTTTTAAATGTAGATAATGTGGATGTTTGTGAAAATTTTATTTGCTTAACAGCTGGCACCAGAATTAACTTGGGAGGACACATTTTTTGTTTAGAATAGTGGTTTCCTCTGGTTACCCACAGGCCTTAAGCAGCCTATAGACATAATGACCTGAACGATAGATATTAAAATAAGCTAGTATTTTAAACTTAGGAAATTGTACATCAATTTTGGATTCTAGATTTCTTATAAAGCCAGATCGGTGTGCTCACATATCAAACACTTTTTGTAGCTATTATAGCTGTACCCCTAGACTGGGCATGCCCTTTTCAGTTTGTTACTGTTGCAATCTGTTCCTGTTAGCTTCCCAGTACTGAAGTAACACGTTAGTTGCCATATTTCATTGGATTTGCATTCCTTTTTACTGACATCCAGTTTGCTTTAGTCATTCATATTATCATTTCTCCTTGGTAAGCATATGTATTTTTACCCTCTTCTGTTTTAGAAAAATACCTTTATAGAGGATAATATCTTAAGGACAGGAGCCAAAGCAAATATAGTTCAGTTGAGAGAGGAAACGAAGAGAATTTGATTTCTGTTTCTAAGAAAGAAGAGGGGAGGAAAAGGAAGAGGAGAAGAGAGATAATTCTAAAAGATCTTATAGCACTAAGAGTACAATGGGGCATGGGGTGGCCTAGGAAACTTCCCCGGTGTTAGAAAGGCCAGGGGTCATTTCAATAGGAAGGTTATCTAATTGTCAGTTTCTCATTTATATTAGTTTATATGGGATGGCTGGATAGCCCCTTAACTGAGAACCTTCTGTTGAACCATAAAGCTAGAAGCCAAGGAAAGTAGGGGGAGGCCTTTTGTCTTATACAGGGTTTAGAATGGCATTCCAAAGAGATGTAAATTTCAGGAAGGTAGCAGATACCTTTTGACATGTTTTTACATTATGATTTTGCTTTGGATTATAAAGTCCTTTGCATAAATGTGCAGTTTGAGAGCCCTGAGAAGAGGAAGTAGTAAAGAACTAGATTGACTAAAAAGTATCCATTAAAAATGAGTCATGTTATATTAACCTTACTACTGTCTCATGGGTGGATTAGGGAAATGTGGTAGATACAATGTATCTGGGCATCAGCCTTTGCAGAGATTCATGATATCAAATAATAGGCTGGAAGTTATGTTTAAATAGTTACTAATTATTCAGAAAACTGTTAGAGTTCTTCTCAGCTTATTTTTGTTGATTAAATATCGAGTCAATGGTATCTGAAGGTGGATAGTTATAAAATTGTGTAAAAAGATTTCCCAAGCAACAAGAATCTGTTGAGTTGAAAATATTTATTTGAAGAGATAAAAATAATTCTTGTCAAATTTTTAGATGACTTCAGGCTGAAAATGAAATTGAAATTTATTGTATGAGAGCCTGATTCAAATGTCTCTATAGGTTTAAATACAACTAAACATAAGAGCTTCTCTAGAAAGATTAAATTCCATAATGTCCTGAACTTGCTAGTATGGCTTTATAGCAACATAGATTTTAAAAATGCTTACATATATTGTAGAAAGATAGGCTCACCATGAGTTAATAGTTTTATATGATTGCCAGAATGGCTGTGTTAGTCTTAGAATCTATCAGAAAAAACATAGCATCTATAACAGGTATAAAAAATTGATTTCATCTCACATGTCAACTCTGATTAGTGACAGGTTCTGCCTAGAATGCAGTGTTGAGGGGGAATCTGAGGCTGTATGTGAATTTGGCAGGAGAACATTGCCATCAACTTGTGACACCTGTCATGGTCACATCATGGGGAGGTGGTACTTTTATGCACCTGCTGTCCTAGGTGGAGAATGAGGGAGATGGTGGGATAAGCCTCATTTTGCTCTGAAATGGTTATATAGCATTTGAAACCTTTATTTTTTGTGACAGTTTTCACTTTTAAAGCTGGTTTGAGTTTTCATGATGTATATGTGTATTAAATCATCACATTGTACAACCTAAATGTATACAATTTTTATTTGTCAGTTATACCTCAGTAGGAAAAAAAAATAGTTTGAGTCCTTGTCTTTCTTAGATGGGGGTGAGTGGAAGAGGGAAATGAGACCTTGGAATTGGAGATAGTGCCTTTCCTTTTAAAACATCCCTTTGTTTGTTTCTGGGTGTGTATCAGTTACATTTGGTACTTTTAAACTTTTTTTTATCAGATTCCTGGCTACATACTCCCTCTTCCTTTTTGGTATGTTTTTTGTCTTCTGTAGTCTTTTTCTTAGACCTCAAAACTTCTACTCTGGTAATTTTTCTTTTGTATCAAGAGGGAAAATTCTCTATCCTTGTCCCCAAAGCAGTGGATCTCAACCCAGGGTGTTTCTTACCTGCAGAGGATGTTATTTTTGGTTATTACAACAGAGTAGTTGCCATTGGTATCTAGGGACCAGAGGCCAGGGATGATGCTAAATATCCTGAAATGCAGAGAGGCCTCAACAACAGAGAATTGTCTAGTCCCAAATAATTGTGCAAATATTGATAAACCTTGCTGTAAAGTACTGATCCTGCTTTCTCAGTCAAAAATAGGCTGGCCAGAGTAAATCACCGTTCCTCTTCCTTGGGTTCTATCTAGTTCAAAAGCTAAGATGAGCTGGCATAAATTGTTCTTATTATAATCTACTATCCTTTTAACATGATAGACCTTCAACTATTTAAACAGCTGTATTATGAAAGACGGTACAATATAGAAGACTGTGAACCAGACTGTCTAAATTCAAATCCAAATTCCCCTCTCATTAGTTGTATACCTTAGTTTCCATTTTTGTAAGACGATAATAATAAAGTAATATATAATAGTAATAACACTTAACACATAGGGTTGTTTTAAGAATTAGTGGATATACACATGTGTGTATAATGTGTATACATAGCCAAGATGTCTATATTAATCTTAGACTGCATCAAGAGAAGTGTAGCATCTTTAATGAAGATGAAAAGTAGATTTGCTTTAGGGCACTAGATGGTATGTAAGTATTATTATTATTCATCCTGAGGTTCTTTTTTTCTTTTTTCCTAGATTAAAAAATTCCACTTATTTCAACTCTTTAACATAGAACATAAGTTGTGGCCACCATCATGGGGTCAGTAATTTCAAGTTACCCTCAAGTTACCCTCTAGTTTGTCAGCATCTTTTCAAGATAGATAAATCAAGATTCTGCACTGGGTTCTAAAGTCAATCTGTTAGAACGACTTACTTGTTAAATTTATCAAATAGAATTTTTTTTTAACAAGGAGAAAGACCTTAAAACTTTTAAGTGAATGTGCCCGATTTCCTGTAATTGATTAAATTAATATGCAGTTAGTAAGGTCAAAGCCAGTGGGTTAATATTTACAAGGTTGGTGAATAAAATCAACCTCCTGTGATTGAGAAGATTTACAACATGAAAATTTTCTACAACGAATTTTAATAAATGTAGTATTTTTTACTACAGAAATTAATATTCTCAAGGATAGGTCAATACTTTTTAGATGACATCACAGATTTTACCCTTTTAATTTTTTAATTTTTTTAACATTTTTTATTCAAACAAAGTCACAAAAATTATGATCATCCTCATCAGTTCACTCAGTCCCATGTAATTAATTTTTTTTCATCTTGATCTTTTGTTAGCACTTTTATGAATTCATCAGTGTTCATTTAGAGTTCTGAAAATGCTTATTCATTCAGTTCAGCAGTATAGTCAGTTACCAGAAGCCTGTACTTGTCCGTCTTTTCCATGAATTCCTTGAAGATGAAACCCTTTTATAGGAACATTTTTGCAAAAGCATCAGAGTACACCCACAACTGTCTGTAAATGACAAAACACTTAAAAATGATCACGGTTAAAGATTTGATGAAAGTTCATAATAATGCATTTGACAAGGAAATTTACTTATTTCTGAGATATACATTTTAAAGTAATAACTATAATTATGACTTATAAGATTATAGCAGAACATACAAGATCTTTAGGAATTTCATGTAATGTCTGAAACATTTCTGTTAACATATTTCCATACAAATAACCCAAAGAAAGTTTAGTATTATTTTTTAATTTAATTTATTTTTTATACAGCAGGTTCTTATTAGTCATCCATTTTATACACATCAGTGTATACATGTCAATCCCAATCTCCCAATTCATCCCACCATGACCACCACCACCCTGCGGCTTTCCCCCCTTGATGTCCATATGTTTGTTCTCTACACCTGTGTCTCAATTTCTGTCCTGCAAACCGGTTCATCTGTACCATTTTTCTAGTTTCCACATACATGTGTTAATATACGATATTTGTTTTTCTCTTTCTGACTTACTTCACTCTGTATAACAGTCTCTAAATCCATCCACGTCTCAAAAAATGACTGTTTCGTTCCTTTTTATGGCTGAGTAATATTCCATTGTATATATCTACCACAACTTCTTTATCCGTTCGTCTGTCAATGGGCATTTAGGTTGCTTCCATGACCTGGCTATTGTAAATAGTGCTGCAATGAACATTGGGGTGCATGTGTCTTTTTGAATTATGATTTTCTCTGAGTATATGCCCAGTAGTGGGATTGCTGGATCATATGATAATTCTATTTTTAGATATTTAAGGACCATCCATACTGTTCTCCATAGTGGCTGTATCAATTTACATTCCCACCAACAGTGCAAGAGGGTTCCCTTTTCTCCACACCCTCTCCAGCATTTGTTTGTAGATTATCTGATGATGCCCATTCTAACTGATGTGAGGTGATACCTCATTGTAGTTTTGATTTACATTTCTCTACTAATTAGTGATATTGAGCAGCTTTTCATGTGCTTCTTGGCCATGTGTATGTCTTCTTTGGAGAAGTGTCTATTTAGGTCTTCTGCCCATTTTTGGATTGGGTTGTTTTGTTTCTTTACTATTGAGTTGCATGAGCTGTTTATATATTTTGGAGATTAATCCTTTGTCGATTCGTTTGCAAATATTTTCTCCCATTCTGAGGGTTGTCTTTTCATCTTCTTTATGGTTTCCTTTGCTGTGCAAAAGCTTTGAAGTTTCATTAGGTCCCATTTGTTTATTTTTGTTTTTATTTCCATTACTCTAGGAGGTGGATCAAAAAAGATCTTGCTGTGATTTATGTCAAAGAGTGTTCTTCATATGTTTTTCTCTAAGAGTTTTACAGTGTCTGGTCTTACATGTAGGTCTCTAATCCATTTTAAGTTTATTTTTGTGTATGGTGTTAGGGAGTGTTCTAATTTCATTCTTTTACATGTAGCTGTCCAGTTTACCCAGCACCACTTATTGAAGAGACTGTCTTTTCTCCATTGTATATCCTTGCCTCCTTTGTCACAGATTAGTTGACCATAGGTGCGTGGGTTTATCTCTGGGCTTTCTATCTTGTTCCGTTGATCTATATTTCTATTTTTGTGCCAGTACCATATTGTCTTGATTACTGTAGCTTTGTAGTATAGTCTGAAGTCAAGGAGTCTGATTGCTCCAGCTCCGTTTTTTTCCCTCAAGACTGCTTTGGCTATTCGGGGTCTTTTGTGTCTCCTTACAAATTTTAAGATATTTGTTCTAGTTCTATAAAAAATACCATTGGTAATTTGATAGGGATTGCATTGAATCTGTAGATTGCTTTGGGTAGTATAGTCATTTTCACAATATTGATTCTTCCAATCTAAGAACATGGTATATCTCTCCACCTATGGAATCATCTTTAATTTCTTTCATCAGTGTCTTACAGTTTTCTGCATACAAGTCTTTTGTCTCCCTAGGTAGTTTTATTCCTAGGAATTTCATTCTTTTTGTTGCAGTGGTAAATAGGAGTGTTTCCTTAATTTCTCTTTCAGATTTTTCATCATTAGTGTATAGGAATGCAAGAGATTTCTGTGCATTAATTTTGTATCCTGTAACTTTACCAAATTCATTGATTAGCTCTAGTAGTTTTCTGGTGGCATTTTTAGGATTCTCTATGTATAGTATCATGTCACCTGCAAACAGTGACAGTTTTACTTCTTCTTTTCCAATTTATATTCCTTTTATTTCTTTTTTTTAAGTGATTGCCGTGGCTAGGACTTCCAAAACTATGTTAAATAATAGTGGTGAGAGTGGACACCTTGTCTCGTGTCTGATCTTAGAGGAAATGCTTTCAGTTTTTCACCATTGAGAATGATGTTTGCTGTGGGTTTGTCCTATATGGCCTTTATTATGTTGAGGTAGGTTCCCTCTATGCCCACTTTCTGGAGAGTTTTTATCATAAATCGGTGTTGAATTTTGTCAAAAGCTTTTTCTGCATCTTTTGAGGTGATCATATGGTTTTTATTCTTCAATTTGTTAATATGGTGCATCACATTGATTGATTTGTGTATATTGAAGAATCTGTGCATCCCTGGGATAAATCCCACTTGATCATGGTGTATGATCCCTGTAATGTGTTGTTGATTCTCTTTGCTAGTATTCTGTTGAGGATTTCTGCATCTATATTCATCAGTGATGTTGGTCTGTAATTTTCTTTTTTTGTAGTATCTTTCTTTGGTTTTGGTATCAGGGTGATGATGGCCTCATAGAATGAGTTTGGGAGTGTTCCTTCCTCTGCAGTTTTTTGGAAGAGTTTGAGAAGGATAGGTGTTAGCTATTCTCTAAATGTTTGATAGAATTCAACTGTGAAGCCATCGGGTCCTGGAATTTTGTTTGTTGGAAGATTTTTAATCACAGTTTCAGTTTCATTACTTGTGATTTGTCTGTTCATATTTTCTATTTCTTCCTGGTTCAGTCTTGGGAGGTTATACCTTTCTAAGAAGTTGTCCATTTCTTCCAGATTGTCCATTTTATTGACATAGAGTTGCTTGTAGTAGTCTCTTAGGATGCTTTGTATTTCTGCAGTGTGTATTGTAACTTCTCCTTTTTCATTTCTAATTTTATTGATTTGAGTCCTCTCCCTGTTTTTCTTGATGAGTCTGGCTAATGGTTTATCAATTTTGTTTATCTTCTCAAAGAACCAGCTTTTAGTTTTATTGATCTTTGCTACTGTTTTCTTTGTTTCTATTTCATTTGTTTCTTCTCTGTTCTTCATGATTTCTTTCCTTCTGCTAACTTCGGGTTTTGTTTGTTCTTCTTTCCATAGTTCCTTAAGGTGTAAAGTTAGATTGTTTATTTGAGAGTTTTCTTGTTTCTTGAGGTAGGCTTGTAAAACTATAAACTTCCCTCGTAGAACTGCTTTTGCTTCATCACATATGTTTTGGATCATCGTGTTTTCATTGTCGTTTGTCTCTAGATATTTTTTTATTTAATCTTCGATTTCTTCAATGATCTCTTGGTTATTTAGTAACATATTGTTTAACCTCCAAGTGTTTGTGTTTCTTACGTTTTTTCCCCTGTAATTGATCTCTTATAGCATTGTGGTCAGAAAAGATGCTTGATATGATTTCAATTTTCTTAAATTTACTGAGGCTTGATTTGTGACCCAAGATGTGATCTATCCTGGAGAACATTCCATGCGCACTTGAGAAGAAAGTGTAATCTGCTCTTTTTGGGTGGAATGTTCTATAAATATCAGCTAAATCTATCTGGTCTATTGTGTCATTTAAAGTTTGTGTTTCCTTATTAATTTTCTGTTTAGATGATCTGTCCATTGGTGTAAGTAAGGTGTCAAATTCCCCCACTATTATTGTGTCACTGTTGATTTCCTCTTTTATAGCTGTTAGCAGTTGCCTTATGTATTGAGGTGCTCCTATGTTGGGTGCATATATATTTATAATTGTTATATCTTCTTCTTGGATTGATCCCTTGATCATTATGTAGTGTCCTTCCTTGTCTCTTATAACATTCTTTATTTTAAAGCCTATTTAAAGTCTCTTTTATCTGATGTGAGTATAACTACTCCAGCTTTCTTTTGATTTCCATTTGCATGGAATATCTTTTTCCATCCCCTCACTTTCAGTCTGTATGTGTCCCTAGGTCTGAAGTGGGTCCCTTGTAGACAGCATATATATGGGTCTTGGTTTTGTATCCATTCAGCAAGCCTGTGTCTTTTGGTTGGAGCATTTAATCCATTCATGTTTAAGGTAATTATCAATATGTATGTTCTTATTACCACTTTTAAAATTGTTTTTGGTTTGTTTTTGTAGGTCCTTTTCTTCTCTTATGTTTCCCACTTAGAGAAGTTCCTTTAGCATTTGTCGTAGAGCTGGTTTGGTGGTGCTGAATTCTCATAGCTTTTGCTTGTCTGTAAAGCTTTTGATTTCTCCACCGAATCTGAATGAGATCTTTGCCAGGTAGAGTAATCTTGGTTGTAGGTTCTTCCCTTTCATCATTTTAAGTATATCACTCCATCCACTCCCTTCTGGCTTGTAGAGTTTCTGCTGAGAAATCAGCTGTTAACCTAATGGGAGTTCCCTTGTATGTTATTTGTCATTTTTCCCTTGCTGCTTTTAATAATTTTTCTTTGTCTTTAATTTTTGCCTCCTTGATTATTATGTGTCTAGTCGTGTGTCTCATTGGGCTTATCCTGTATGGGACTCTGTGCTTCCTGGACTTGGGTGTCTATTTCCTTTCCCATGTTATGGAAGTTTTCTACTATAATCTCATCAAATATTTTCTGGGGTCTTTCTCTCTCTCTTCTTCTTCTGGGACCCCTGTAGTGCGAATGTTGTTGCGTTTAATGTTGTCCCAGAAGTCTCCTGGCTGTTTTCAGTTCTTTTCATTCTTTTTTCTTTATTCTGTTCTGCAGCAGTGAATTCCACCATTCTGTCTTCCAGGTCACTTATCTGTTCTTCTGCTTCACATATTGTATTGATTCCTTCTAGTGTAGTTTTCATTTCAGTTATTGTATTGTTCTTCTCTGTTTGTTTGTTCTTTCATTCTTCTAGGTCTTTGTTAAACATTTCTTGCATCTTCTCGATCTTTGACTCCGTTCTTTTTCCAAGGTCCTGGATCATCTTCAGTATCATTATTCTGAATTCTTTTTCTTGAAGGTTGCCTATCTCCACTTCATTTAGTTGTTTTTCTGGGTTTTTTTCTTGTTCCTTCATCTGGTACATAGCCCTCTGCCTTTTCATCTTGTCTATCTTTCTGTGAATGTGGTTTTTGTTCCACAGGTTGCTGGATTGTAGTTCTTCTTGCTTCTGCTGTCTGCCCTCTGGTGGATGAGGCTATTTGAGAGGCTTGTGTAAGTTTCCTGATGCGACTGGTGGTGGGTAGAGCTGGGTGTTGCTCTGGTGGCCAGAGCTCAGTATAACTTTAATCTGCTTGACTCTTGATTGGTGGGGCTGAGTTCCTCCCTGTTGGTTTTTGGGCCTGAGGCAATGCAACACTGGAGCCTATCTGGGCTCTTTGATGGGGCTAATGACAGACTCTGGGAGGGCTCACAAGAAGGAGTACTTCCCAGAACTTCTGCTGCCAGTGTCCTTGTCCCCACGGTGAGCCACAGCCACCCCCCGCCTCTGCAGGAGACCCTCTGACACTAGCAGGTAGATCTGGCTCAGTCTCCCTTGGGGTCACTGCTCCTTCCCCTGGGTCCCGATGTGCACACTACTTTGTGTGTGCCCTCCAAGAGTGGAGTCTCTGTTTCCCCCAGTTCTATCAGATTCCTGCAATCAAATCACGCCAGCCTTCAAAGTCTGATTCTCTAGAAATTCCTCCTCCCGTTTCCAGTCCCCCAGGTTGGGAAGCCTGACTTGGGGCTCAGAACCTTCACTCCAGTGTGTGGACTTATGTGGTATAAGTGTTCCCCAGTCTGTTTGTCACCCACGCAGCAGTTATGGGATTTGATTTTACTGTGATTGTGCCCCTCCTACCATCTCATTGTGGCTTCTCCTTTGTCTTTGTATGTGGGGTATCTTTTTTGGTGAGTTCCAGTGTTTTCCTTTCGATGATTGTCCAGCAGCTAGTTGTGATTCTGGTGTTCTCGCAAGAGGGAGTGAGAGCACGTCCTTCTACTCCGCCATCTTGGTTCCTCTAGATCTTTGCCCTTTTTAAGCACTAGTGAAATTAGAAACTTAACTTTGCATTGACAATATCCATAAGATGAACAGATTTAATGTAATTATAGTGGTAAGTGATAGGGAATAAAGGCAGTGAATATTTACCTATTAATCTAAAGGTAATGGTTAAATATGTGCTCTGTGCTTTCAATATCACTTGCATCAGCAGCTTCCTAATATATTTTTGGTATCACCTCACACTTGTCAGAATTTCCATCATCAAAAAATCTACAAACAATAAATGCTAGAGAGGGTGTGGAGAAAAAGGAACCCTTTTGCACTGTTTGTGGGAATGTGAATTGATACAGCCACTATGGAGAACAGTATTGAGGTTCATTAAAAAACTAAAAATAGGGGCTTCCCTGGTGGCGCAGTGGTTGAGAGTCCGCCTGCCGATGCAGGGGACGCGGGTTCGTGCCCCGGTCCGGGAGGATCCCGCGTGCCGTGGAGCGGCTGGGCCCGTGAGCCATGGCCGCTGGGCCTGCGCGTCCGGAGCCTGTGCTCCGCGACGGGAGAGGCCACGGCAGTGAGAGGCCCGCGTACCGCAAAAAAAAAAAAAAAAACTAAAAATAGAACTACCATATGACCCAGCAATCCCACTACTGGGCATATACCGTGAGAAAAACATAATTCAAAAAGAGTCATGTACCACAATGTTCAATGCAGCTCTGTTTACAATAGCCGGGACATGGAAGTAACCTAAGTGTTCATTGACAGATGAATGGATAAAGAAGATGTGACACATATATACGTTGGAATATTAGCCATAAAAAAGAAATGAAATTGAGTTATTTACAGTGAGGTGGATAGACCTAGAGACTGTTGTACAGAGTGAAGTAAGTCAGAAGATAAAAACAAATAGCACATGCTAACACATATATATGGAATCTAAAAAAAAAAAAGTATTTTGAAGAACCTAGGGGTAGGACAGGAATAAAGACTCAAACATAGAGAAAGGAGTTTAGGACACAGGGAGGGGGAAGAGTAAGCTGGGACAAAGTGAGAGAGTGTCATGGACATATATACACTACCAAATGTAAAATAGATAGCTAGTGGGAAGCAGCCGCATATCACAGGGAGATCAGCTCAGTGCTTTGTGTCCACCTAGAGGGGTAGGATAGGGAGGGTGGGAGGGAGACACAGGAGGGAGGAGATATGGGGATATATGTGTATGTATAGCTGATTCTCTTTGTTATACAGCAGAAATTAACACACCATTGTAAAGCAATTATACTCCAATAAAGATGCTAAAAAAAGAAAAGAATTGAGACTTGTGGCCTCTTGTTTAAATTTATTTTTAGTCAGGATTAATTAAAATAATGTTAAAGTTTGTAATAATTTATTTTTGCATCCCAGAAATGTAGGGCCAGACCAACATATTACACTATTGAATTAAAGCCAACATTTCTAAGTTTTTGACATAAATATGACTCTTAAGCCACCCTTCTTATCTTGTAGTTTGACATTTAGTTATAGATAATGCTACCTTTAGTGATACTATTTGGGTATATTTTTCATCATAACTGAATTTTCCTTTGTAGTAATTGAAGCATTGTGCAGAGTAAATGGTAAAGGTGTCCATACTGGAGCCAGACAGCCTGAATTCTATCCATCTTACCTTCAGCAAGTTATGTGATACCTCTTCGCCTCTGTTTTCTGATACATATATGGTGTGTATATATGGTATATGATGATTATTATAATAGTGACTTTTTAATATGATTTTTGTGATGATTCAATGCATTCATATATTTAAAAGCACTTAGAACACTGGTTAAGTTACTGGTAAGTCTTAATTATCCACAATTTCAGAAAATTATATTTCCTGTAAACTCAGAACAAAAACTATATAACTGTTTCATGTAAGACCAAAACCCTCCTTTTTTAAAATCAAGGGTCACCAGCATTTTTCCAAGGAGAAGGAAAAATAAATTATGGAAAACTCTTTGTCTTCTTGGCTTGAAGCCTCAAAACACTAGACAAGAATGCATTTATAAGTTAGTGATCGGAAACAATTATCAACTGTTATCAAATATTCGGGATTAGGGAGAATAATAGTACTGACTTGGTAAAGAGAGTAACTTTTAAATCTCACTACATCATTCCCCTGACCTTGAGATGCCTGAAATCACTGTAATAAAATGTTTAAATGTAATTTGAACTCAGAACTATGGCTGCATGGCCAAAAATTTTTTGCGGTACGCAGGCCTCTCACTGTTGAGGCCTCTCACTGTTGTGGCCTCTCCCGTTGCGAAGCACAGGCTCCAGATGCGCAGGCTCAGCGGCCCAGCTGCTCCGCAGCACGTGGGATCTTCCCAGACCGGGGCACGAACCCGTGTGCCCTGAATCGGCAGGCGGACTCTCAACCACTGCACCACCAGGGAAGCCCACTACTAATCTTTTAAGATCACCTGCATTATGGTGAAGTTGAGGTCTCTCGGGGGGCGTGACCAGTAAATTTGTACTTTTCTAGCTTAGTATTTCTATGTAATCTGAACACTAAACTGTTTTCTTTTTCACTGTGTAGCAAAATGATAAGACATGTCTAGGATCAGTAATAATAATGGGCATTATTAATTTACTAATAGAGATTTTACTTCTAAGCACTGGGTAGTTTATATAGTTGTTCCATAAGTAATTATTGAATTGGTTTTTGACAGTCTTACGACTTTCAAGAACTTTCAAATGAAATGTGTATGTATTCCCATATGCATTTCATATCTATTTTACATGTAAAGAGATAACCTTAGTTATCTTGTGAGTGAGAAGACTTGGGTTGAGTTCCCTCAAAGCAGAGCCTGAGGAGATGGGATTTGGTGCCTCAGCTTTACCGAGGCTGTGCTCTCTAGGGAAGGTCTATAAAGAAGGAAGTTAAGCAAGATGGGGAGTGGAAAATAACATGTTGCCTCGTGTAAAGTGGAACTGGCTTGATCCACAGAGGTGTTTCTGAAGCATAAAAGGCCCATACAAAGTTGTCTCCCCTTGAGGCAAGATGGCCACCCATTTGTAAATTGTATCACTCAGACATTGGCTATAAGTCACCTTGGGAGGGGCAGTGAGGCATAATCCCCATGCTGAGGCTGCTCTGGGGCAATCTCTTGAGAAGTGAGCAGTTTTATTCGATTAGCATGCAACAATCACAGCAGCTAGGGTATGAATGCACCACCTAATAAAACATCTACTCTAAAAATCAAATTATTCTTGAAGTATTTTCAAAGCAGCTAGCCTACTGAAATATTCAAGCAACACATACTAAAATTGACCTAATTTTAAAAAAGATATATTAGGAAATGTTTTTAATATGCTCATATTTTCTAGAGCAATTTATTTTAGAATGCTGTTGATGTAGAAGGAAAAGAAATTATGGAAGAGAAGGTATTGATTGTGGAGGTACCCTCCTCAAGAAAATGCCAAACAATGGGAATGAAATGATGACATTAAGACTTGGTAATAGACCTAATGGGGTGAATTAGTATTGTTCCTTTAATGTTTATTTATTTAAAGTTCTTTAAGTGGTTTTAAAGCCAGTCATATTTGGGGAGTTTAAAGATTCCCAGAAACAGAATAAATCTGTTGTGTAGCAGGGCATATTTTGGGTTTACCAAAGGGGAACTCTGAAGATTTATAAACTAAATTATTTGGCAATCATTGCAGCTGAATCACAACTCTTTTCGCAAAATACTTCTTTTTCACACTGCCAGTTTCAGTCATCTATCTTGAGAATCTAAATGTACTACGACGATCATTTAAGAGAGAATGAAAAGTTTTGTTGAAGTGGGAAGATTTTTTTCAGTTAGTGCTTGTGCTGTATATCTTCTGGATCTAGGTTTTAAGTGTAGAAATATAAATGATGATTGGGCTGCTACTACTTTTGACTACATTACAAAACAAACACTATCCTTGGGAATTGATGTTATTGGAGAGTCAGTTTTAGATAATAAATCATATTAATAAATACCATTTATACTTTAGAGTCTTCAAAATGCACACACATATGAAATATATATATGCATATATATATACATATATATATTCCAATTTGATATTTATAGCAGTCCGGGGAGATGGACATATTACTTTCATAAACCTCTTAGAAATGAGGAATATCTTTGAGACTCAGTCATTGGTAATCAACGGTTTACACAGAAGGAAAGTGACATGATTGCTGATTTCTCAATGCAGACTCTGTTGGTCAAACCACACATTAGGTTTATATCCTCTGTTCATTCCTCTTATATCCATCTATCTCTGCACTACTTACTTCTATCTCCACACTGTTTTCAAATTATCTTCTTAAAACACAGTCTTACTTAAAGCCTTTGATGCTTCCCCATTACCCACGGAATGAAATCTAAACTCTTAGTAGAATAGTCATCACCCTGAGGATTGGGCTTTAATTTGCCTACTCATCTTTACACAATTTATAAGACGTCCTGTACTAGTATAAAGTCAAAATCATCTTCGATATTTTTATCAGATTAAAATATGCCTATTTCTATTAAGCTATGTTACCTCCTCTGACATGCTCACTACTATTCAAGCTCTTTATTTCCTGGGATATCATTCATTTCTTATCCATGGCTTGTAGGACCTGATATTTACATAGGGCTCAACGCAGACCAGTATATGTTATTTTGATAGAGAGAAAGCAGTTCTGCACTTAAAGAGAAGTCAGGAGAGTTTCATGTTGAGTTACAAGCAAGTTCAGTTGGTGGAATACAGTAATGGGGGAGACAAAGCAAAATGGAGCCACCCAGAAAGAATTATCTTAGTAAATCCTTATATAGCACTTACTGTATGGCTGGCACTATCTACGTACTTTGCGTGAGTTAACATCATTTAATCCTCAACTCTATTTCCCTACTGTTAAGTTGAGGAACCTGAAGCAGAAAGAAAGTAAATGACTTACCTCAGGTCTATGCAGTAGGTAAGCTGGAATATGAATCCAGGAAGTCTCATTATATTGGTATAGTCAATATCCAAGATATGATGAGAGAAGCTTCTGTTCCAATTTCTAGTTCCAGTTCCTGCCAGACCCAGATGTACTTTGTTTCTTATCTTTGGGTTTTTGTGAGGGTCTATGGTATATGATACAGCCTTTTTTAGTTGAGCTAATTTAAATATATTTCTATTTATTTCACCCAAAATAGCTTTAGTGAGACTTGCCAATTTCCATTTTAATAAAGTTCTAATGTAATCTCTGATTGAAATGCCTTTTCCACCATTTTTGTCTGTTGAAATGTACTAATGCTTCATGATCTAGCTCTAGTCCTGCTTATTTGTGGCTTTTCTGAATTCCCACCTCCAATTAGGATTGTTTTTCTTCCTCTTTTTCTTAGTGCATGTCTTATTCTGTTTAAGGACTTGAGACATTCTAATTTTGGTATTTTAAGTTCTCTACCTATTTTCCATAATATTAGTTTGAACCATATGAAACTGTCAACCCTAAAGTAGTTTTAATTTACTAAAATGGCAATTTCATGTGATTCAATTTAATATGTTGGAAAGAAACTGATTGACCGGTAGGTATCTTAATGATCTTTGTATCCTGGATATCTGATAGATGGTAAGGTCTCAGTAAATTTTGATGGCATTAAACACTTCTTGGATATAATAAAATTTTAGTAATTTGACAGAATTTTCCCCAAATAGTCTCTGTGGATAACAAAATGTTTAAAAGTATAAATACATCATTTCCCCCTGTTTTCTACTTCTGATATTATATGTGTCCATTTCCAAGAAAATCCTAAGAGTAGTTAGGGTTCTTGTGTGTGGATAATCACAAATGGAGGCTAATTTCACTGCAAAAAATAAAACAAATTTGCATTTACTAGAAGTAGATTCATAAGGATTTTTGAGTTGTTATTTTCTAGTAATATCCAGGTACATGGGTCAGAATATTACAAATAAACAACCTCCCAATCCTCAAAGTTTATGGAATAGTAAGGGACCACATGTAGATGCAGTTATTTGGAAGGTCAAAGAATGGATCTGTATCAGGCAGTTGTGGGAAATTTCACAAAGAAGTGGCTGAGTAGGAATTAATCAGAACAGGAAAGAATATGGGGTGTCGCAGAATATGATAGGCAGTGTGAATACAGAGTTTATGAAAACTTGGGAGAACTGGGTATAGAACCATGTTGGTAGAGTATATAGGATATGAGATGAGTTGGGGGAAGTGACAAAAGGAGTCATTTGAACATTTTAAGTAGGGTATTAACATTGCCAGATTTGAACTTTCTAAAGGTTAAAAAGAATCAGGAATTACAAGAGAATGTAGAAACTGCTGATTTAAATGAAGTGACCACTCTGGCTGCAAAGGACTGTAAAGGATGATGGAAAGAGAGCTATGGAGACCAGGTGGGAGATGACTGATGTGATCTGAGCAAGGATGACAAGGACCTTGAATAAGGATGTTGATGTTGAAATCAATAGGAAAGTGGATTCAAATAATATAGGAAAATAGAATTGGTAGGAACTGGAGATCAATCAGGGGCTGGGAGTAATCCCATTTGTGTCTCCTGTCAATTTTATCTAAGTGGTTTATTTATTTAGAGTAGAGCCAGATTACTTTGAGCTCAACTTAATTGTGAATGAAGCTTCCAACAAAGTCCTCTGTGAACTGAATATTCAAAATATAGACATAGCCCAGAACAAATTGTTGCTTCTCCGGAGGTACTCTTTTGAATGAAGTTTCGTATAAATTAAACATTCCATGATGGTGAGCGCAACACACTTCAAATTAAAACATGCAATAATGTTAATTAAAGAGAAAGTTGTAAATTGATGTTGGCATATATCTTCACCTTCATTCATTTTTATGAAACTGCATTATTAATGTCCCTTCTAAAAATAAAAGATTAAATAGCATTTTTGTCATTAAAACATGTGTACCTAGACTCCTGTTGTCAGATAACAAGCTAAAAATGATGAGAGAGTTTGTTTTGTCAGACTCATGTATTTTTTTTTTTGGTATCAGCATTATGTGATAATAAGAGAAAGGTGTTTCATAATATATTCATATTTTTGGCCTTTTATTTGAAGCTGAACAGATTTAAAGAGTTTAAAAAATTTATAGGTGTTGGAGAATACTTTTAAAAATCAAAATGTTTATTGCAGTGTTGTATGAAATGTCATAAAATGTGTATTATAAATCATTGGGGAAAAGGGGGTACTTCTTTAAAGAATAAAGTCATAAAATCGTAAATCTCATGCAAATGTAAACATACATTTGACAGTTCATTAGTAAGTTCAAAGGAAAATTTAAAGAACACACACGAAGGCAATCAAGAATGTTGAATGTGGGCTTCCCTGGTGGCGCAGTGGTTGAGAGTCCGCCTGCCGATGCAGGGGACACGGGTTCGTGCCCCGGTCTGGGAGGATCCCACATGCCGCGGAGCTGCTGGGCCCGTGAGCCGTGGCCGCTGAGCCTGCGCGTCTGGAGCCTGTGCTCCGCAGTGGGAGAGGCCACAACAGTGAGAGGCCCACGTACCGCAAAAAAAAAAAAAAAAAAAAAAAGAATGATGAATGTGTTTGCCAATAGATGCAAAACAGGTCCATATGTATAGGGAAATAATTGCAATCCACTGGGAAAATTCATTTGTATTACTCTCAGCTTTCTATATCTTCAGAGTTTTAAAATAGCTCAAAGATGATAAAAGGCACATTTCACCCATTTCAAAGTCTTTTACAATTTTACTTGACATAGGAATAATCACAATAGAAATGAAAATCTGAGAAACATACATAGAGACTGCTTCCCCATGGCACTTCCCAGAGCTCTCAACAAATCACCTTTTTCCTTGCTTAGAGGTCTGTAGTGCATCTTAAAGCCAAGTCCAGTTTTGAGTAGGGGAATAAACATTTATCACATTGTTCATTTTGTCAAAAACTATATATTGAGAATTTAGTCTGCCAGTTGCTGAGTGACTGCTTATTGGTACTGTAACAGTGTAGAAATAATATTGTGTCTGCCTTCATGGAACTTACATTCTAGAAGGGAATACAGACAAGTAGGGAGGCAATCATATTGCCATGATAGGAGCAAGGTGATAGATCAGGGAGGTCTCTTAGAGGAAATAAACTTAGGCAAGCACCTGAAACATGAGTGAGCATTATGCTGGTTACTAAGATACAGAGGCAAGAAGCATTCCAGAAAGAGGAGATGTGTGATGGATGGACTGGGTTATAATGAGCACCAAGATTTAGGGGGGCTCACAGAGCTTCAACATCTCACAACTCATTTATTTATTTAATAAATTTATTTTATTTTATTTTTGGCTGCATTGGGTCTTTGTTGCTGCATGCAGGCTTTTCTCTGGTTGTGACCATGGGAGGCTACTCTTCGTTGCGGTGCAGAGGCTTCTCATTGCGGTGGCTTCTCTTGTTGCAGAGCATGGGCTTTAGGCATGCAGGCTTCAGTAGTTGTGGTACATGGGCTCAGATGTTGTGGCACGCGGGCTCAGTAGTTGTGGCTCAAGGGCTTTAGAGCGCAGGCTCATTAGCTGTGGTGCACGGGCTTAGTTACTCCGTGGCATGTGGGATCTTCTCGGACCAGGGCTTGAACCCATGTCCCCTGCACTGGCCTGTGGATTCTTAATCACTGCGCCACCAGGGAAGCCCTCACAGCTTACTTAATGCCTCCAAATCATGTTGCCAGTTTGGCACATATGTGTTACAAAGGCTAGAAGGAAAATTTCAAACGTCACGTGACATTTTTCTTTGTCTGACTTTTTTAAACTTCTAAATTACCACGATCTCTATAATTTATCTTGAAATGAAGAAACAATGTAGGGAAAATAATCCAAACATTTAGAATTTAGGACTAGTTAAATTCATTTTAGTTTTTCCATAGTAGCCTATCCTTATCATCAAATAATCTATCCTCTTCAGTTCTTCCACAAATCCCTTAATCCCTCTACCCCATGACCAATGACTCATTTTGTAAGTAGAGCTTCCTTTTTTTTTTTTTTTTCCTGTGCAGAGACTATTTTTGCATCCCTCTGTGTTTTTACAAAAGTAGCAGTGTAGGAGAGTTCATTTCTTAACATAGTTTACAGTGCAATAAGAAAATAACCAGTTCAGGTTAATGTTGTTGCAAAAGAAGTAAGTGTAGAAGCTACAATTTTGACCATAGAAATAATATGAAATAATGAAACTCCACTTTTCACAGTAGAAAGTTAGATACGTCCAAGTTGACATACTGTATTTGGATGAAATCTCTAAGGCCATTTTTTTTGTTTATTGCTTTGGGGTTTTCAAACTATTTTGATACGCTCGGCTCTACATTTATTCACATGATAGATTAGGAATCAGAGATTATGAAAGTCAAGTAGGTAGTAAATAAGTGGATCAGCATATAGGTTAAACTATGTGGGAAAGTGCGGGGAAAAAAAAAGCCCACTCTATTACAACAGAGTGCAATAATTAATGGCTGAAATTATGCCCTTAACCCAAGGGAAGGGTAATTATTTTCAGTATCTTCTATTTAAAGAAAATATATATGCATTTTATTTTTTTTAATTAAACATTGTCAATTTAAAAACGTACACAGAGAATTAACATTTAGCTGCCTTGGTGATTACATTGGTGATGCCTCCTAATTCCAGTCATATGTGATATAATGACCCTTGCTATTAATAGTATAAAAAGGCAGAGAGCAAAGCTGTAGAGTGCTTGGGTTAAAGGGTGTAGGATCCTTAGGAGAAACTAAGAACACAGGACAATATTCAACTTAAGAGGAAACAAATAGGGAGAAACATATTTAGCAACAGTAATTAGGGGGTTTCACCCATCCCTCATGCGGATTTGGAAAGGGTTTGTTGCTGGGGTTTGAAGAAGATCCAAATAAGCAGCCAGCAATGATTGCAGGGACTTAGCTCTTCTGGCAGGTGGCCACTACAACAGATTGCTTCATAAGTGTTCAGGAGTTTGCTTTGTGCCAAAAAGGTGGTGATGTCTTGAAGAGGATAAAAGTGTGTTGGAGTTCCATGGTGGTCTGGTCGCCATGGGGAGTCTGTAGGACAAGGCACGGGTTTTGACTAAAGGTGGGTGATGGCGCTGTAGGCAGTGAGTGACACCGGCCTACACTTCAGATGTTTGATAAATGTTATGTCGTATTTTCAGTTTATTTCATTTAAAATCTGTGTGAAAAATACTAATCTGACATTTTAGATATTCCCAGGAGAGCTAAGTAAAGGGAGTGTGGCCCCATATCTCTCTGGCTGCTTTCACCCTGCTTTATTTTTCTTCATAGCCTTCATATTCTGATAAGGTGAGGTAGGAAGAATAATGGCCCCCAAAGATACCTGTGTCCTGATCCTCAGAACCTGTGAACATCTTCTCATACATGGCAAAAGGAACTCTGCACATGTGATTAAGTTAGGGAGCTTGAGGTGGGGAGATTATTTGGGATTATATGCATAAACCCAGTCTAATCCCATGGGTCCTTAAAAGCAGAGAGAACGTTACTAGCTGAAGTCAGAGAGAGATAGGACTATGTAAAGATAATCAGAGGGTTACAATGTGGTTGCCCATGAAGATGGAGGAAGGGACCCATGTGAGAAGTTTCTAGAAACAAGAAAAACAGTGAAACTGATTCCAAGAGCTTCCAGAAAGGAATGCAGCTCTGCCAACACCTTGATCTTAGACCAGTGAGACCTGTGTTGAAATTTTAACATAAAGAAGTGTAGGATAATAAACTCATGTTGTTTTAAGTTTGTGATAACTTGTTACAGCAGCAGTTGAAAACTAGTACATATGGTATATATTTTTCTCATTGTCCTTCCCACTCTCTATATATACACACTGGAATGTAAACCTCAAAAGGACATGAAATACCTATTTACTTAGCACTCTCTCCCTAGGATATTTTGAAAAGTAGCAGATGTGCAATAAATACTTATTGAATGAACTGATGATTGAATGTGAGAAAACTGTTTAAATAGGATTTATGAAATTTTGGTCCAATAAATGTGTTAAAATAACAACGTTGAAAGAAACATTCTTATAATTTTGAAGCACTGTTGTCTATATTTTATTTGAGCTTCAAAAACACTTCTATCATGTTTTACAAATGTGGAAATAGATTTTCACAAGTAATAAAAATATGGGAATTTTTCTTAATATTTATTTATCAAGACTAACAGCAAACTAACATTTTAAAACCCATTTAAATGGTCTTGGAACCATATAAGTACCATATAATTCGATAAAGCTAAGAAACTGAGAAATTTTATGTAAGGAAGACAGCTGACATCCCAGAGGTGCTTCACAAATTGGTAGTACTTTGGGGTCATTTCTGTAGTCCAAGGCTTTGGCTTTGACCTTGCCATTTCAAATCTAGACAAGGGATACAGTTGTTGCATTTGGAAGCAGTCAGGTTCTCAAGGGACAACCCTCATTCATTCATTAAATAATATTGGCGAGTGCTTGCTATGTACTAGGTATGGGTCTAGGTGCTAAGGACACAGCAAAGTACAAAGTAGACAAAAATTCCAGCCCTCATGAAAACCCATTCTAGTAGGGGAGGTAGACAGTAAAATAATGCAAATATAAAGTATAGATCTCCCCCACTTTTTGAAAGTTTGCTTTACACCACTTTGCTTTTGCAAAAACCCTACATTAGTACCTGTTTTCACTAATGGAAAGAAATCCAAAGAGAATTTTCACTTTTCCTAAAAGTGAAAAGCAAATATAGCATTCAGCATTTGTTTTGCATTGAGCCCTTCTAGAGGCAGCACACACCTTATGCAGAGAGAGAGGCACTGCCAAGTGCCTTCCTGGGAACTAGACTCAGCATCAAGCTGCCATAGCTTTGAACTGTGTCTGTGAGCATCTGTGCTTTATCTTGATTGATTTTGTGCATCTGTTAGCAAGATGTGTCTTAAGGTAATTGCTTCTTCACTTTATGCCAATTCAGCTTAGGAAAAGTTTCATAGGAATGTTACATGGCGATTAGATCTGTAGAGGAAAGTATGACAGGGCAAGTTAAACAGGGAGAGAGTGTGTGTAGTGTTTCTTTTATAAAGAGGATGTCTAGGGAAATCTTCAATGAGCAGATGAAATTAAACAAAGCAAGAGGGTGGGCTATGAAACTCTGGAGGAAAATTATTCCAGGCAGTGGGAACAGTAAATGCAAAGCTTTGAGGCAGGGTCAACCTGGTGTATTTGAGGACTTGCAAGAACGTTTCTTATTTATAATACTTTAATTAATTTTAATGTATAAATTTGAACTTTATTGAAGACATCTAAACCAGACAGCATAGCATGACCTGAAGAAGTACTTTCCAATTTAGTATATCAAAATGATTCAGTTTTTTAGTTATATCTGGGACTATCGTTTAATTGCTGAGTTTCCAACTGGCAGGTCAAGCTTTTCCACATTTGTTGGTATTCTGGGATGCTTGGACCAAAAGTAGTATTTAAGTGACTTATCAACAGAAAGACCGTTCCTTATCATCTGTCTTAGGATTCCTTTATCATCAATATTGAAGTGACCTCTAAGAGTATGGCCTGAATAGTCTAGATATACCCATAATCCTTTGAAGTCTGTTATGTGAGATCTGAAGGAAGTGAAATCATCCTTGTTCCAAGTCTTTGTTTTGAGAAAGGATGATGCAAGTCAAATTAGCATCCTGTGAATCAAGAGAACATGCCATCATTTTCTTATTTATATATCTGAATCACTCAATTCTATCACAAAAAAACAATAATTTCATTTGGACATAAAATGTGAAATCAAGTAAGTAAAAGAAAAAATTCCAGGGTTGTACACAATAATCAGTTCACATGAGCTCTCCTTTCTCAATAAGGTTCTGGCTTTGAGATCTTGGCTTTGCTGATGTGTATGGAGTGGCCAAATACCAATACCAGGGAGGCTTCCCTGAGGTTAGGGAGAACATATTTTGAATTATTGAGTAATTAAATGAAATGGCAACTACATAACTTGTAATGGAGGCTATAACTATCTAGTGGTTACACATACCACTTTTGCCTGGAAGAATGGCTCACTAATGGTAAGGTTCCTTGGACATGGCATGGGATCAAGGTCAGTTAGCATATCAAGAGAAACATTTCATCCTGGACATCTGTACTTCTGTGCCCCAAGTGTGAATCCTATTCATTCATTCATTTGATGAATATTTGCTGAGCATCTACTTAATAAAAAGCACTCTTTTCTGGGCTAAAGATATGGCAATGAAGAAAGTAGTTTGAAGTCCCTAACCTTCACAAAGCTTATACTCTAGTAGGTTTTGGTTGTTAAATAAATTCTTTCTTTTCAGGTTATCAGTTGAATTCTATAGTGTCTCTCTGACTTGGGCAGTGCTGAATAGGTAAATGTTTTTCTGCTTGGTCCCTCTTTTAGAGTTGTTATGAAGGTAATTTATTGTGTTTTGGCTTGGCTAAGTTTTTTACATTCCATTTGTTTATGTTATGGCTTTAGCTATGTTGATACACATGTGTCCATGCTTATGTGTTCCTACACTTTCTCAATAAATTACCCATTTATTGACTGCTTTTTTAGGGTATATTCTAAAAATGTCAGCTCTCAAATACTACACTGAAAATACTCTTTTAACGCTGAAAACAGAATTTATAGGCATTGTAAAAAATTTAAAATATAGAGTGTATAAGATATAAAATAAAATCTACTTCCCCATTTCCCTATCGTCTCTAACCAGGTTCTCTGATTAATTTCTCTCCTTAGGAATAGGACCTTTCTTTCTATATCCCTCCTCTGAACACACACCTCTTTTCTCCCCAAAACAAAAATCCTACATTACATTTTTTTCTTTTTCTCAGTTTAATCATTATTTGACTTTTTTTGGAATATAGGAATTTCCTCCCTTATTAAATATATGTTCATGTCTATATTCACATGTTAACACCTCTTTCCTCCATTATAAAGATGAAAGAAGGAAGGCATAATTCTCAATCCAAAAACTTTATGGTTCTCCAGTAATAATTTTATGGGAAGATGATTTTTAAATATATAAAGCTTCTCTAGATCAGATTATTTTAACTAATTTTCCTTACCTCGAGTTTTATTTTTATTACATGTAATTTGTTAAAGTAGAATTTTAAAATTTCTAGTTACTTGTTATAATTAACTTTATATGAACTGTATATAGTTATCAAATTGCTTCAGTAGATTTCAGAATTGCAAATAACTGTCCAATATCATGAGCTAAATGAAGCTTATGTAGATTCTCAAATAAAGGTCATAGAAATGTAAGCAGTAAGAACTATTTAGCCATGGCACAGATGTTGTGATCCTTACAGGAGTTGTGTCTTTAATTAAATTTGTTCTCTAGTGCCATTTCAAAAACTTTGTTTTTCACACAAAAACCCAATTATACAGGCAAAAGATGTCATGCTTCCATGAGTTGAAAGTCAAGAAGAAAAATGTCACAAAATTAATGCAAGCTTTTTATTCAAACGTTGTTACTGTACTATAATAGAGAAGCTTTCTGTTATTGCCAATATTGAAATGTACAGATGACCACAATAAATGGGAGAGGGAGTTAAAGATTCTTTATTCTAAAATTAGGTAACTTAAAGGTATAGAGCACTAATGTTTTTTACTAGATGATTAAAATATCTCGAGAAAGTCAGAGTTTATTCTGCAACAATAAAATATGATTCAAACCAAATGGAAATGAAAATTTAAAACCAAGTTTTGAATATATTGACATTTGGTATTTTTCCATCTATTTAGATCTGCTTATGATATAAGGCATGCTATTTTACCATTTGGATTTGTATTTTAGGTAACAGAAATTCTCCTCACTCACATTTGAATCACTTACACTTTCAATTCAAATAGCCTAAGTCTTTTAGAGAAGATCAAATAAATTGAAAAGCAAGTAACATTTCTATGCTTTGATCCAGAATTAATACTATGAAAGGTAAAGTAGCAGAAAAATTATAACATTTATTTAAGGTAATGTGAACAAAAAGGCAGAAGATATTGTCCCTAATGCAGTTATCAGTGATATCAGTCAAACTTATACAACACAGCTCTGTATACAGTTATGTCCCAAAATGTATGAATGAAAATTTAAATTTTTAAATATTAAGCACAAGTTATTCCTTGGACTGTTTACTAAAGAATGTGGAAATTCCAATTGCTTTTGCAGCAGTGAAATTTATTTTAAAAATATTACAATTCTATAATGTCAAAGTCTTGAGCCTTTTCATTTCCATGGTTTTCATGTGAGTAGATTTTCCAGGAAAGTAAAAGTAAAAATTAAAGAAAAATGAAGAATATTTCAGTGTTTTAAAAAAATTTCTTGACACAAAAATCATTCAGTTATGTTTGTAAATCCAGTTTCATTAGATTGATACTTTGTCTTTTTTATTCTTTTGAGGATTTTAGGATGGAACGATCTAGGTTCACATAACTTCTTGAGCCAATTTACTAATGTTTCTTTGTGCTCCAATTCATATTCTTGTGTGTGTATGTATGTATTTTATATATATATATATATATACATATATATGTGTATATATGTATGTACTTGACCAATTCCTCTAAAGCTGGCTAGAAAAGTCCATATAGAAATTAAAGTGAGATGAATCTGAGAAAAGTACAAGTTGGTAAATCTAACTCTTGAATCTCAAGTGATTCAAAAAGAACACCTGAAGGTGTCTCTATTTCCAGGAATGATATAATCACCTCACTCCACCACCCCAATTATTATCTGCTGCCCTGCAATGGACATAAAACTTACCTTTCTTTTAAAATATATTCTTTATATTTGAGGATGGAGAAGGGGAAAATTAAAGTGAAAACAACTTACTCTAATCCCCTAATGTTGGTAATCATAGCCTAATTCTATCCCTATCATAAAAGGAAATAAGTGTACGAATAAAAGACTTGGTATTGCTACTGACTCAATCTCTTCAGTACCTTTTTGTGTGTTGAAAGTGAGATTTCTAGATTTGCAGTTGGGTTGTTTCTCGCTGTGACCGTTACGCTCACCTTCCTGACCAGAGATGCACAGTCCAGAGGCAAGTGATCAAATGATTCAAAACCCTGGGTGTATGTGCAACGGGAAGCTGGCATCCTCAGCTGGCTGTAATTCGCTAACCCCTGACTTTGCATTCTCTGCTTAAACCACATCCATTTTCCCCTTGAATTTTGGAAAATTTCTGTGTTACTGGCACTGTTTCTTTTCCCAGCTTTGAAGTCTTAGAGAAGAACAAGGTCCTCAATTGGCTTGCAGAATTTTAGAAAGTATTATTAACCTTCAAATACTTAACTGATGTCATGGGAATGTTAATTGCAATCTCAAACTTACTTCCAAGGGATTAAATCCCTACCCAGTTGACACAACAGCCTCTCATTTAGCTCCCTCCAAACATCACATCAATCTCAATAGGCACAGAATTATCATAGAAGACCAGAGGCACCGGCCTGCAAATGCAGCCTGCCTTCTCTACTACCCTACAACCTTGCCTGTCATTTGGAGATGCATGTCCTCAGTGGGTCTCATTTAAATCTTTGTTTTTTTTCTTTTTGACTTATGCCAAATTATGACATCAGGGTCAGTCTATTAATGCTGGAAAACTTCACAGCTAGTTTATTTCTAGACATGTATATCTTCCCCAATTTGTCTTTATCCCTTATATCAAATTACAGAAAGGCACCATGTACATGACCAAAAGAAACAGTTTATCCGTGAATGTCCCTATCTGTAGATATTGAAATACAGCATATGAGAGAACAAGGGCAAATATTTATATATTAGAATAAAGAAAGAGGTTCAGGCTGTGGCTATGTTTTAGGCATTCGAAGTCTGCTTAGCTCTGTTGCTTTGGTTGGTACTTACTATATTCAAGCTTGTTTGGTTGTCCCTGTTTTAAATGTACTGCAGTCTTTTATTGTTGCTACTACCACTTTTAGAGCTCACCAGGCATCCATGTATGTAATGGAAGAAGATACTTTGGCAAAAACGTCTACAAAATTCACTCAAATCCATGTTCTTCTTGTTGCTTCTCTTTGGGGACATAGGTGGATAATATTTCCCAATCTCATTTACTGTCAGGTGTGGCCATGTGACTGGCTTCTAGCTAAAAGTCTGAGTAGTAGCGATGTGTGCATTCCAGATCAAGCCTTTGTGAAGGTAATGTGCCTTCTCTTCAGTCTCTTTCCCCTTCGCTGGCTAAATGCAAATGATGAGAGGCCCCTAGGGGATTTCAGAACAAACCAGAAGGAGCCTGGATCCCTGAACCGCTTATTGAAAAGAATCCAATGTTTTCCAGGAACACCTCTTTGGATTGTTAATGTGAGCAAAAATTAAACTTCCATCATGACTGAGTCACGGTATATTTTGGAGACTATTCATCACAGCAGTTAGCTTCCTCTAATAGAGACCAACTTGGACAATTTTATTAATTGGGCATTCTCATTAATACTGAAATAAGAGTAAAACCACTAAAGTTATGAATGTAATATGTATATTGTTGCAACCATAAAAAAAGCCGTAGATAGACGATTTCTGAATTGATTTAAATGCTACAGAAATAAACTCCCAGTGCCAAGTAGAGTTACTAAGCAAGTATATTTTTTAATTTGGTAGAAGTCTCAGCTCTCTCCAGGCCCTACTTTCTAATCTAATCCTGAATATTGCACATTAAGACTATAACCATCCCTGGAGCTCTATTCTTGACTTGGCCCATCTGTCCCTGAAAGTCTGTTTTTGATTTCTGGGGCTTCTGTGAGTGACGAAGGCACTTTTCTACTGACTGCGTATAGGACTTTGTAGGTTTCAGCCCATCTTGTATGATGCTTCCTTTACTGCTCTTTAATATGTCTTTGCCTTTGGTCTCATAGATATCCTGGGCACAGTTAACTTTCCTCTGCTCTGAGTAATTTATTTTTGCTAATTGTATTCAATAACCAGGTCTAAGAATGATTCCCATTTTGGCTGAGCTAGCATTTTTACTCGGAGCTCTCACTGAGTGATCTAGAACATGGCTTCTGTAGGCATCATGTGGTCTCTATGAAGTTTGTTCACTTTATTTTCCTAGACTCTTCCAGACTGTGTCAGATAGCTTCTTACTGCTTTAAAGCTAGGACTCCCATTTCCTATCTGAGTGGTGGTGCCATTCTTAGATCTTCCGCAAAGTGGACACAGTCAACATAACTGAGCTCAGTTAATGAGAGATTTTTCAGTTACTTGTTCATCCACTTCTCTCATTTCTATTCAATATTGAATCATATTGCAAGTGTCAGAGAGGAACGGCCAGAAATAGATGCCTAGTCTGAAATTTAGGCAACTTGGGTTCGATTCAGACCCACTGACTACCAATTAATAATATTCTAAAATATTCCTCATATTTTATCTCTGCTAAAAATTAGGAATAAAAATACTTCTTACTGCAAGTTAAGAACGAACTTGGGTTGCTTCAAGGACTAAATAAAATCATGAACATGGGAGCACTTAACAAATATTATACAAATAAATTATATAAGTGTAGGTATAATGTTTCTAAAGTTCCTCAGATACATCATTAGAGTATATACTGTTTTGAACACATGATGATATGTAAGAAATTCAGAAAATGTAAAGTTCAGTCTCTCATCTTTTATGTTGTGGAGCCTTTTTCTCTTTGTATAATCAAATAATTGCTCTGGCTTTCCTTTTTCACATATATTCTAAATAAAGACATAAAATAGAGGACATTGAGTGGATGAGGAACAGTGTGATGAATCCTGGGGGCCCAGTGAATTTCAGCAGCAGAAAAGCAATCCCTGAGGTCTGCTGGCCTCAGACACATCTGTTTGCCTGTTTCATAGCCTCCTGGTATACAGAATATTGTTTTGGAGGGATAATTTTGTGGTTGAGCATCAAGGCCTCCTGTCTCGGGATATGAGCTGAGACATTTTAGGAGATGTCTACTACAACCAAGAGAATAAGCCGATGCTATTAACTCAGTCCAGCAGGAGCCATGAATAAATTACATACCATGAAAGCTTTTTGTGAACTGAATTTTCCAAAGAGCCTTCTTCACTTTATGCTCCATTTCTTTTAGCTGTCTCTTTTTCTTTTACTTTTTCCCTGCCTTAGAAATACTGAGGGTTTTTGCCTATGATGCATTTGATTAAAAAAAATATATAACACATGGGCTCTTTAGATGAGGCAAAAATGAGATATTCTATTTTCCACAGATAGCGAGTTATTACACTATTCTGTGTTATAATATATCACATAGGTTTAATATTGTACACCAATTATCTAACTTGGGCCCATAGCATAGTTTCTAACACCTAGAAAGCATTTACTGTGTAATTTTGAATAAATGAATGATGTAATATACAGTATTAGTTCAGAGTTATTGCTTGCATTTTTTCTACACCCAAAAATATAAAGGAAATTTTCATATCTTTAAAATTTTTTTTCAGGCCAAAGACCTATGCTTCAGATAATCTAGATACTTTTATAAAGATATTCATTGAAAAATATGTCCATTCCCTGGAGGACAGAATATAAGATTTTCTTATAGCAGCTTTAGTGCACCTCCAATAAATTAAAAATTGACCTGCTTCTTTGAGGCAGATAAATATTTGCCTAAAACCTTAATCTTAAATAAAATGAAGGAGATTCATTAAGAAAATTAAAGGGTAGTAATTTTGGTGGTCTAACAGCCTTCTACTTGCAGAATAGACTTTTTTGTGTGTGTGTGTGTGTGACGTGGGCCTCTCACTGTTGTGGCCTCTCCCATTGCGGAGCACAGGCTCCGGACGCGCAGGCTCAGCAGCCATGGGTCACGGACCCAGCCGCTCCACGGCATGTGGGATCTTCCCGGACCGGGGCACGAACCCACGTCCCCTGCATCGGCAGGCGGACTCTCAACCACTGCGCCAACAGGGAAGCCCTGCAGAATAGACTTTTAAAGAAAGTGTCATTCAGAAGATGGTTCTTCTATGTGATTTTTTGGAAACAATTTCTAAGATTGTTTCATTTTCTGAATTTCATCATAGAGTTGGTACCTTGGATTTCCTTTGTGGAAGATTTCTTTAATACCATATCTTAACTCTAGACTATTAGAATGAAATATTTGAGTGACTTAACAACAGAAATTTATTTCTCACAGCTCTGGAGGCTGGGAAGTCCCAGATCAAGGTGCCAGCTGATTCAGTTCCTGATGAGGGCCCTTTACCTGGTTTGCAGACAGCTACCCTCTTGCTGTATCTTGGCATGAGAGGGAGAGAGGAAAATAAGTGGCTCTTTTTATAATCCCATCATGGGACTCCACCCTCATGACCTCATTTAGGCCCAATTATTAAGGCTTAATAATTAAGCCTAATAATTATTAAGGCTTAAATAATTAAGCCTAATTATCTCCCATAGACCCTACCTCCTTATATTATACCATCACGTTGGGTATTAGGGCTTTAACATATGATTTGGGAGGACAAAAACATTCAGTCCATAGCATATCACCAGGGAACCTGTGCTATCACTTTACTGAAGGAGAAATGGCTACATCATGGTTAATAGTAAGTGCTCAGATACAACAAATCAAGTTTCAGAAGAGCTTCTAAGAGTTGTTCCTTGAGAAACTTGATCAAGATTATCTGGTGTTTTACAATAAAGAATCAGGTGCAGTGGAAACATGTCTCATATTTTACATTGTAAAGTCAGCACACAATGATATTAGTGTAATTATCAGTGATGGTCCTTGAATTAAGTAAATAAAGTAGAAAAATTAATAACATTGATTCTTTTACCATACTTTTATTACCTTCCATTTATGCCTAATGATGCTAGTTTTCCATTTAAGGTATTAATTTAACAGTTCCTCTTGAAAGCTGAACTTATTTTAAGTCATTTGATTTAAAACATATTAAATACGTTCTTAGCTATGACAAAACTCTAAAGTTGGTATATTAGAAAATAAAGTAGAGGAATACTGGGTTATCATAATTTTAAAGTGTTCCTTCTATAAACACCCCTAGCAATTTATTTTGTGACCTTTTGCAACACTCAGCAATTCTTATGACAAGAGCTCTTATTTATTCAAATTTCATTTGTTGTACTTTGAGCTAATTTCATCTTTGTTTTCCATCATGGTTACCACTACTCCCTATTACTTATACTCAATCGTGGTACCTACTATTGGAATTACGGAAAATATATAAAACCAACTCTACAACCTGGTTGGGTTGATAAGACAAATCTGCAAGAGAGGGTAATTACCATGAATTGCCCTTTACCCAGTTGCAGAATACTAGGAAGATGATAAATCTTAGTGTCCACTGGCAATGTGTACATTTGATTGTCTTTGGCGGTTACTTAAAATTTATGAAGGGATAATCACCAAATGCATATAATCTTCTAAATATGTTTCTTGTGGCCTGAAATTCTAACCTTTAAAATAATTTATAAAAAAAATTATTAAAAATTTATTTTAAAATTTATTTAAAAATTTATTAAAAATTTTATATAAAAAATTATACAAAAAATTATAAAAAAATTTATCATTTTATGTAAGTTAAAGTCTTACAAGAAATAGTAATTAGTTATAACAGTGATTCATATTGGTCTTTCTAAGAGGGAAAGATGGTGGTCCACATACAGAAAGTAAGAGAAAAGAGAGTGAATGTTGAAACAGGAAGTGGCAAGCTTGAAGGAGAAAAGCACACTTGGCCTTTTTTAAAAATTTTGTATGTCGGTGGCATCCTTTTCTTCCAAATTGTCTCTTTCCCTGGAGGTATTTTCAAGTTTCTTAAAAGATGGTTTGAAGGAACTTATCTTAATTTAACTTAAAAAAAGAATGTCACATATATCTTTGAGAAAGAAAGAAGGCTTTACCAGATCAAATATAGGATGTCAAGTTGTTTCAATATACAAGTTGATAATGAAAGGTTTTTGACATTATATACTAGCAGAAAATAATCTTTAGCCATAGATTTCCATAATAATACATTTGTTTTTATTGATGAACTAGATATCAATTCTTGATGGTGTCCTACTGGCTTAAAAAAAAGAGATTTTATATCCCAGCATAAATATTGTTGAATATTTTTTCTTATGCCTCATTTTCAAACAGCTATATTTGTAAAATGTATAGGTGTTAAGAAAAATACCTAGCCTAATGATGGTCTACTGCTATATACCCACAATAACAAATAGTTCTGCCTCATTGCGACCAAAAGCCACATTTAACTTAATACAAGAAGAAGAGGATTATTCCCCAGTTCCTCCTCATACCCAGACACTCCTCTGCTTGACCAGGTTGTGTTATTGTCTTTAAAGGAGAAGTTCATGCCAGTTTGTTAGTTCAAGTTCACGATAATTAACTGGGCAACATTGGAGTGGATACTGTGCCTAAGTGGGAGATCACATCATCTGATTGCTCACTTCTACTTCATGTGAGCTAAAGTGGCCAAGTGGGTCAAGAAAACCAGTAAGGATCTTTCTCTTTTGCTTCCTTCCCCTTTGCGTGTGAAGAAGCAATTAGGTGGGACTGGGGACTGTAGTGTAGTGTTGAGTATGTAGTGATGAAGGTGTCATGATGGTAATGATGATAATGATCCTTATTATAACTAATATTTGAGTGCTTACTATTTATCATCCATTATTTGAAGGATTTAACATTAATACGAAGTGGATATGATTATTATTCCCATTTCACAGATGAGAAAAATGAGGCACAGAGAAGTTAAGTGACTTGTTCCAAAAGTTGGCATTGCTAAGATTGAACCTAACCATCTTGCTTCTTTATTTTTTACTTCATTCCTCTGTTCATCTATTAGGAATGAGCCAAGATCTCAAGATTTGAATTTGGGAGAGGAGGAGATGTGAAAATGGTGGAGAGAGTAGATCCCAAGACTAAAACATGTGTTTGGACTCAGCTTTTAACATAGTACTAAAATAAGGATATCGGGTGGTGTTAGATTCTCATCTTGCTGCTGTTCCTTGTGTATAATTCTTTGAGAAAGCTTGTGGGTAGAATTTAGGGGTGTAATAATGTAATTGACAAGAGCAATAATCGGTCATTTCTTCCTTTAATGTCAACTAACTTCACCCAATACCCATCATTATTTCTAACTTAAATAATATTAATTGCAGCTTTATAGCATGCAACTAGCTTAAATTGACCTTTTTATTGCTTCCATTTATTAAAAGCAACACAAGCAAAATTTACCTTCTTTTCCACAATCTTCAAATATTTGAAACGTCATTGTGGTAGAGTGACCAAAACAGAGTGACTGCTTGATCTATACTTTCCCAGTTCTTTGACACTACAAAACAGTAAAGGGGACAGAAAAGTCATCGTGTTAAGATCCATGTCGCTTTCAGCCTAAGCCTAAGATGTGCTCGTTTCAGGGCAGATAATGAGGATGCTGTAAGGAAACTATTTTCATAGAGGAACTTTTCAGAAGATAATTCTACCTTAAAAGAATTAGATACACTTGGTCATATCCCACATTTTTAGAGTTCAGAATTGAGTCTGCTCACATGATGATGTTTATTTATCAGATGTGTTCCTTGACCAGCCACTAGGCTCTTATTTATATAATCTGGGGAGCAGGGAGAAGAGCTGGGAATGTAAGCGAGAAAAGGGAGAAATCAACCAAGAGATGTAGAAACTGATGGAGATATTTTGCCTCAAGAGTTCTTAACATTTAGAGACTCAAATCAGTATTTCCTAGATATTCTTAAAGGAAACATGCATTTTTTTTCTTTCCTGTTGAACATACCACCTGGGTTTGGGACGCTAACACTGGATAGAGTTTAACATTGCTTTGTTATTGGCAGTGTTCTAGGGTGTGTAGCTACAGTGCTGCTCAGCAGAAGTAGCACTGAAAGTACTTGGAAAAAAGGAGGCTCTACTTAAGTAGGTATGAAGTGTCTTCATGTAGCTTGTAGCTTTGGAGACAGTCGAGGCCTCAGAAACAGTACAAAAAAGGGCCAGGGTAGAAGAACTAATTCTTGGATGCCCTGTGGTTGCTAATTGACATGGTCGTGATGTCCAGGAAATACCCTGCAGGGTGACTGGAGTGATTTTGGAAGGGAATGTTGTGCTCAAAACTGGAAATCCTGCAATAGCAGGTGGACAGTGAAGGAGCAGAGCCAGAAAATGTTTTTTTCTAAATCTGATGCTTTTTCAAACGCTGGTCTTTCTTGGCTACATAACAAAGGGTTGCACATGCCTGGAAATCATTTCTAAACTCTCATTGAATTATATGAGCCTCCCTTTGCTATTTAGTAAATAAGAAATATTAATAACAGGTATTGCATATTTAATTAAGGAATCATTTATGAGCACACTATATATACAGTACTGAGCTAAGTTGGTGCCTCAGGCAATTGAAGGATCCAGTGCTTTTAAGGGGAAAATGGTAGGCACACATGAAAGTTTTACACAGTGTACCACAATTTATTGTTTAGGAATATATGTTCTAAATGTTTTTCTAGAGAAGGAAAAAGTAAAAGTGGTTTGGGATGTGTTATAGAAGGTGGCATTAGGGACAGAGTACTTGATAAAGAATTTAAAAGGTAAGTACGATTTGGATCAGAAGAGAAAAAAACAATAGCCCAGGTGAATTTAAGCTTCACACGCTTTACAGGCTAAGCTCCACAAAGACAGTTTTTTTTCTTCAGCACTATATGCTCAGAACCAAGGACAGAGCCTGGTACATAACAGACATATTCAATAAATGTTCACTAAATGAATGAATGCTGAATTGTTAAAACACTTTAAAGCTATTGTATTCCTTTTGTGATGACATTTAAGATGATCTAATTAAAGAGAAGTTTTCCTCCTTGGACTTAAACTTGGCAGTGAATGTGGCTAAGGTTGACCAGTTTCTGTCTCATATCAATTAAACCTTTCATGGGTTTTTTACTCGAAATTCAGTCATTAATGAGCAGCTGCCCAGGGCAATGATAATGATGATGATAATACATTGCCCTTACACCGTCTCCCTTATCCATGGGAACCTAAGTGCTTTACCAACAATAATTAACATAGCTCTTATGGGAGGTAGGAAAGTATAATTAACACCATTTACAGATGAAAATGGAAATAGAGAGATATTAAGCGACCATATCAGAGAGATGTAGTAGGTCAGCCATTTATTATTTTCAAAATGTCAGCATTCACATCTTATTAAGGCTTGAGAACAGTGAATGACCAATATCTGTTAACTGTTCAAACCATAAGTTTGTTTCTCTTTTAGAGATGTTAATAAAATGACAGAAATGAAGGTAAATTTTGAAATTCATCAATCAGTGCACTCCTTGAGACCTAATCTGAATTCTTGTTCAAACTGATGGGTGCTAATAGGTTAAGGAAAGTATGCACCTCTTGAAAGTCTTCTACATAAGTTCCCTTGGCTCATGTAAATTTAGGAGTGTAATAATTATTCAGTTCTCAAGTCAGAATGATTGTTTTATCACATGTTTTGTTCCCTGTTCCCAAAACTCTTTTGCTTTTTTCTCCTCATTTATAAAAATGGCCCCACCCCAGACACTAAGATCAATATGGATTCTGTCAAGTGATCTGAAGAATAATTGAGTTACAGTGATTCACCATCAAGATAAGCTTATTTTGTGTTTGATTTGATCTTGTTTTTTCCTCATAGTGATGAAAACTCTCCATTGATGTGTGTGTGTGTGTGTGTGTGTGTGTGTGTGTGTGTGTGTGTGTTTCAGGAACACTAAGTATTTGTTTCCCTCTTCTTTTGTTAATAGTATACTTGCATCAGGATATTTCTGACACAAGTGACAGAAAACTACCCCCAAATGGATATAAGCAAGAACGTTTATTGGCTCTGTTAATTAATTCAGTGGTAGAACTGGCTTCAAGTTTGGTCTCCTTGAGGTCAAAAAGTGTCACCAAGATCTAGTTTTTTCTCTCCTCTTGTTCAAGTCTCATCAGTGTATTGGCTTTACATGTGGTGGCAAGATGACAGCTACTCCTATTACAAATTTTCAGGTTCAAGTTCAGTGGAGGAGAGTATTGCCGACATCCTCAAAGCCTCAGAAGAATTTCCATTGTACCATACTGGCTCTGATTGGGTGACCTGTTCATCCCGACCAACCCTTGTCCAAGGCATGCTATCCAGTGCATTAGGTTGGAAAAATTAGAGCCCACCCTTGATGAGGGGTTGGAGTAAATCATCACTCAAACCATACCTCTGGTTGTAACATTACAATACTTACCTTTCTTCTAACCTTTAGGGACTTGATCCTTCACCCAGTGCAACTCTATGATTGGTCATACAGCTGTCAATCACAATACCCCACAGTAGCAGTGGCTCCACCCCCCCCACCCACAGAGGCTTGATCATAGTGCTTATCCTCCCATCTAAAGGATATGTCCAGTGAGTGACCAATGCCAGTTAAATCAATGTCTATCCCTGAGAGTTAATCTCTTATAAGAAACGGATAGAAACTCAGAGATAAGCTAAGGTGAGAGTTTGAGAAATGTATTCATAGAATGTTTGCTTAGTTTTAGGCACTGAGATTACCAGAACTTCCCTGGTTTCTGCAGCCTCTCCACTGATGCTGTGATTTATCCTAGTATCCCTACAAAATCTTGTTGTTGTTTGTTTAAATGAATTTTAGTTATATTTCTATTACTAACAATAAAAAGTCTTTGGTAACACTCTTTTGTTCTTGAGACTTCAGTTTCTTCCTAGTTCCAGTAAGTGGGCCCTCATCTTGCTTTCCTAGGTCTGAGTACCTGCTTTGAAAAATTGTCTAGTTAAAAAGCCCTTTTGTATTTTGACTGTGACATATTTTCAGACTTACAGAAATAAATTTGTATAGTAGTCCAGAGAATTTCTTTATACCCAGATTACCCAAATGTTAACATTTTACCATGCTTGCTTCATCCTTGCCTTTCTATATGTATACATGATTTGTATAAATTCAGACTAAGCTGCATACTTGATGCCCCTTCACCCCTAAATCCTTAGTGTGTTCTTCCTAAAGAAACGGTGTATCATCTTGCTTAATTGCCGTAAATCAGGAAATTACTGTAGACCAATAATAGTATCTAACCTATAGTTTTTATTCAGATTTTGTTGTCTCAGTTATGGTATTTATAGCAAAAAAACCCAAAAAAACAAACCCAAAAAACAAACAATCCTGGATCATACTTCCAGTAGTCTTATTTCTTTAGTGTCCTTTAATCTCATACAATTCTTTACTTTTTCTTTTTTTCCTAGCATTGGCGTTTTTGAAGATACAGGCCAGTTTTTTTGTACTATGACGAGTGATGCTGATTTGTATCAATGCTGATGCGAATCTTGATCACTTGGTTAAGGTAGCATCTGCTAGTTTCTTCAACTTTTTCTTTGTAATTAATATATATGTTGTGGGAGGTGCTTTGACTAACATTCTTTCACTCCTCATACTTTTACTCATTTTCGCCTCCCTAGGTCTTTATAAATGATGTCCCTTCTCTACTTCACCAGTTTCCTCTGAGTGATCATCTACTTGTTCTCACCTTGCTATCCCTGCTACCACTCACTCATATGCACAACATATGTCCTGTTTCTGGTGCCCCTTCTGTAATCAGAGTCTTGCTATGCACTAGTGCTGACTGCCCTTTGCCTGGCATAATCTTAGGCTTTTGCCATCATCTTAGGCATCTTGTCACTCATCTGCTGGATTTGCCATTTTGCATTTTATTGAAACTAGCCTCTATTAATGCCTACTTATTTCTGGCTTTATCCTCTAAACAATTGACTCTTCCTAACCAATTTGATGACCTTCTATCTGTAGCTATAACCTCCCCCAATTGTTTTGTTTTGCTTTTATTTTTAGACCTTCCAAGTCTCCTAGCTATCCTAATCTAGCTAATCTTATCTTCTTCTGATAATAGAGAAATACATGTCAGCCTCTGGCTGCTCTATAGCTGGTAATTAATAAACATGCAAAATATTGTAGAACGATTCTACTGTCTGGCAGTAAAGATGATACTATTTCCAGTAGGCAACCTTTGTATCGTACTGTTTTTAAATTTGAATTTTACCACAAACTTGTGAAATCTAATCTATATGGTTAAATAAGTTACTTGCACAGAGGAATGTGCGATATTCAATCTTGAAATCTTCATGAAGAAAACTGACCAGCTGAAGCAATGGGGGAAATCAAAGTTTGTTTTGGATACATTTTCAGTTTCTGTCTTAAATTCAAGACAAGGTTAGGATACTGGGATGGTGGAGAAGAAGGGTTCTGCTAACCCAAGAAGACAAGTGTAATGTAGAAATAAGAACGCTTTCTATCACTATCATAGCAAGGAAATTAAAAAAAAGAATTCACTCGGGATTATTTCTGTAACAGTTTAGTAACATTTCTTAGGATTTGTGAATTCTTGATGTTATTTTTATCATCTTCTATTTCTTTGTGACAAATAGCAATAAAACTCTTAGTTACAACTGTGACCCTCTGTAGAGGAACAAAAAGGGGAAAGCTAAAGAAAAGGGCTCCTGTTCTAAAGAGTGATACCGATGACAGGAGGAAAGAACAGGTTATGTCCCCGATGCCTGAGAAAAGGCAGAAAAAGACATTGCAGAGAGTTGTTCTGGTCTGAGAAGCTGTCCTACGTTTACCCATAAATGGTCCACAAGGGATTCCAGACACTGAACACTTATAGATGATTTAAGACCCAAAGGATTATGACTTCTTTATTCATGTTTGTGCTTTAGCTACAACATTATCATAGATTCTACATTCTGTGTACTTGCCTTTTGGAGAGTTTTATAGGCACTTTTCATATTCTCTCAGCATCAGTGAAAAAAGATAAATGGTGTTTTTATTTCTATAGGGTTATTATTACAAAAGTGAAGAGTTTTGGAGACTACTTTTCAGTCTGTATACTCCATGAGCACAAGAGCCTGTATTGTTTACTACAGTGATCCAGACATAGTGCTAGTTACATGGCATATGTAGCCAATAAATATATGGTTACTCACTAACAGGCTCGGTGGCTGCAGATTATAGCACTTTGCCTTTGTTTTATTTCCCCTCTAGTAGGGAGCTCAACAAATCATAGTTTTAACTTGGTGAAAAGACATGCAAGAACTTAAAGAACTTGACATACTCATTTTTACAAATTGTTGAAAAAACTAGTTTAGGAAGTTTATAGACCGAGTCAAAAACATCTGTTTATTCTAAACTCTGGAATCCAACTACATATTGAAAAAAAAAGGATAACCGGAGCATATTAGGGTGGGCTGTAAATTAGTAGAATTTGGAGGCTGATTTCTTGCCCTTATCCCCAGCGCTCCCTTTCTACAAGGGCAAAGAGGAAAACCATGCCAAATACCAGACCGAATGGGTGATGTTCCTGTCTGTTCTCTTTCTTACTTGTAATGGAGCTGCTCCCAAACTTCACAGAGATTTATACTTTTAGTTAAGTGCAAATTCTAACCTTAACTGTTAAGAAAGTTGCCATATTATCAATATTAATAACATCCAGCCTGGAGAAAAATATGAAGAGTCTTCATGATTGACTCTTCCTTGGATGACCAGCGTTCAGAGACAGACCCTAAGGGTTACATTAGCGCTCTCTATACTCACCTCCAGGATTTGATCTCAGTACCCCCATTTGGGAGACTGCCATCACAGATTTGTAAACCTATTGTTGCATTTTAACCCTTCTCAAATCCTAATTAAGTTATGGTTTTAATGCAAAGTAATTATGTTTACTTACAGACCTATGATTAATGCAAGCCACAAAGCAATTAGCTGAAGAGAGACAAAAATATGGTTAATATTGACATACTGGTCCTAGGCAGAATTAACATTATCTGTAAAATGTGGACACTTTTGCACAGATGGTTGACGTGGTTGTCATAGAAACTGCTTGTCTTGTCATTACTGCAGTCTCCAGACATCTGTTCTAAGTTCAAACACTCATTGACATGTGCATTCATTTGGTCAGATAAGATGCCTTATCTCAGGCACCTTTATCATCCATGAGTATGTTGACTCCCTTTAAATAATGAAACACCAATTATAAATTCGTAACCACAGGTGTATCAGCATTTAGAGCTTTGGTTGATAATCGCTAATAGCATCACTGAGACTTAATTGTGTCTACTGTTATATGGATTTTATAGTCAACTATGAATTATTTGCAATAATGGATTAAAGCTCTGGGATTCAAGAAATATGAATAGTTTGGTTTTTTACCTAAATGGAAGAATTCTTGAAATTGAGTTTTTACAGATATGCTCGAATATAGCCCCAAAGTGTTTGATGTTGGAAAAATTCACCACACTTCAAATAAAGAATGAAATTATACTAGGAAGATCTAGTCACAGAGAGCTAGTAAAGATATTTGATTTCCCCCTTATTTATTTGCTTAAATTTCCTAACTGTTTCAGCCATTGCTAGGAAAAGATAACATTAGCCTTCACCTTAACATATTGAGCAGAATAATACTTAATTTTGCATGACTGTATTTAGCATTTTAGGAAATTTAGCATCCCTATCCTCCAAATGCTAAACACTAGTAGTAACTCTCTGCCCTGGTCATAGTAGCAACCAAATATGAATCCACACATTTCCAAATGTCCCCTATGTAGAGCATGGGGTAGAGTGGGAGAGGTAGTACCACTCATGATTGGAAACCACTAAAGGTCTTAGCAAAGATGTCTTTTCTAGTTCTGTCATTTTCTCAACAGATGATTCTTACCTTGTTACACTTAAATTTATCTGCTGTGAGTCTCATATTAATTGAAGTCTGGAAGGTAACAATTGCTTTAAGGTGTCAAGAATACTATAAGAATGTCAGGAAAAGAACAAAAAAGGAAAATTAAAAAGATTTGGTACCCTAAAAGGAAACTGATAAGGAAAAATATCACTAGATTACTAAACACTAAATAAAATTGCATAGAATAGAATAGTTAAGGATTTGTATTTCTCTCTGCTAAAGGTTGCGATAATATTGGATTGGGTTATTTGTTAGACATAAGATAAATTGATGGCAGGACTGAGAGTCTGTGTTGTATGAGAGGGATTCACAGCAATTGTAGAAGAGATAAGCTGATGGACCAGAAGGAAATATCTTATGATTTTATACCAAAGAAATTTGGATGAATAGATTTTTTGGAAATGATACCTGGTGATGGGGTGTCTCATATTTTTCCTGGAGTTGAAAATTCATGCAATAAAATAAATAATTGAGTATAATGAATAGCAGAAAAGTCCTTTTCTCCACCCAAAACGCTGGCATATTTCATTGATTCATGATTTTCTGTTGTGGAATGTACAATAAAGAATTCCCACTAAACATAATTACTATAAAATATTTGTTGCCGCAGTTATTGTCTCGGTACACAATAAATAATAATTGATTAAAATAAACCCAGAGGAGGCTAGAAATATAATAGACCTTAGAGACAGTCTAACATCACTTTCTCTACATAGGAGAGGAAATTAATGTTGAAAGATATTATTTAAAACAGCCCCTTAGCTACTTACCTGCAGAAACTGGCTGAAATTTTGAGATATATTTTGAACTGAAGTGACTTGGGAGTCACCAGATTTCTGTGTGATTAAAATGTAACTATTTCTTAGGATGTGCTCAGAAATGATGTTCAAGTGGGAAGCTTTGGAATTCAGAGGCCAGGGCTTGGTAGGTGTCGGTTTGGGAGACTATATCAAGTTTGGGACACTATATCAGGAACTTTTTCTTAGCCACTGAGCATCAGTTAATAATGGCAAGAGAGAGGACGATATGGAAGAAAGCTGACTAGGGTAGAAGAAAAAGTGCTGTGCCATGTTACTGTTGAAGGTTATGATATTTCAGTAGCATCAGTCTGGATAACTATGTTTTTTCATTGCTGTGTTCATTACTTGGGAGTAGCCATAGAAATGATGCGTTTTTTGGATTTAGGGCTAAATTTTCATGGAAATAAGCTGGTGCTAGAAGCCTAAGCTAGAAGGATAGGATGTTATGATCAGAGTGAGATCTTTTAATTTAAGATTTCAGAAGAAGAGTTTTTGGGTGATAACATAGTCCAGAATGTGGACACCAGAGTGGACAGGGGAAAGGAATGGGCATGAGATAGCTGGAATTATGGAAACCAGAAAATGAAGGCTCAACATTCAGATAACTTTGTCACTTGGTCATTAGTTTACTGAGGATGGGGGTAAGTGTTGGAATAAAAAGGAAGATGGCAAGCCAGGAGCCAAGGTCACTGATGAGTCAGTGAGATTGATAGGAAGCTACAAAGACGCAGAGGAGGAATAGTGAGGATGAAGCAGTGATGGTCCAAAATGAGCACTATGAAGTGAACGACTGCCCCGCAGTTCCCTGGCTTCTGGACTCTGAAGAAAGTAGGATATGGGAGACTGAGAGCTCAGCACTTAAAAAGGGTTTTGTAAGGAAAGTAGTATTTTGTCTGCCGGCAGTCTTCAGGAAAACTGAAGCCTCTAAGTATTTCAAGGAAGGGACTTACTACAGAGAATCAGAGGCATACAAAAATGGGGAAGCTGCTCTGTTCATTCAGGAAGTTACTACAGAAAAAAACTTGAGGAAACCACTGCTAATAATGATAGCTGCCCTCCGACCGGAAGTGGGAGATTAAGAGGAGGAAGCACCAACTCCGCTGGATATGTCTCAGATGCACAGTCAGCTGAATGCCAACCTGCTAGTGCTCTTCCTCTAGCTTCCAAGTCTTATACCAATGACTCTTGTTAGCGGACTCTAAACCAGAACCCTGCTGGCCAGTGAGTCTGGAAATCATTTTCCCAACCTCTGTCCCTTATGATACGTGATGATGCGCTACTTAGCAGGTGGGAATAATAGTACTGAGTCTGAACAGATAATATCAAGGAGAAGTATGTTCAAGTAAGATGAATTAAGACAACGAGGTAGAAAAGACATTAAGAATAGATTAAATATAAGAGACTTATTTGTCACTGTGAGCAAAGGCCTAAAAAGGTCAGAGGAAAAGTTTTGCAAGAGAGAACAACAGTGGGAAATTGTATCCAGACCAAGGAAGCATAGAGCAGTATGACTGTGAAACTTTATGGGACCAGAAAAAGACTAGAGGGAATCATTTTTTGGATGTTAATTAAATATCACAGCAAAGTGAGGCATGGTAGGACTGATTTCAAGTTTCCTTGAAAAAGAAAAGTTTTCATTATTTTTTTTTCTAATGAAAAGGAAAACTCAGGTCTTCTAGATGAAACTGGCAACTTGGATTGTTTGTATATCTATAGCAATTCTAACCTGACAGGCCAACAGTGAAAGAGTGACTTTCTAGGATCCTAATTATGTGTTAGAAATGGTGGCAACTTCTGAAAAATGGCAACCTACTTCTAATATACTTCTAATATAAATGGAAGTCAATTTTAAAGGTCTTTGTTTTTTTTTAATTCAAAATTCTGCAAAACATTAACACAACATGTGACTATAAAAGAGGAGGATATGATGTGGAGCATGAATTAGATTATATTATTGTTCCAATTACTTATGAGTCCTTTGAGGGGATTATGATTCCTCCTCCATTAACCTGGTTTTGGTGGGGAAAAAAAAAAAGTGAACACGTGCAATTTATGAACAAAACTTTAAGATGCATCACATGTTTCCACAAACCCTTTTTCCTCTGTCACCAGCCAGCATGTCCTAGATAGGGGCTGCTCTCTAAGCCTGAGTCTCTGGATGAAGACACGGTTGCAACTGACCAGTGATAAACTGACACGAGAAGAAAATCTGCTTCCATTTTTGTAACTACAGAGATTTTGAGGTTGTCTGCAACTGTGCTGATACTTCTTTGAATGGTATACATTCTATTTTCCAAATATACAGTATACATTCTAATATTTCTAAATAACTATGAAAAAAAATTTTGCACTGGCTCACCTGATTGTTCAAACCAGCTTCTATATACAACTGATGAATAGCTTGAGCTATGTGAAGTCTGGATATCATTATAATATTATTGAGCTGTTTTCATAGAGTAAGCCCTGGTCACCCTTAAGTATTAAAGGTTAGAACATCTACTCATTTTTTCTACTACGTTTGCCAAATCAAGGTGAGAAAATTTCTGTCCTGTTTGTCTTTTATACTATTAGGTTTGGCTTGGAGTCCAGAATCCTGGGGTGAGTCACAGCCTGTTTTTCTAGAAACCTGGGAATGCTTGGTTTTGAGAGCCCTTTCCTCTTTGGAGCTGAATTCTATGATGTTACCTTGTCTCTCTCTAAGTAGATCAGCTGCCCAAGATATTGATTCTTCTTCTCACCTTGTCTTTAAGAATTTGTTCTATCAGTCCTCATTCTATTCTACTGCTCCCACCCTCGCAAAGTTTAGTTATTCAGTCATTGACACCTGTGCAGATCATCTTGCATTTGCCCATTTGAACATTTCATCAGCCTGCCCAGTTTTCCTATTTTAAACACACTGTGACTTTATTATCTCTAGTGATTGAGATCTCTGTGCTTCACCCTAAGCCTCTGAGTTATAACAACTTTTGTGAATAAATGTAATACAGATGCTTTAGACAGTTTGATGAATGTTTTTTAATCAATGTATTCAAAAGACCCAAGGCAATTAAAATCTCAAATTTATCAAGTTTTTATGAATTTCTGAGATGTAGTAATATCATAATGTAAAAACCATGTTGGTTGAAAGGTATTTCCCATTGATTCTTGGTTTGGTAAATAATGGGAAAGCAAAAACAATGATATATATTTAAAAGAGGTATACGTAAACTTGATAAGATTACTTCACTCAGGTAAAACAATATGAATAAGTTCAAGATTATGTGATATGTTATTTTTTAACTCTTGTCCAGTTGATAGTAAAACTTTCCTCCACTAAAACAAGATAGCAAGCAGGAGACAGACTTGCAACCATGCCTTTTAGACCAAAGCAAATGTTAAGAATTCAGAGTAGCAATGCATTAAACAGTGATACTTTCAAAAACAAAAAAATTAGCAGAATAGTGTTACTAAAAACTCGCAGCGTCTGTAACACACCATTAGAGAGTGTGACTTGAGTAATTAAAATGGAAAATGTGTTATTTGAACAGATGTTGCAGCGTACTTAGAGAGGTATATCCGTTCACCTATGTGTATATTTGTCTTCAAATGGCCAGGCTGACCTTGGTTGAACACAGAGCAAATCCTTTTTAATAGAGACACACCCAAGTTCAAAATGGTTTCTGCTGTGTCCTCACTAGTGCTTGCATTCCATTAAAGTGAGCCTACTGGAACAAGCAAACCAAAAACTCCATGATTCGTAAAGGTCTTGAAAGATTTTGCAATTTCATTTGAACATAATACAGTATGGAATCCACACATCGGCTGTTAAAGTCTTTTTTTTTTTTTTTACATCTTTGTTGGAGTATAATTGCTTTACAATGGTGTGTTAGTTTCTGCTTTATAACAAAGTGAATCTGTTATACATATACATATGTTCCCATATCTCTTCCCTCTTGCATCTCCCACCCTCCCACCCTCCCTATCCCACCCCATTAGGTAGTCACAAAGCACCGAGCTGATCTCCCTGTGCTATGCGGCTGCTTCCCACTAGCTAGCTATTTTACGTTTGGTAGTGTATATATGTCAATGCCACTCTCTCACTTCGTCCCAGCTTACCCTTCCCCCTCCCCGTGTCCTCAAGTCCATTCTCTAGTAGGTCTGTGTCCTTATTCCCGTCTTACCCCTAGGTTCTTCATGACATTTTTTTTTCTTAAATTCCATATATATGTGTTAGCATACGGTATTTGTCTTTGTCTTTCTGACTTACTTCACTCTGTATGACAGACTCTAGGTCCATCCACCTCACTACAAATAACTCAATTTCGTTTCATTTTATGGCTGAGTAATATTCCATTGTATATATGTGCCACATCTTCTTTATCCATTCATCCGATGATGGACACTTGGGTTGTTTCCATCTCCTGGCTATTGTAAATAGAGCTGCAATGAACATTATGGTACATGACTCTTTTTGAATTATGGTTTTCTCAGGGTATACACCCAGTAGTGGGATTGCTGGGTCATATGGTAGTTCTATTTGTAGTTTTTTAAGGAACCTCCATAGTTTCCTCCATAGTGGCTGTACCAATTCACATTCCCACCAGCAGTGCAAGAGTGTTCCCTTTTCCCCACACCCTCTCCAGCATTTATTGTTTCTAGATTTTTTGATGATGGCCATTCTGACTGGTGTGAGATGATATCTCATTGTAGTTTTGATTTGCATTTCTCTAATGATTAATGATGTTGAGCATTCTTTCATGTGTTTGTTGGCAATCTGTATATCTTCTTTGGAGAAATGTCTATTTAGGTCTTCTGCCCATTTTTGGATTGGGTTGTTTGTTTTTTTGTTATTGAGCTGCATGAGCTGCTTGTAAATTTTGGAGATTAATCCTTTGTCAGTTGCTTCATTTGCAAATATTTTCTCCCATTCTGAGGGTTGTCTTTTGGTCTTGTTTATGGTTTCCTTTGCTGTGCAAAAGGTTTTAAGTTTCATTATGTTCCATTTGTTTATTTTTGTTTTTATTTACATCTCTCTAGGAGGTGGGTCAAAAGGATCTTGCTGTGGTTTATGTCATAGAGTGTTCTACCTATGTTTTCCTCTAAGAGTTTGATAGTTTCTGGCCTTACATTTAGGTCTTTAATCCATTTTGAGCTTATTTTCGTGTATGGTGTTAGGGAGTGTTCTAATCTCATACTTTTACATGTACCTGTCCAGTTTTCCCAGCACCACTTATTGAAGAGGCTGTCCTTTCTCCACTGTACATTCCTGCCTCCTTTATCAAAGATAAGGTGACCATATGTGTGTGGGTTTATCTCTGGGCTTTCTATCCTGTTCCATGATCTATCTTTCTGTTTTTGTGCCAGTACCATACTGTCTTGATTACTGTAGCTTTGTAGTATAGTCTGAAGTCAGGGAGTCTGATTGCTCCAGCTCTGTTTTTCATTCTCAAGATTGCTTTGGCTATTCGGGGTCTTTTGTGTTTCCATACAAATTGCAAAAATTTTGGTTCTACTTCTGTGAAAAATGCCAGTGGTAGTTTGATAGGGATTGCATTGAATCTGTAGATTGCTTTGGGTAGTAGAGTCATTTTCACAATGTTGATTCTTCCAATCCAAGAACATGGTATATCTCTCCATCTATTTGTATCATCTTTAATTTCTTTCATCAGTGTCTTATAATTTTCTGCGTACAGGTCTTTTGTCTCCTTAGGTAGGTTGATTCCTAGATATTTTATTCTTTTTGTTGCAATGGTAAATGGGAGTGTTTTCTTGATTTCACTTTCAGATTTTTCATCATTAATGTATAGGAATGCCAGAGATTTCTCTGCATTAATTTTGTATCCTGCTACTTTACCAAATTCATTGATTAGCTCTAGTAGTTTTCTGATATCATCTTTAGGATTGTCTATGTATAGTATCATGTCATCTGCAAACAGTGACAGCTTTACTTCTTCTTTTCCGATTTGGATTCCTTTTATTTCCTTTTCTTCTCTGATTGTGGTAGCTAAAACTTCCAAAACTATGTTGAGTAAGAGTGGTAAGAGTGGGCAGCCTTGTCTTGTTCCTGATCTTAGTGGAAATGCTTTCAGTTTTTCATCATTGAGGATGATGTTGGCTGTGGGTTTGTCATATATGGCCTTTATTATGTTGAGTAAAGTTTCCTCTATGCCTACTCTCTGGAGGGCTTTTATCATAAATGGGTGTTGAATTTTGTCGAAAGCTTTCTCTGCATTTCTTGAGATGATCATATGGTTTTTGTCCTTCAGTTTGTTAATATGGTGTATCACGTTGATTGATTTGCATGTATTGAAGAATCCTTGCATTCCTGGAATAAACCCCACTTGATCATGGTGTATGATCCGTTTAATGTGCTGTTGGATTCTGTTTGCTAGTATTTTGTTGAGGATTTTTGCATCTGTGTTCATCAGTGATATTGGCCTGTAGTTTTTTCTTTGTGACATCCTTGTGTGTTTTGGTATCAGGGTGATGGTGGCCTCATAGAAGGAATTTGGGAGTGTTTCTCCCTCTGCTATATTTTGGAAGAGTTTGAGAAGGATGGGTGTTAGCTCTTCTCTAAATGTTTGATAGAATTCGCCTGTGAAGCCATCTGGTCCTGGGCTTTTGTTTGTTGGAAGATTTTTAATCACAGTTTCAATTTCAGTGTTTGTGGTTGGTCTGTTCATATTTTCTATTTCTTCTTGATTCAGTCTTGGCAGGCTGTGCATTTCTTAGAATTTGTCCATTTCTTCCAGGTTGTCCATTTTATTGGCATAGAGTTGCTTGTAGTGTCTCATCATCTTTTGTATTTCTGCAGTGTCAGTTGTTACTTCTCCTTTTTCATTTCTAATTCTATTGATTTGTGTGTTCTCCCTTTTTTTCTTGATGAGTCTGGCTAATGGTTTATCAATTTTGTTTATCTTCTCAAAAAAGTCTTTAATGAAGACTTATATGTTCCATAAATAAAACAGTACATTCTTTGAAAAGAGAAATGACTGATTAATTTATCTCTTTGTTCATGTACATGACAATTTTTTCTAGTTATTTTTTATCTGTAGCTTTTGTGTGCCAGATATTTCTCATTTTGTGTTTTGTGGTGAAACTGTTATTTAGCGCTTGAATTTATAAAATGCACCACAAACATTTCATCAAAAAAAAAAAAAGGTTCATTTTAACCATTAGTCAAACTTGTATATCCATCAAGGAGGCTAGGATTTAAGACAGAAGTGATTGTTCCATACTTCTATTTATTCTTTTGTTGATGCCACAGAAATACTTAGAAATTTAAGAATGTTATATCCACTTATATTTTCCAAATAAAAAGCCATCAAATGAATATATGTGAAAACTCATATCAAATAGTTTTTTAAAATGCTAAAGGAGATTTGTAGAGGGATCCCAATGTCATTAGTAGAGGGATCTAAATGGCAAGGCTGCTCCATGTTACTTTTTAGATTAATAGTGACAAGATTATAGTTCAAATTCTTGTTTTGTTAATCTTATGGTTTTCTATAGTTAAAAGCATTTCTTCTTCTATAAAATATCGTATATTAGTTTATCATTTGCTGCCTAGCAATCAAAATTCTAATTTTAAATATCATGGTACTTTTTATAAGTCAAAACTAAAGCAGCTTTCTGGTGTTCATTGATATTTTTATTCTTATTTTTCCTAAACCTATTGAATATACAAAATTTTCACTTTCCAGGTACCTGCTGCATCTCTTTTACATAGCAGTTATTGTAGATATTTATGCTACTTTTCAGAGTCATGTTTTAGTTATTTCTGATTACCACAGACTGTATGAATGAATGATGTGTAAACTTTGTATTTTTGGAAGGTATGAAGCAATTCTGATATATTACCAACATTTGGCAAAAACTAAAATCATTCACAAAGCTATATTCAAATGGGTAAATATGTTCCCTAGCCCAGATTGTATTCATCTTGGGCTTGTCAAAGTAAAATTGCTCTGGACAAAGAAGGCTTTAAGATTATTGCAATATAAGAGAGATCTGAAATCACCCTGAGATAAAAGGCGGGGCATTTTTTAAGCATTGGAGTGAGCTAATAGAAAAGGACTGGAGGACTTGAGGGTAGAGTTTAATCAATGGGATGGATGTGTTCAGCCCAATGAATTATTCCTGATTTTGCAAACTGTTTTTCTTTGATTAGGCCATCTTTGTTTGCTAATTAACACCTGTAAGAGTTTGGTTCTTACCTTCCCACAGAGATGGGGAGATAGGGGTACTAGCTCCTTTAATATTTCATCAGGCTCAAAACATGTTGTTTAAGTCTTATACACATTTGCTACGGATACTGGAAACTCTTACTCCTTTTACTACGACCATGACTCGCTATGAATCATGGGAAATTTATGAGACTGAGAACTTTGGCCAGGGTTTTTGTGGAGATTTTATTGGCACAAGACATTGTCAGCCTAAGGAACCAGGTTTTGTTCCAGTACAAAGCCTGATTTAGAGATACCCATATTCATAAAGATTATAAAGCTGCAGTATTTTAATAACTTTCTGAGTTTCTCCTTCCCAGTGTTAGGGCAGCACACAGAACAACAATGTGGAAAGAGGTGTTTCAGATGCTGTCTTGTTTGTGTACTTTGTTTTATGCTTTGATATTTTAAGGTACACTACGCCACCACTAATACATTTAACACTGAGCGCTGAGGACAAGTAGCATACATTTTAGAGCTCAGAAGGGCTGGTTTCTCACAGCGATTCTGGGAAAATCAGTGGAATGCTCAAGCAATTAGCTAAGGCAACTGTAAGGACAAAGCAAACAAAACCATTATGCAAATTTTGAGTCTTTCACAGTTAGTTGGCTTTAAGGCTTTTTGCCCTGGGATGGGAGAGAATGTTTTCTTCCTGGAACAGCAACTTTTAATAAATCAACTCTGTAAGATTATTAATATTCTTTGTTATTAATACTATGTGTACTGATCTTAGTAATTATCCTTAACACTAATTCAGGTATTTTGACTTTCCCATTAACTTTTCTGCAATTTGTTTCAATTTCCAAATTTGCACATTTATATCTATTCCCCTTATCCCCATTCCACACTATCATCATTGAGTGCCCCCAAATGGCTCATGCTGTCACATTCCCCTACCTGACACCAGCCATGTGCTTCCTCTATCCTTTAACAATAACTTTCTGCTCATCTCCTTAACCCTGACCTAAAGGAAGACTGGCCTCTACAGTGTGTATCTTTCTCACTTAACTTACCTTTCCCTTGGACTTTACTAATCAGAAAGCAATCTTAACATAATGTAAAGGAAACATGGACGCTTGGAGGAAAGGCAAATATTAAAAACAAAACACAACAGAACACACAGGAGTAAAGAGCAAGGAGAGTGTTGCTGTTATTTCTGTGAATGATAAACACAGCACTTTCTAGCGCTTGCGAGCTGTTTTCTCACCTGACGTGTGTAAAGAACAAAAGGGAAGAAATGAAGAAATACAGAAGTTAAAATACCTATGGCATCTGCACAGTATTTCCTCTGAAACAGAACCAAGTGGGAATATGAAAAATTTTGGAGTGTTAAAAGTGATTCAATATAATATTTCCTTACCAGTGACTTAGTGATACATTTCATTTCTTACATTGTTCTTCTTCAATATTTATTCAAGAAGTATTTGTTAAGCACTTAATTTTTCCCAGACATTATAAAAGATTCCTGGATATACAATTATTTAGAAATAATTCCTGCCCTTAAGTAATTTAAAAGTAGCAAGAAACATGGTGAGAGAGTAGGTAAATGTGATACAGAGAGATGAGTGCCTTAATAAAGCTAAGTAAGGGAGACATGAGAACAATTAATAGGGATGGTGAACCAAGTTTTGGAGCAATGAAACAAAGACTATCTCGGGTAGGTATTTCTAGTAACACACTTCCACAAGCATACGTGGGTTTCTCTGTAAAATGTTACTTTTGAAGTTTCATTTCTAGTATTTGTTTATTTAATTTTGATTACTTTCCCTCAATTGCTCTTTGAAGGACTTGTACTCATTTATGCTACTACTAAATGTTTTATACCCTCTCTAAATATTGGGGCTCTGCATGGACCACCCCAAACTCCACGTGAGTTGCTTTCCTCCCCTTTGAAGTCCCAAACGTTTACTCTGGACATCCTATTTGGCTGAAGATGGTATTTGAGGTGAAGGTTTCAGCCATTTTGGCAAGTTACTCAGTTTTCCTGGGGCTCTGCTGTGTATACAGAAGGTATACATGTTATTAAACTGCTTTTCTCTTATTAATCTGTCTCATGTCAATTTAATTTTTAGACCAACCAGAAGAACTTAGAAGGGTGAAGGAAAATGTCCTCCTCCCTGACAATATTAAGGAATTATATTATGCACACTCTACTGTGACAAGCTCCCCTTCTCAACCCTATTAATAATATGTAGTGCACAATTCGGAATACCTATAACCTTAGCTTAATCTTTCTAAAAACTGCAGATACTTCTCTCATATGGCTCTACAATAATTTATGTGGTCGGTCCCTTATTACACAGATAACCTTCTTGGCATCTACAGAGAAGAATGTAATATTTTAACTTTTTGACACATATCACTGATTATATTAAATTCCTGATATTGAACTATTTGTCTCCCTATTTTAAGTACTACTGGTTTTAATTTGCTCATATTTTATTTCAGATTTTAATATATTTTCATTTGCTTGCTGATTTATGCTTTCTTCATGAGATTAGTCTGATTATTTTTTAAAGGTTACAATGGTGTTTTGTGTTGAGCCATTTTTAGAGGGTTTTTTTTATTAAGGGAATGTTTTGATATCTTGATATGACAGAAGAGTTTCTATTTATGCCTATAATTTATTTTTCTTATATCTTCTCTTTTTATTGTGCCTTTAAAAAAATTGCTCACTCTATCTTTGTTGTATTCGAGTTGGTATGTGTGTGCCTGTTTGTTCATTTTTAGAATGTGAAGCTTTTATAATTTACTTTCTTCAAGTGGTTACTTCATAGCTATTTATCAGTAATCTTTAAACTATTTTGATCATATACCACTATTAGTAAAAAAAAAAAAAAAAAAGAAAGAAATCCAAAAAAGAGTCCCAATATGTATAAAAATTTTTATATACTTTTTATATGTAAAAGTCTCAGTATTTATATTAAACACATGAAAATAAATTTCTCATTCTGGATACAAACAAATACAGAAAGAAATGGCAGTATTTAATTTTGATACTCTGGGGAATCTTCTTATGTACTTCCTGTGGTATAGCGAACACTGGATCTTAATGTAGTCATTTTAGGCCTGATCTATTGACTTCACAGTCCAAAATAAGGTAATGTGTGTGCTTTCATGTCCTTCCAGCTTACCCAACCTTAACTATCTGACTGCATTATTATTCCTAAAGCTTCCACATCCAGTTACCTTATTTCTAGCTCATCTGATGGTGCCATACACCTTGAATGAAATACGTATACCTCTTTTACTGAACTGATCAGTTCCAAATGGTTTCCATTGAATTCTCATTCCTTGTTCTGAAAAAATAGGGTTATATGTTTATACTAGAAGCTTTTCTAACTGATCTCCACTTAATGCTTCTTTTAACCCTTGCTTTTCTGTTCTCTCTATAAAACATAACTGATGGATGTCCACCATGTGTCAAACACTTATTTCTAGGTGGCCCTGATGTATCCTGCTCTGGCAAATTATATTTTCCAAAGATGGATGAAACATCCCAAATGCTCTTCTACAATCTGACCTTGCCAACCTGCCACCTCTGACCTCTCTGCTTGAATCTGGGTAAACAGTATGTTGCTCTTGACCAATCAAATGCAGTGGAAATGATGTTGTGTAACTTACAAAACTAGGTTAGAAAAGACCATGCAACTTCAGCTTGTTGTCTTAAGACATTCTCTCTAGTGACAGTCAGGGGCCATGGAGGAAGCGAGACCATTATGCAGGAGAGGCTACATGTAAATCCAGAATATCCATAAATCTTTTTTTTTTAACCTTTATATTTGGAAGTTCCTTCACCCTCCCCCATTTTTTTTTCTTGCTGAATAATTAGCTCTCTGTTAGTATCCCTCTGTTGTTACAGAATGTCTTTGTTGATATCTTTCAGCTATGCCTGAAGTTCTTACTTTTATGCATGTCATATTTTCTTCCATGGCATGTTTTAGTTCAAGGAATAGTAGTTGTAATTTTCACTAGTTACATACAAACTTTTTTATGTGCTCCTCAACTGCCTTTGATTTGTGATTTTCTCTTTCTAGTATGGTGATTTTACATAGATATTTCTAAACTACTTGTATTTAAATCAAGGTTTTTCTGGGATCAGATCATTATTCTGTAAATAATGCTGTATGGGTCTGGAGAGTTAGGAGTAATTACAGGCAGTCAGAGCTTCCTTCTGTGGTCTATGGAAACTTTCTCGTTGACACTTGCCTTTTTTGAGGGTATTAAACCTATTTTAGGGAGTATGATATTGTGGCTTATCAGAAATCTGTATTTGGTTTTAGTCACTGTTTCTGGCACCAATCTCCTAAAACTCCTGGAATGTCCTACGTGATGAGAGCAACAAAGGTGTCTTTTGTTATGTTAATGACATTACTTTTGGACCTCACTAAGGATGGAGGTTTGTTGCCTGGGGAACCAACCACATGATTAGAGGATTGGAACTTTTTCTTCTATCCCCTGACCTCCAGGGAGGGGAGAAGGACTTGAGGTTGACTCATTCACCAGTGGTCAATGACTTAGTCAATCATGCCTGTATAATGAACCCTCCACAAAAACCTAGAAGGATAGGATTCAGAGGGTTTCCGGTTTGGTGAACACATCATGGGGCAGGGAGAGTGGTGTGTCTGCAGAGAACATGGAAGCTCTTTGCCCTTTCCCCTACCTTGCCCTATGCATCTTTTCTATCTGGCTATTACTGAGTTATATCTTTTTATAATAAACCAGTGATCTAGTTAGTAAAATGTTTCTCTGAGTTCTGTGAGCCACTCTAGCAAATTAATCAAACCACAGGAGGGCTTGTGGGAAGCTCTGATTTATAGCTAGAACTACAGGTAACAACCTGGACTTCTGAATGGTGTCTGAAGTCTGAGGAAGTGGTTGTTGGAACCTCCAAATTGTAACCAGTTGGTCAGAAGCAAAGGTAACAACCTTGGCTTTCAACTAAGGTCTGTAGTGGGCATTGGATGGGAGACTTGTAGGGCTGAACCCTTAAACTGTGTAATATGATGCTACTTCTGGGTAGATAGTGCTAGGATTGAGTTGAGTTGTAGGACACCCAGCTGGTGTCCAGAGCATCGTTTGTTATTGGTGTTGGGGACCTCCCCCTCAATACACACACATTGGAATTGAGTCCCGGAATCCAAAACAGGAATACCTCCAGAGACAGACCCTGCTTTTTATTCATGAGGTCCTTTTTGTAACCTTGTAGGAAGGGAGAAAATGACCATCCACTTGATTTAGAATGACAGTTTTTCTGGAACATTCTGAGATATAAAGCTAGGTAATTATAGAGATGTCTCAAGCTTTTCCCGTGGCCTGCCTGTGAAGAGATTTGGTTTCTACATCTAATATTTTATGTCCCTTTTAAAAAATATAATTTTATCATTAACCTGTTAATTGTCTCTCATTAACTCCAAATTCTAAGTAAAATAAACTTAGGTAGTGCCTTACTGGGTAGCTTCACTTACTTTAGAAAAATCTTTCCCCTGAAAACTAGGTCTAGAAGAATGTAAGAGTACTAGACTTTGCAAGTTTAAATTTTATGAACCTTATTATCTTTGGCAGTTATTCTTTTTACCATATGATTTGTGATTTTACTTATTTACTGTTTCATTAAATTTTCTTTTCTTTGGTTAGAGCTTAGGCAGAAAATAAAAATTTCTGGAGTCTTATGTCATTTATTGTGTAGTTACCCCAGCTTTTCATTTTAAGGAAGTTCTCTTTGATCATTGATTATTGGGGGTAGAGGAAGAGAAGAATGAGGGTTGCAAGACTAGTCTGAAAGCCTTTAATAAGAGGAGGTATGGACTATTATCTTGGCATTGGCAATAAAGAGAATAAAAATAATTTGAGACATGTTGAAGAAGTAGAACTGGAAGAATTTCATGCTTATCTTCATGCTGGGATTAATGGAGAAAGCAATCAAGCATAAAAATCAGTTTGGTGTTGAGACACTGGGTTAATTTCCTGCCATCTCCTGGATTATGGAACTCAGAAGAAAAGTATATTATAAGAGATAATGAGTTTATCATTCAAAAGAGTAGTTTCAATGTCTGAACATCTGTGGTGACTTATTTTGCCCCCAGGCAACATTCATCAATGCCTGGAGACATTTTCATTTTTCACAATTGATGGTTTACTGCTAGTGACATCTAATAAGTAGGGGACAGGAATGCTGCTGAAAATCCTGTAATGTATAGGATATCCCCTCAACAAAGAATTATATAGACCAAAGGTCAATAATGTTGAGGTTGAGAAACTATGCTGTAAGTAGAAATGTCCAACAGGCAGGCAATTTAATATTCAGGTTTGGAGTTCAATGGAGAGACCAATTTTAGAGCCACAGTTTTGGAAGAGACCTCTAATTGACCACTGAATCCCATTTTTTCTTACTAGATACACAGATAGACTTCATTCCTTAGTATTCTTTCTTTAGGTGAGTCTTTGTGATTTAGTTCTAACCAATGGAATTTGAGGGAGAAGGGAAGGAGGGAGAGAGAGAATGAGGGAAAAAGGGAGGGAGAGAGAACTCAAGATGAAATCATGGAAGCCACGGTCTTTTATAACCTAATCTGGGAACTGGCCTACCATCACTCTGCATATGCTATGTGGAAGACCAGCCCTAGTGCACTGTGCATGGGGACTAGTTAAGAATGTGAATAGCAGAATGTAGAGATCATTGTGGGTCACTTAAGATTTTAAGGATTGTCTACCACAGAGGTTTATCCTTAGTAGCAGTATATCCTTTTGTCTTTCATTAAGAATCAGTAGCATTCCTTGCATGGGAGAGTTTGGTTTGGAAACGAATGAAAGGGTAGTGTAAAGCTGACACAAATTGTCATGAAAAGTAAACACTTTAAGTATTTGCTATAAACTGAACTGTGTCCCTCCAAAATCCATACGTTGACGTTCCAACCCCCAAGTGTGACGGTATTTAGAGATATGGCCTTTATGGAAATAATTAAGGTTAAATGAAGTCATAAAGGTGGGGTCCGGATCCAGTAGGATTTGTGTCCTTATATAAAGAGAAAACAGAGGGGTTGTTCTCTGCCTGCCATGTGTAGACACAGCAAGAAGTTGGCCAGGCCATCTACAAGTCAAGTAGAGACCTCTGACCAGAACCCAACCATGCTGGTGTGCTGATTTCAGACTTCCAGCCTCAAGGGCTGTGAGAAAATAAGTTTCTGTTGTTTAAGCCCCCTAATCTGATATTTTGTTATGACAGCCCTAGCTAACTAATACGGTATCCATTGGAAGGTTCATCCAGTGCTATACCAGAGTAACAAAGAGATACATCCTGAAAGGAGTCATTGTCATGCAGAAGAAAAGCCATGTCATAGGTGTTAAAGTAACCAGAATAGGCCCAAGATGGAGTTGCTCATGCTAAGCCCATGACAACAAGCCAAAACTAAGTTTCCGTGCTTAGCTCTCCCAGAAGAGGAAGGCCTAGGTCAGCGTACTAGTGCTTTCCTGTTCAGCACAAGCTACCTAACCCAGCTCCAAGACTTCCCTTTGCTCCATATAAAGTTACCCAGATTTGGGGCTTCCCTAGTGGCACAGTGGTTGAGAGTCCGCCTGCCGATGCAGGGGACATGGGTTCGTGCCCCGGTCCGGGAGGATCCCACATGCCACAGAGCGGCTGGGCCCGTGAGCCATGGCTGCTGAGCCTGCACTTCCGGAGCCTGTGCTCTGCAACGGGAGAGGCCACAACAGTGAGAGGCCCGCGTACCGCAAAAAAAAAAAAAAAAAAAAAAAAAAAAGTTACCCAAATTTAACCAGTCAGCAAATGCCCAGAGTAATTTACCTGTTCCTGCTCACTTTGATCTATAAAACTCTCTCACCTTGTACGTTTCTTGGGAGCTCCTCTCTATGTGCTTGATTCATGAATCACTGAATAAAAGCCTACTAGATCAGTAAATTGTGGAAAATTTCTTTTAACATAGGAAAATTCGTACTAGGAATGGTTCATGGCCAGACTGTTGAGAACATTTAGACTTGAATCTAGAGTGAAGGGTAGAACCTAGGAATGGAGCTTGAGTTAAATCCTCATTGCCTGAATGGAAGGTGCTGGAATTCAAGAAACAAGAGTCTCCAATAGCAAGCTGCCAGGAAAACTAGAGGAAAGAGTCTCACGGTTAAACATGGGCTTTGACTTCTAAGAGATACTGATTTGACTCTCATCTTCATCAGTAACTATAACACTGAGTGAGTTAGTTACCTGGTTTTAGTTTTCTCACCCGTAAAATTAGGATATTAAAATACACTTCATAAGGTTATTTTAAGACATAAACTACTACTAATACCTAGTAGTGCCACTACAGAGAAGCACTTGATATGTATTTGATGAAGTGTCCAATAATTTATTTGAGTATATGGCTTGAAGAAGTAAACTGAATATTATAGATTTCTCTAGATTCTTTAGTAATTCCTATTCCAGTAATGAATTATGTTGGATAATCACAATATATAATTTTTTATACCTTACTGTTATTTTTAATGGAGAAGGCAAAAATATAAATATTGACAAATTAAATCTTTGAAATTTTAAGTATTGAGGATTTTATTGTAGTCAAGTTTAATAAAGAAATGATCTTTTCTCAAGTCCAAATGTGTATAGCATGATAGAAAATAATAATATCTGGATCTCATAAATAATTTTACACAAATAGTCTCAAATTTTCATCATTCTTTTAATAGGCATTGAGTGTTATTTCCCCATTTTGTTCATAAAGAAACAGAAGCTTAAAATGATTGTCAAAGATTACAGTCAGTTACTGGCAGAGTAAGAATTCAAATGCACTTCTGATCATATGAAAAATAAGGGCAAAATATCTGCTTTACAAGAATATTGTTAGCATTAAAATAGAGAATAAACCTACAGATCGGGGAAGCACCAAGCAGAGGGCCTACCACATATTAAGTAGTAAAATGAATCATCCATCCCACCTGCCTTTAGCCCCACATATCAAGTGCTTTCTATCTAGTTCTAGGCACATTAGGATTCAGAATCTGCATTATAAAAGAAGTTAGCAAAAACCTGAATTCAATCTGTTTAAACAAAAGAGATTATAGGTTTTAGATATCAAATAACCTATTGCACGTAACAGGATCAAACTAGACATTGCATGATAGATTTCCTACTCCAGTTCTAAAAAAATTTTATTATTCACCTGAACAGAGAGTATACTCATTAAGTTTGCAGCTGACAGATATTAAAAATAGAGTTTATAAGGAAAATGATGTGTAAAAGAGTTTTGAACTTCAAAGTGACACAGATAATTTGTAGAAGAAATCAGGGCAAAGTGAATTGTTTGATCAGGTATCTGTACAACATATAGTTATTGAGTGATTACTATGTTCACTGTGGATTCAGCAGTGAAAAAGCAATACAAAACAAAACACAGACAATGTCCTTGCTCTTGTGGAGTTTACATTCTAGTCCTAAGAGAAAGACCATCAATAAATACGTATGTTATATCAGATGACTATGAATGCTTTGGAAAAAAAAAATAAGAATAAGGGAGATATGGAGACCAGGGGATTTGTTTTATATAGGATGGTCAAGGAAAGCCTCATTGCCAAGTAATGTTACTCAGTCATTTGTTAATTGATTTCATAATATTTATTCGGAGTGCTGTCTGTGATAGGCACTAGACAGTCTCTCATGATTCAGAAAATAACTATGGTCATGTTTTCAAGAAATAATTCCATTTGGCAATGATTCTTAACATTTCGCGCAACACATTTGCCTTTGAAAATCTTTCAAATGCTATGAACACTCTTCCAAGAAAATACCTACATGTACATATACAAAGTATTGTCCATTTTAGGGATTCCTTGAAACTAAAACTCAAGGTTAAGGAGCCCTTATTTGGGGTTGAAATTATAACCCCGCTAAAAGCCAGCAACATGTTGCCACTTCTTAATTTCAAGTGAAACTTAAGTCTTGTATTTAGGATGGTCAAAATTATTGTATATAGTATTCTGTATTTAAGAGAAGAAAAGAACCATGAGGACAGTTGAATGTTTGAAAATAGAAAACATCTAGGAGGACTCTTTATATTGGAAGAAAGGAAGTTGGAAAAACACCCACTATTCTTGAAATGAACAAATGATTATTTTGTAGTAACTTTACTTCCTATGTAATGTATCATAATTTTTATGTAGTTATAGTATGAAATGATAAATATTAAAAAACCCTATTTATAAAGGTAACATTTTTACTTCTCCTCTCTCCTTTCCCCCTGTTTTGTTTCAATCCTTTGTTTATATTCACTTTGTTGGCTTCAAGTTATCAACAAACCAACTCTAATGGTAGCATCCAGTGTGTTGTTGTCCTCCTAGAACCATAGTCCTTCAGATCTAGATGTGACATCACATGATCACTTTGTCTAATTTTATAGCTGAAGAAGTCGAGACAAAAGATAGTGACTTACCTGAGTTCACACTATATTATCAAATAATGACTAATATTTAATAAAGTTAATATGAGCCAGGCACTGAGAAAGCTAGTCATTAGTGCTGTGTTCACTTTAAAATGTGGAAACTGAGTCAGAGAAGGGACACATTATTTGCCCAGGATCACAGGATTAGTAATAGCTGAGTTGGGATTTAAGGCTGGCTTCCTGCTTCCCAGCCCACCCACTGTTGCATGTCACTCAAGTCTTCTGGCTGTAAGTCCTCTGCAATTTACACAGCCCTATACTGCCTCCATCCTAGACTCACCAACCTCCTATTCTTTTATACTTCTGAATCTTTGTTCCCTAAATACTGCAGTTGGGGACAGGTGGAAGATTGCTGTGAAAAGAACAGGCAGCAACATTCTTGTTTAGCCTCTTTATATATCTATTTTTCCTACAGATTGAGGTATTTTTCTCCATTATGCATACTTATTCATTCTGCCAAAAAATTTTATTTAAGTCTGTTAAAGCTGTAGTCAATTTTCTCAGTTTGATGTTCCAAAGGAACCTGCTGTGTCTTTTTCATTCTGTGCAAAAACCGGCATGGCAAGATCCACCAGCTGCTAAAGTCGTTGCGTAGCTTAAAAACTTTCTGTTATATTTTCATAGTTTCAGAATTAGAGCAGCATTTAATTTCTCTCTGCATTATATTTTCCTTTAGAGAAAGAATACACTGGTATTTGTATATGTTGGAGGAATACTTTCAAAGAGAGAAATTATTCTTCAAATGTTTATGTCCACTGAATACTAAGTAATACTGCCACCTTCTTGAAAAACAAAACCAAACCCCAAAACAAACCAAAAAACAAAAAAATCCTGTAAACCAAAAAGTACAGGAAGCCTCAGAAGAATATGGCAGTTATACTGAAATGTAAAGGTGCTTTACTATATCTTCTCTGGAGAGAGTTCTAACAGTATTTACCAAAGACCCTAAAGTTACTCACATCTTTCGTCCCAGCAGCTACACATCTTAAAATACATACAAAAATGTATGATGTAGCCATTTTTTTGTAAAAGGAAACAATCAGAACCTAAATGTTCAGCAGTAGGCATTCATTGACTGAGTTGACACAATCACATAATAAAATATTATAGAGCCATTATAATGTTATTTACATGTATTTATTAATATGAGAAATCATTCATAGTTTGTGGTTAAGCCATAAAACAAAAAATGTGTGGATTAGTATGCATAACATCATCTGATATTTTCATAAGGAAGTGACTAGGAAAAATTACCTCCGAATAGTTTCATTTTGTATAAATGTCTTATCTGATTACTATTCTTGCCAACTTTTTACGTCTTTGAACCTAATCTATTGACTTCTTGCCCACAATATTTCCTGTGTAATGGGGGAGTAAAAAGGGAATTAGAATATGATCTGTCCTAGCTTTCAAGATGCTTACCAATGTTAAACAAACAAACCAAAAAATACAAACATGAGCACCGCTAGGAAGGCAAAAGACAGGATTGGAAGCCTAAACCATAGGTTTCATTTTTACAAAGAACTTCAAGAGAGAAGGCATTTGCCTACCTGGAATGAAAAGAAAATAAGATTGTCTCCTTTTGTAAACTTGAATTTATTAGGAATTGCCTTATGTATTGATTGGATTTGTACAGATTCTTGGAAGTTAAACCTAATTCATTTTTACTCTTCCAAAGCCTGGAGTGATTTTCTTCTTTTGACCTTCTCTAGTACTATTTGTCAGCTAATTCATTTGGTATCCAGCAAATAGCATTTTTTTATGTGCCTATATTCTCAACATCATGAGACATTCTTTCAAAGCAAAGATAGCCGTATCTTCTGACTCCTCACAGAATTCATTATGGAATCCACAATGTAAATATACATTATCTCTTTAGGAAAAAATAAATACCCCCCCTTCCTTTAGTTCTATGCTAAAAGACCTCCCAATTAAGGTAATTTCTATACACATACTATTAAATACCTCTAAGAGGATAAAACTCAACCTCCAGGAAGCCTGCTAGAGAGGATAGAATGTGATCTTTGGAATCAGACACATCTACATTTGAATTCTAGCTCCTGAATTTCTAACTGTGTGACCTTATGCATGAATTACAGTCAACATAGGGAAAACAATAGCAGACCTAAAATGTTGTTAGGGGGATTTCATGAGATAATCTTGGTAAGCACCCTAAGTCCTTTCTTTTCATTTTCTTTGTAAATTTTTTTTGACTGAGGTATATTTGATTTACAATATCATATTAGTTTCAGGTATACAACAAAGTGATTTGAAATTTTTATAGATTATACTTCATTAATAATTATTATAAAATATTGGCTACATTCACTATGCTGTCCAATATATACTTGAAGTTTAAGAGGTACAAACTACTGTGTATAAGAAAATCACTTAGCCCTGTCTTGCCCCTCCTGCCTTCCCTTTCACCGTTAGTAACCACTAGTTTGTTCTCTATATCTGAGTCAGTTTTTTGTTATATTCAGTAGTTTGTTTTGTTTTTCAGATTCCACATATAAGCGATAACATACAGTATTTGTCTTTCTCTACTGGCTTATTTCACTAAGCATAGCACTCTCCAGGTCATCATATTGCAAATAGCAAAATGTCATTTTTTTAATGGCTGAGTAGTATTCCATTGCATATATATACCACATCTTCTTTATCCATTCATCTATTGATGAACACTTAGGTCACTTCCATATTTTGGCTTTTGTAAATAATGCTGTTATGAATATTGGGGTTTATGTATCTTTTTGAATTAGTGTTTTCATTTCCTTTGGATATATATCCAGGAGTGGAATTACTGGATCATATGGTAGTTCTATTTTTAGTTTTTGGGGAACCTCCATACAGTGGCTACACCAATTTACATTCCCACCAATAGTGTACAAGGGGTTCCTTTTCTCCACAATCTTGCCAACATTTGTTATTTGTGATTTTTTAAAATTATAGCCATTCAGACAGGTGTGAGGTGATATTGTTGTTTTGATTTTCATTTCTCTGATTAACAATGTTGAGCATCCTTTCATGTGCCTGTTGGCCATCTGTATGTCTTCTTTGGAAAAATGTCTATTCAGGTTTTATGCCCATTTTGAATTGGGTGGTTTGTTTTTTTGATACTGAGTTGTGTGAGCTGTTTATACATTTTGGATATTACTCCCTATTGATCATAGCATTTGAAAATATGTTCTCCTTTTCAGTAGGTTATTTTTTGTTTTGTTGATTGTTTTATTTGCTGTGTAAAAGCTTTAAACTTAATTGGGTCCCAATTTAAAAATTTTTGCTTTTCTTTACTTTGCCTTAGGAAACAGATCCAAAAAAATATTGCTACAGTTTATGTCAGAGTCTTCTGCCTATGTTTTCTTCTAGGACTTTTTGGTTTCTGGTCTTATATTTAGGTCTTCAATCTGTTTTGAGTTTCTTTTTGTATATTGTATGCAAACATGTTCTGACTTCATTCTTTTAAATTTAGCTATCCAGTTTTCCTAGCACCACTTATTGAAGAGACTGTCTTTTCTCCATTGTATATTCTTGCCTCCTTTGTTGCAGATTAATTGACCACAGGTGCTTGAGTTTATATCCAGACTCTCTATTCTGTTCCATTGATCTATGTCAGTTTTTGTTTCAGTACCATACTATTTTGATTACCTTAGGTTTGTAGTATAGCCTGAAATCAGGGATTGTGAGTCTTCCAGCTCTGTTCATTTTTTTTTTCCAAAATTGTTTTGACTTTTCAGGGTCTTTTGTGTTTCCATACAAATTTTAAAATTATTCTAGTTCTGTGAAAAATGCCATTGGTATTTTGATAGAGATTGCTTTGAATACATAGATTGCCTTGGGTAGTATGGTCATTTTAACAATATTAATTATTTCAATCCATGAACTTGGTATATCTTTCCATTTGTTTGTTCTGTCTTCAGTTTCTCTCATCACTGTCCTATTGTTTTCCAAGCACAGGAAAACCTCCTGTTTTTTTACTCCTTAGGTAGGTTTATTCCTAGGTATTTTATTATTTTTGATTGTTTCATTAATTTCTCTTTCTGATAGTTTCTTTTTACTATATAGGAATTCAATAGATTTCTGTATATTAATTTTGTATCCTGAAATTTTACCAAATTAATTGTTGAGCTCTAGTATTTTTTTGGTGGCATCTTTAGGATATTCTGTGTATAGTCATGTCATCTGCAGTGACCAATTTGTTTCTCTGTCTCCAGTCTGAATTCCTTTTATTTCTTTTTCTTTTCCAGTTGCTGTGGCTAGAACTTCCAATACTATGTTGAATAAAAGTAGTGAGAGTGGGCATCCTTGTCTTGATCTTAGAGGAAATGCTTTCCACTTTTCACTGTTGAGTATGATGATAGCTTTGGGCTTATCGTATATGGCCTTTATTATGTTGAGGTATGTTCCCTCTATAGCCACTTTCTGGAGAATGGATGTTGAAATTTGTCAAAAGCTTTTTCTGCATCTATTGAGATGATCATATTGTTTTCTTCAATTTGTTAATGTGGTATATCACATTGATTGATTTGTAGATATTGAAAAACCCCCAGGATAAACCCCACATGATCATGGAGTATGATCCTTTAAATTTATTGTTGGATTCAGTTTGCTAATATTTTCTTGAGGATTTTTGTGTTTGTGTTCATCAGTGGTATTGGCCTGTAATTTTCTTTTTGTTATATCTCTCTCTGGTTTTGGTATCAGGGTGATGCTGGCCTCAGAGAATGCATTCAGAGGCATTCCATCCTCTGGAATTTTTGGAATAGTTTCAGAAGGATAGGTGTTACCTCTTCTATAAATGTTTGGTAGACCTCACCTGTGAAGCCATCTGGTCCTGGAATTTTGTTTGTTGGGAGTTTTTAAATTACTGATTCAATTTCATTGCTGGTATTTGTTCTGTTCATATTTTCTGTTTCTTCCTGATTCAGTCTTGGGAGATTGTACATTTCTAGGAATTTTTCCATTTCTTCTAGGTTGTCCATTTTATTGGCACATTGTTGTTCATAGGAATCTCTTATGATCCCTTGTATTTTTGTGGTGTTGGTTTTAACTTTTTCATTTCTGCTTTAATTGATTTGGGCCCTCTCTTTTTCTTGATGAGCCTGGCTAACAGTTTATCTTTTTTTTTTTTTTCTTTTCAAAGAACAAATTCTTAGTTTCATTGATATTTTCTATTTTTTATTTTAAAGTCTCTATTTCATTTGTTTCTGCTCTGGTCTTTATGATTTCTTCTACTAACTTTTGGTTTTGTTTGTTCTTTTTCTAGTTCCTTTAGGTGTAGTGTTAGGTTGTTTGAGTTTTTTCTTGTTTCCTGAGGTAAGTTTATATCACTATAAACTTCCCTTTTAGAACGGCCTTTACTGCATCCCATAGATTTTGTATCATCATGTTTTCATATTTATTTGTCTCCAGGTATTTTTTTATTTCTTATGATTTCCTTAGTGATCCATTTGTTGTTTAGTGATGTATTATTTAACCTCCATGTGTTTGTATTTCTTGCAGTTTTTTTCTTGTATTTGACTTCTAGTTTCATAACATTGTGATCAGAAAAGAAGCTTGATGTGATTTCAAATTTCTTAAAGTTACCAAGGCTTATTTTCTGGCCCAGCATGTGATCTATCCTGGAGAATGTTCCATGTGCACTTGAAAGAATGTGTATTCTGATTTTGAATGAAATATTCTATACATATCTATTAAGTCTTATCTAATGTGCCATTTAAGGCCAGTGTTTCTTGACTGATTTTCTGTCTGGATGATCTGTCCATTGATGTAGGTGGGGTGTTAAAGTCCCCTATTACTATTGTGCTACTGTCAGTTTTTCCATTTATGTCCAGTAATACTTGCTTTATATATTTAGGTGCTCCTATGTTGGGTGCATATATATTTACAATTATTACATCTTCTTCTTAGATTGATCCCTTGGTCATTATGTAGTGTGCTTCTTTGTCTTTTGTAACAGTCTTTATTTCAAGGTCTATTTTGTTTGATATAAGTGTTGCTACTTGGGCTTTCTTTTGATTTCCATTTGCATGGAATACCTTTTTCTACCCTCTCACTTTCAGTCTGTGTGTCTTTAGATCTGAAGTGAGTCTCTTCTAGGCAATCTATGTAAGGGTCTTGTTTTTATATTCATTCAGCCATTCTCTCTTTTGATTGGAGCAGTTAGCTCATTTATATTAAAATAATTATTGATATGTATGTACTTATTGCCCTTTTGTTAATTGTTTTGGGTTTTTTTTTTTTTTTTTTTTGCTGTACGCGGGCCTCTCACTGTTGTGGCCTCTCCCGTTGTGGAGCACAGGCTCCGGACGCGCAGGCTCAGTGGCCATGGCTCACGGGCCCAGCCACTCCACGGCATGTGGGATCCTCCCGGACTGGGGCACGAACCCGCGTCCCCTGCATCGGCAGGCGGACTCTCAACCACTGCGCCACCAGGGAAGCCCGTTTTGGGTTGTTTTTGTAGTTGTTGTTCCTTCTTCTTTTGTTCTCATCCATTGTGATTTGATGACTGTCTTTAGTATTATTTTTCAATTCCTTTCTCTTTTTTGTGTATTTGTGTATTTCTTTGTATTATAAATTTTTGGTTTGTAGTTACCCACATGATTGTTTTAAGTGGCTGATCTCTTAATTTCAAATGCATTTTAACAACTCTGCATCTGTACTTTCCTCCCCTCAATATTCCTGTTTCTTACATATTTTACATCTAATTGTTATGTGTATCCCTTAACTGCTTTTTGTGGATATAGATGATTTTACTACTTTTGTCATTTAACCTTCCTACTAGCTTTGTGCATGGATGATTTTCTACCTTTGGTGTATTTATTTGCCTTTACCAATGAGCTTTTTCCTTTCCCAATTTTCATGTTTCTAGTTTTGGCCTTTTCTTTTTTGCTTAAAGAATTTCCTTTAACATTTCTTGTAAAGCTGGTTTGGTGGTGCTGAACTCTCATTGCTTTTGCTTATCTGTAATACTTTTATCTTTCCATCAATCTGAATGAAAGCCTTGCCAGGTAGATTATTCTTGGTTGTAGGTTTTTCCCTTTCATCACTTTTAATATATTGTGCCACTCCCTTGTAGCCTGAAGTTTCTGATGAAAAGTCAGCTGATAGCCTTATGGAAGTTCCCTTCTGTGAAACTTGTTGCTTTTCCCTTACTGCTTTTAATATTCTGTATTTATTTATCTTTAATTTTTGTCATTTTTATTACAGTGTGTCTTGGTGTGGTCCTCTTTGGTTTCATCCCCTTTGGGACACTCTGTGCTTCCTGGACTTGATGTCTGTTTTTCTTTCCCAGGTTATGGATGTTTTCAGCTATTATGTCTTCAAATATTTTCTCTGCCTCTTTCTCTCTTCTCCTTCTGGAACCCCTATAATGTGAATATGAGTGCACTTGATGTTGTGCCAGAGGTCTTAAACTGTCCTCACTTCTTTTTATTATTATTTTTAAATCCAGCTTCAGTGATTTCCACTACTGTCTTCCAGCTCACTGATCCATTCCTTTGTATCATTTAGTCTACTGTTTTTTTCCTCCTAGTATATTTTTTATTCATGTTATTGTGTTCTTCATCTGTTTGGTTGTTCCTTATATTTTCCAGAGTTTTGTTTAAAACTTCCAACTTCTCACTCTGTTGATCCATTCTTCCAAGTTCTTTGATCATCTTTGCAATCATTACCTTGAACTCTTTCTTAGGTAGATTGCCTGTCTCCACTTCACCTAATACTTCTGGGGTTTTTAATCTTGTTCCTTCATTTGAAACATTTTCCTCTCTCACCTCATTTTACCTAACTTGCTGTTTTTATTTCTATGTACCTGGTAGATTGGTTACATTTCATGACATTGGAGAAGTGATCTTTTGTAGAAGATGTCCTGTGTGTCCCAGCAGCACACTCCCCTCTTGTCACCAGAGCCATGTGCTCTAGGAGTGCCCCCTATGTGAGCTCTGTGAGTCCTTCTGTTGTGGTGGGCTGACTACTGTGGGCTGTCTGGTAGATGTAGCTTGTCCCAAGGCTAGAGCCAGCTCATTGGTGGGTGGGGCCAGACCTGAACGGTTTCTGGGGCTGGTGCCTGCCAACTGATTGGTGGAGCTAAGTGTCAGGGTCTTTAACTTCAGGGTCCCAGGTATCCCAGGTCTAGTGTATGTGTACTGGTATGCGGTGACATGCACTGGGCCCTCTGGTGGGCAAGGCAATGTCCAGGGGTCACTGTGGGTTCAAGGGGTCTTAAGGCAGCCTGTCTGCTGGTGGGTGGGGCTTGTTCCATGCCCAGTTGGTTGCTTGCCCTGTGGCATCTCAGTACTGGTGCCTACAGGCTGGTGGGCAGGGCAGGTGTGGGTCCTGAGTCTGATTAGCTAGAGAGATGATTCCAGAATGGTGCTAGCCAGCACCAGTGTCCATGTGGTAGAATGAGCTCCCAAAAATGGCCACCACCAGGGTCTCTGTCCCCAAGGTGAAGTCCAGTTGCTTCCTGGCTCTCTGGGAGACTCTCCAAGATTAGCAGGTAGGACTGACCCAAGCTCCTTTCATATTATTGCTTTAGCCCTGTGTCTGGAACATATGAGTTTTTGTGTGTGCCCTTTAAGGGTGGAATTTCTATTTACCACATCCCTCTGGGTCTCCCAAAAGTAAGGCCCACTAGCCTTCAAAGCCAAACATTCTGGAGGCTTGTCTTCTTGAGGCAGGACCCCTGGGCTGGGGAGCCCATGTGGAGCTCAGACCCCTCACTCCTTGGAGAGAACCTCTGCAGTTGTAATTATTCTCCCATTTGTGGGTTGCCCATCTGGCTGTATGGATCTTTACTATACCACGACTCTGCCCCTCCCACCTGTCTCATTTTGTTTCCTTCTTTATATCTTAAGTTGTAGAAGATATTTTCTGGTAGGTTTCTGGTCTTTTTCATTGATAGTTCTGTAATAGTTGTAACTTTGGTGTGCGCATGAGAGAAGGCGAGCTCAGGGTCTTTCTACTCCACCATCTTGGGAACTCTGTCCTTAATTCCTTTCTTTATGTAGCTTATGTAATGACAGATTTACATGACCTCTATTGTAGTCCAAATAGCATCATTTTTTGGTGGGGGCAGGGGTGGATAATGCAACAGCCTTCTAAATGACCTCTTTTTTCACTCTGTGAAAAAAGTGATCTTTTGTAGGAAATGTCCTATGTATCCCAGCAGTACACTCCCTGCATTTCATTCCTGTTTAGGGCTGAATTGTGTTCTCCAAAATTTTACATGTTGAAGTCTTAACCTCCAGTACCTCAGAACGTGACTGCATTTAGAGGTAGGATTTTTAAAGTTTTAATTATGTTAAAATGAGGTAATTTGGGTGGGTTCTAATCCAACCTGACTGGTGTCTTCATAAGAAAAGGAAATTTAGACACAACAGGTACAGAGGTAAAACAATGTGAAGACACAAAGAGAAGATGGCCATTTATAAGACAAGGAGAGAGGCCTCAGAAGAAACGAACTCTGCAGACATCTTGATCTTGGACTTTAAGCCTCCAGAACTGTGAAACAATAAGGTACTGTATTTTTAAGCCACCCAGTCTGTGGTTCTTTGTTTTGGCAGCCCTAGCAAACTGATACAGTTCTCTATTCAAATAACAGTGAGACCCTTCAAAACTTTAAAATGTCTCGATCATATCATAGCTTACCTGTCCATTCTCTCAACCCCATAATGCACAGATCTCAAAGTCTTCTAATGGATTCCCATCTCAGTTAGAGTAAAATCCTAAGGCCTACAATACCACAAATGAGAAACCATGAGACTCTGGGCTATTTCTTTGACCCCATTTTCTGTCTCTCTTCTAGTCATACAGTCTGACCCTGCTTTATTGGCCTTCTTTCTCTTCCTCAAACACACCAGATTAATTCCCACCTTAAAAATCATTTTATTTGCTTTTACAACAGTCTGAAAGATCTTCTTCCAGCTATTTACATGTTCACTCTCATATCATTCTGGTTTCTTCAAATGTCATCACCTAAGGCTATTGGTAACTACTCAACCTAAAATGGGCAACCTCCTATCGTTCTCTATCTTTTTACCTGGCTTTATTTCTTTTTGTAGTACTTACTGCTGATAGATGTTCTTTATAGATATTCTCTTAAATTATTTGTGTACTTACATGTTACCTCCTTCCACTAAAATATAAAACCCATGAGAATATGGGCTCTGTTTTACTTCCTCTTGTAATCTCTGTGCCTAGAAATTGCTTTGCAAAAGGTGCATACCCAAGTGATATTTTTATAGTAATAAATATAACTATTAAATGGTGTTCATTTAGTTAATAACATGGAAGGAGTTGCTCTATTTCATTTAATGAGCATATAAAGGAAAAATACATGAATTAATGTGTCTTCTATTGTGATAAAACATAACTTAAAACAGCAAACAATAAAAAAAGCTATATTACCCAAATCTAATCAATAGATTGTGTTGGTTTTGTCACATCGACCTTGTCTTATAGATGGTATTAAACAAATCATTAGATGGTCAATTATAGTTATTGGGGCTGTAACAAAAGTTTATAATTTATTTGGTTCAGCTCTCTTGTCTACAGTCTTATACAAGTATAAAACTTAGTTCTGATCTTAGCTTGTCACTTAATAAACCAATGACCTGAGATAAATCTTTTAATATTACTGAACCTAACTGTTTCATCTGTAAACTATGAATAATAATATCGGCCCTGCCTGTCACACAGGGTTATAGCAAGTTTTCATTTTAATAATGCACTTATTTTGTTATCTGAAAAGCACTCTGCAATGAGTGGCAGTGTGGTCTTAGTGACAGTCCAGTCACAGTTGGGAACAAATCCTACTTTCTGTCCCTAGCATTTCCACACTGTGATGTAGTCCTCCAACTAGCCCCAGAATTTAATCCAAAGGACTAACATAATTGGAAATTCTTGTACCATTAGATCTAAGGATATTTTATCTGATATAATAAAATATTAATTTAGTGATTGTCATCAGATAATTAGCACAAGATGTATTATGCATTGCCCTTCAAGAACTTATGAGAATAGTCCCTAGGACTTGCACATTTAATAGGAAGGCAGGAACTGAGAAAGTCTAGCTAAGGCAAGGTCTACTGACGTCTCCAGGGAACAGCAGATAGAGGATGCCCTGACTCTGTGGACAGCTGGGATGTTGTGTCACAAAGTGGATCTCAGAGTGCAAGTACCTGGAGTTGGGACAAGAAAAGAGGATGACAAAAATTACTTTGACTTATTAAAAGTTTTCTTAGAGTAGACCTGTTCTCTACTGTCTATTGCCTCTTGAGAAATCATGATTTTACATGGAATATACATGATTATTAAAGACTAATAGTGGTGTTATTCAAAATGGAAAAATAGCAGTTTCCAAGATTATATTTTATTTGAGATCACTTATTTGTACCTTTTCTGTCAGTTAGATGTATTTAAATGTAAAAATGTCTTTTTAATACCATTTAAAGTTGTGAAGCAAAATGCAAAATTCAGGCATAGTATAAAGTTTTAAACACTCTTATTTAGTAATGACTATAATTCAGATAGATATTATAAATAAAAGACAAAGCCAAAACTAGCTTTTAGAACAATTATAAATATGGATATACAGATGAAAGCATATAATATTTTTCTCTTTTGTGCATTTAAATCCATGTTCAATCTGCAGCTCACCTATACATGTATATGCACATTTGAATATGTGCTGTAGTATACCATTTATGAAGAATGAAAATAATACTTAAGAAATTACTATTCATTAAACAATCATGGGCTTTGGTTTTAAGAAGGCTTAAATTATATAACAGAATTTGACTGATGGAGAACAGATCAGTTGTTGCCAAGTATTAGGATAGACTATTAAGGCATAATATGAGAACGTGGTATTTTGTTTGTGGTGAAAAAATAGTTCTGTATCCTGATTTTTATGATGGTTACATAAATCTACCTTTCATATAACTATATGCACAACACACACACACACACACACAAGGTTGAATGTAAAAACCTTTGAAATCTGAACAGAATCTGGACTTGAATTAATGGTATTATACCAATGTCAGTTTCCTAGTTTTGACAATGCACTATGGTTATGTAAGTAAGATTCAGTCATTGCGGGAAGCTAGGTGCAGGTAAAATAATAATTCTCTATACTATTTTTGCAATTTCTTATGAGTCAAATTATTTCAAAATAAAAAGTATTAAAAGAAGAATTAAGTTAAAAGGCTTGAAATTAATTGCTTTTGCCATGATTAGTTGTATGAATTTGGGCATATTGTTATTCAACTTCTTGTCTAGGCCTCAGTTTCCTCATCTGTAAAATTGGGATACTATTATGATTCCTAACTTATAGTATTATCATGATTAAATCATATAATGTATATGCATCCAATACTGTGTATAGCATAAAGTTGATGCTTAAACACTGAGTTTCCTACTTCTTTCTTGGCTATTGGATTTTAAGGTCTCAAGTGGAATCCACAAAGAGGTAGCGAAAATGGGTGGCCGTATCAAAGCATCATCTGAACAAGGAGGATGTTCTATATCCTTTGAAAAGATCTCTGTGCTCTTAAATTGTTTAGCCCCTACTTGGGTCCTTACAAACCAATAACCTCAAGAATTTCTACATCACCAATAGAGAATTAAGTCTCAATGAGTGTTTTGGTCATATGTAACCAGTAGTTTCTGGGGCCTAAACTTTATTGGCTCAGTTGCTTTTTCTTATTTACATATTTGATAATATTCAATTTAAACATTTCTTCAGTAAGCAGTTGTTAACTAATGTACATTTATTACTTTTGTTTTTCAATTATACTGCTTGTAGTCCGTAGGTATTCAGCCTTTTGGCCTTTGCAAATATCTGAAGGTAAGATGGTCAAAATTAAAACTAGGAAATCCCCTACTCTGAAGTCACATCTCCCCAGTTAGATTGTACATTTCTTTAGGGTAGAGACTATATTTTCTTTTCCAGAGAAAAAAACAAAAATGACAAAACCTAACATAGGCTGAGCCCACTTGGATTCAATGGAGAGGGGAGAGAGGAAGGTGTCAGCGTTCTTCCCTTTTGGCTGTGCTTTGATAACTTTATCTGTGAGATTCTAGTTAAAAGCTCATGATTGTAGAAAGAAGTATGTTCCCAGGAGGCCCATTGTATTAGGACCAAATGGGGAGATTAGGACTCTTCATTATGAGAAGAAGAAAATGGAAAGAAAATATAATGAAAAAGGACAAAATGTAAGAAAGGCAGGATATGGTGCACATGTATTTGGTGACCATATTTCTATGTCATAGAACAAAGGAACATCCTGTGAAGCTTAAAAGAGATAAATTTAGAATGCATAAAAGCATTTATCTATTCTCACAGGTTGTATTGTACTAGGGCTAAGGTGTGTTTTACCATGAGAGGTAGTGAAGCATAAGAATAAATGGATTCACAAATGTTTAGGTAAATTATAATTTTTTGCCTGCTAAATCATAGACCTATATGAGTCTTACATATCTTTTTTAAAAAGCATTACATGAAGCATATAATACAGGTGATTTAAATAACAAGAGTTACTTAATGTATGTGGGCAAATAAATTAATGAGCTTACAGCCTCACTTGACACATGTTTATTGTGTGGCCTGTCTTGAATGTCCCATATCATTCCAGGAGCCTAAAATTCAGACTCAAATCCTTGTGCTGAAAGAGTTTATATTCTAGTTGATAGAGCAAACAGTAAACAAAGTTAATAAGTAAAATATTTAGCATATTAGATGATGGGAAGTTCTGTAGTAAAAAAAAATAATAAAGCAAGAAAAATGGGTGGGTTGATGAGGACTTTCATTTAGATAGAGCATCCAGGAAAATTTGCCCTGAGGTGATATTTACATAAAGATCCAAATCAGGTAAAGGAATACTCTATGTAAACATCTGTGAGAGTAATTTTCCAGGCCCTTCAGAAACAGTAAAAAGGCCAGTATGACTGAAGCAGTGTAATGGAGAGATGTGGAGGTTAGTAGTTTATGAAGAGAACGGAAAAGTAGGTGGATCATTTTGAGGGACAGTACTTCTCAAATTTTAATTTGCGTATAAATCACCTATGTGTCACATTAAAATGAAGATTCTGGTTTAGGAAGTCTAGAGAGTTTACACTGTGTACAAGCTCCCAGGTAATGCTGATACTATTGGTCTGTAGATTACACTTTGAATAGCAAAAAATTGGGGCTTGTGTGCCATTGTAAGGATTTTGGATTTATGTTGAATGTTGTAGATTGAACTGTGCCCCTCCACCAAAAAAAAGATCAAGTGCTACCTCCCAGTACCTGTGAATATGACTTTATTGGGAAATAGGATCTTTGCAAATATAATCAATTTAAGCTACGGTCATAGTAGATTGGCTGGGGGGAAATTTGGACAGCGATACACACAGCAGAGAAGGCCATGTGAAGATGGAGGCAGAGACTGGAGTGATGCTGCTACACGTCAAGGGACAATAAGATTGCTGGCAACCACCAGAAACTAGAAAGAAACAAGGGATAATTCTCCCCTAGAGCCTTCAGAGAGAGGATCGCCCTGCTGATGCCTTGATTTCAGACTATTAGCCTCTCTGACTGTGAGAGAATAAGTTTCTGCCCCCCAGCTGTGGCAATTTGTTACAGAAGCCCTAGGAAACAAATACACTAGGTGAGATAGAGAATTAAGCCATTGGAGGGTTTTAAGAAGAGTGTCTCAATTTGACATGCTTTAATGGAATCCCTCAGGCTTCAGAAATGAGAATAGTCTGAAACAGGTGGGGCAGCACAAGCAGGGAGACCAGTTTGGAGGCTATAGTAGTAAATCAAACTGAACAGTGGAGGGATGACGATGATTTGAAGCAGGGCCGTAGTGATGGTTGTGAGACATGGACATAATCCAAATCTATTTTGAAGCTAGTGTCAACAAGGTTTGTTAATAGAGTGTGAATTATAAAAGAATCAGGGGAGTTAAAGATGAAACCAAGGTTTGGGGGCTTAAAGAGAAGGCAGGAGTGTGCTAAATGAGATGGGGAAGATGGTGGGAGGAAAAGTGGGGAGAATAATAGAGATTAAGAGCTCTGTTTTGGGTATGTTAGGTGTGAGATGTCTATTATGCGTCCAACTAGAAATGGAAAGTCAACAACTTGGTAGGTATATGGAGCCCAGAACAGAGGTTTCAGCTGGAGATACAACTGATACAAGTTATTAAGAGAAATCACCATGTTTGGGAACGATGCACGTATGTTATGAGATCAATATCAGGAAAGAGTGTTATGTACTTCTAAAACATGATCTTTAGTGCCACTTGTGGGCCATATGTCCATCCTCTGACAGTTCTGACACTGGTTGTAAAATGTACCAAGAGGTATGGGTACAGAGATGGATTTTTTTCTTTTTAGGGCTTGCTGTAGCCTGAATTGTGTCTACCTCAGAATTTTCATGTTCAAGCCCTAACCCCTAATGTGATATGTGTGATGGTATTTGGAGATGGGGCCTTTGGGAGATAATTAGGTTGAGATGAGGTCATGAGGGTAAGGTTCTCATAATAAGATTAGTGCCTTTATAAGAAGAGCACTTGTTCTCTCCGTGTGTCTCTGGCTCTGTCTCTGTCTCTCTCTCTCTCTGTCTCTCTCTCTCCCCCACCCATGTTAGAGAGGAGGGTTGGAGAAAGGAGGGGGGAGGGAGGAGAGTTCTCTCACCAACCCAAACATGATGTCACCCTGATGTTGGGCTTTAGCTTCCAGAACTGTGAGAAATACATTTCTGTTATGTAAGCCGCCCAGACTGGTATTCTGTCATGGCAGCCCTAGCTGACTAAAACAGGGCTCTTCTTCTAAAACGTCAACTTTCTATATCTTTAAAGCTTCTAAGCTAGACAGTCAGTCTGACAGCCATATTCATTATTTTTGGCTATCTGTCTTTGAATTTGAGGCCTCAGTGTAAAAAGCATGACCTCACTTGGATTTGTGAAATATTTAGAAACATTATATTGTCCCAAGAATGGGGAGCTTTCAGTATTTAGTACTTCTGATAAAAGTCAGTCACTCAAATGTGGACCATTTGTTCACCAGGCTCCTGAAGAAGAAGGAGTCATGTTGCATGCATGAAATAGCACCTACGATTTACTTTGATCACATATATTTTCTGTTTTTATCTTAGATACTTTTACTTTCACCTCAGAAAGTGTGTTTTACTATCAGGAATGATTTACTGATGCAGTGATATAATAATTATTTTCATTACCATTTTAAGGATTTAAAATCCTGTCCATTTATAGGGACAGGAGGTAAGGTAGGGGAGACCTGCAGATGTCTAGTTCTACTTGTGACTAGGAAGGTTTTTTTTTTTTTTTTTCTTTATAGAAGTAATCATGACTCATTTTATTGAAAGAAACACCACTGTTTTAACAATCCTATAATACAAACTGACATTTCAACAAACATTTTTGTAAAGGAAAATGATTTGCATGTTGAAACAGAGTCGCTGCAATTATTTCCCTTTATTAATACATTTATTAAATTGGAATTGGGTCTGTAAGCCTCATCAGTTACTTATTTTTTCCTGTGGTGCACAACCTCATGTTGGTTTCATGAAAAATATTAACTATATGTTATTATAATAAAACTATATGTGTTTGGATAGCTGAATTGTTCGTAGCCCAAAGATTTTTACTTAGAGTTCCTTTTTCCCCCCCATATTTAATTTAGATACTAAATTAATATTTACGTATCTTTTCAGGGTTTCTAAGGCATATTAATTTAGACTCATCCAAACTTGGATATACCAAGATCATTGTTTTCTGACTGAAAACTACTCTATTTTTTTTTTTTTTTTAAACATCTTTATTGGGGTATAATTGCTTTACAATGGTGTGTTAGTTTCTGCTTTACAACAAAGTGAATCAGCTATACATATACATATGTTCCCATATGTCTTCCCTCTTGCGTCTCCCTCCCTCCCACTCTCCCCATCCCACCCTTCCAGGCTGTCACAAACCACTGAGCTAATATCCCTGTGCCTTGCGGCTGCTTCCCCCCAGCTATCTACCTTACTACGTTTGTTAGTGTGTATATGTCCATGACTCTCTCTCGCCCTGTCAAAACTCACCCTTCCCCCTCCCCATATCCTTAAGTCCGTTCTCCAGTAGGTCTGCGTCTTTATTCCTATCTTACCCCTAGGTTCTTCATGACATTTTTTTTCCTTAAATTCCATATATATGTGTTAGCATACGGTATTTGTCTTTTTCTTTCTGACTTACTTCACTCTGTATGACAGATTCTAGGTCTATCCATCTCATTACAAATAGCTCAATTTCATTTCTTTTTAAGGCTGAGTAATATTCCATTGTGTATATGTGCCACATCTTCTTTATCCATTCATCCGATGATGGGCGCTTAGGTTGTTTCCATGTCCTGGCTATTGTAAATAGAGCTGCAATGAACATTTTGGTACATGACTCTCTTTGAATTTTGGTTTTCTCAGGGTATATGCCAAGTAGTGGGATTGCTGGGTCATATGGTAATTCTATTTGTAGTTTTTTAAGGAACCTCCATACTGTTCTCCACAGTGGCTGAACCAATTCACATTCCCACCAGCAGTGCAAGAGTGTCCCCTTTTCTCCACACCCTCTCCAGCATTTATTGTTTCTAGATTTTTTGATGATGGCCATTCTGACTGGTGTGAGATGATATCTCATTGTAGTTTTGATTTGCATTTCTCTAATGATTAATGATGTTGAGCATTCTTTCATGTGTTTGTTGGCATTCTGTATATCTTCTTTGGAGAAATGTCTATTTAGGTCTTCTGCCCATTTTTGGATGGGGTTGTTTGTTTTTTTGTTATTGAGCTGCATGAGCTGCTTGTAAATTTTGGAGATTAATCCTTTGTCAGTTGCTTCATTTGCAAATGTTTTCTCCCATTCTGAGGGTTGTCTTTTGGTCTTGGTTATGGTTTCCTTTGCTGTGCAAAAGCTTTGAAGTTTCATTAGGTCCCATTTGTTTATTGTTGTTTTTATTTCCATTACTCTAGGAGGTGGGTCAGAAAGGATCTTGCTGTGATTTATGTCATAGAGTGTTCTTCCTATGTTTTCTTCTAAGAGTTTGATAGTTTCTGGCCTTACATTTAGGTCTTTAATCCATTTTGAGCTTATTTTTGTGTATGGTGTTAGGGAGTGATCTAATCTCATACTTTTACATGTACCTGTCCAGTTTTCCCAGCACCATTTATTGAAGAGGCTGTCCTTTCTCCACTGTACATTCCTGCCTCCTTTATCAAAGATAAGGTGTCCATATGTGCGTGGGTTTATCTCTAGGCTTTCTATCCTGTTCCACTGATCTATCTTTCTGTTTTTGTGCCAGTACCATACTGTCTTGATTACTGTTGCTTTGTAATATAGTCTGAAGTCAGGGAGCCTTATTCCTCCAGCTCCTTTTTTCGTTCTAAAGATTGCTTTGGCTATTCGGGGTCTTTTGTGTTTCCATACAAATTGCGAAATTTTTTGTTCTAGTTCTGTGAAAAATGCCAGTGGTAGTTTGATAGGGATTGCATTGAATCTGTAGATTGCTTTGGGTAGTAGAGTCATTTTCACAATGTTGATTCTTCCCATCCAAGAACATGGTATATCTCTCCATCTATTTGTATCATCTTTAATTTCTTTCATCAGTGTCTTATAATTTTCTGCATACAGGTCTTTCGTATCCTTAGGTAGGTTTATTCCTAGATATTTTATTCTTTTTGTTGCAATGGTAAATGGGAGTGTTTTCTTGATTTCACTTTCAGATTTTTCATCATTAGTATATAGGAATGCCAGAGATTTCTGTGCATTAATTTTGTATCCTGCTACTTTACCAAATTCATTGATTAGCTCTAGTAGTTTTCTGGTAGCATCTTTAGGATTCTCTATGTATAGTATCATGTCATCTGCAAACAGTGACAGCTTTACTTCTTCTTTTCTGATTTGGATTCCTTTTATTTCCTTTTCTTCTCTGATTGCTGTGGCTAAAACTTCCAAAACTATGTTGAATAAGAGTGGTGAGAGTGGGCAACCTTGTCTTGTTCCTGATCTTAGTGGAAATGCTTTCAGTTTTTCACCATTGAGGATGATGTTTGCTGTGGGCTTGTCATATATGGCTTTTATTATGTTTAGGAAAGTTCCCTCTATGCCTACTTTCTGGAGGGTTTTTATCATAAATGGGTGTTGAATTTTGTCGAAAGCTTTCTCTGCATCTATTGAGATGATCATATGGTTTTTCTCCTTCAATTTGTTAATATGGTTTATCACATTGATAGATTTGCGTATATTGAAGAATCCTTGCATTCCTGGAATAAACCCCACTTGATCATGGTGTATGATCCTTTTAATGTGCTGTTGGATTCTGTTTGCTAGTATTTTGTTGAGGATTTTTGCATCTATGTTCATCAGTGATATTGGCCTGTAGTTTTCTTTCTTTGTGACATCCTTGTCTGGTTTTGGTATCAAGGTGATGGTGGCTTCGTAGAAGGAATTTGGGAGTGTTCCTCCCTCTGCTATATTTTGGAAGAGTTTGAGAAGGATAGGTGTTAGCTCTTCTCTAAACGTTTGATAGAATTCACCTGTGAAGCCATCTGGTCCTGGGCTTTTGTTTGTTGGAAGGTTTTTAATCACAGTTTCAATTTCAGTGCTTGTGATTGGTCTGTTCATATTTTCTATTTCTTCCTGATTCAGTCTTGGCAGGTTGTGCATTTCTAAGAATTTGTCCATTTCTTCCAGATTGTCCATTTTATTGGCATAGAGTTGCTTGTAGTAATCTCTCATGATTTTTTTTATTTCTGCAGTGTCAGTTGTTACTTCTCCTTTTTCATTTCTAATTCTATTGATTTGAGTCTTCTCCCTTTTTTTCTTGATGAGTCTGGCTAGTGGTTTATCTATTTTGTTTATCTTCTCAAAGAACCAGCTTTTAGTTTTATTGATCTTTGCTATTGTTTCCTTCATTTCTTTTTCATTTATTTCTGATCTGATTTTTATGATTTCTTTCCTTCTGCTAGCTTTGGGGTTTTTTTGTTCTTCTTTCTCTAATTGCTTGAGGTGTAAGGTTAGGTTGTTTATTCGAGATGTTTCCTGCTTCTTAAGGTGGGCTTGTATTGCTATAAACTTCCCCCTTAGAACTGCTTTTGCTGCATCCCATAGGTTTTGGGTCGTTGTGTCTCCATTGTCATTTGTTTCTAGGTATTTTTTTATTTCCTCTTTGATTTCTTCAGTGATCACTTCATTATTAAGTAGTGTATTGTTTAGCCGCCATGTGTTTGTATTTTTTACAGATCTTTTCCTGTAATTGATATCTAGTCTCATGGCGTTGTGGTCGGAAAAGATACTTGATACAATTTCAGTTTTCTTAAATTTACCAAGGCTTGATTTGTGACCCAAGATATGATCTATCCTGGAGAATGTTCCATGAGCACTTGAGAAAAATGTGTATTCTGTTGTTTTTGGATGGAGTGTCCTATAAATATCAATTAAGTCCATCTCCTTTAATGTATCATTTAAAGCTTGTGTTTCCTTATTTATTTTCATTTTGGATGATCTGTCCATGGGTGAAAGTGGGGTGTTAAAGTCCCCTACTATGAATGTGTTACTGTTGATCTCCCCTTTTATGGTTGTTAGTATTTGCCTTATGTATTGAGGTGCTCCTATGTTGGGTGCATAAATATTTACAATTGTTATATCTTCTTCTTGGATCGATCCCTTGATCATTATGTAGTGTCCTTCTTTGTCCCTTTTAATAGTCCTTATTTTAAAGTCTATTTTGTCTGATATGAGAATTGCTACTCCAGCTTTCTTTTGGTTTCCGTTTGCATGGAATATCTTTTTCCATCCCCTTACTTTCAGTCTGTATGTGTCTCTAGTTCTGAAGTGGGTCTCTTGTAGACAGCATATATAAGGGTCTTGTTTTTGTATCCATTCAGCCAATCTGTGTCTTTTGGTGGGAGCATTTAGTCCATTTACATTTAAGGTAATTATTGATATGTTCCTATTTCCATTTTATATATTGTTTTGGGTTCGCTACTATAGGTCATTTCCTTCTCTTGTGTTTCGTGTCTAGAGAAGTTCCTTTAGCATTTGTTGTAAAGCTGGTTTGGTGGTGCTGAACTCTCTCAGCTTTTGCTTGTCTGTAAAGGTTTTAATTTCTCCATCAAATGTGAATGAGATCCTTGCTGGGTAGAGTAGTCTTGGTTTCAGGCTATTCTCCTTCATCACTTTCAGTATGTCCTGCCACTCCCTTCTGGCTTGTAGGGTTTCTGCTGAGAGATCAGCTGTTAACCTTATGGGGATTCCCTTGTGAGTTATTTGTTGTTTTTCCCTTGCTGCTTTTAATATGCTTTCTTTGTATTTAATTTTTGACAGTTTGATTAATATGTGTCTTGGCGTGTTTCTCCTTGTATTTATCCTGTATGGGACCCTCTGTGCTTCCTGGACTTGATTAACTATTTCCTTTCCCATATTAGGGAAGTTTTCAACTATAATCTCTTCAAATATTTTCTCAGTCCCTTTCTTTCTTTCTTCTTCTTCTGGAACCCCTATAATTCGAATGTTGGTGCGTTTCATGTTGTCCCAGAGGTCTCTGAGACTGTCCTCAGTTCTTTTCATTCTTTTTTCTTTATTCTGCTCTGCAGTAGTTATTTCCACTACTTTATCTTCCAGGTCACTTATCCGTTCTTCTGCCTCAGTTATTCTGCTATTGATCCTATCTAGAGTGATTTTAATTTCATTTATTGCATTGTTCATCGTTGCTTGTTTCATCTTTAGTTCTTGTAGGTCCTTGTTAACTGTTTCTTGCATTTTGTCCATTCTACTTCCAAGATTTCGGATCATCCTTACTATCATTATTCTGAATTCTTTTTCAGGTAGATTGCCTATTTCCTCTTCATTTGTTAGGTCTGGTGGGTTTTTATCTTGCTCCTTCATCTGCTGTGTGTTTTTCTGTCTTCTCATTTTGCTTATCTTACTGTGTTTGGGGGTCTCCTTTTTGCAGGCTGCAGGTTCGTAGTTCCCGTTGTTTTTGATGTCTGTCTCCAGTGGCTAAGGTTGTTTCAGTGGGTTGTGTAGGCTTCCTGGTGGAGGGGACTAGTGCCTGTGTTGTGCTGGATGAGGCTGGATCTTGTCTCTCTAGTGGGCAGGTTCACGTCTGGTGGTGTGTTTTGGGGTGTCTGTGGCCTTATTATGATTTTAGGCAGCCTCTCTGCTAATGGGTGGGGTTGTGTTCCTGTTTTGCTAGTTGTTTGGCATAGGTTGTCCAGCAGTGTGGCTTGCTGGTCGTTGAGTGAAGCTGGGTGCTGGTGTTAAGATGGAGGTCTCTGGGAGATTTCCACCGTTTAATATTATGTGGAGCTGGGAGGTCTCTTGTTGACCAGTGTCCTGAAGTTGGCTCTCCTACCTCAGAGGCAGAGCTCTGACTCCTGGCTGGAGCACCAAGAGCCTTTCATCCACACAGCTCAGAATAAAAGGGAGAAAAAGTAGGGAGAATTAGTAGAAGTATGAGTAAAGAAAGAGGGAAAGGAGGAAAGGAAGGAAGGAAGAAAGAAGCAAAGAAGGAAAGAAAGGAGGGAGGGAGGGAGGGAGGAAGGAAGGAAGGAGGGAAAGAAGGAAAAAAGACAGAAAGAAAGATGATACAGTAAAAATAAAGTATAATATAGTTATTGAATTAAAAAATATTTAGAAAAAAAAAAAAGGGACGGATAGAACCTTAGGACAGATGTTGGAAGCAAAGCTATACAGAGAAAATCTTACACAGAAGCATACACATACACCTTCACAAAAAGAGGTAAAGGGGGAAAAATCATAAATCCTGCTCCCTGAGACCACCTCCTCAATTTGGGGTGATTCGTTGTCTAAAGGAGGGAGGGAAGGAAGGAAAGAAAGAAAGAACGAAGGTAAAGTATAATAAAGTTATTACAATTAAACTTAATTATTAAGAAAAAGAATTTTTTAAAAAAAGTCATGGACGGATAGAGCCCTAGGACAAATGGTGGAAGCTGGAGTATACAGACTAGATGTCACACAGAAGCATACACGTACACATTCACAAAAAGAGGAAAAGGGAAAAAAATCATAGATCTCGCTCCTAAATTCCACCTCTTCAATTTGGGATCATTCCTTGTCTATTCAGGTATTCCACAGATGCAGGGTATATCAAGTTGATTGTGGAGCTTTAATCCGCTGCTTCTGTGGCTGCTGGGAGAGATTTCCCTTTCTCTTCTTTGTTCTCACAGCTCACAGGAGCTCAGCTTTGGATTTGGCCCTGCCTCTGCGTGTAGGTCGCTGGAGGGCGTCTGTTTTTTCGCTCAGACAGGACGGGGTTAAAGGAGCCGCTGATTCGGGGCCTCCGGCTCACTCAGGCCGGGGGTTGGGGGATGGGGGAAGGAGGGGCACTGCGTGCGGGGCCGGCCTGCGGCGGCAGAGGCAGCGTGACGTTGCGGCAGAGGCCGGCGTGACGCTGCACCAGCCTGAGACCCACCGTGCGTACTCCTGGGGAAGTTGTCCCTGGATCCCGGGAACCTGGCAGTGGCGGCCTGCACAGGCTCCGCGGAAGAGGGGTGTGGAGAGTGACCTGTGCTCGCACACAGGCCCCTTGGTGGCGGCAGCAGCAGCCTTAGCGTCTCCCGCCCGTCTCTGGAGTCCGCGGTTTCAGCCGCGGCTCGCGCCCGTCTCTGGGGTTCGCGCTTCCCGCCGCGGCTCGCGCCCGTCTCGGGGGCTCGCGCCCTCAGCCGCGTCTCGCGCCCGTCTCTGGGGTTCGCGCTTTTAGCCGCGGCTCGCGCCCGTCTCTGGAGTTCCTTAAGCAGCGCTCTTAAACCCCTCTCCTCGCGCACCAGGAAACAAAGAGGGAAGAAAAAGTCTCTTGCCTCTTCGGCCGGTGCAGGCTTTTCCCCGAACTCCCTCCCGGCTAGTCGTGGTGCACTAACCCCTTCAGGCTATGTTCAAGCCGCCAACCCCAGTCCTCTCCCTGAGCTCCGTCCAAAACCAAAACCCGAGCCTCAGCTCGCAGCCCCGCCCGCCCCGGTGGGTGAGCAGCAAGCCTCTCGGGTTGGTGAGCGCTGGTCGGCACCGATCGTCTGTGCAGGAATCTCCCCGCTTTGCCCTCCGCACCCGTCGCTGTGCACTACTCCGCGGTCCCGAAACTCCCCCCTCTGCCTCCCGCCGGAAGGTATTTTTGTTTACAGTAATAGGAAATCCATTGTTACTGCAAAGAGACCCATAACTTTTAAACAATGAAGCTTTCATTTTGACCTCCATCTGCCTGGATATTCTCTATCTCTCCCTTGGTTCCAAACTCTGAGAGGAAAAAGAAGCATGTTTATCCACCCCTCAAGGCTCAATATAAGCACAAGAGGGAGAAAACTCACCTATATTGAAATGGTTGATCCATCCCAATGACAAAACTATAGCTACAGTCCTGATTTTCTTGTCCATTGCCAAGAAAAAAAAATGACATAATTTGACTCTGTTTAATTAAGCTATGTTGAACAACAGAAATCCTACTTGTGCATTTTTCTAGGCATGGGGAAACGTTCTGGGTAGTGGGTTTCTTATTTGCCCTTCTGAGGATTGAACTTTAGGTGGAAAATGACTAGGTATTTGTCATCTTAAGATTTTTTTTAATCAATTTAAAGTCATGCTATTTCTAATTGTTCCTGTTGGTACTTTGGGGTATTGCTAAGGTGTTATCACCATTGGACCTACCTGTGATCACCAAGGTAATAGGTAGCATTCTTGCATTGTAATATATACACTTAATAAATTGACTAGCATATACAGCTTTTATGATCTCACAAAACCGATATGAAAACTGGAATATTCATTTAAATTCAACATTTGCAGTGTGTCATCCATAATGTGTTTACTGAGTCACAGTGTTTACTGAGTGTTTAATGAGTGAGATTTACTCATTTTACACCAAGTTGTATGTCGTAAACCTTCAGCTGTGATTGGTTTGACACAGTGCATGTATGCTCTACTTATTTATATATATATATATATATATATATATATATATATATATATATATATATATTTTTTTTTTTTTTTCCCGGTACATGGGCCTCTCACTGTTGCGGCCTCTCCCGTTGAGGAGCACAGGCTCCGGACGTGGCGGAGGCTCAGCGGCCATGGCTCACGGGCCCAGCCACTCCATGGCATGTGGGATCTTCCCGGACCAGCGCATGAACCCATGTCCCCTGTGTTGTCAGGAGGACTCTCAACCACTGCGCCACCAGGGAAGCCCTGTACTTATTTTTTAATTTCACTTATTATCATACTCAGCTGATGCCAGGTTAACTTATTGATAACACATCAGTTCTATTTCCTAAACCCTACAATCAATTCAATCATAATATCTATTTATTCATTTTAAAAGATTTTGCTAACATTAGCTCCCTCTGATGCTGCACTTTGTCCAAATAAAATTCTATATCTCATCCTATGCCAGTTACCAAGATTCTCTACATTTAATCATTTTTGTATAGAGATTTAAATCAACATAATTCCTATCTTCTAATTCAGTGCATCTCAAAAGTGTGGTCTGTGTACTGATCAATAGCATTGGTATCATCTTGATTTTATTTGCAATGTAAGTTATCAGGTCTTATCATAGACCTTTTTTTTTTTTTAACATCTTTATTGGAGTATAATTGCTTTACAATGGTGTGTCAGTTTCTGCTTTATAACAAAGTGAATCAGTTATACACATACGTATGTTCCCATATCTCTTCCCTCTTGCATCTCCCTCCCTCCCATCCTCCCTATCCCACCCCTCCAGACGGTCACAAAGCACCGAGCTGATCTCCCTGTGCTATGCGGCTGCTTCCCACTAGCTATCTACCTTACATTTGGTAGTGTATATATGTCCATGCCTCTCTCTCGCTTTGTCACAGCTTACCCTTCCCCCTCCCCATATCCTCAAGTCCATTCTCTAGTAGGTCTGTGTCTTTATTCCTGTCTTATCCCTAGATTCTTCATGACATTTTTGTCCTTAAATTCCATATATATGTGTTAGCATATGATATTTGTCTTTGTCCTTCTGACTTACTTCACTCTGTATGACAGACTCTAGGTCTATCCACCTCATTACAAATAGCTCAATTTCGTTTCTTTTTATGGCTGAGTAATATTCCATTGTATATATGTGCCACATCTTCTTTATCCATTCATCCGATGATGGACACTTAGGTTATTTCCATCTCCGGGCTATTGTAAATAGAGCTGCAGTGAACATTTTGGTACATAGACCTTCTTTATCTGAGGTGAGGCCCAGGAGTCTGTGTTTTCACAAGCCTTCCATGTGATTCTGATGCCTGATACAGTTTGAGATTCACTGTTGTAGTTAGTTAAATAAAGAAATAGCATAGGCCTGAATTATTCAGCCTATGAAATTTATTTCCTGATTTTCTAGAGAGAATGCATTGAGAAGAAGGTCTATCTTTGGTCTCATTAAATAGATTCTGTTATTGAAGATAACGAATAACTTTCTTGTATGAAGTTATTATCAATCTATTCCAAGGGGAATATGTCCTCTGAAGGTAAACTTGAAAAAGTCTCAAACATACTAAGAAATGCTCCAACACATAAGGAACTAACTATGATAGTAATTAGGGAACTTTTCTCTGTCTTTTACTTAAAATAATATATATATTTGAAAATGTATATGAAAAAACAGAAGGAAAACAAATGGTTTAAACATTCAATTAGTTTTGATATTAAATAAGAGCTATGGCCAAAATGATAAAAATGATAAACTAAATTCTAAGCCTAATGGGACTTTTTCCTTTTCTTTTCTGCATCTGCATAATGGACATGACCCTTTGCAGCTCCATCAATAATAGAATTAATGAGCCCTTTCATTGAACTTCACCCTTTAGTCATTTCATCTGATCACCAAGTCTCTCATAAAGGTTCTACACAATTGATAGGTATCACTGACTTTGATTCTTCCTGCTTCCTGGTGTCTGTTGCTCTCCGATTGTATATACGACACTTAAAGAATTACACTCACTCCTTCAGAGGGGTCATTTAGTACTTTGAAGCCCATTGTTTAAAAGATATTTTTTCCCACTGAAGAAAGACTGAGGCAGGAGAAGGGCTGCAAGTTCATTTCGATTTTAAATGCGTTTAAGACCCTTACAAGTGCGGTAGAGCAGGGTCCCCCTTACAGTGAGCTGCAAAGCGGGGACTGCTGACCAGCACCACCTGCTCCTCCCCTATGCCTCCAACATTTAGTCATGCTTTTACTGCCTGGCAAAAATCTCCTCAGGGGATGTCTGGCTTCAACTGCTCCTGCCCAGTTATGGCCTCCTATGCCATATGATCTCTCCATGGCCCCCTGGAATAATCAAAACCTTTTACACTCACCTCACATTGTGAATAGCTGAGTATCATATGGTGGCAGTAATTGGGAAAAATGACTCAAGACGCTTCCAAAATTTGCAGTTTTCATTGTCATTTCAGGGACCCTTGCTCTTTGTTTTGGAATACTTTTTAAAGCAACTATTGTCTCTGGCTAATGAGCTGTGTCAAGTTTTCTATTTTTAAGCTCTTTTTTTCTTTGTTTAGTAAAACAGTTTTGGGATTTTTTGTTTTTTTTGCAAATTGTTTAATTGAAATATAGTTGCTTTACAACATTGTGCTAATTTCTGCTATACAGCAGTGTGACTCAGTTATACACATATATGCATTCTTTTTTAATATTCTTTCTCACTATGGTTTATCCCATGAGATTGGATACAGTTCCCTGTGCTATACAGTAGGATCTTGTTGTTTATCCATTCTAAGTGTAATAATTTGCATCTACTGAAGCCAAACTCCCAGTCCAGCCCTCTTCCTCCCCCCTCCCTCTTGGCAACCACAAGTCTGTTCTCTCTGTCCATGAGTCTGTTTCTGTTTTGTAGATAGGTTTATTTGTGCCATATTTTAGCTTCCACATATAAGTGGTATCATATGATATTTGTCTTTTCTCTTTCTGACTTCACTTAGTATGATAATCTCTAGTGGCATCCATGTTGCTACAAATGACATTATTTCATTCTTTTTTATGGCTGAGTAATATTCCATTGTATATACATTGCCACATCTTCTTTATCCATTCATCTGTTGATGGACATTTAGGTTGTTTCCATGTCTTGGCTATTGTGAATAGTGCTGCTATGAACATAGGGGTGCATGTATCTTTTTGAATTATAGTTTTGTCTGGGTATATGCCCAGGCGTGAGATTGCTGGATCAAACGGTAGTTCTATTTTAAGTTTTCTGAGGAACCTCCATACTGTTTTCCATAGTGGCTGCACCAACTTACATGCCTACCAACAGTGTAGGAGGGTTCCCTTTCCTCCACACCCTCTCCAGTATTTGTAGACTTTTTTTTTTTTGCAGTATGCGGGCCTCTCACTGTTGTGGCCTCTCCCATTGCGGAGCACAGGCTCCGGACGCACAGGCTCAGCGGCCATGGCTCACGGGCCCAGCCGCTCTGCGGCATTTGGGATCTTCCTGGACCGGGGCACGAACCTGTGTCACCTGCATCGGCAGGCGGACTCTCAACCACTGCGCCACCAGGGAAGCCCGTAGACTTTTTAACGATGGCCATTCTGACAGGTGTGAGGTGATACCTCACTGTAGTTTTGATTTGCATTTCTCTAATAATTAGTGATGTTGAACATCTTTTCATGTGCCTCTTGGCCATCTGTATGTCTTCTTTGGAGAAATGTAGTCAGACAGTTTTGGGAGAGAAAGGAGAAGAGTGGAGAAAAGATCAAACTGACTGAGAACTCCCTGTACTGAATATGATTAACGTTTTATTAGTTAAAAACATTCAATGTTTTCTAACTACAAAAGTGGCAATTTTAGGTTCTATCTAATATATCCAAAGATTAGGAGCTCAATTTAGAAATTAAGATTATAGGAAAAAACAAATTTGACATGTTTCTGGTGTTCTTCAAATTGTCTGACATCCATACCCAAAATATTCATTTTTAAACTTATTGTTATTCTATTTGTAAAAAGGAATGTCATCAATAGGGTGGCAGCTTTTTTCTGTCTCCATAAAGAATCAGATGAGAAGTGGGCTTAATCACTATTAAAAGAAATTCATTAGGCTGTAATTAATAACCCAAAATATGCTGATTATGAAGATGATTTATTACCAGAGCTGCCTACCGAGGTTATTTTCAACTTGAAAAGTTTCTTGAAATTTTGAGAATGTTGTTTTAAAATTATAACATTTTTTGAGAGTTTTCAAATTTTTATTTTTAGTCTATGGATTGTTCTATGTTACTCTTTATGTCTCTTTTAGTTGCTATTTTAGATGGTTTAGAATTTCTCCATTTTCAACTGAATGCAAAAAACACTTTTAGCTCTCAATAATTAGCAACATTGGAATATAAAGACTAATGAGATATAGCACTCACTCTTATGGAACTATGAAAGGTACTTGGAGACATATGTGAGACATTCTACCAGACCCTTCCATCATTAAAGATTCAGTTCAAGTATCACTACCCACATAAATATTTTTCTGATTCTGAGAGGGTGTTTTTGCCTTTACAATTGTGGTAGCCATATTGCATCTGAGCGTTGAAAATTATCTACTTCTCTTTGCATCATTTACCCTTCTATGTGAGCCTTTCAAAGTGGGATCTGTGTCTGATTCTTTTTGTTGTTGTTGTTTTACCACAAGTAATAGTGGACATCGCATTTGACTTCCCAGAAAAATATGTTAAAACATGTTGGTAATCTTGATCTTAATGTACCCATAAATAAAGCCAAAGTTAGAGACATTGCACAGGTAGGCATTGCCTGTGATATTGCAGGTAGCATAATAAAAAATTATCATACACTAATAACCTTCTAGAAGTAAAAGTCTTTTGGAGATGACTTACTTCAATTTTCCTGGATTCCCCAGAGAGAGATATAGAGGTTTGGAGAGGTTAAATGTCTTTCCCTAGGATGCAGAATTAGTTGGAAGCAAGTTTTGCATCCTTTGTGAACTTTGAGTCAATGGTAAGGTAATTATATACCATGCAAATGATTATGTAATATTATTAGGCAATAAAATGTTATTCATTAATTGAAACTATATTAATAAATTTTACTTAAAACCAATACATTGTTTTACTTAGCACAATTGTTCCTTTCTTGAACATACCTCTTTGGTACAAGTAGAATTGTGCTTTTGCTTTGGCTCTAAACTCACAGCTAGTTTAGACAATGGCTTCTTACAGTAAAATGGGAAGGAGCAAGTGAGTATGTGTGTGTGACTGTGTACTCTGTATAATCTCTTAGAAAATGCCAAGACATAATTTGTAATATTACAAAATACTCAGTGCTGTAGACTACCTAGGAAATCTTATTATGTGTATCAGAGCCATGAGTCCAAGAGGGTGGACAAAGAGGGTTCTCATTGCAAAGCTACTGCCCAGCAGGATGGCTTTTGCAGAGATATGGATGACATCGTTTTTTTCTTCCTCTGTGAACAAAGAGCTTGTCACCTCCTCAGCACATTCATTCTCCCCTGCATGGGGTTGTGTGGCCCATGCCGACTTTCAAACTTCAATGTGCAAAAATCTCTTTAGAAATACCTTTCATTATGATCGTTTTTGAAAGAAGCTTGCAAGCTGAATTTAATAGTGAGTCACAGTCATTTTAAAGCTTACTATTTCTTTTATATAAGAGATATGCTTTGTCTTGGAAGAAGACTATATGCTTAAATTATATTGACTATATCTTTGTCTTTCTCCTCTTAATCAGTTATCATGTGTTCAGTGCTCTTTTTCTATTAATATTTTCTACCGAGAGTTTTGAGAGTTCATTTTCTAAATCCAAAGTGAGTATTTTAAATACATTTATTCACTTAGAGTCATTCAATTTTCTTTGAGGTCCAAAAAGGTACCAGATGTTGTCATTTCCCTGGTATATGTTTGAGGCCTGGTAAATGTTTAATAAAGTTTGAGCTACTCTGAATATTGCCATTAAAAGTTTTCAAATGGTTAAGCTTTTCTTTTCTTCCTTTATTATCCCCCCCACTGTATTTTTTTGACAAGACTGTTTCATAGACAGCATTGTGGACTTCATCAGGGGGCACATATGCCAGATTGTTCTTTTTTAGTGATGTTAGCAGCTACAGATGATCAATGCCCTGATTTATTAAGTTGCCAGGCACTTCAAAATCATGGTATTCTAATTATAATCATTCCTTCTTCATTTATTAGTTGGATGACTTTTATAAACAGAAGCTTGTCCTCATCAAATTTTGATTACCCTTAGGTACACTTTCTAGGGGAAAGGCAGGATAAATGCTTTGTTTTTTTCCCTTTATTTTCCAGTTTTCACAATAATGATTCGGTTCCCTGGCATCTTTTAAATTTGACCACTGAGTTTTGTTTTAAATATCATCATGAACTGATGGACTTAAATATATTTAATATGTTTTAATTCATTGCATTTATTATCTTATTGGTACTCAAATGGTTCTATCTGGCCCAATGAGAGCCTATTACAAGATACTAGTAGTCTTTGATGGCTTCCTTAATTTCTGGTATAACAGGATATACCAGACTAATTTTGTGCATATCTTAATCCAGATCAGGAATCTGCCATTTCTCCAAAAAAATATGGTTTCTTTTAGTGAGACATTGTACTTAGTGATGAAAATCTGGACAGTAGTTGTGTTCATTGCTACTGAGTGGTCACTGTCTCTAGGCATTTTTAGTATACACATATATACACACACACGACTTCTGTGTGAGTGTTTGTCCGTGTATACATATGTATGTATCTATATAACATCATAAATTTATACTCATATTTCTAACTCAGATTTAGGACAGTAGGATTTTTAAATTTAACCTTATTCATCTTAAAACTATATCTTCTTTCTCTTAAGAAAAAGAAAAAAAACACCTCTGTTTTCAATGTCACCAACATAATTTTTCATTTGCTTTATCCCACCCTACACCAGCAATAGTCTCAGAGCACAATACCAGTATTACTCAACAGAGTGATGGGGGAAAAAATTCTTGAATAGATAGACTCACACTTAGCTTCTAGATCTGTCAAATTCCTGGAGAATCCTGTGAAAGAGAGACATATTAAACAGTATTCAATAATATAACCAGTAAAATCCACAATGTGGGAAACCCCTTGGGACAAATGACCTGAATTTTCAATCACAAAAGCAAAAATATAAGGTAAAATAAGAGGAAAATATAGATTAAAAGGGAAGAGATATTTTAGCTGTTCTAAATTTTGGATCCCAATTAAAACAAACTATTACAGAAGACAGTTGTGGACTGTATATTTGATGATACTGAGGAATTATTTTAGGTGTAATTATTTTTATGATTTTAGGTATAATAATGGTATTGTGTTTGTTGTACATTTAGGTTATTACAGAATACTGAAGGAACTCAGTTTTCAGAAACTAGTATATTTTAGCTTCTGGATATGATAATGTAAAATCATTATTTGGGTTGCTTATTAGTATATAAAATGACAAGGAAAAAGTTAATCAGAAATATGGAAATAAGAATAAAGATAAATTCCAAAATAGAGTGTTCATAGTTGCCCTCCCCGCCCCAACTTTTGTCATGATTTCTCCTCCCACACGAGAGAAAAAGATTATGTGTTGTGAAATTCTTATGTCTTGTCCAAATTGTAGAAGGCATAATGAGACTTTGCAGTTGTAACTGTGCAGACCCACTCAAAAAAGGATGACGGAGCTATACTAAAAAAAGGATGACAGAGAAATTGAATGAAAACATAACACTCGATGGAAGGGGGAGATCATAGCACACAACGATATAATTTAGTCCCCCAGTGACTTCCAAAGGGCCTTATCTGGTAGGTCAGATGATGTAGCATAAATTCTTAAGTAGATGTCATACTAGTATATGAGAAGCTAGGAATATCATAGTTTCAAAGAGCTTTGTCAGAACATCATGAATCAGAGGCTAGTAGTTGGAAGTGGGGAAATGCCTGTAATTTGGTAAGTGAAAAAAAAATTTTCCCTGTTCCTCCAGCTCATACACAGTTTCTTTCAATGGTGATTACAGATGACTATTAAAAATAAGGCTGTTCATATTTTGAAATTTTACCTATTACCAGACAAAGCAGGGAGAGGCAGGAAGTCAGAAACTGTTCAGTGTGTGAACTGAACTCCAGGATCCACGACTGTAGGGAACCTGTTTGATTTTACACAGCATTGTATCCTCAACATCTGGTCTAGAATATGAGTTATGGCAGACTTGCAGTAAATTCTGTTGCCTCCGTGATTATGTGCATGCTGATGAGGGTGGAGACAAAGTGAAGGAAACAAATAAGAAAAAACATAGATATAAGCATTAACCACCTGGCCAGTCCCCCTTTTTTTTAATTAATGAGAGTCCTACAGCATAAATGCTCATTAATATTATCAGAATGGTTTCCTACCTCGTGACCTTGATTTCAAAATTCTGTTTTTTAAAACTTTCCCTTCCATTGCAGAACACCCAAAGAGTGAGAGACTTCTTGAATTATATTTGCTCAGTTTATCAACTTTCACAGAGGTTCCTACTTGCAAATTTAGCCTAATCATTTCCTCATCCATTCATCCTGTCAAAACATTTTTTTTTCTAATTTAGGACCTGACTGAAAATTTTCTAACTATATAGTAATATAAAGATATACAATTGATCAAAGATAGTTTTTTTTCTTCTCTTCTTGGATAGAAGTCAGGTGAGAAAATGAATTCAAATATATAATATTTAAAATAGTATTTGGGGCAATCCAAGTATGGAAAGACTTTCTATATAAAGTAAATCTAGATATGTTGGGGGGTGGCTTAATTACAGTAGCACATTTGGAACCTTAAATGAGGTTTCACCACTGGAAGTGAAGTGTTACAAGGAAGACAGAGACTGTAAATATGTAATTAGAAAGTATCTTATTTTTTGAGAAATAGGTTGTAAAATAAAAGCTAACAAAACATGGTTTAGTAAATACTAAAAAAAAATTCAAGAGGCTGAAGTTATACCTATTGTAGTTATAGCTGTTGAAGAGAGTGATGTAGCAGCTTCATATTTAATATCAATACTATATTCATATATTATTCATTCAATAAATATTTACTGGGTATACACTATGTGGCAGGTAGTTTTCCAGATGCTGGAGGGTGAGCAAGAAAAACAAGGTCCTTGCTGTGATTTTAATGTGATTCTAATTTTGGAATGTAGTGTATGTCATCTAATCCTGTTAAGATATCTATGTGTGGGATTTCATTTGGCAAGCTAATGTTTTTGATGTCCTGTTTATAAAATGGAATATTCAACATTGTCAAGATCAAGATGGCAATTTTTCCTAAGCTCATCTGTGTTGTGGTCTTGGTTAATGTTGCTATGAGAGTCAGCAAAAGTTTTTTTTAAATTTTGAAAAGAACAAAGAAGGGTGGCAATTATATCATATAGCAGTGTATCATAAAGCTGTGGAAATTAGTAGTATAGAATATTGGTACATGAGTGAACAAGTAGCTTAATAGAATAGAAAGTCCAGAAATAGGTATATTTGTATATGTACATATGTATGTTTCATATTTTACTCATATTTAAAAATATTCATTGACCTCAACTAGGTAATATATATATAAATAAAAACCAACAAGAAATACCAAAGCCATGGGAAAATACAGTTCAATAAATGTCAAAAAGGCTATCATTATAACCTAAAAATATCATTATAATATAAAATTAGATTCTTACCTCATACCATATGAAACTAAAATCTAAATAAATTTAAAGCTTAAACATAAGGAAAAAACAACAGAAGATAATTAGGGGAATGAAGATTAAAACAATTATACCCTTAATTTTAGAAAAATTTAAATAGCTAATAAAAGCCATTGCTTGTGAACTTGTGGGAAAATGCTACTCAGACACTAAAGAGGGAATATAAATTGAATCAGGCATTCTAGAAGACAATTTGGCAGTATTATTTAAAACAAAAATTGTATTGACCTCAAGTAGGTAATTTCCCTTCTAAATATGTATCTTTGACAAAGGAGAGGAAAAAATAAGCTATGCAGAGACGTTTTTATTGGAACATTAATTGTAATACTAGAATACTGGATAGGACCTTAAAGTCCTTTTGTAGGAAATGACTAAATGATACCTACATTCCTACATTAGAGTTATACAAAGCACCTGAAAGAAAAAGACCTATGGTCATTAATGTGGCTATTTCATTAATATATATTTTGAGTGAAAAGAAAGCAAATTTGTAAATACTCATTACAGGATAATATCATTTAAGTAAATAATGAGCATGCAAAGCACATGATATGTTTATTATGGTTTAATAAGCCAAGACATGAAAAAGGTCCAATGATAAAATAAAAAAAGAGTAATGATCTATGTAATTATGGTCAAGGGGAAGTTTCCTTGGATGTTAGAACTGGTGGAAGATGCATACATGCTGGCATGACTGCTTACACCCCGCTCTGCTGAATGCAGCAAATATCCATTTCTGTGCTCCTCCATCAGTGGATTATCACTTCTAAGACTCTTCACTGAAAACCAAATTTCAAACTTTGGGGACAATTCTACTTCTCCAGGAGTGTTTCCATCAGAAGGATCTTAGAGTGCATCAGAAAACTTTACTTACTTGCTCATTTGTATTCTTGATTTTGGTATGTGTCTTTGGATATTTTTTGTTCCAGTTTATAGCAAATTGAAGTAAAAGAAATCTAAACCTAGAGTCATCTTTTCCAATTTTTGTATTTGTCTTCTTTAGGAGCTGACATAACAAAACACCATACACTGTGTAGCTTATAAACAAGAACTTATTTCTCACAGTTCTGTAAGCTGGGAAGTCCAAGATGAAGACACAGGCAATTATAGTGTCCGGTGAGAGTTAGCTTCATGGTTTATAGACTTCCCTAGTCTTACTGTGTCTTCACATGATAGAAGGGGAAAGAAAGTTCTCTTAGGTCTCTTTTAGAAGGGAGCTATTCATGAGAACCCCATTCTCATGACCTAATCACCTCCCAAAAGCCCCACCTCCAAATATTTTCACCTTGAGGATTAGGTTTTAACATATGAATTTTGAGGGAATACAACTTTCAGTCTATAGCAATATCTAGATCACTTTCGTGATCTAGCTTACCTCATTATTTTTTTTTAAATTTAATTTTATTTATTTTTTTATACAGCAGGTTCTTATTAGTCATCCATTTTATACTCATCCATGTATACATGTCAATCCCAATCTCCCAATTCATCCCACCACCCCACCCCACCCCACCCCCGCGGCTTTCCCCCCTTGGTGTCCATATGTTTGTTCTCTACATCTGTGTCTCAATTTCTGTCCTGCAAACGAGTTCATCTGTACCATTTTTCTAGGTTCCACATATATGCGTTAATATACGATATTTGTTTTTCTCTTTCTGACTTACTTCACTCTGTATGACAATCTCTAGATCCATCCACGTCTCAACAAATGATGCAATTTCGTTCCTTTTTATGGCTGAGTAATATTCCATTGTATATATATACCACATCTTCTTTATCCATTCATCTCTTGATGGGCATTTAGTTTGCTTCCATGACCTGGCTATTGTAAATAGTGCTTCAATGAACATTGGGGTGCACGTGTCTTTTTGAATTATGGTTTGCTCTGAGTATATGCCCAGTAGTGGGATTGCACTGTCATATGGTAATTCTAGTTTTAGTTTTTCAAGGACCCTTCATACTGTTCTCCATAGTGGCTGTATCAATTTACATTCCCACCAACCATGCAAGAGGGTTCCCTTTTCTCCACACCCTCTCCAGCATTTGTTGTTTGTAGATTTTCTGATGATGCCCATTCTAACTGGTGTGAGGTGATACTTCATTGTAGTTTTGATTTGCATTTCCCTAATAATTAGTGATGTTCAGCAGCTTTTCATGTGCTTCTTTGCCATCTGTATGTCTTCTTTGGTGAAGTGTCTATTTAGGTCTTCTGCCCATTTTTGGATTGGGTTGTTTGTTTTTAATATTGAGCTGCATGAGCTATTTATATATTTTGGAGATTAATCCTTTGTCCGTTGATTCATTTGCAAATATTTTCTCCCATTTTTAGGGTTGTCTTTTCATCTTGTTTATCGTTTCCTTTGCTGTGCAAAAGCTTTGAAGTTTCATTAGGTCCCATTTGTTTATTTTTGTTTTTATTTCCATTATTCTAGGAGGTGGATCAAAAAAGATCTTGCTGTGATTTATGTCAAAGAGCATTCTTCCTATGTTTTCCTCTAAGAGTTTTATAGTGTCTGATCTTACATTTAGGTCTCTAATGTATTTTGAGTTTATTTTTGTGTATGGTGTTATGCAGTGTTCTAATTTCATTCTTTAACATGTAGCTGTCCAGTTTTCCCAGCACCACTTATTGAAGAGACTGTCTTTTCTCCATTGTATGTCCTTGCCTCCTTTGTCACAGATTAGTTGACCATAGGGGCGTGGGTTTATCTGTGGGCTTTCTATCTTGTCCATTGATCTATGTTTCTGTTTTTGTGCCAGTACCATATTGTCTTGATTACTGTAGCTTTGCAGTATAGTCTGAACTCAGGAAGTTCAGTTCCTCCAGCTCCCTTTTTTTCCCCTCAAGACTGCTTTGGCTATTTGGGGCCTTTTGGGACTCCATTCAAATTTTAAGATATTTGTTCTAGTTCTATAAAAAATACCATTGGTAATTTGATAGGGATTGCATTGAATCTGTAGATTGCTTTGGGTAGTATAGTCATTTTCACAATATTGATTCTTCCAATCCAAGAACATAGTATATCTCTCCATCTGTTGGTATCATCATTAATTTCTTTCATCAGTGTCTTATAGTTTTCTGCGTACAGGTCTTTTGTCTCCCTAGGTAGGATTATTCCTAGGTATTTTATTCTTTTTGTTGCAATGGTAAATGGGAGTGTTTCCTTAATTTCTATTTCAGATTTTTCATCATTAATGTATAGGAACGCAAGAGATTTCTGTGCATTAATTTTATATCCTGTAACTTTACCAAATTCGTTGATTAGCTCTAGTAGTTTTCTGGTGGCATCTTTAGGATTCTCTATGTATAGTATCATGTCATCTGCAAATAGTGACAGGTTTACTTCTTCTTTTCCAATTTGGAGTCCTTTTATTTCTTTTTCTTCTCTGATTGCCATGGCTAAGACTTCCCAAACTATTTTGAATAATAGTGGTGAGAGTGGACATCCTTGTCTTGTTCCTGATCTTAGAGGAAATGCTTTCAGTTTTTCACCATTGAGAATGATGATTGTTGTGGGTTTGTCATATATGGCCTTTATTATGTTGAGGTAGGTTCCCTCTATGCCCATTTTCTGGAGAGTTTTTATCATAAATGGGTGTTGAATTTTGTCAAAAACTTTTTCTGCATCTATTGAGATGATCATATGGTTATTCTTCTTCAATTTGTTAATATGGTGTATCACATTATTGATTTGCATATATTGAAGAATCCTTGCATCCTTGGGATACATCCCACTTCATAATGGTGTATGATCCTTATAATGTGTTGTTGGATTCTGTTTGCTACTATTTTGTTGAGGATTTTTGCATCTATATTCATCAGTAATATTGGTCTGTAATTTTCTTTTTTTATAGTATCTTTTTCTGATTTTGGTATCAGGGTGATGGTGGCCTCATACAATGAGGTTGGGAGTGTTTGTTCTTCTGCAGTTTTTGGAAGAGTTTGAGAAGGATGGATATTAGCTCTTCTCTAAATGTTTGATAGAATTCACCTGTGACGCCATCTGGTCCTGGACTTCTGTTTGTTGGAAGATTTTTAATCACAGTTTCAATTTCATTACTTGTGATTGGTCTGTTCATATTTCCTATTCCTTCCTGGTTCAGTCCTGGGAGGTTATACTTTCTAAGAATTTGTCCATTTCTTCCAGATTGTCCATTTTATTGGCATAGAGTTGCTTGTAGTAGTCTCTTAGGATGCTTTGTATTTCTGCAGTTGTAACTTCTCCTTTTTCATTTCTAATTTTATTGATTTGAGTCCTCTCCCTGTTTTTCTTGATGAGTCTGGCTAATGGTTTATCAATTTTATCTTCTCAAAAACCAGCTTTTCGTTTTATTGATCTTTGCTCTTGTTTTCTTTGTTTCTATTTCATTTGTTTCTGCTCTGATCTTCATGATTTCTTTCCTTCTACTAACTTTGGGTTTTGTTTGTTCTTCTTTCTCTAGTTCCTTTAGGTGTAAGGTTAGATTGTTTATTTGAGAGTGTTGTTTCTTGAGGTAAGCTTGTATAGCTATAAACTTTCCTCTTAGAACTGCTTTTGCTGCATCCCATAGGTTTTGGATCATTGTGTTTTCATTGTCATTTGTCTCTAGGTATGTTTTGATATCCTGTTTGACTTCTTCAGTGATCTCTTGGTTATTTAGTAACGTATTGTTTAGCCTCCATGTGTTTTTGTTTCTTACGTTTTTTTTTCCTGTAATTGATTTCTAATCTCATAGTGTTGATGTCAGATAACATGTTTGATATGATTTCAATTTTCTTAAATTTACTGAGGCTTGATTTGTGACCCAAGATGTGATCTATGCTGGAGAATGTTCCATGCGCACTTGAGAACAAAGTGTAATCTGCTGTTTTTGGATGGAATGTCCTATAAATATCACCTAAATCTATCTGGTCTATTGTGTCATTTAAAGCTTGTGTTTCCTTATTAATTTTCTGTTTGGATGATCTGTCCATTGGTGTAAGTAAGGTGTCAAATTTCCCCACTATTATTGTTTCACTATTGATTTCCTCTTTTATAGCTGTTAGCAGTTGCCTTATGTATTGAGCTGCTCCTTTGTTTGGTGCATATATATTTATAATTGTTATATCTTCTTCTTGGATTGATAACGTTGTTCATTATGTAGTGTCCTTCCTTGTCTCTTGTAACATTCTTTATTTTAAAGTCTATTTTATCTGATATGAGTATTGCTACTCCAGCTTTCTTTTGATTTCAATTTGCATGGAATATCTTTTTCCATCCCCTCACTTTCAGTCTGTATGTGTTCATAGGTCTGAAGTGGGTCTCTTGTAGATAACATATATATGGGTCTTGTTTTTGTATCCATTCAGCAAGCCTGTGTCTTTTTGTTGGAGCATTTAATCCATTCACGTTGAAGGTAATTATCGATATGTATCTTCCTATTACCATTTTCTTAATTGTTTTGGGTTTGTTTTTTAAGTCATTTTCTTCTCTTGTGTTTCTCACATAAAGAAGTTCCTTTAGCATTTCTTGTAGAGCTGGTTTGGTGATGCTGAATTCTCTTAGCTTTTGCTTGTCTGTAAAGCTTTTGATTTCTCCATCGAATCTGAATGAGATCCTTCCTGGGTAGAGTAATCTTGGTTGTAGGTTCTTCTCTTTCATCACTTTAAATATATCATGCCACTCCCTTCTGGCTTGTAGAGTTTCTGCTGAGAAATCAGCTGTTAACCTTATGGGAGTTCCCTTGTATGCTATTTGTCATTTTTCCCTTGTTGCTTTCAATAATTTTTCTTTGTCTTTAATTTTTCCCAATTTGATTACTATGTATCTAGGCGTGTTTCTCCTTGGGCTTATCCTGTATGGGACTCTGTGCTTCCTGGACTTGGGTGTCTATTTCCTTTCCCATGTTAGGGAAGTTTTCGACTATAATCTCTTCAAATATTTTCTCGGGTCCTTTCTCTGTCTCTTCTCCTTCTGAGACCCCTGTAATGCGAATGTTGTTGCAGTTAATGTTGTCCCAGAGGTCTCTTATGCTGTCTTCATTTCTTTGCATTCCTTTTTCTTTATTCTCTTTCACAGCAGTGAATTCCACCATTCTGTCTTCCAGTTCACTTATCCGTTCTTCTGTCTCAGTTATTCTGCTATTGATTCCTTCTAGTGTAGTTTTCTTTTCAGTTATTGTATTGTTCATATCTGTTTTTTTGTTCTTTAATTCTTCTTGGTCTCTGTTAAACATTTCTTGCATCTTCTTGATCTTTGCCTCCATTCTTTTTCTGAGGTCCTGAATATTCTTCACTATCATTATTCTGTATTCTTTTTCTGGAAGGTTGCCTATCTCCACTTCATTTAGTTGTTTTTCTGGGGTTTTTTCTTGTTCCTTCATCTTGTACATAGCCCTCTGCCTTTTCTTCTTGTCTGTCTTTCTATGAATGTGGTTTTTTCCCTACAGGTTGCAGGATTGTAGTTCTTCTTGATTCTATTGTCTTCCCTCTGGTGGATGAGGGTATCTGAGAGGCTTGTGCAAGTTTCCTGATGGTAGGGACTCTTGGTGGATATAGCTGGGTGTTGCTCTGTTGGGCAGAGCTCAATAAAACTTTAATCTGCTTGCCTACTGATGTGTGGGGCTGGGTCTCCTCCCTCTTGCTTGTTCGGCCTGAGGTGACCCAATACTGGATCCTACCTGGGCTCTTTGGTGGGGCTAATGGCCGACTCTGGGAAGGCTCACACCTAGGAGTACTTCCCAGACCTTCTGCTGCCAGTGTCCTTGTCTTCATCGTGAGAAAGAGCCACGCTTTGCCTCTGCAGGAAACCCCCCAACACTAGTAGGTGGGTCTGGTTCAGTGTCTATGGGGTCACCGCTCCTTCCCCTGGGTCCCAATGTGCACACTACTTTGTGTGTGCCCTCCAAGAGTGGAGTCTCTGTTTCCCCCAGTCCTGTTGAAGTCCTGAAATCAAATCCCGCTAGCCTACAAAGTCTGATTCTCTAGGAATTCCTCCTCCCATTGTCAGACCCCCAGGTTCAGAAGCCTGACGTGGGGCTCAGAACCTTCACTCCAGTGGGTGGACTTCTGTGGTACAAGTGTTCTCCAGTTTGTGAGTCACCCCCCCAGCAGTTATGGTATTTGATTTTATTGTGATTATGCCCCACCTACCATCTCAATGTGGCTTCTCCTTTGTCTTTGTATGTGGGGTATCTTTTTTGGTGAGTTCCACTGTCTTTCTGTCAATGATTGTTCAGCAGTTAGTTGTGATTCCAGTGTTCTCACAAGAGGGAGTGAGACCACATCCTTCTACTCCGCCATCTTGAACCAATGTCTAGTTTACCTCATATTTATTTATTTATTATTATTACTTTTTTTTGTGGTACATGGGCCCCCCACTGCTGTGGCCTCTCCCACTATGGAGCACAGGCTCTGGACCCATAGGCCCAGTGGCCATGGCTCACAGGCCCAGCTGCCCTGTGGCACATGGGATCCTCCCAGACTGGGGCACGAACCCATGCCCCCTGCATGGGCAGGCAGACTCCCAACCACTGTGCCACCAGGGAAGCCCACGTCATATTTATTTTAAAATATTTTTAGCGGTATGGAAAGATGGACCTCAAAATCATAACAGTGGTTACATCTGGGAACTGGGATGAGTGTGAAAGGGGGCTATAAATCAAAGTGGAAAAAATGGTCTTTACTTAAGTTTTGCTATATTGTTTTAACTTTTTGTTTTGGAATAATTATAAATTCATAGTAAGTTGTGAAGATATTACAGAGGGGTCCCCTGTTCCCTCTCCCAGTTTTTCCCAATAGATCTGTGAATTTTTACACTAACTCTAGCATAGTATCAAACCTAGGAATTTGATATTGGTACAGTGTGTGTGTCTAGTTGTGTCGTTTTATTACATGTGAAATTCATGTAACTACCACCATTTTTTGCTTTATTTTTAAAAATTAGACCACATGTATTTATGTTACTTGAACAATTAATTTTAAAACGATGATGAAAATTACTGTGATCTCAATTCATTCATTCTTTTATTCAACAAACAGTGACTACATTTCTTCAATTGTTAGGCTCTGTCATAATTAATTTAACCAATTCTCCATTCTTAATCATTACCAATTTATTATCCTCTTTGCTTTGTTCCAGTCAGGTTTCTTGTTGCACCTCTAATAAACTCCTTCCCCTTTCAGGGACTTTCCATCTGCTGTTCTCCCTGACCTTTTCCTTGGTTCTCTCGGTATTCACAAGATTCAGATCTTCTCAGAAGTCACTTCTTGAGGATAGCCCTTCCTAACTACCCTGTCTAGTCAACTCCATTTGAGCTATGCACTCACTTAGCAAAGCCTTGTGCATTCTGTCTAATGTATCTTGTCCACTTTTCTTGTCATTATCTCCTTATTCTTTAATTTTTTCTTCAGTGCACTTAATTTCTCCATGAGTTATAATATGTATTTTTTTAATCATGTTTTTCCTTTTAGATTATATGTTCTGTAAGGACAGGGACCTTGGTCTATCTTATTCATCAAGTGTCTGGCACAGAGTAAGCACACAGAAATATTAAAGTAATTAAATAGCTTTGTTTTGAGCATGGTGTTACCTAAGACTTTATATGAAAGAGGAAGAAGCTTGTGTAAAAGTAGAGCTTCACCAAAAGCTGTAAATGAATATTACAGGAGAAAAACTCTGGGTGGCAAGGAAGAATGGGAAACAATTGAATCAAGGTCATAAAGGGAATTAGTTTTTTAAGGATGAAAGAAGAAAGGCAACAATACTGGGTTAATCTAAGGAAAGTTGGGGTCAGATGATTTGGTGAAAGTAGGGCAGAATGTGTTTAGTTAAGAGTTTGAAAAAAAGGAAGAAATGCTGGCAACAGCCCATGTATCTATTAATATATCATCAACTGTGATCCAGCTAAGACAGATAATTTAATTGGAAGTTTAGCAAATGCTTGGTTAACCAGCTCTCTTGATCTATTTCTTTTAAAATCCACTTGACTACCTTTCTAGTTCCTAGAAGTTAGGTAGTGAACCTGAATTACTGGAGTATAGACTGGGAAAGTTTTGCTGGAAGGGGTATTCAGAAGATACCTGGAACCAGAACTGCTGTAGTAGTCATGAAATTTCCTTCCCACTAGTCATGAATGCTTTCATCCCACTCGTATTGGATTAAAGGCACTTTAAGACAGGTAGTACTGTCAAGGGCAGAAATATAAAATGTATCACTGATGAGCACTCATAGTTTGATTATACGGTACAAATTCATTAGAACTATGTCAATCTAAATACCTGGTTGAGGTGGATTTGCAATGAGGCTAATGAAGCTTAAGTTACAGGACTCCTCTTTTATACCAAGTGTTTTCCAAGGACCTAGGAAGGACTCTAGGAAGAATCCTAGCAATGTATTTACATGGTAATTTGATATTATAAGATATGTTGAAATAATGTATTTTAAACATAATGGGTTAAGATCTTTGTCTCCACTTTAACTTTTCCTCTGTCATACTTTTGTTGGATGGTGTTACTGTGTTCATGAGCATTTTTGGTGCTAACTAAGGGGAATTGAGTTGGGATACATTTTGTTGGATTTAGTAGGATATTTTTTTTAGGTAGTTTGCAGTCATACTGTGTATTAATTTACTGCTATCCATTCTGACACAGTAAGGTCTTCCAAGAATACTCCACATGCTCAGTTTTATATCTTACCTAGTGAAGTGACTGAAGGTGAAGGAACAAAGGTCCTATTGTGATATAAACATGTTTTATGGCACCTGGCACCAGAAGAATGTGTATAGTGGGGAGATACAAATTTGAAATTTATGAAGTCAGAAGCTATTGTGTCAAAAATTTTTCCAGTCATTGGATGTACAGTTATAAGCATGGGATTTGGTTCTTAGTGCTACCTAAGCAAAATGGATGTTTCATCCTGTCTGGAGTATATAAATAAGAATAACATACAGAGTACACAATTAGAGATGAATTACACCTTTTCCTTTTTTGATCAGAATGAAAAGAAATAAGATTGATCAGAATTCTTGGTTTCATAGGACAAAAACACATAGAAGTACTATGAACAAATAGTATGTTTATGCATGATATTAACCTGTTTTATGAGTCACAGATCACAATATTGGGTCACCTTTTGGAATACCTGACACATCTTCTGGTAATTCCAGGTGAAACAACACCAAAATTTTATTGACATGGAGAAACAGCCAGAAAAAAAACCCAAATGTTACAGTGACAAAATGTCATGTATTAATAAGTCAAGGTAGTGTATGAGCAAGTTGATTACACACTTATGTAGCTCAATACACAATGGCAGCAATTTAAAATTGTTTCAAGATTATCCTTATGTGTGCCTTAAATTCAGAATAATTTTGTTTATACTTTAAGAATGATTGATTATACCAAAAATATCCTCATACATGCCAAAAACGTATATCTCTTTGTTGCCCCCCAAAAAAGATAAATGAAGATGTTCAAAATGTCAAAAAAACTTGAACATGAAAACTAAAAACCAATGATGGTCAAAAATTATGAAAATAAGGAAAAGAATCACTCTTGGTAAGAAAATGCAAATTTTAAAATGAGAAGAGAACTGGTAAAGAAAATTATGAGATAAGAAAATATTTGCAAATCATATATCTGACAAGGGATAATATCCAAAATATGTAAAGAATGCATACAATTCAATAGCACACAAAAAATTCAGTTAAAATGGACAGATTGGGAATTCCCTGGCGGTCCAGTGGTTAGGACTCTGCACTTGCACTGTTGAGGGCCCAGGTTCAATCCCTGGTCGGGGAACTAAAATCCCACAAGCTGTATGATGTGGCAAAAAACACAGAAGCAAAGAAGACAGAGGAACTGAAGAGGAATTTCCAAAAAAGAAATATTTTTGGAAAATTTTGGAATTTTTCCAAAGAGGACACACAAATGACCAATACATACATGAAAATGTGCTCAACATCACTAATCATCAGGGAAATGCAAATCAAAACCACTTTGAGACATCACCTCATACCTGTTAGAATGACTATCATCAAAAAGAAAAAAGACCATAGGTGTTGGCAAGGATGTGTGGAAAAGAGAACCCTCATGCACTTTTGGTGGAGATGTGAATTGGTTCAGCCACTGTGGAAAACAGTGTGGAAGTTCCCCAAAAAAGTAAAAATTGAACTACGATATGATCTAGCAGCTATACTTCTGGATAGCATGAGAAAATAAAATTACTTTCTCAAAGAGATAGTTGCACTCCCATGTTCATTGCAACATAGCTACAGTAGCCAAGATACGGAAACAGCCTATGTGTCTGTCAACAGATGAATAGATAAAGAAGATGTGATATACATGTACACACACACACACACACACACACACACACACACATACTGGAAAGCCATGAGAAAGAAGAATATCAAAGACATACTGTTGTTTGAGGCAGTATGGATGTGCCTACCAGTGGGTATCATGCTAAGTGAAATAAGCCTAACAGAGAAAGATAAATACTGTATGATCTCACTTTTATGTGGAATCTAAAAAAGCCAGACTCATAGAAGCAGAGACTAGACTGGTGATTACTAGTGGGTGGGGGAAAGAGGAGATGCTGGTCAAAGAGTACAAACTTCCAGCTGTATGATGAATAAGTTCTGAAAAAAACTGTAAAAAACACAAATACATGGAGGCTAAACAATGCACTACTAAATAACCAAGAGATCACTGAAGAAATCAAAGAAGAAATGAACAAATATATAGAAACAAATGACAATGAAAACACTTTAACCCAAAACCTATGGGAGGTAGAAAAAGCAGTTCTAAGAGGGAAGTTTATAGCAATTTAATCTCACCTCAAGAAACAAGAAAAATCTCAAATACAGTACAAATGGCAATCTAACCATACACTTAAAACAACTAGAGAAAGAAGAACAAAGAAAACCCAAAGTCACTAGAAGGAAAGAAATCACAAAGATCAGAGCAGAAATAAATGAAATAGAGATGAAGAAAACAAAAGCAAAGATCAATAAAACTAAAAACTGGTTCTTTGAGAAGATAAACAGTATTGATAAACCTTTAGCCAGACTCATCAAGAAAAAAAGGGAGAGGACGCAAATCAACAAAATTAGAAATGAAAAAGGAGAAATCACAATTGACACAGCAGAAATACAAAGGATTATAAGAGACTACTACAGAAAATGATATGCCAATAAAATGGACAATCTGGAAGAAACGGACAAATTCTTGGAAGGGTACAATTCTTCCAGACAGAACCAGGAAGAATTAGAAAATATAAACAGACCTATCACAAGTAATGAAATTGAAACTGTAATTAAATATCTTCCAACAAACAAAAGCCCAGGACCAGATGGCTTCACAGGCAAATTCTATCAAATATTTAGAGAAGAGCTAACATCAATCCTCCTCAAACTCTTCCAAAAAATTGCAGAGGGAGGAACACTCCCGAATTCATTCTACAAAGCCACCATCACTCTGATACCAAAACCAGAAAAAGATATAACAAAAAAGAAAATTATAGACCAATATCACTGATATCATATCATTGATAATGGCTTGTTCATTCACAATCATGGTCTTAAAAATATTTATAGAGAATCAAAGAATATATAATGGCAAAAAAAGTTTATTCTCAAACAGATTGTTTGGAAAAATATGGAAATATGTCAGACTCTTACCAGATATTTGGTAGTCTATTCCAACTCTAAAACTTGCTTATATTTTTGTTTATCAGCTGTTTATAAACAAGACAGACAATGTAAACATTAGATTGCTCTTCAGACTAGATGAATACTTTTATAGCCCTTAAAAGTCATGAAGACAGTGGTCAGAGAAAACTGTATTTACTTGGATTTTGAAAATCAATTGAAGATTCACTAGACTGGTATCTTGAACATGCAAGACAGAACATTCAGTTCTATTTTTTAAAAAATATTTATTTTATTTATTTAGGTTGAGCCGGGTCTTAATTGTGGCTTGCAGGCCCTTTAGTTGGCTCCATGCAAGCTTCTTAGTTGGCATGTGGACTCAGTTGTGGCATGCATGCAGGATATAGCTCCCCAACCAGGGATCGAACCCAGGCCCCCTGCATTGGGAGCATGGAGTCTTACCCATTGGACCACCAGGGAAGTCCCCATATAGTTCTATTCTGAAGTGCTAAAAGGAGTAGTTGTATCTATTATGTTTTCAAGTAAATGAGATTTACTCTTCATAAGGAAAGATGCAGAGGGGCTCAAGTAATGGAAATATGATAATGGTTGAAATTGATCAATATTTTGCAGAAGCACTTTTTAAAAAATTCCAAAGTGAAACAAAATGATTTATTTATCCCAAAGGGTTTGTAAGGAATTAAACAAAATAATTGGAAAGCATGGATAAAATGAACCAATAAATCTAACAGATAAAGCAGACACTAAACAGTATTATTCTAGTTTCTATGTTGGATGTGACAAACACTAATTAGTTGATAATTACTGTGCACTACTATTATAATGTGAAACCCTCTGAGCAATTTTGAACTTTCTTGCCAACTGAAAATTATCTATCAGTGATTTTTTTCACCAAATAAATCTCTTTGGGATGACTGTAAAATGTCCTTTAGCAACATTTGTGGTCTGTCATATGACTGAAAGGTGATGATAAAGGGCTGCATGCCCTCTTTATGAACATTAACAAGTAGGCAGCGTATGTATAACGTGCTCTTATTTCCTCATTCTCATCAAAGAAAAAAGCTGCATTTACGGTCCCTGAGGCTACTGCCAATTTTGAATATTTTATAATAGTAATAGGTTTTCTTTTTTCATTTGAAGTATTGTTTATACATGACAACTCCTTTTAATATAACTGTAATGAGATGATCTGCCTATTGTAAAATAACGCAAGTCCTGGAACATTGCTACAACAACATTTTAAAGAATCTAAAATATATTTTCAAATACATGGGAAGGAAGCCTATGCATAAATAAAATGCAAACAATTTAATCAAAAATTTACCAAAGCTCAGTAGTTCATTTTAAATTACAACTTACACAGACATTTTTAAAACATTTTAGGAAAAAAATGAGAAATTATAGGCTTCTGATTTGGGTGTGTATGAAAGATATCTTCTTCTGTGTATTTACATTTATTCAGTAAAGAATTTCAAGGAAATCAAGTAAAAATAAGTCAAAGCTAAAAAAATTATAAAATCAAGGGATGTCATTGTTAGAAATTATTTTGAGATCAAGAATAAATTGTAAAAACTTCTCATGATATCAAAGGTAGCAATCTGATAACAGGAGAGAGAAGTTTTGAAAAACCGTAATGATAGGCTCTTTTATTATTTTTTTATGCATTTAACCATAGGCAATGAATCACATACATTAGAAAAAAACATTAGAAAATGTGAATATCTTTCTATTTTGATTGCATTATTCACTACATAAGAAAATTTTAAATGCTAAGAAATAGTGTACTTCATATATTAAAATGTTTATGATTTTTTCTCAAATGTGACTACAATCTAAAAATTCTTAAAAGTATCAGTTATAAGTTGTAAAACTAAACTATTTTAAATTATTAATAATAAAAAACAAAATTCATTCAACCATGGTGTTCTCTCTAAAGCAAATTATAACAAAATTATTGACTTACAAAGAGATAATCTTAAAAGTGTCCAACATGTTAGGATAAAAAATATTATTGGTAGATAATTAATTCAATCAATAGATTATTTTCTGTTTTCTTGTGTGTGATACTTATGTTACTTGCCAATTTTTAAAAATTGTGATTTGCAATAATTTCTTTAGATAAATATTCCTATCCATGCCTAATCTTGTGTTCAAAATTTTATATTTATCTTAAAAAGATCAATCTCTAAACTTTATAAGCTTCAGGCACTATAAAACCATCAACTGGTTGTAATTTCAGTGCTAACAAGTAAAAAATGAAAATTGCTGCTCACAACTTCTGCTTGCTTTAATCATGAAGTAACACTCTACAGACAAAACATGCAAACTAACTGTTGGCTATGGAACAGAAGTCAGTGCAGGATATAATCCCTGAGAGAACAAAGATATACATGATTCTCGCCCTAGAAGCACTTTCTGGACAATGGCACAAGGAAGTGGAGCCCAGTGTATGGCAGTCTCACTCAGGAGGGGATGATTAAAGTTTGAGGCTGCAGAGGGGGGCTGTAATTTTCAGGACAGGGATCAGAGAGAAGGCCAACTGTTCAAGCTATGCATTCATAGGGTGAGAACAGCAGAGAATTGGGAAACTGCAAACCAAGTGGAAATTCCATTGGTCATAAATTTAGGGGAGATGTAGGAATTCCAAAATAATTGGAGTGGGGAGACCACTAAACTCTCAGAGCATTCAGTTGAGATAGCAGAAAAGCCATGCCTGAGGAGAAAAGTACTCTAGCCTTAGAATATGGGCTTCTTTTTAGATTCACACTTTAAAAATCTTTTTAAAAAGCCTCAAAAGGACAAGTTAACCTGCTATTAAATTAGCTTCCTGCCAAAATAAGATGCAACACTATTCACAGTCATCATGTAGTATCCATAATGTTCAACATCCAATCAAAAATGAAGCAGAAAAACATGAGCTTTTAACAGGAAAACAGTCAATAATACAGATTCAAAGAATACAGAAATTACTAAATTAGCAGATTAAATCTTTAAAACAGTAATTATAAATATGTTTAAGGATTTGTGAAAAAGATAAAACTTAAGGAAAAAGAAAGATGGAGAATATTAATAGAGAAATAGAAACTATAGGAAAGATCCAAATGAAATTCTAGAAATGAGAATTAAGATATCTGAAAATAATCAGTGCCTAGGATTTAAAAACTGGTGGTGCAGAAGAAAAGATTATAAACTTGTGGACAAGTAAGAAGAGACCATGCAAACTAAATCACAGAGATAAAAGGCTGAAAAACAACAAACTGTCAGAGACCTGTGGAAAAATATCAATCAATCAAATACATATGTAATTAGAGACCCAGAAGGAGAGGCGATAGATACTGTGTTAAGAAAATTCATTGAAAATGTGACAGAAATTTTTCAAATTTGATGAAAAATAACCCCCTAGATCCAAGAAGCTCAGTGAACCTATAGGAGAATAAAAACAACAAAAATAATTAATAGGCATATCACACACAAACACCTGAAAAACAAAGAGAAGGAAAAAATCTTACAAGTAGCAGAGGAAAAATAAACACATAACATTGACAGGAACACAGGTAAGAATAGAAGCTGATTTCTTGTTAAGAATACTGTAATCCAGATGGCAATGGAAGTGCATCATTAAAGTGAAGAAAGGAAAAAAAAAAGGAAACTGCCAACCTAGAATTCTATATTCAGCTAAACTATTCTTCAGAAATTACGGTGAAATAATGACATTTTAGGAAAACAAAAACTGAAGAATGTGTCTGCAGCAGACTAACCATGTAAGAAGTAGTAAAGGAGGTTCTTCAAGCCAAAGAAAGATGACACTATATGAATATTGAGGTCTACGCAAGGGAAAATACAGCATCAGAAATTATAAATGTGTAGTAAAATAAGGTATTTTTCTTGTTTTTAAAAACTTTTACAAAATGTTTTAAAGTAAATTAATAATAGTGTATTGTGAAGTCCATAACATATGCAGACATAAAATGAATGCTTAAATTAGCACAAAATATAAGAGTGGTAAATAGAATTGTGCCATTGTAAGGTTATTAAACTTTATGTAAAGTGGTATATGTTTATTCATGATAGACATCCTTGACATCTTTGAGACTCACAAGGCTCCAAAGGCCTAGCTTTAAGGTCCCCTACTCTCGCACCCAGTAGAAAAGTCTCCCCGCCTGGCTGGTTTCCCTATCAGCTGGACCACTTACACCCTACCAAGTCTTAACCTAATAAGTTTCTGCCAGCCCACAGAATTATTCAACCAAGCCAATCACATTCTCCTGCAGGAGCCAAGTGTCATCCACACTCTTGTCACCGCAAAGCCATGGCCTGTGCTGGTTCACTCTGCTCCTGAGTGCAATCCCTTGCAGCCCTGCATGGCTTGCAGTGTTCACCTCTCCTGAGGCTATGGGTATATGTAACTAAAAATTTCTTGCCAGTCTTATATGTCCAGTATTTAGGTTTAATATGTTTTGCCATCTTGTACTATTTAGGGCAGGGGATCCCTCATATGCTATGGTAAAAAATATTTGAATATTTAATTGATGCAAAGAAGACAGGGAAAGAAGATAAAAAAGAATATATTGGACAGATTAAAAGAAAACAGCAAGATAGTAGAACTAAATGCACTCAAATCAATTACAGTAAAGATAAATTGAGTAAATCTTTGGTTTAAAGATATACAATGTTGGGTTTGATTAAAAGCAAGAAAGAATGACATACTTCTTACAAGAGATATATTTTAATAAAATGTCACTAATAGGTTAAGAGTTAAAATGAATTTAAAAAGGTAGACAAACATTAATCATAAGAAAACTAGAGTGGCCATGTAAATAATATCAAAATATACTTCAATATAAATTATATTATCAGAGATAAAGAGGGCTATTATATACATTACAATGAATGAATAAATGCATCAAGAGACTTAACAATCTTAAAGATGTATGTGTTTAATAATATGCCTTTAAAATAATGAAGCAGTAAATGACAGAATTTAAATGAGTAAAAGACAAACCCAGAGCCATTTATGGAGATTTTAATGTCCTTCTGTTAGTATTTGAAAGAAAAAAATATAGCCAAAAAAAGAAAATAAAAATAGTAAGTGTATAGAAGATCTGAAATAAAACAATCCACTTTAGAACTGCAGAATTCACTTTTTTTCAAGTGTACATGGAACATTCACCTTGATGGACCCTATGCTGGGTCATAAACTGTCTTAAATTTCAGAAGACTGTAATATTAAAGAGTATGTTCTATGACCACAATTGAATTAAATTAAAAATCAATAACAAAAAGCTATGGGAAGTCTCAAATGTTTGGAAATAAAAAAAATATATACTTCTAAATAACCAATGGATCAAACATGATATCTATCACAAGTGAAAGTGAAAATATTTTGGACTAAATGATAATGGAAACCTGTCAAAATTTGTTGAGATATAGATTAAAAAGAGCTTATGAGGAAATTTATATCTCTAAATGTTGTATTATAAACCAACAAAGTTTTTTAAGTCAATGGTCTAAGTTTCTACCTTAAGTTAGAGAAAGAAGAACAAATTAAAAAGTAATTTAGTAAAATGAAGAAAATAATAAAAAGTAGAGATCAATGAACTAGAAAACAATAGAGAAAATCAATGAAATCTGAATTTTTTGAAAACATCAATAAAATTGTCACTCCTGACTAAAATGATCAAGAAAAAAGAATACCCCAAAGATAAACATCAGAAATTAAAAAGGCAGCAAAACTGTGACCCAAAATTTATAAAATACTTAATATAGATTATTATGAAAAGTTTATGGCAATAAATGTGACAATTCAGATGAAATGAACAAGTACAAAATTGATACAGAATAAATAAAAATTAGAATAGCTTCATATTTGTAAAAGTAATCATATACATGATTAAAAACTTCCCAAAAAGAAACCTTCAGGCCCAGATGGATTCCCTGGTGAATTCTATTAAACATGTAAGAAAGAAAAGAAAAAAAAAACCTTAAACCCTCCATCACATCATATACAAAAATTAATTCAAAATAAATCATACAACTAAGCATAAAAGCTCTAATTACAAAGCTTGTAAGGAAAAAATGGGAAAAATGCCTTCCTGACCTTGAGGTAGGCAAATATTTTTTAGGAATCAAAATCACAAACAATAAAAAAAATTATAAATTACATTTCATCAAACCTCAACAAAAGTATCACTAAAACTAAATAAGCAATTGACTGAAATAAGATATTTGTAATGCCTATAAATGACAAAGGATTTGTTTTCAGAAAAATATAAACCACTCCTACAAACAACCTCATATAAAAAAAGACCAAAGACTTAAAAAGACATTTCAGGAAGGAAGCTGTACGTGGAGCAAATAAGCATAAGTGCTCACCAATAATAGTGATTTAGGAAATGCAAACTAAAGCCACATGACATACTATATTGGTGGTTAAAATAAAAAAGATTGACACCATTCAGTACTGATAAGAATGAAAAAGAACCAGGAATCATACACTGCTGGTGGAAGTGTAAAATGGTACAGCCATTTTGATAAAAAGTTTGGCATTTTCTTATAAAGTTAAACATATACTTCTGCTATTACCCAGAAATTCCATACTAGTTATTTACCCAAGAAAACTCCAAACATATATTCACCAAAGGACATAACAGTAATGTTTATAGCAGTCTTATTGAAAGTAGACCAAACCTGGATGCAACCTAAATGCTTTTCAATCAGAAAAATATATAAACTAAATGTGGTATATTTATACAATGAAATAGTACTTAAACACACAGTGACATCAATACAACTTAAAAACAATAAGCAAGGTACCAAAAAAGTATAAATTGTATGATTCCATTTATATGAAATTTTGTAACAGGTAAGTCTGGTGTAAATTAGAATAGTAGTAGTTCATACAGGTGGAGTGGAGGTTGACTGGGGAGGGAATTTCTTGGGTTGATGGAAATACTTTTTTTTTCTTGGTATCTATGTGGGGTACATGGATGTGTGCTTGTAAATTGCATCAAGATGTTACACTTAAGATCTGTGCATTTCACTGTTGTAAATTACACCTCATTAAAAAGTGTTGCTCATTTTATAGGTCAGTAATTTTCTGATTTTCAAAAAATTTTAATCAATAATTCTGAAATTAAAATCTTGACAGTCTCTGAAGATAAAATGGTTTTAGTGCAGTTAAATTTCCTTGGCATTGTCTTAAGTGCTTCATAGGAAAAGTTTATGATCTTGAGAGTATATGCGGTTTTTGCTCTATAGTGTTGTCTGATTTGTTGAAACATTCACAACACGTTTATTTAGTTGTCCATTAGGAAAATGCAATGTTCCACTTTGAGGAATGATTTTATACTGCTCTGGACCCAGCAATTATCGCAATTCTAAACAAACATGCTCTGTTGGCTTAATCCCCAATTCTAATACACTAGAAATGACTATATGGTGTGTAAACTTAATATTCATTCCATCGCTTTGTGGCACTTGAGCTTCATGCATTTGGAGACGCCTTTCTGATGTCAAATGTATTTTTAGTTTTCCCAAGCAGCCGTTGCTTGGAAGACTGGCAAAAGGAAGCTATTCTGACAATTTGGCTGAACTCATGGAAATTTCAGCCTTGTCCAGATGGTGAGTCTCAGCTGTTGTGTGAAACAGGTAAAGGCACCATTTTAAATGCTGTTGGCAGTTTTCCTGAGCCTTGACAACAGGTGTTCCAGATTTCCTTTTTCTAAAATGTCCTCCAAAATTACAAATTATAAGGAATTATGTTTGTTTTGAAAACAAAGGAACCTTTTCCCACCAGAGTGATAAGCAATTGTGATTACTTTAATCGTATTGTCAGAACTCTACCTCTAAATTCTATATGATTGAGGTAAGGTGCAATTTGATTTATTTTTTCACTAACATATAGCTATGCAAGGAATATGGAAAGTACAATTCATTATTATGATAGAACTGTCAAAAATGATAGACCCTTGGCATGAAATGCAATGGCAAGAGAGGGACATTTATGGACTGTATCCACAAAGTACTTTGGTCAGGCTCAGAGGGACTTTTGTGTATGTGTGTTGACATCACAGCCAAGCACTGAGCTATGTCAATTTTGCACAATTGATTTGTATTTGTCATTTTAATCACCAAAATTACCAGCCCTATTCCAGTTATCTCGGTCACTAAAGTGATGGAATTAGATTGACTACTCTTGATCTGATTGCTCACTAGGAAATTGATCTTCAAAGAGACAATCCAGGCTACTGTGACAACAAACCATGATAATGGGATGCTAAACAGCTGTGAATTGGGAGTTGTTCCCAAGATGCTAGAGTTTTTGCTCAGGAAAGAGCCATGGGACTTTTGAAATGTCTCATGGAAACTAACAAACTAAGAATTTGCCACTTTTATGGAATCATTGTTTAATACAACAAACTAGCTAAATACTTCAGTAAAAATGTGAACAATCCACTCTCAGACCTTTTACTTTTCTTCTTTATTAGACTCACTATTTTGTGGAGTTCAAATAAAATTTCAAGAAAATATTTCTTAGGCTACTAGCTGATTTTTACTTTCAAACTCAAGGAAGCCAGGGGAAAAAAAGACAGTAAAGTATAATCCAACAGATGGAGTGACTTAAAAGGAAGCTCTTGGGAGAAGTATTTTCCAGGTTTGGAGGATGTTGTTACTAATAATAAATCTTTATTTCTTGTTGATTTCTCTCAAATTGCCTTTTTTCCCATATTCTCATATACCTCTTCACTGCTGGCTTGCTGTGTACATCCTCTAAATTACCTTGATATATGTGCTGTTTCTCTTTCTGAAACAGTCCATCTGCCATAATTGTCAAAATTTCATCTGCTAGCACAGTTGTTATTTGTCTCGCACCCTCTTCACCTTGGCTGTTCTTGTATGTGGATACGGATGCTTTCTTTACTGCTGTGCTTCTATCTTTAGGGACAAATAGGCAGTATCCCTCTGGTGTTGAATCATGTGCATCTCATGCCACCTGTTCACTACTTCAACAGATAATTATTGAGCCTTCCTACAGTCTATGAGTTAGAGTCATATATAAAACTCTCTTAATTAAGTGGCAATTATTAATTTTTCTTCTAACCAGGAAGCAGAAGACCTTTTCTTGGAGAACTTAGTTCCAGCTCAGACCAAGGCTTCATTTCAGACTGCAGCTCACAGCCAGCTGTAGTTCATTTTAGTTATCCATGCTGGAAGACTACATGCTTCTTTTGGAGTTAAAAGCGTCTGACAGATGCCATTCCTTGTCTCTACCTGAGTACTGAAGCAGATATATATATATATATATAGTGACATAAGGCAAATATATACCAAAATAGAACTTTTTTTTTAAACAGATGAAGTAGATATTGTGATATGTCTTATATCTGCAGCTCAGTGGGATATAGCCAGAGTTACCTACTCAGTGCAAGCATAGAGGCAATCTCTATAAAATGTGTAGGGAGGAGGATCCAGCAGAGTAGTTCTTCTTGTGAGGAGCAGAAGGGGCGGGAATACACATGCCCAGTGTATCAGATTGAGTTGCTCCTTGTCCCTTGGTGACTGTTTGGGTGAAGGGACTGGGAATGAGGACGGGCAGGTTAGAGGAACTTCCACTGAAGTAAACTTGAAGAGTAGGGAAGAAACACTTCTTCCTCCAACAGAAATTGGACAACCACTTTCCCTCTCAACCTCAGTAGGGGAGGGGGAGCTTCCACTGAACTTATGTACATTTTCCTTCCTAGACACTAGTCTTTTCTTCTTCAGCTTCCATTTAGAGTTAGACATTAATCTCATAAATCCACTTTTCAGAAGTAGTATATAAGCCAAGACATAATCATCAAAGGAGCCAGGATTGTGAGCCAGGATTAGAGCTATCTGGGCAGATGAAGGAGAAAGTGCAAGGGGTCCATAAAGGGAGATCAGTGTGGTTAAAGTTAAGAGAGCAGAATTGGGCAGGTGCCATCTCATCAGTCTTATAAATTGAAGTAAGAATTGGGTTTTGTTCTACTTAGAATATGAAGCCATAGGAAGCTCATAAACAAATGCCAAATCTAAGGATAAATTTGCTATGTTGCAGATGGATTCAAGAGAGGACAGTGGGCATAGAGGCTATTGTAGGAGTCTTGGTGAGCAGTGGATAGCTTGGACTAGGGTTGTATCAGTACAGAAGTGATGGATTAGGGATAGATTTTAAAAATAGAACAGATTAGAAAATGGATTAGATACAGGATATGGGAGAAAAAAGAGAATTCAAAAATATACCCCAGGTTTTTGGTTAAAAAAAACCGAGTAGATGGTGGAGTTATTTTCTGAGATGAGAAAGACTTATGGGAGGAAAGGTGTTTTAGTGTTGTTGTTTCCTTCCTTCCTTCCTTTTTCTTCCTTCCTTTCTTTCTTTCTTTCCTTCCTTCCTTCTTTCTTTCTTTCTTTGCTTCTTTCCTTCTTCCTCTTTCTTTCCTTCTTTCTTTCTTTGTGTCTTTCTGTCTTTATTTCTTTCCTCTCTCCCTCCCTCCCTCCCTCCTTTCCTTCCTTCCCTCCTTCCTGTTTTTCTTTCTGTCTTTCTTCCCTCCCTTCCTTCCTTCCTTTCTTCTTTCTCTTTTTCAGAGAACCTAGAACAAACTCTCACTCTCTTTCAGGTTCACTTCAAAATATTCAAATGGAGATTGGATTGGCATTTTGATGTATAAATCTGGAACTCAGGGAAGAGTTAGGGCAGGAGACATCAACTGGAGAGTCATCAGTATGCTGATGATATTTAAAGCCAAGTGATTGAACTAGATTTCAAAGGCAGAGGGTTTAGATATCCAGGAAAAGGGAACACAGGTCAGAAGCCTGGGTATTTCAGTATCTAGCCACTTGCCCTAGAGTTGGTCTAACATATTTGAAATCCTTTGTCCCGCTCTATTTTATTAGTTTAATATCTGCATCTTTTATGGTATTTGTTCAATTATCATGCAAAAAGAAACTCTTAATGGTAGAAAAGGGAAGCTTCTATTGACACATTTGAATCAAGGTATGTTAGCAACCTCATTCCTCACAGTTGTTGAATTGCATTTAACTGTGTAGGTAATGTCCAAATCCTCAGGTACTTTTATACATTTATTATATTAGAAAGTATTCTGTTCAAAAATTGAAAAAAATTCATGCAAAGTAAATAATTGTTAATACCATCTGGGGGATGATTTTTCCAACCAGTTCCCTGGAGAGCTTATCAATCATTCTTCCTGTTTATTGAATCAGGCAAATAATATAATCATAACCATATCCTAAGGGGATTTCTGCAACTTCAATCTACTATAATATCCTGGATAGGGAAATGAATATTCACCAGCTTTAGTAAGGATTAGCTATACCTCCTTCTGTTTTGGGTAAAACTTAAGCTTGAATTTAAATGATAGTTTACCAGTTTGCGTTCTCAAAAGATTCTAAAATGAAAAAACAGCAACAACAAAACTCTTATAATACAAGTTAGTTTGAAAGAAAATCTGCCTTTCAAAAAAGGGATGTAGTTAGGTAGCTTTCTTTCTGTCTATATTGTTTTCCTTAAAAGTTCATTTAAATTGTCATACTGATCAGAAATGTGATTTTCAGTTTAAGAAGGGACCTTTGGTTATTGTGGAAATAGTAGGAAACATTATTCCTGGATGCTGTTCTGTAAGGGCACATGTCACTGGCTTGGATGTCTAGGTTTCTGGTTGTGGGCATGAAATCAGAACTAACAAAATCTATGTCTTATGGCACATTATTCAACTTCTTTAAAATTCCATATCTCCATCTGTGAAATGTAGATGGTCACTTTTAAAATGCCTTTGTTTGTGGCATTAACATTTTAACAACTTTCAACTTGTGAGGAATACTATTCCTAAATCTAATACAATAAGCGAACTGATCTAGTATATTCCTGGCTACTAGTGCCGGGTATGTGCCTGATAATCAGATGCCTTCCACATAATATTTCAATGAATAACTCTAAGAACCCTGTGCTTTAAGTATTATTATTCTCATTTTAAATTCGAGAAAACTGAAGCTCAAAGGATTTAAGTATCTTACCCAATACTGTACAGTAAATATTGGGTTGGCCAAAAAATTCATTTGGTTAATGAATACATTATTCAATAAACTTCTTGGTGAAAATGAAACTTTTATTTTTACTTAAAATTAAATGAACTTTTTGTCCAACCCCACAATTTCTAGGTTTACATAACTCCAGCTCTATATACTGTCTCTTACCAGATTTCTACTTGAGTCCCAAAGAACAAAGATTATTTTTGGTGGTGGTTGTTTTTCAAGACCTATTTAAGGTTTTATTTTATTTTACTTTATATTTTATTTTGTTAAGAGCACTGACTGGGAGATCTACCCTCTTAACAAATTTTTAAGTGCACGGTATACAGTATGGTTAACTATAGACACAATGCTGTACAACAGATCTCTAGAATTTATTCATTTTGTACAACTAAATCTTTTTTTAGACTTTAAGACCTATAGAGCTATATTTTCAGACACTTGGTAATATATTTAAAATTAAAAACTAATTTCTTCTCTCAAATGTCTCATTGGCTTCAGTTTTTCATTAAATGAAATAAAAATGTGGTCCAAAAATATACAAATATGGTGCTTTAAGTAGTTAATGTTAGTCTATTACACTCCATTTCTCCAATTTCAGGAAAGCAGAACTGTATGTGCATGAAACTAAGTTTTCATGAGATAAGACAAATAAGGTTTCCAAGGAGATTTTGATAAATTCCTATTTCTCAAGTCGAACTCTGAAGACAATCAACATGACCATTTTCCAGCAAAATTCTATCAGATCAATCCAGTTAGAATTAGTGGTGGAAGCAGGCTGCAATCTGAATTTTAAACAGGCTACATCCTCCTCATCTAATTCCTGTCTCTAGAGAATTGCATGAATATTAAATTTTGAGCCACTGGCCTAAATCTGATGCGGAAAACTCAGGTAGGAAAAAAAAGTTCAAAGTCAGTGAATTAGGAGAAGATTTCAAATAAAAGATGCTTTTGCAGAATCCTTTGAATTTCCCATGAAGTATAGTATACACAGTTTTGAATGTACTAACCTGTAATGTTAATAGGTATGGAAAACTATATCACAATATACAGTGTTTGGTTCTAAAGTGTTTCTTGTTTCAAACAACTCAGTGCACTATCCTTTCTATTGTGTTCGTCTCCATCTTAGATTTTCTTTCCTTCTGATTCTCGCCTGAATAATTTCTTCATTTTTTTTCCCTCTAGGATATTTAAGAAAACCTCACCACCCACTTCCAGGTGACTTGAAAGATGTGATTCACTTTTCTTTGAATAGTGGGAGAAAAATGTTAAAGTCTTCTATTCTTGTGTCCTTGAGTTTATAACAATCTGCACAGATTCTGTTTTCAAAATATAACTTATTTTAGATTAGTTTTAGATATACAGAAAAGTTGGGAATATACTAAAGAGTTCCCATATGCCCAACACCCAGTTTACTTTATTATTAACACCTAACATTAACATGGTACATTTTTCACAATTATTAAAGCAATATTGATACACCATTTTGACTAAAGTATGTACTTTATTCATTTATGGAGCCCACACTTAAGGACAGGAGAATTATACTCCACTTTCTTGAGTCAGAGTATTCTCATAAATTATTTAGAATTCTGCATGGGAGGTTTTTCTCTTCTCTCTCATTTATATATTTATTCAGACATTTATATTAAGTGGCCTCGTTGATATTTTTATACTTTGAGTTATAATCAAATATCATTTTGTATATTTTGCTGCTCAAATGTTCCAGCTTTGGCCATTGGGAACTCTTTCAGGTTTTTCCTTGTCCCTTTGTCATCTTTAACATACCCCCATCATTGTGGGTGTGGTGTGGTGTGGTATGGTGTGTGTGTGTGTGTTTCTTTGAGCACTTCCTTACTTTCTGGCACTACAAGATGCTCCAGGCTTATTTTGTATAATTTCTACTCTAGTCCTGAATTACCAATTTTATTAAGGAGTTCTGATTTATTAGTGATCATAGCCTCCTTTCATTTGATTGTATCTGTTCCCTGTTGGCATTAGATTCTCAGTGATTGTAATGACAAACTGAAGAATAATACAACTCATGTGGCTCCCGTGCCAAGTAAATGTATTTTTGTGTTTTGAAATTTAAATGCGTGTATATTTTGACCTTGTTTTATCTCAGAGGCAACCATAAAGATAGTATTAGGTAATAGATTTAGCAAATTAAATAATAGGTCCTAACTTCTTATTAGTTACAACAAAATTCTGGTCATTTTAAAGAAAATTTATTGGAAAGAATAAATCATAGGTAGGTTATATATAACCACAGAGATTTTCAAAGTTCATATGAAAAAGAGTATTTACAGATGCTCTGTGCTGATTATGATGATTTATATCAACTTAAGTATAAGTATTTAAGTATATATGCATACCTTTAAATAGTACCAATTTAAGCTCTATTTATTTGTCCATTATAACAAAAAAGGAAGTAAATTTAATCTTTAATAGTTTATCTTCTATTTCACATTTTGTTAGCATTTTTGGTTAATATACCTGAATAGTATTAATAGAAAAGTAAGAGTATATCTTGTACTGCATTTGTGTGGTCAGCCTACAGTATTTGGGGATACTTAGTAATATACAACATTTGTATTGTGTTTTATAAATTACGTTTCACAGTCCTTATTCATTTGAGCCTCAATTTTAAAAATAATGTGAAATTAAAGAAAAAAATTTAAAAATTCTGTTTGAGATTTTCTAAACTTGGAAATTGGTATAGAAAAGATAAGGAAGATTTTGGCTCAGAAAGAGGGATTTTTCCATTGCAGAATATGTCTATTTTTCTTCTGTAGGAACAGAAAAGCAAAATCCATACTAAAAACATTAGAACTAGGCAATAAGTCTATTTTGGTTTAAAATGTGTCATGAATCAAAGAAAATTTTGTATTAGCCAGAACAACCTCGCTAAAGAAATGTTCTGATTATATAAGATAGAACAATTATGTCAATAGTAATTATATACCTACTTCTCCCACTGATCTTTTTTCACTGAGAAGTAATTGACATATAATATTCATGTTTCTAAAATGTAAAATTGAGTGCTTTTCAGTATGTTCACAAGGTTGTCTAATCACCTTCACTATCTAATTCCAGAACCTTTCATAACCCCCAAAGAAACCCTTACCCATTAGCTGTTGCTACATACTTTACCCTCCCCATACCCCTGGCAACCACTAACCTACCCTCTGTCTCCATACATTTACCTATTCTGGGCATTTAATATAAACCAAATCATACAATATGTGGCCTTTTGCATCTGTTTCTTTCACTCAACATAATGTTTTTAAAGTTCATCTATCCTTTTTATGACTGAATAGTATTTCATTGTGTGGATATGCCACTCTTGTCTGTTCATCAGTTGATGGACATTTGTTCTTTCTCACTTTTTGGCTGTTATGAATAATGTTGATAAGAATATTCATGAACAAATTTTCTGTGAATGTTTGCTTTCAATTCACTTGAACATATAACTAGGAGTAGAATTGCTGGTTAGTGTGATAACTCTATGTATAATTCCTTGAGGAACTATCAAACTGCTTTTTAAAGCATCTACATAGTGTTACAATTTGATCAGCAATATTTGAGGATTTCAGTTTCTCCACATCCTCATCAACACTTAAACTTTTGTATTTATTTCCCATATATATTTTTTTCCATGTAATCATACTAGTGAATGTAAGGTGGTATCACCTTGTGGTTTTGAGTTGCATTCTCTAACAGCTAATGATGTTGAGCATCTTTTCATGTGCTTATTAACTATTTGTATGTATTCTTTGGAGAAATGTTTATTGAACACTTTTCACTTTTTATTTGTGTTATTTTGTCTTTTTATTGTTGAGTTGCAATAGTTCTTTGTATATTCTGGTTATTAGACCCCTCTAAAATATATGATTTGCAAATACTTTCCCATTCTATAGATTGTCTTTTTCATTTCTTTTCTTCTTATTTTTGAGGTAACATTACTTTATAGCATTGTATGAGTTTCATGTGTACAGCATTATATTTCAACTTCAGTACACTATAGTGTGCTCACCACCAAAAGATTGGTTTCCACCCATCACCATAAGTTTGACCTCCTTTACCCGTTTCACCATCCCTCCAGCCTTCTGGTGACTACTACTCTGTTCTCTGTGTCTATGTGTTTGTTTGGTTTAATTTGTTTATTTTGTTTGTTTTTTATAATCCATATATGAGTGAAGTTATATGGTATTTGTCTTCCTTTGTCTGACTCATTTCACTTAGCATAATACCCTCAAGGTCCATCCATGTTGTCACAATGGCAAGGTTTCATCTATTGTTATGGCTGACTAGTATTCCAATTATAAATATACACTACATATTTATTCATTCATCCTTCAATGGACACTTTAGTTGTTTCCACATCTTGGCTATTGTAAATGATGCTGCAATGAACTTAGAAGTACATATATCTTTTCCAATTAGTGTTTTTGTAATCTTCAGATAAATACACAGGAGCAGAATAGCTGGAACATATGGCAGTTCTATTCTTATTTTTTTGAGGAATCTTCATACTTTTTTCTATAGTGGCTGTACCATTTTACATTTCTAACAACAGTGTATGAGGGTTTCCTTTTCTCCACCTCTTCACCAACTCCTGTTATTTCATGCCTTTTTGATAATAGCTGTTCTAACAGGTGTGAAGTTAGAATGTGGTTTTAATTTTCATTTCCTTGTTGATTAGTGATGTTGAGCATCTTTTCATGTGCCTGTTTGCCATTTGTATATCTTCTTTGGATAAATGTTTATTCAGCTCCTCTGCTCATTTTTTAATCAGGTTGTTTGTTTTTGCTGTTGAGTTTTATGAGTTCTTTATATATTTTGAATATTAACTCCTTATCAGATACATGATTTGCAAATTATCTTTTCCCATTTGGTAGGTTGTCTTTTCATTCTGTTGATGGTTTACTGTGCAGAGCTTTTTAGTTTGATGTAGTTCCATTTGTTTATTTTTGCTTCTGTTTCCTTGTCTGAGGAGACATATACAGAAAGATATTGCTAAGACCAATATCAAAGAGTATGCTATGTTTTCTATTTGAAGTTTTAATGGTTTCAGGTCTTGCATTTAAGTCTTTAATCCATTTTGAGTTGATTTTTGTGTATGGGTGTAAGATAGTGGTCTAGTTTCATTCTTTTGCACGTGGCTGTCCAGTTTTTCCAATACTGTTTATTGAAGAGAGCAATTTTAGGATTCTGGCTTCTATTTTTGTGAAAAACGTCATTGGGATTTTGATAGGAATTGCATTGAATCTTTAGATTGCTTTAGATAATATGGCTATTTTAACAATGTTAAGTCTTCCAGTACATGTACATGGAGAATCTTATCATTTCCTTGTGTCATCAATTTATTTCAACAATGTCTTACAGTTTTCAGTGTACAGGTCTTTTACTTCTTTGGTGAATTTCATTCCTAAGTATTTTATTATTCTTGTTGTGATTATAAATGGGATTGTTTTCATAAATTCTTTTTCTTCTAGTTTGTTGTTAGTGTATAGAAATGCAACAATTTTTGTACATTGATTTCATACCCTGTAATTTTACTGAATTTGTCTATTATTTTTAATAGTTGTTTTATAGAGTCTTTAGGGTTTTCTATATATACAATCATGTCATCTGAAAATAGTGACAGTTTTACTTTTTCTTTTCCAATTTGGATGCCATTTATTGCCTTTTCTTGCCTAATAGCTTTGGCTAAAACTTGCAATACCATGTTGAATAAAATTGGTGAGAGTGGGCATCAGTGTCTTGTCCTGATATAAGAGGAAAAGCTTTCAGCTTTTCACTATTGAGTGTGATGTTAGATGTAGATTTGTCGTACATAATCTTTATTATGTTGAGGTATGTTCCTTCTATACCCATTTTGTTGATAATTTTTATCATAACTAGGTGTCAGATCTTTTCATTGATTGATTTGTGGATGTTGAACCATCCTTGAATTCCTGGAATAAATCCCAATTGGTCATGGTGTATGATCCTTTTAATGAATTGTTGTATTTGGTTTGCTAGTATTTTGTTGAGAAATTTAGCATCTATATTCATCAGAGATATTGGCTTGTAATTAATCATTTTGGGGCTGTCCTTGTCTGGTTTTGTTATCAGGGTAATGTCGGCCTTGTAAAATGAGTTAGGAAGTAGTCCCTCCTCTTCAGTTTTTGGAAGAGTTTGAGAAGAATAGGTATTAAATCTATTTTAAATGTTTGGTAGTATTTACCTGTAGAGCTATCTGGTTCTGAACTTTTTTGGGTGGTCTTTTTAATTACTGTTTTATCTCCTTATTAGTGATCAGTCTATTCAGATTTTTTATTTATTCATGATTCAGTCTTGGAAGGTTGGGTGATTCTAAGAATTTGCCCATTTCTTCTAGGTTTTACAATTTGTTGGTATATAGCTGTTTATAATATTCTCTTATAATCCATTGTATTTCAGCGGTATTTGTTATTTCTCCTGCTTTTTTGTTTTTTTGTTTGTTTGTTTGTTTGTTTTGCTGATTCCATTTATCAGAACCTTCCCTCTTTTATTCTTAGTGAGTTTAGCTAAAGGTTTGTCAGTTTGGTTTATCTTTTCAAAGAACCAACTCTTAGTTTTATTGATCTTTTCTATTGTGTTTTTAGTCTCTATTCTATTTATATTTGCTCTGATCTCTATTATTTCCTTCCTTCTGCTCACTTTGGGATTCATTTATCCTTTTTCTAATTCCTTTAGATTTAAGTTTAGATTGTTTATCTGAGTTTTTTTTTTAATTTCTTGAAGTAGGCCTGTATTGCTATAAACTTTCCCCTTTGTACTGCTTTTTCTGCATCTCATAGATTTGTTATGTCAATTTTTTTATTCTCATTTGCCTTTAGGTAGTTTTTGATTTCTTCTTTGATTTATTTGTTGATACAATAGCTGTTCAGTAGTTGTTCAGTCTCCATATATTTGTGATTTTTTCCAGCTTTCTTCTTGTAGTTGATTTCTAATTTCATACCATTTTGATCAGAAAAGATGCTTGATATGATTTCAGTCATCTTAGAGTTTTTTGGGTGGGGGCTGTGCCAGGTCTTCGTTGCGGTATGTGGGGTCTTTGCTGAGGTGCGTGAGATCTTTTTTCATTGTGGTGCAGGCTATTCATTGTGGCACACAGGCTTCTCTCTAGTTTTGGCATGCAGGTTTTCTCTCTCTAGTTGTGGAGCGTGGGCTCTAGGGCATGTGGGCTCTGTAGTTGTGGGGTGCAGGGTCCAGAGCACATGGGCTCTGTAGTTTGTGGCACATGGGCTCTCTCACTGAAGTGCATGAGCTCAGTAGTTGTGGCACGTGGGCTTAGTTGCCCCACAGCATGTGGAATCTTAGTTCCCTGACCAGGGATTGAACCCACGTCCCCTGCATTGGAAGGTGGATTCTTTACCACCGGACCACAGGGAAGTCCCTCAGTCATCTTAGATTTACTGAGCCTTGTTTTGTGTCTCAACATACACTCTATACTGTTCTATCCTGAGAATGTTCAGTGTGCGCTAGAGAAGAATATGTATTTTGCTGCATGGATGAACTGTTCTGTATAAATCTATCAAGTCCATCTGGTCTAATGTTTCATTTAAATCTTCTGTTTCCTTATTGACTGTCTGGGTGATTTATCCATTGACATAAGTGGCTTTTTAAGTCCCCTGCTATTATTGTGTTGTTGTCCATTTCTCCCTTTAGGTCTGTTGATCATTGCTTTATATATTTCAGTGCTCCTATGTTGGGCGTATATATATTAATAACTGTTATGATTTTTTGATGAATTGTCCCTTTTATCATCATATAATGTCCATCTCTGCCTCTTGTTACCCTTTTTTGGCTTGAAGTCCGTTTTGTATGATGTGATTATGGCTACACCTGCTTACCTGTAGCTGCCATTTGCTTGGAGTATCATCTTCTAGCCCTTCACTTTGAGCCTGTGTTTGTTTTTAGAGCTGAGGAAACAGCATAATGTTAGGTCTTGTTTTTTAATCCATCCAGTCACTCTGCATATTTTGATTGGTGAATTCAACATATTTCTATTTAGGGTGATTATTGATAGATGAGGACTTAGTACTGCCAGTTAATCTTCTGTTTTCTGGTTATTCTGTATCTGCATTATTTTCCCCTTGTGTTTCTGTCTGCCACTTTAGTTTGGTGGTTTTCTATGATGTTTTTCTCACTTTCCTCCTTTTGATGTTTCACGTCTCTGCCCTAGATTTATGTTTTGTGGTCACCATGAGGTTTATGTAAAATGTCTCATAAATATATCAGTCCTTTTTCTGCTGATAGCATCCTATCTTCATATGCCTATATGGGTTCCATTCTTTTTCTCTTCCCCCTTTATTTTTTGTTGTCTCAAATTATCCTTTTGTAAGCTGTGAGCTCGTTACTAAATTGAAGTAGCTATAGTAATTTTTTACTGCATTTTCCCCTATAACCATTATGACATCATAAAGTGTTTAAAAACCTACTGATAAGAGAGTTGAAATTTTCTGATTCTATATATCAACTTAAAGTTTTGTGTACTTTTGCCTTTTTTTCTGGTAGAAGAGCTCCTTTCTTCATTTGTTAAGCAGGTCTAGTGTTGATGAACTCCCTCAGCTTTTGCTTCTCTGGTAAAGCTTTTATTTCTTGTTCACATATGAAGGATAACTTTACTGGATAGAATATTCTTGGCTGGCAGTTCTTATCTTTCAATATTTTGAGTATGTCATTCCACTCTCTCTTGGCCTGGAGAATTTCTGTTGAGAAATCTGCTGATAGCCCAATGGTGACCTTCCATTGTGGTTCACCATCCTTATTCTCTGGCTGCCTTTAAAATTCTTTCTTTGTCATCAATTTTTGACAGTTTTGATATAATGTGTCTTAGAGAAGGTCTTTTTGTGTTGCAGTAGCTAGGTGTTCTCTTAGCTTCATGGACTTGTATATCCAGTTCCTTACCCAGGGTTGGGAAGTTCTCAGCCATTATTTCTTTAAATAAACTCTCTGTTCCCTTATCCCTCTCTTCTCCTTCTGGGATACTCATTATCCTAATATGCTAATGTTGCCCTTCTTAAAAGAGTCAGATAATTCTTATAGAATTTCTTTATTTTTTCTAGATCTCAATTCTCTCTTCTATTTCTGAAGCATTTGTAGATTTCTATCTTTGAGCTCATGAATTCTCTTTTTCAAATGGTCTGCTCTATTTCCAGTGCTTTTTAATGCATTCTGCATCTCATTTATTGAGTTCTTCAACTCCAGAATTTCTGTTTGATGCTTTTTTAGAGTTTCAATTTCTTTGGTAAAGTATTCCTTCTGTTCATTAATTTTCTGAGTTTTCTTGTAGCTTGTTGAGTTTCTTCATGATAGCTATTTGGTGTTCTTTATCAATTAGATAGCAATATTCTTTGACTTTAAGTTTTGTCTTTGAAAAATTGTCTTTTTTTTTTTCTTTTTCTTTTTGGTAACTGGTGTCACCATGGTTCTTCATGGTGCTTGATGTGTTGTTCCTCTAATGTGGCATTTGAAGTAGGAACACATTTGTGCTTGATTCTAATGATTCAACAGCTTAGAAATTGGAGGTCTTCCTTTTGTTTATCAGTAGGTGGTGGTACAGCACAAGTTTTGGGTTTCTCTTACTTGAGCGGCCTCTGGTTCTATACAAGAATTAGCACTTTCCACCTTCCACCACCTTTGTCAGAGGTGTTGCCTGGTGCCCTTGAATTTGTTACTTGTTTCTCTAGGGTTTTTGTTGCCTTGCTGCTGCTGATGTCCCTGGTGTTGTCTCCTGGGACACTGGGATGGCAGTGCTTCTGCCACATCCCATGTCTCCTGAGTTGCAGGCTCCACTGCCACAGAGGGAGGATGAGGGTTGGGGGAAGCTGGGGTTGTGGGTGCCTCTGCTGTGTCCAAGACTGTCAGGTGTGTGGGCACCACCACTGTGGGTAGGGGGTGGGGGCCAGAGTCATGGGTATTTCTGCAACTGGAAGGATGGGTTGCAGGTCCCACTGCTATTGCTGCCCGTTTCCTGTGCATGGGTGCTTCTGTGGCCCAGAGGCAAGAATCATGTGTGCTGCCTCCTCTGATGCCACATGCAGCTTTAGCTACCTTGGCTGTGACTCCAGGGTCACAGGTACCACTTTCACTGTCCCCCCATTTCACCTCCTCTCTGCATTCCAATCCACCCACCTTTAGATGTGTGGAATTATGTCACATCCTGGTATGCTGAGCAGAGGTACCTTTGTTGAGTTATGGGTGTTTTACTGATTGTATGATAAATTGAAAGGGAGACAAAGGGAATATCTAATTTCACCATGATGCTGACATCTTTTTTTAACTTACAGTATCTTTTGAAGCACAATTTAAAAATTTTTGGTAAAGTCCAACTTATATATACTTTCTTTGGTTGCTTATGCTTAATTGTCATATCTGAGAAACCATTGCCCAGGGCTTAAACATATTACATATTTTTCTTCTAAAAGTTTTATAATTTTAGCTCTTTCATGTAGGTTTTTGGTATTTTTCCCAGAACCATTTGTTGAGAAGACTATTCTTTCCCCTTTGAGTTGTTTTTCCATCCTTGTCAAAATGAATTACTGATAAATATATGGGTTTATTTATGGACTCTTAATTCTATTCCATTGATTTATAGATCTATCCTTATGTACAACACAGTTGTGATTACTGTAGTTTTGTAGTATTTTGAAATAGAAAAATGTGATTTCACTAAATTTGTTCTTTTTGAGCTTGTTTTTAACTATTATGGGTTTCTTGAATTTCCTATGAATTATAGGATCATTTGTCAATATTTGCAATATAAAAGGCAGCTAGGATTTTAATAGATTGTATTTCATATGTACATCAATTTGGGAATAATTGCTTTATTAATATTAAATCTTCCAATCCATGAACAGTGGATGTCTTTTCATTTACTTAGGTCTTTAATGTATTTTAATGATATTTTTAGTGTACCAGTTTTGCATTTTTTGGTTATATTTATTCTGAAATATTTTATTTTTGATGCTACTTTTAAATAGACTTGTGTTGTTGTTTTTTTTAATCTCAGAGTGATTTTGTGTGTGTGCAAGTTTATTTTATTATTTTTTTTTTTATTTTTATCATGGCCATGCCATGCAGCATGTGGGATCTTAGTTCCCTGACTAGGGATCGAAACCTTGCCCCCTGCATTGGGGGTGGAGTCTTAACCACTGGACCACCAGGGAAGTCCTTAGACTTGTGTTTTAAATTTTATTTTCAAATTGTTCATTGCTGATGTATAATCTTGTATTATCTAATTTTTCAGAACTTTTATTTTAATGGTATTCATTTTATTATGGATGCTTTAGGATCTTCTGCATATGGAAGATCATGTCATCAGCAAATAGAGAGTTTCTTGTTTCCAATCTGGATGTCTTTTGTTTTTCTTGTATAATTGCCCTTGGTAGAACCTTCAATACAATATTGATACAATATTGAATAGAAGTAGTGAAAAGAGGTATCTTTGTATTGTTCCTGATTTTAGGGGAAAGACTTTAATTTTTTATTGTTAATTAAGATGTAATCTGTGAGGTTTTTCTAATTACCCTTTATCAAATTGAGGAAGTTCCTTTCTATTCCTAGATTTTTAGTGTTTTTGTCATGAAACGGTGTTAGATTTTGTCGAATGCTTTTTTGGTTTTTATTGAGATAATTGTTTTTGTTCTTTACTCTCTTAATGTGGTATATTGCTTTGACTGAATTTTGTATGTTCAAACAACCTTGGATTCCTGGGATAAGTTCCACTAGGTCATGGTATATATTCTTTTTATATGGTGCTAGAGTTAGTTGCTGTAATAGTTTCCTACTGCTGCTCTAACAAATTACCACAAACATGTCTTAAAACAAAACAAATTTACTGTATTTCATTTTTGAAAGCTTGAAGTACAAAATGGGTCTTACTAGGCTAAAATGCTGCATTCCCTCTAGAAGCTCTGGTGGGAAGAGAGATTTGTATCCTTGCCTTCCAGCTTTTAGAGGCTGCCTGCATTCCTTAGCCCATGGAATCTTCCTTCATCTTCAAAGCTAGCAGTGTAGCATCTTCAGATATCTCTCTGACTGTCTCGTCTGCCCTTTTCTTCCTCTTCCACTTTTAAGGACCTTGTGATCACATTGGACCCCCTTGGGTAATTCAGGATTATCTCCCTATTTTAACTTCAACTGATTAACAGCCATAATTCTCTGCTAACTTAATTCATCTTTGTCATATTTACAAATCCCAGGGTTTATTTTTATTTTTTTTTTTTAAATAAATTTATTTATTTTATTATTTATTTAGGCTGTGTTGGGTCTTTTGTTGCTGTGCACGGGCTTTCTCTAGTTGCGGTGAGCGGGGGCTACTCTTCGTTGCAGTGCACGGGCTTCTCATTGCGATGGCTTCTCTCGTTGCAGAGCACGGGCTCTAGGCACATGGGCTTCAGTAGCTGTGGCACACGGGCTCTAGAGCACAGGCTCAGTAGTTGTTGCGTACTGGCTTAGCTGCTCCGCAGCATGTGGGATCTTCCCAGACCAGGGCTTGAACCCGTGTCTCCTGGATTGGCAGGCGGATTCTCAACCACTGCGCCACCAGGGAAGCCCAAATCCCAGGGTTTAGAATCTCTTAAGGGAGCCAATATTCTACCAGCAACAGTTTGCTTGTATTTTGTTGAGAATTTTTGCATTTTTATTTGTAGTGGATATTGGTCTGAAGTTTTC